>NC_089978.1:7500000-8125000 GCF_036417845.1 Apteryx mantelli
TGATCTACAGAACTGGCAGTATAAGACAGAGCTTTTAATCTAAAATATACAAGCACAGTCAGTAGCATTTAGCTAATGTTTTCAAAAGAGAAGCTCCAGGCAATGAAGAGAGAATCGACCTACTGGACCAATCTTTGAGAGTGACCTCAGTAGCTCCCCTTCTTGGCCAACAAGCACTGCAAATGCATGGAAGAGAAATTTAAGAATGTATCATAATGCATATACACAAAGGGATACGTACTCTTTTAATGACTTACGGTATGACAAATTATTTCATCCTCCACCTTAAGCTCCAACTCAGCTTTAGCAGTCACTGCATCGGAGAATATCATCAAAGCCCCAGGCATTTTGTGATGCTCACTTCACCGCTGAGGAAGCAGTGGCCTTTCAAAAGCCATTTCCGCCCTGATTTCTGATGACCAAGGAGACAACATTTTATAAATCTGTGAACGGGGATTAGAAGAAAGCAAAGCAAGGCAAAAAAACCAAAAACAAACAAACAAACAAAACGTCCACCACTTTATCCTCAAAAAATGCTAGTTAATATTGAATAGAACTTGTCACAAATCACAGATTTTAGCAAGGCAATGTGAAATTTTCCAAATGATGCACTTAGAATTTTTTCTTTGAACAGAGCTATTTTAAACTAAATTCACTTACTGTAAATGATACAAACAAGCATGAAAGCAGAACAAGGATTTCTTTGTATTTTGATGTGATAAACTGAAAAAAAAGATCCTTTTGGTGTTTCCCATCACTCTCTCTTCCACTTTTACTCCATTTCTTTTAAATTTGTCCCTTTTTCTACTTTTTTTCTGCTTCTCTCTGCCTCCACACACGCTCCTGCAATCTTTCCTAGGCAAACAGAAACTAAGCAAGGCCTCAGACCAAGTTTTTGAACTCTCAGTTCAAACTAGGCTAGATACTAGGAAAACCAAGCCCTCTACGCCATCCCTTTTAAAGCACTGCATTGCTGCTGCAGTACAATTACATTATTTAACTGTGGTTGGCAGAAAGTAGTTAATGTTGGAAAAGAATTTTCTGAATAATAACATAGACATAATAATATTGTGCTGACAGATCCTGACTGACAGAAAGAGACAGGTTTTCCCATTAAGAGAAAACATGAAAGCTAGTGAGGACGACAGTGATAATAATACTGTAAAGCTCAGCTACTGGCCTTTTACATTTTAGAGATGATAAAATTCTGTGACTTTTTTTTTTTTAATATTTCAAGTTGAAACACTTAGTCTAATTAACTGCTTACTTTCAAAGGAACTCACTTAGCATTTGTATTAAAGCTTTTTTCACTCCATTTTTCACCTGCTCTTCTGGAGCAGCCACAGATTCTGGAAAAAAGAGGAGGGAGAAGAAAGCCAGTTACTTTCTTGATAGTTTTCCATTATCAAAGTAGGACTTCCAACCTGACTGTAGAAGAAACCTAACAGGATAAACATCACGAAGCCCAAACCTGGACTATCTCAAAATGTCTTAAGCAGGCATAAATATGTATATACATATATATGTATAAGAAATGAGCATCATGTCTCTGATCAGTTGTCGGCTTACATTTGCATGCAAATTGTTGTCTCTGTGTACTCACATCTACTGATTATAGGCGGAAATGGTTAGCTCCTGGAAAGGTGCCATTTTTACACTTCCTAAATGAAACGTTTTGATTTTTCATGTTGAAACAACACTTCATTTCTAAATTGTGCTAATTTTAGACAACCAATTGACAAATTGGGTGCCCTCTGCACTCTGTTGACAAACTGCATTCGCACCTGCCTACATTTTGTGCACGGTATTATTTTTGTCCCAGCTTGGAGGCGTTGTGTTACATTAAATAAGGCCTTTAGGCTAGTAGTGAGGAACACTGGGGTCTGCTCCTGATTCCGTCCTCACCAGCATCACCACATTATTCCTTTCTGCCTCAGTTTCCCCCTTCTCTAAGCAGAGAATGCTCCTGAGAGCAGAAATTAATTCTCAATATGTATTTGAACAACACCTGTCACCAAAATGCCCCACTTTTGGCTGAACTGCTACTTTCCACGGTCCACAGAATAATAATTTAATATTTTGAATCTCCAAAATGCAGCTATCAGCAACAGGATGTGGAATTCTTATTCCATAAATCAAAACCATAACATAAGCAAAGGACTTGTCATAAATATACCCATCTCTGCTTCCCTCCTTCCTCAACAGCAGTAGAGGGGAGAAAAGATTGTGTTTGCAGGATGCTCAGAATGTCAATAAATCTGGGTTATACAGTTCCAGCTGGGGTCTGAATTACAAGCCTGAAAATGCCCCTCTGACAGCTGCCTCTTGTTAGTACGGATGCAGCACCAACATTTCCTTGATCTTAGCTGGCCCATCACGCAACAGCAGCTGAGTATCGCTCCTGCTGTGATGCTTTTAATTATACTGCAGAACTGGCTCGAGCGAGGTGCAGTCCCCCATAATTTCTGCAGAGGATCTGAAGAATTAGAAAGATTGGTGCGAAACCTGGCTTGGAGAGTAGGATCCAGGGCTGTGTGTTAGTGCTTGGTGATTCACAGGACCCAAATCTTGCCTTCAAATTGTTTCTGAATGTATTTAAACCTGAAGCACCCCTCCCGATGATAATGGGCATCCCTGAAGGCATCCAGGGGAGAGTCTAAAGGCTGAAGTCAGAAGTCTCTCTCTCTCCAGTGACTCCATAGGTGACCTAAGTGCAGCAATTAGACGTTTCTGTAGCAGCCCAGCCGTTCCCTCCCTGGTACAAGAAACGGGCTCTGAGCCTAATTACTCTGACATCCCTTGGAAGGTCCTAAGAAGGCAGTACGTGGGGATATGTAGACTCTCAGCACCCTTTGCATATTTTTCATCAGCAAATCTTTACACACATTCATTAGCCATAAGATAAAAACAGAAGAAAACAAAGCCAGGAACAGAATGACAGTTTGGCCTCTGTATAAAGGAGCATCCAGACCACAAGACTAGAGTCAGACTCTCTTTTATCTCCTTTCCTTCTTTATCTCAGAGTTTTTCTTTGCTTGTTGCAATTCTTCAACATGATAAATCATAAAGAGTGTCTAAAATAAAGCCTCATGAGTAGGAAGATCTCTTGGGATATGGAGCTCCAGATTCAAATATCCCTGACTATGAAGAGCCTATACCTTCTTTTACCTAAGTAAATGCCATTATGTGAGGAACAAACAACCCACATCATTTTTTGATAAATTCAGTATGCTTGGACAGAGTTAACTGGGGATTGAACACAGGAAACTTTTCAGACATTTTCAGTGAGTTTGATGACACTTAAGTGCTCTCCAGTCAGGAGGACATCTGATGTTTTATTTAGGACCTAGGGAATAGGACTCCAAATTGAGATATTCATCACCGAAGAATAAGTGATATCTGAAATACTTTCTGAGACATAAGTACTTCAGTCTACCTACTTTCCCAGTGCAGGTGGTCTGACAGAGGTACATAAATTCCTTATATGTCCTGAGCAAAATAGTCAATATAGAAGAGTAGAGAACTGCATCATTAGTAACTAAGAATTTAACTGTGTGCAGATACCTCATGAGAAATGCTCAGGGTGAAATAGTTTCCAGACCCTCACTTAGGGCTCCAAATGCCTTAAAGGAATAGACTGGGACGTCTTGTCTTAGAAGTTGTTCAGAGTCTTTTCAGAAAACAAACAAGGCTCACTGCTTTTCAAAGCGTGACTAAAGAGTCCTCACAGGTACAAGACCCTGACAGGAGCTAGGACCTGTTGTTGCGTGACTGAATGAAGACCTTCTGGGTAGAGAGGCAAAGGGCAGAGACAACAGTTGACCCTACAAAGAGCTGGAAGACTGTAAAATGCACGTCGCGCAGCCACATACAGCTCTATTATGAAGTCTGTGGTATTCACCTTTGAGGCAATGCAGCAGTACTGTAAAATAAGTCACTTCTTTTCCCTAAATATTATGGAAAGCAAGATGATATGACAACTGTCCAAGGGAAGACAGTAAGCTGTCAGAGAAGTGAATCAGATATAAGCATAGATTGGAATTATCCCTTTTTTTTGTGAAAATGCTGGACTGCCTCAGTGAGACTTCACCCTCTGGGAACGGGAAGTGAAACAACAGCACAAATGACCAGATATAATACATGTTACGTTTTTAATCCTACCCTCTTTTTTTTTAATTACTTAATTCCTAAAACAAACTTTTCCTCCCCCCCCCAAGTGACATGGCTTCTGCTTGTTCAGCCAATCAGTCGGACTGCCCCAGTGAGCTCAGACATTAGGGGACACGCAGAAGAACTCCCCTGTTGGTCCTACAATCCTTCCAAGCCCATGCATTGTAAAATCGTGACTCAGCATCCCCTAACACAACATTGGTTTAAAAACCTAAGTATTTAAAATTTCCTTGTTTTGGACTTGTTTTGGCCTGTTATTTTTTGAGTCATCTGAGTCCATATTTTAAAGTTTTTCTTTAAATTCAGGAGAAATGTAAACCCATTTTAGGGGAAAAAACCTGCAAATCGCTAACAGTTGCATGATGATTGTGACTAAATTATTTAATAAGACTTACCATAAAACTGAAAGAATGTGGTGATTTCCACTGAAATCTGTAATACAAGTATATTTAACGTTTGATCATTCAGCCTGACCTGCATTCAGAATCCATTGGGAAAAAAAACTTGAACGGAAAAGTACGTTAAAATTATTGTTATTATTGATTGATATTGTCACAGCACTACAGGGCTACAAATATATCAGAACCTCATTGCCTTATGGCAGTATTAATGAAAGAATGAAAATGTTACCTTTCTTCAAGAACTTTAAGTAATTTTTGCAAGTGTTTTACTGCTTATAGATTCTCCAAAATTGTTTCTAGGAGATGCAAAGTGCAGAGGAATTCCCCTGCCACATAATGACTTTTAACATTCTCTGAAGTCTTTCAGAGCCTCAGCACTTTGGCTTCATGAAATACGTTGACTATTTGACTGCTCTATCAATTTTAAACCTTGAGAATTTTTCTGCTAAAGTGGGAAGTAGAAGGTACTTCTGTAGACCGTAAGTATGTGACCATGCATGTCAGGAGGACACGCAGAATTCCTAATTTGCCACTCACTTATTTCCCACTGTCTGTTCAGAGTCTGGAAGTGATGGAAACCACTGATTCTCTATCAATGCCCCATGAACCATCTCAATTTCTAGGCCTTACATGAAGATACAGAGAATTTGTGCAAACCAGCTTTTAGAAAAGTGGTTCCTATAAAGAGCGGAACGGGCTTGAGCAACCTTGATCTTGAAACTGCCTGTATAATCTGTCTTTCCAAATAATTCTGTGGATATAACTAGAAATAAAGTACAAGCTAATTGGTATATCTGGGCCACTTCACTTCTGAGAAAGTTTGTATCTAACTGGGATCCACTACAGCATGAAAGCTGTGGATGGGCATCAAGTGCATTTTTCTGAGGACTGGCAGTATGGAATATGGTCAAAGCAGCAAGACCAAAGGCAAATCCCAACGGTATGAAAAAAACATCTATCATCTGTTGAGCCTGCAGCAATTCCCTGGCAGTGGAAGGTCAGAGTCAGGACTGACCAAGTGCAGCTTCTCTCCCAGAGAGAATTTGGCCAGTATCAACTTAAAGGCAGGGAAAAAAAAAAAAAAAAATCCTTGACTAGTCACCTCCATTTCCTCACAACAGAAGTCACCAAACCTAAAGAACACATTTTGGTTCCCTCTCTTACGGGTATTTCAGTGCTGAATTGGCAGTGAATAATTGATAGCTACTGGTAATAGTAGAGCTGCTGCTTCTAATCAGAAACTTGAAGTACCTCCAGGAACTTGTGCTGGATTCCTGGCAATTAATTTATTACTCGGTGATAAGTTTAGGGTAAAAAAAAAAAAAAAGAGCACACAAAATGTTTTTGGAATTTACCTCATTCTGCTCTTCACACTCATCAAAATGTTACTTCATCTGTTCAGGTTCATATAGTTCTCATTTTGGGGAGCTGGAGGACTGCAGTGCTAGCTCCAAAATTTAAAAGATTAAATGTATCAAAGTCTTTCAGAGAGGTTGAACATCTTGACTATGAAACATAGTTCACTACCTTTCACAAGATTAATATGAATTTAATTTGTACCAGCATAAGATATAGCAGAAAAATATTGCACAGAATGGCGCAGCTGGTAATTCTTACTCTTTTGTGCCTCATCCAATTCTCACTCAAAAAAGTCTTTCCAATTAGTTTAATAGAAGATGGATTGGACCCACTGGGTTGATCCAAATTGAAATGAAGTACCTAGGAAACCTTGGTTAATTTACATAAGCAGTAAATAAACCTCTTATTTAGTATAAATAAAATTGATACTGAAATGGATTGAAGAGGTGGACAGGCTTTCTGCTGACCTTTAGAGAAAAATAAATTTTATTCTAGATTTCTCTTTCCAGATTGGTCAGAATTACATGAAAACAAGCATGATTATTCAGAAGCCAATGCATTTTGCAACAAAATACAGCAAATATTACATTTTTGTTAGGAAAAAAACCATTATTTTCCAAGTTTGAAAGAGGAAAATGTTCCAATAATCAAACAAAATGGTGAAAATATTCATCAAAAATTCTCAACTAAAAACGCTGAATTCAGCTTCCCCTATATAACCATCTGCCTGAAGTTTACCAGATAAACTAGTTTTTTTGCCTGGGATAAGCTGATATTTTTATAGAATAATAATCATTATAGAAATGTAAGGAGGATGATGCCAGTTAGAAGGTTCAGTAGATGGAGACCTGGAATCTAATCTCATCTCTATCTTTGACTCATAAAACCTTGAACAAGAAGTGCAGTCTGTAATCAGACTTTAGATGTCTGCAGTAGAAGATGTCTTCATAGGTCTATTCATCTAGATTCTGTTGATAGACAGTTGAAAGAAAGAGGAATTTGTAGAACACTGGTCATTTGACTTATTTTCAACATTTACCTTAGAAAGAGCTAAGTCACGTCTCCAAGGTGCTTAATTCTCACTACTGACTATAAAGACATTGTAGACATCCATACCTACATATGTAAACCTTACCCAGAGTAGACTCCCTCCACTTTTTTTTTTCTTCTTCTTCTTCCATCTCTTCAGTATTTTAGCTCTTTGAGACAGTTAGTTCAAGAAAAATCTAGTCTTGATGAACATTGCAGTGGCAATACGCATATACTTCATGCTTTAAAATGGCTGCAGAGAGATTCAGCAGAAGTGTTATTCTTTTCTGCAGGAGCAGTTCTCCGGAAAGTTTCTAGCTGTATCACTTCAATACAGCTGTTGCTAGATTTTAAGGTTTTTTTTTTTTTTTCCTAATCTTACTCTGTCCATACATGCGAGCAGAGAATTATGCTGCTTTTCCTCAGGATTCAGCAATACTGGGGTTACCCATCTTTGCTACATTGCCCTCCATGCAATGCTGAGCATTTCCCCTAACTTATCTCCAAGCTATTAAGAAGCATCTAATCTCTCATGATCAGTGTGCTTGTTATACTGCTCCCCTTCCTGGACTGCTCGCATCGACCGACCTCTTCTGCTGGTGGTGACACATCATGCCATTCAACTGCTCAGCTGCCTGTACCTCAGCTATATACTGCTGGCCTATACTGCACTTGCTTTTGCTTGCCCAAGCCTTTATCAAAGTAGTTCTAGGGACCCTCAAAAAGCCCAAGGGTGTCAATATACATGAAGAATGTCTCACTAAAGATTAGTTTGTGTACGAAGTCATGCCTGGGGTCATTTGCCTCCTCAAGCATCCTTATTTCTGAGCTCTGGATGTTTGCAGCACTCTAAGTACCGTGTACTGTTCTATGAAATGGTATGGGTCATTCCTGCACCATTAAGGGTTGCTTACTTCCTTCCAGCAGAAACAGCTAAAAATGTGATCCCTCTGACTTTTTACCCATACCCATCTTTGCCTTCAGTCTTACACTAAAAGACCTCTTCATTGATCACTAAGGCTGACTCAGTGATATTGCTTATAGTTAAATATGGCAATGATGTACATTCTGCAAAAGCTGCATATGTTGTATACGTGATTTAATGGTCGGAGTGGGGTGGGAAGGAAGTGTTCCTATACCTGTTCTCATCAAACTATTTTATAGGAACAGAATCTATTTCTTCAGCGTCTTGCTTTCACACCACACCGGCCCAAGCCTTCCCTAACCACCTAATAGATCTTTTCTATCTCTAATTTCTGAGATTTATTTGTTGATGCCCATGGCGAAGGAGGAGCAAAGCAGTAAAAACAATATATGACTGCTAAATAGCTGGATTTCGATTCTAGTCATGTTTGAGCATTTTATTGCTGGATAGTAATAATTTCTTTTATGAATGTTTGGAGATAACATATGTCTCATCACCTTGCTCCTCACAGTGTGGAATTGTAAACAAAGTATTTTATATGAGTCCTCGCTATAAAATTTTAAATAAATCAGGTTCCTCTCTTACCCTGATTAAGTATACTCTTGATAAAGGTTGGTTTCGGTTTTCTCAGATGAAGATCCCAAATCACTGCCATTTCTGTAGTCCTCACATCCAGGTGTAACACTGTAAAAAGGGAGAGGTCTTAAAGCTGCTGAGTATTCCCTGGGGAAGCAGGACTTACTAATGCAGGCACAGAAACATACTAACACGTAGGTCTTGAAGTGGAGATGACTTAGAGGGTGGGCAAAGGAAATCTTATCTGTTTGCACCTGTCTGAGTAGCCATCTGTGATCAGAATTCAATTTCTGGCCTGGCCTTCAAGCAGTAAAGCAAAGCAAATTCCATCTCAAGGCAATTATAAGATTTCAGTGTAGCCATAAGATCCTGATCCAAATCCCTTTGAAGTCCAACTTCAGCATCCCTTGGCTTTGTTGGCATCTTAATCAAAGCTCTAAATATTTCACTACTTTTACTTATCCTGAGTTGCCTTGGATCCTGAATTTAGCCCTGTGAAAATGCAGACATAGACAGAGGTATGATTCATCTCTGCTGCTGCAAACTCAGTTTGGTTGCTGCTTAGAAATATGTCTAAATGATTTTGATTGACCTCTTTCAGCTGGAAAGGTGAAAGAGTTGACTTTGAGGGCTGTCTCATTGGCTGTTTTAAGGCCAAGGGGAACAGCTGTATCTTGATCCAGTTGGTGCAAAGTCAATACCTGAAAGTTTTTAAACTAAAGTTTTTGCTGGCTCAGATTCAGCCCATTTAACTTTAGGCATGTATCTAGGGAGTCTAATTGCTCTAGGTTCCACATACAAGCTATTGATAAAGACAGGCCTCTCTAGAGGGTGACTAAGACCTCTTAAGATCCTAACTGCCTACTGGAGGTGCCTATCTGTCTGCATTAACTATGTGAGGTTAGTAGAGTGATGACACTTCTAATGCAAGCACTACAGTTTGGTGCCCAGAATTCTGTGGGACAGTCCAGGATGTCATCAGCAGACATTAGCCAGGATTCAGACTGCTTTCGTCCTGAGGGAGCAGCCACGAAGGACTGGACTTAAAAAAAAAATACAAAAATAAAGCAACATTGAATATTTTCCTTCAGAACCTGGAAAGCTGAGCTTCTGACCAGGTATTTTTCTCTCATAAAACAACCTCCCTGAGACCCTCACAACAAGGGACTCCCACATAGTATCTTGAACTGTCAGCAGGGAAAGAGAAAATAGAGCATCGTAGGATCCATACAGCCTGAGAATAAGGCCTCTAAAGAAGAACAGGGCAAGACACACTGGTTGCAATTCAAAGGGAGCTCAGTAGGACCATTCAACATTGATTTTTTTTTCAATTTTTATGTCTTATACTTTGTTGTTTCTCTCAAATGTGAAATATTCTGTCACTCTTTTGGTTTTATTTTCTTTTTTGCCAGGAATCGTATGTCTATGTTGAGAGAATCCTTGTTGTCAGTTTGGTCAAAAGGATTTCTGTAGCAAAAGAAACATTTCTGTTGTTCATTACTCCCACTCACAGCATTAACAAGAGCAGAATAATGGATCCCTATGTATAAGCAATGCACTTCTTCCTATAAAAATGCATATACAGTACAGTGCTTCTAGCTTGCTAACAGCTACAAACTGCTTCTATGTTGATATCCTAATATATTCTTGGCAACTTTCATCAATTCTCAACAGCAAGCTGTGTCCTAGGCTGATGTATTTATGTTTTAAGCTCCATTGGGAGCAGAGTAACGTGATGTACAAAGCAGATGTAAGGTCTCTGATCTGTCCATTTTTACATTAAAATCCCATTCCAAATCTGTCAAAAATCTAAGCAAATTCTGGTAAGCTATATACTGAAAGACTGAAAAATATGGGGAGAAAGAGTTTCATAGAGTTGTATGTTTCTTGAATTTGATTATTAGCTCTTTTCCTTAATCATACATAAAATTGTTGGGCTATTTGTGATGTTTTGATGCTACACGTTGGTTAACAACAGGAAATTCAAGACTGAAGCTGTCAGAATAAGAATATGTGGATATGCTATTTACTTAAGCCCCAGCTGTGCAATTTGGAATCAGTAACTCATTCAAGAACGCACATCAAAATTAATATCAGTAAATGTTCACTAATGTGAAGCGAATCTGGCAAAATTTCTGTCTCTCTTTTTTTTTCTTGTTTTTTTCTTTTTTTTCTTTTTTTCTCGATAGATACAGAGCCATAAAACCACGGAAGTCAGAATCAGGAAACACTGCAGAGGTCACCTCAGTCATTTTCCCCGGCTGCTTGCACTCTGCTCTCTAAAGGTCTCTAAAGCAGCCCAGTCTGGTAGGTCTGAAACAACAGACTTGTGCCACTCTCTGAGAAACTAATCTGCAATCAAACGAAATCTCTCAGTGTGGCTGGCAACTCTGTCTAGATACTCTCAGGAGCTTCACATCTTCTCTACTATATTCTTCCATTTCTATGAATCTTCCCTGGTTTTAATCCTGTCCCATCATTATAATGAAACCGCCTGAAATGGAAGGAAGAAACAACCCCTGGCAAGTTTGCCTAAGATGTATTTGTTCCATTTCTCCCCAAAGTTTTGAAGGCTCTTTTCACAGTGGGCATCTGTGTCTCTTACTCATGCTGCTAAGAGTACTTCTTTGGGCTGCAAATATATATCAAAACTAAGCAATTAGGAAATCCAAGTGATAATGGGCTGACAAAAAAGATTCTTAAGTAAGGTAAAGCAGTCTGGCTTCAGTGCCATCGATGGTGTTGTACTGATTTATGTCAGCTGAGAAACTGAACCAATATGTTAAGTCCAATCAGGATGCAATTTATGTATTTATGTGGCCAAAACACTAACTTGTATCACCATAGCACTTGTACTCCCACGTATACATATGCAGTTCCTGTTTGATTGCACAACAGTCATGCCAACTCACAGTGTTTCAGCAGAGTTTATTATTTGCTGCTTTGCACGCATTAGAAACTATATATACACAGCTCATGGCGCAGTATGTTTCAGTTACAAGTTGCTGATGATTCAGCTCAGGTTTTCCACTCCTAATGCCATTGCGAGAGGAAGGAGAGGGAAATCAGCACCGCATATTTCAGAAGGAAACAAGAATACCTTTACAGCTCACTAGATTGTGCTTATATGAACTGTCTAGAATGGCTGTGGAGGCTTATAACTGATCATAATAAGCCACCTTTGTTGCTAGTATTCTGCATCAAAGTCAAAGAATAGGATTCATGAAGCTAACAATTTTTAGATCTTTCCATGAATGGTATAAATGACCTTTCAGGGAGATTGGTGTGACTCTGTGACAATCACACCAGCCAAAGAACATTTCTCCTGTATTTGAGTTGAGCAATATCAGGTTACCGCCTAATCCTGACCTATCATTAATCACCGCAGAGCCAGCCGCAGAAAAAAAATATTAGCAATCAGATAGAAAGGTCTGGAAGGAAAGAGGCACCATTGCCTGACAGAAGCAGAAGTAAGTGCTCTGGCAGGCTGCTCAGATTTGGAAAGCCCTCTTTGTCTAGCCATGCTCTCACAGCAAAGAGGATCAATAGAAAAAAATCAAATGCATTATCTTTGTTTACATCCTAGGCACAACAGTGTGAAAATCCTCACCAGGCTAAGGAGCCTGACGGCGTGTGATGGATGCCCTGTTTAAATGATGCCTTTGAAAGCTTTCACAATGCTCTGACAGAGGACTCACTGGAGAATAAATGACTTTCCTTTAAATTACAAGAGCCTGGGTTGAGAAGACAGACAGTGTGAATGTCGCACTATAAATTCAATATATTCAACTGCTTCTGGTGCTAAAGAGCAATTGTTAGTGGTGAAAACGGGTCCAAGATTGTCTTTGACTCAAGGAAGTTTTGGTTATCAGTAATGAGAAAGCTAAGACATTTTATTCTGAATTATTTTTTTCTGCTTACAGAATATGCTTGCAATAAACAATAGAAATGTGCTTGAGGCTTGAATTTGCTATGCTGGCAATCCATATAAAAATAATACATAAAAATCCAATGGAAGCACTCAAGTGTGCATTGTGTGCTACTCCTAAGTGCATAGTGAGAGTGTACCAGTACAGCTATTTAGTATATTAAGAGTGTTATGAAGCCTTGAAATAATAGGTGAAATATCTAGAGAAGGGAATATTACACAAACAGAGTCTTTTGTTAGACACTACTTATATTTCATGCAAAATATATGGAGTTACTGGGAAAGAAAAGTCTAAGCTCTGTGTAAAACTCATGCTCTTTCCCATGCACTACAAAGTTAAGGATAAAAAAAAAACAAACTCTGTGCATTAAAGTACATGGATTGGCAGAAACATTTTCTTTTGTGAGTCTCCAGTGGGCAAGCGAAACCCATGTTAAGCAGGCAGATCTCATTCCTCTTCAGGCTGGACCCAGAGGCAACTAAACACCAGATTTCCAGATGCAACACCTGGAAACTGAATTTAAAGACGTTTCAGCCACCATGTGCACATCAAAATAAGCAGTCTGTTCAGGAGCTGAACTCTAAACATGAAACTTTTGGCTGCTTGCTGAGGTAGCTACACACCTCTATACATGCCTACAGCAAAGATGCTATATTAACGACCACATTGGAAACAAAGCCTTATAGTGGGCTTCCAAAGACCAGACTCAGTAATGGACTGGGATGAAGAAGAAGGTAGTAAATCAGGTGGAAATGACTTTCATGACTCCCAGAACTGACTAACAGCTCTTAAGTTTTCTACCATTAAAACAATCCCATTTTCAGATTCCTGTAGTTGTTTGCTAAAGGTAACTTGTTATTCGCTTGCCTTACTGAAAGATTTAAGGGTAAAACCTGAGGTTCTTCTGGAATACCATAATCTGTGAAATAAATATCCGCCCAGTATATCTATCATGTAGTAAAGTACTCTGACTGCTATTTTATAGAAGGGAAACTGAGGAAGAAAGAAAGACACTTAGAACTTGGAAGCATTCCATAAAATCAAAAAAGAATAGCTCAAAGTGTCAAACAAAAGCGAATTACATCAGTGTGTAGACAGTGTCATTCAGCAGTAACATGACCTTATACCTTTCTAATATACTGGAAAAGGGTTCAGACTGCAATGAACTTAAGTTACTTCGGTGCCAAATGACAATGTCCAAATCCAGATGTCCATTTTCACTTCTTGCTGTCTTTGGTCTGATTGCCCAAGGTGTTGGGGACTTGCTCAAAGTCGCCATGGGAAACTGGCACAACAGGATATCCAAAAGGAGTCTGGGGAAAAAAAAAAAAAGAGAATCTCTCTCTTTTTTTTTTTTTTTTTTCCACTCACTGTCATGGAGTTAGACAAAACTAATACTTTGTTCAAAATCTGACTTAAAAATGTTAAGATTCTCCATGGGAAGAAAGATTATGTACCCAAGAAAGACGGAGATTCAGCTTTCCCCTTAACCTGTTCCTCACGTCCCTCCTTTGATTCCTTGGGAGACTTCCAGGTGCCTCTCTGCTCTCCTTTCCCCACATGGACAAGTTTGTTCTCTGACTAGATTGGGTGAGACTCACTGGTCTCACATTTATCTACTGGTATTAAGTAACATTTAGTTTTGAACAGTGTCTAGTGCAAACTAAGTAAATTTAATTCAGTTTGCACGTCCTTTGAGCAGTAATGAATTTAGCACAGTGAAAGAGAAGTAGTAAATGAGACTTCTTTTCTCTAATCGCTTTGTCCCTTGTCTGAAATAATGCAAACAAGAATAAAGATGCTCAGGGAATTTTAGAGATACCAGGACTACATCCAAAAATCTGTGACTCCTTTTGAAAATATTAGTCTAAGTGGGTAAAACCTAAATGCACCAAAAAGCACCGAAGCAATAGTTAACTTCATAGGTGTTAATAATCTTGTCTTTGTTGAGCTAAGCACGTCAGTGTGTACTTAACTTTAATTATGTTCAGATATTAATCTCAGCCAAGCATATGCCTTGAAGACCAGAAATATTTTCCAGAACTTTGCTTTTCACTTAGGTCACAGGATGGACCAGAACCCCAATCCCAAATTCTAGTGTTGCTCCTGGACCACACAGCCCACTTTAGTTGACATCAGCATCCTAAACCTACATAGGAATAAGCCTAAACACTTAACGTGCTGACTCAGGCAACCTTTTATACCTTGCTATTCCGATAAAGTTATTGAAAATGGAATTGGGCTGTCTCCACTTTAATCAAGGGAAAAAGCAAGACAAGTTGGAAAGGAGTGGGAATGAACTGTGCAATTTGTTGACTACTGCAAATCCTGCTCCATAATTATATTCCTTTCTATGAGAGTTATTTGAATTCACTTAGTAGTCAGAGCACATCATTTTTCTTAAAAAAAGAAATTTACAATTGAAGGTAATGGGGTGTTAATAAAATATAAATCTGCTGGCTGTTGAGGCTCATGGATAGTAAAACAGACAATTATTGTTCTGAATGTTCCACTGAAAAATAAAAAGTATTTGTTTAAACCATATTATTTGGCTTGCTCAGAATTTGCAGACCTCCATTATTGGAAAAGTTTTGGGTTTTTTTGTTTTTTGTTTTTCAGCAGAGAATTGAAAAGGTTTGAGCCCTGAATTATGGGAGAGAGAAAAAAAGATCCTCATCAAGGAATGCAGTTTAATGATCTCAGGTGATGGTCTGCCTGGATAGCGTATCTTTTCTAGCTCCCCATGATGTTGTGTTTATATTAGTGGTAGGCAGTAAGTGCCTTTCCAAACTCCTTTATGAAAATTTAAGTGTGGGATTAATGAAGGAAGTGAGGAGAAAAAGGTGTTTGGTTTCAGTTTCTTTTTCCCATCAATTAGACAGACTAAAGTCAGCAAGGCACTTGGAAGGGTGCTTAAATTTAAGAAACTGAACGAAGCTTGGATCTGAGGATGTTGTTCATGAATTTGTCTCTCAGCCATTGGGGAGCTCTTGTAAGATCTTAAGTAATGCTTCAGTCCCTCATTCTTCTTGTACCACAGTGGCAGCTCGAATTTTCACTCAAATTTGTTTACAAAGCACGTTAAGGCCACCACAAACCAAAAAAAGCAAATGCAGTCCTTTATATGTAATTGATAGCTCTAGTTTGCTTGAAATAATCCCTAAAAATAATCCTTTCAAATTCAGTATTTGAGGACCAGGAGCTATGCCAAGGGTATTTCCACCCTGAGAATACTTATACACTGCTGTTTCTGTGTATATTAACAAGTATAACAGAGAGGATTTATCATAAGTGTGTGTAAAAGTACTACACTGTCAAATGTTTTATGGAGTATGAAATTATAAGTGTCAACACAATAATAGTACGAAGGGGGTTGTAGTACAGTTAAGAGTGATCAAAATCAATAAATACACACAACTGTCTGGATGCATTGTAAAAACAGGGAGTTGATAATGGTTGCATCTCCAAGCCAAGAGGAAAATAAAGCAGAGATCTGAAGAATTATTTGGATCTAGTAGCAATGTCCAAATGATGTGCCTCAGTATGAAGCCTTGACTAAAAGCTCTTTAAAGGCAATGGTATTCCTTCTTTTGGTCTACATGATTGAAAAGAGAAACATAATGTAAGATGACCTACAGCAATTTCATTCTCAAGGCAGTCTTAAAATTCAAAATCTCATACTAATGCTGCATTTACAAATCTACAAAAACAGTGAAATCAGAAAACAGTCTTTTTACTTCCTCCCAGACTGAATACTAGCTGTCTGTGGCACTGCAGTTCGTTGTCAAGGCATGGGGTAGCAATATTGCAAAGTGTAGGTGAACTGTTCAATATATTTTCATGATTACCTGTTTGTTTATTTTCTGATGAAGGTTTTTAAGGAAAGTGATTTAGGCTCCCACAAAACAAAATTTGCAAAATTTTGAGTCTAGATTACTATAGCCATGGATTAAGGATTAAAATGCACCCACAAGCACTTGAAAGCATATGTAACCTTTTTTCGAAACCAGAAATTACATCACACTCTTTCATTTTTACATGCCTGGTTTCAGACAACCAAAATACTGGTCTTCAGTGACTTCTTGTGAAAACGCTACTCGTTAGACCCCTACCAGCAACACTTTTGAGCACAAACTTAATTCCAATAGCAGAGACAATGACAGTATTTGCCAACTCAGGGTTAGATATATACATGAATACTTTGCTGAATATGTGCCACATTTTTCATTTCTTCACCGTGTATTCAGAAGGAAAAAAAAAAAAATCTAAGCTGGGGTATATTCCAAACTAACTTCCATCTTACCAGGGTATATTCATGCACTTGACTTTTAACAAATCAGCCTGCTCACTTTATGACTGAGCTCTTGTAGAAAAATTACTTCAATGGGTTAAGTTTGGAATAATGGGTGCTAAAGATATCCTCAGTGTGCAGGGGCCCATGCCTTAATGTGGGATTGTTATAATTAAACTTCTATAGGCAATTGCTTCATTCCATTTCCTCGATCTCACTACTGCCCTTAGATAAATTGAAGGTCTCTTTGCCTATGAGTTTAGAATTCAATCATGGTGTAAGCAGAGAAATCTTCTTTCCCCTCTGGTCCGCAAAAATGGACGAACGATATTCATCCATTGTCTTCAATGAAATTAATTTTAGCATGAATTTAGAACACAGAATCCTTTTATAAATATTTGCCACATTCTTGACTCTGATCTCTTAAAACCTGTATAGAATAATTATTCTCATGCAAACCTGCCGTGAAAAATCACATTCACAACTGTGCCACTTTAGTGCCAAAATAAATAACATTTTCCTCACTAAAGAATTCAGAGCAGAACTGCAAATATCCTGTACAGAGCTGTACAAATGGAAGTGCTCAGTTCAGAGTCTACCATTGGTGATTTCTGTCTTTGCATTTGGGCAGGAGCTGTTAAGATTTGTTTAATTATTACTTACGCTATAATATAGTCCACAGAGAAAAATTAATTGCAAATTGTATCCATCTTACAGGGAAAGTAATACCAGCTAGGATAAAAGCTGAAGCTTTTCCAATTAAAGCTGCTGTCAGTAAAGTGCAGAATGTGATTGCAAATGCAAAAAAGCAGTTTAACTTCAGCTCTCCTGCAAATACACCGTGGATTAGATATGTGAACACCATCTGTCCAAATACTGGCCAAACTGATCTTTTTAATAATTATATAGATTCAAACACAGCCACCAAGACATGCAGCGTAATCTTACTTCGAGGTTCTTTGAAGACAAGCAAAATCTCTGTTTATCCATTGACTAAGTCACGAGGCACTTCCTGAGTATTTATTCAACCCACTGTCGTTCCACTCATTGGCAGTACATCTGAATATGGGCTCAAGTCAGAGCTGGAACAGAGCTGTATCTGCAATCTTGTTAAACCGCAAGCCCATTTTAGTCCCAAGAACAAACAGGCTCTGCACTCAACCGTTATTAATTGTCCTAGCTCCCACAATGCCATTTCACATTATCAACATGACATGATGAATTAATTAGCGGATGTATTTGTTTTAATCAATCATCCTCTGAACAAAACAAGCTACTGGACCAAATGGAAAGTTATTGGCTTTTTTGATCCAAAAATTATTGAAAAATGATTATAAAAATTAGTTTACCAACTGATTTTTTGTTGTGTGGAATTCTGTTGTAATTAAAGGGTGGTACCAGTATGCGAGCATTTCTAGATGGGAAATCTTGGTCCCATGTAGGTTTTGCTGATCCAGGATTTCATCCAACGCTTTCAAGTATGGAGCTGCAGATGGATCAAATAACACCTTCAACAAAGTTTTTAAATCATAGTCAGAGGTTTTATAGAGAAGATGCAGGATTTTGACTAGAATCTGCTGCTCCAAATGACGATCCCCTAGTAGGGAAAATATTGTCAAGCACAGATCATGAAGAGCAGATCTGCTTTCATTCAGGCAGAGTTATTGTGTCAATTCACCTGGGTCAATTCAGGGTTCCATCTTTTGCAAAAAATGTGAGTTTGAGTTTAGTGTTATAGAGTCTGTGTTATTCTAGTTAATACCGAACCATAGCAGTTTCTAAATTATCTAAAGGCATGTTGCACCAGCTGAGAACCTGCACTGCTAGCTTTATTCTATCTGGCAAAAACTAAGCATGTCTTTAAGGAATAGGGGCCTTTTATGAATGGAAAAAGCAAAAGCTGCAACACAAAAGATACACTGCAGTGCCATTAGGCGAGAGAGATGGAAGAGCAAACAAAGCTAAAAGCACACATTGAAAACTACCCAACAATGACAGCAGGTTTCTTTCTTAGCCTGAGAGAATTTGTTGTCTTTATCGTCCATTAGCAATGATGATCAACGAACCATATGGGATGTTTTGACCGTTACACAAAACAGTTATCTTGTATGGCTGCTTTATGAATGCAGTGGAACCTGCTAGTAAGATGAGGAAAAGCGTATTTCAAGAAAATGTGTAAAAAAGAAAATGTTTGGGCCAAAGTGCTTGGGATCTATTAAACTCTTACATACAGGTAGCTAATACAGAGTAGCCAGCCAAGAGGTCTTGAACTCAGGAACAAATAAACTTGTAATTATATTGCAAAGCATGTTTGTATTATATTTGGCAATATATTCATTGCTTGTGGAACTCCCTTCTTCAAGATACTCTTCATGCCATGAAAATCATTGGAATTGAAAAAGCCTTAAGAAACAGCAAGACTACCTGCAACAGTATTACACTGGGTTAATTAAAAATAGGCATCAACAATAAAGTCCCCTATTATACATTTGAGTTGAGAGGGAAAAAACAATTTCCACACTGGGAAAATTATTACCAAACTATCTGGACGTTTTCTGAGGGGAAATGTACTCTTCTTTCTCCAACTGTAACACTGGTCACTTTGTGACAGTATTTGATATCTAGCTTGCCTGAAGTAGCAAGACCATTGCTTTTTTCTTGTAATGTGCATGGACTCATTTTCTTATACTAGATTCATGCTTCAGTGGAGTTAACATTCACCTAGATATGAAGAGAATCTGAGCAATGCCAGTATGAAACCTATATCACCCTCTCCCACAGAAATATGATGTCTAAGGCTATAAAACTTGCCATAGCAGCCAGGAACTGAAAGCCCCTCTAGCTTAGATGATCTGCTAGGCTTCTCCTAGAACTCAGTATGTAGGACAATTAATAGAGCAGAGATAGTCTCCATTAGCATTTACCAACTGTACACAAGTTCCCCATTCCACTTAAAAAACACCTGCACAACACCCCGATCTTCTTTGCAAACTCAGTGATAAAAATTTTAAAGCAAATTATTTCAGAGGGATTTTCCCTACCTGGATTTCAGTCATTTTAATGAAATGAAGATGTTTCAGGCACACATCTGATTCAAGCATATTGTAAATGGACAGTTGGTAGAAAAATGATTGGTATCACACTCACTATTGGTATCACTCTCTCTCACTCAGGTGAGACAGCAACTTTGGATTAAGTTACCCGTCATTCAACGAATCATTTTGAAAAGGAAAACTGAGGAAAAAAGAGAGTGAAAAAATAAAGTTGTCATTGACTTGCCAGCTGCTTTCCCTATATTCTTTAACAAGAAAAATTTAAAGCGGTGGCAGCAAGAACCTTGCTTTTGCTGATGCTGAAAATGCAAGAAATGTACCTGTTTGTACAGTTTGCTTTTCTATAAAATCAAGAAAAAGTAAGTAACTTTACATCATCATTTGTCTGGTGAGGCCTTTATCCAGCTGCAAGAAACAGCCGTCTTATCCGTGGATCACTGTACTGTAGAATAAGGAAGAAAAAGCCTTCTGAAGGACCTCAAATCATTCACCACTTGCTGGTCATCTATTATCTTGATTACATTATTAAAATTATCATGATGCAATGTCAAGATTAGTTTTTATTCACCAACAGTTTGAGGCTTATAGTGTATGCTTTATTCCTCTGTATTAGGATGGCGCTTAAGTACTATAGCACATTTTTCCTCCCAATACAACTGTGCTATTTTTGTGGAAATAAATTAACAAAAATGGCCTGGGCATAACCTCCATCCTTATGCATGATTTATATGGCTCCATAATTAATAGCTGTGTCTGAGACACAAATTACTCATTCTAAGTAATGAAACTTTTCTTCAGAAAAATATGTTTCATTTCACACCAATGCACAGGTTATTTGGAGGTATTTATTCCTTTTAAATGACCAGTATGTAAAAATATTTCATAAGCACCATTTTTTTTATCCTTTTAAGATTGTTTTTATATACTTGTTTTCATGCATGATGGTTCCATTTTTCTTTTCTGTTTTTTTCTCTTTTATTGCAAATAAAAATATGTTTGGATAAATTGCACATAAAGTTGTTTATTGCTGCTTAAATCTGCTGGAGGTTTTAAAAGATAATTCTCAGTAATTCTCATTCAAATTGGGTGAAGATCTCACCTCTTGTTAAATACCGTGTTTTATTTCTTCCATGTCGGTATCCTGCAGCACAGACAATAAACAGAATGACCCTGACACTCAAGAGAGGTTTTGCTGCGTGGTGGCTGGTGTTCATTAACATAGATCCCGTAAGCATGAGTTTCTGTTTGCTTACAGGTCACGAAGGGCGAAGATACTGCTAAATTCTTTATTTGTAGCTCCCTTTTTTCATTTACAATTCTTGAAATGAACCCCCTCCCGGAATGCTGTATGCCTGAGGCACAGAGGCAACATATAGACTAGCAAATAAAACAAGCTACAGACGAGTCTTTGACCTGAGGCCACTTAGTGTGGTAGAGCTTGCGTACACTTAGCAAAAAACAGGGCAGCCCCCTTCCTTGCTCGCGGGAAAAGTTGTTGCCCCCGAGTGGTGCTTGAAGCAGCGGATGAGAGATTGCCAGCTGGCACAAGCTAAAACCAGGCAGAGAGCGTGCTGATCATTAAACTGCACGGACAACTGCAGGCCAGTGGCCAAAGCTCCCTCTTCCTCCTGGTTTGTTAATTAGCACAGAAGTTAGTCCAGGGCTCTGGGTTCGGACCCTGGCTGACGTGCCAGGGCAGCGACAGCAGCAATCCCTGGACGGGACTGCCCAGAAAAGCACAAGGCTGAACGTGAATGCAGCTGGTTTCCCAGGGCAGGCGATGCGGGTGGCTGCTTGCAGGAGCGAGAAAAGGTGGCAGTCCATAGGCTTTCTGCTAAGGAAGTTTAATTAAACCCTATCTCTCCAGGAAGAGGTAAATTAGACATATTCCTGAAAGGAAGAGTTTAGATAGTTCAAATGTTTGTTTTCTGGGAACTGGAGTATATACACGTTCTATATTTTTCAATCTCCAGAAGGCACTTCTAGGAAAACTTTCCTGCTCTGAAAGAACTGCTCTTAGGGTGGGTCCACCTCTGGTCTCATGACTTACAAAATTCTCTGCTTTAATGGATACGAAATGGTGAAGTTTTATGACTAGTGATTGGGGTTAGTTTCTGAGTGCTCAGATAAATATATTAATGTTTAAGAACTTTCTGAAAATTAGATCATGCTCCTGGAGAGTGGCTGAGCTGGGTCCCTGAATCACCAATCACTTTGGAAGATTTCAGGCAATAAATAGAGCTAACACTAAATATTTAGATGTAACCAGCTGATGACTCACCACCTTCTTAATATCTCATTCCACAGCTGCCAACTGGTAAAAATTCAGCAATGCCAAACAAATAAAATAACCCTTTTCAGAAGGTTTTTCCACAGAACCTGATTTTTTTGCCCATTGAAGTCAATAGCAAAATTATCATGGATTTAAAGGGCACAGGATTAGGTCATTAGTGTCTCCTAATCCATTTGTCCTAAACCTCCTCGAGAGAGACAAGCGCTGTAACTGTAGAAGCGAAGACATTTGTTTTAATTTTGCTTATTTGAGGTAACAAAATCTGGCACCAAATGCATTTGTGCGTCTGGGTGTAATTATTCTCCTTTCAGAGAACCGCTGTTTCTCTCTCGCCTCAGGACCATTAAGGTGTTAAGTACAAAGACACCGCTTGATGGAAGGAGGCTCCAGACAGTCTGAGATGTGACGAATCAGCGCGGTGAGAGAGTCACCACATCAGGCTGTTGATTAAACAGAGGTAACTCAGTACCGTATCACCGACAGGGAGTGCAAGGAGGGGTGGCGGGTGGCGGAAAGAAAAGATGACAAGCGGAAAGAGACAGAAAACCCTACCCATCCTGTTCTTCACAAAATTGTTCCCCATTCATTTTCTTCCCCCTTGACCTCTCTCAAGTCTGAAGTTTAATATTTCCATTGAACGTAATCACGACTTTGTTGGCTGTGACGATTTATAAGGGAGAGAGCTGCAAAGACAGAAGCTGGCTGTAAAGGCTTCCGTGTCGCTAGCTGCTCTCTCGGTATGATCGTGGGTCTGCAACGCTCCCGCCTGCTCCCCCTCTGGTCTGCAAGGACGATCAGTCATCTCATCACAGAGCACCGAGACAGAAGGAGGCCTCTATCTTCACAACAAATTGACCTGGATATTAAAATGCAAATCTGTCATCGCAAACCTCTGGAAATTCACTTGGATAATAACAACGAACGTGAAGCTAGCTTTAGGCTTTGAATAATGAATTCGAACATAACAAAAAAGAAGCTTCCCCCCCCCCTTGTTTACCCACTTGCCATTAGTTTTATGAAGCCAGCCTCTCCAACAACATCTGCAGACTAACCTGTGGCAAGGGAGTGGGGGGGGAGGGAGGGGAGAAATGAAAGAACCAAATACCCTGGAGCTGTAAATCAGCCTATTGCCAGATTGATACAAATGGAGAAGTCTAACCTGACCTAGCTCTGAATGTCTGCCTTGACACCTCCAGTGACACCTTACCTGGGGGTCTTATTCCAGCTTCAAAATGGAGGTATGCACAGCTGGAAGTGAGTGCTGCCTGATACAGTCCCACTATCAGCTCTGTAAGTTCTTAGGCAGTCTGCATGGAAGATCTAAAGAGAAATGTTCAAGACGTATTGAAGTGAAAGGAAAAAAAAAAATTAAATGGCCCCATGGCCTTGACTTGAGTAAGAAAATTCTACAATTTGAGAAGACAAGCGTTTCATGTTTATACATCTATGCAAACCAGGGTTGATATTGCTTTTCAGGCATTATAAGACTAATAAAGCTTTTTCTCAGTCACACACTGGAGGGGACTCAGTCATCTTTTGTTCTGGAGTTTGTTTTCTGAGGTTGTGTGTGTTTGTGTGCATGTCACGAAGGCCACAGAAGGAGAGCTTTGGCTTAAATATGGCTGTGGTTGTGAGCGGACTGACGGAAAGCACTTGTTTCTCCTTCTTTACAAGGACCCAATAAAAGAGAAAGTACATAAGAGTGGAGGACACAAGGCTGTTGCCAAGACCATGTTAGTTCTTCCGTTAAAAAGTTTATAACCTAGATAAAGTATGTGTATACCATGATAACACTCAGCTATACAGATCTCATATCTGCAGACCCTTTCTGAAAACTGTAAGAAGCAGCAGTCCATCTGGAACAGTTTCATCAGTCATGGTGAATACTGCAAGAATCTATATCCATGGAGTTGTTTTCAGGATCTGTCTCTAAATCAGTCAAATATAAACAAATATACGTGCAAATATAAACTCTGCAGTCTAATAAGATAAAAGAATATATACTTATATATAGCAACTCCCACCTTTATATCATCATAATTCCTCTCATATGCATCAGAGACAATCTTAGAAGTAAGCGGATAAGAGAGTGGCCAAGGCATAATGAAGAATCTGTACAAACTATCCCTCATGAGAATGGAAGCAGGAGGCATCCTCTGAGTCACCGCTTCTTGAACCTAACGTCAGCTGGGCAAACAGTCAATCACCTTTTCATTTGACCCTACTGAGTCTCCAAAAATATATAACCTCTTCTTTGCAGAGTTACAGTTCACTTAGCACAAAAAAAGTAAAATTTTGTCATGGGAATTTTGGCCTCCCTTATAATTGGCAGCAATAAATAGTATCATTCTTAACCAGAAGTTTTCTGTCCTTTTTAGTAGAAAGTTTGGAATATGGAAAACAACAAAGATTTTACTCACAAACTTTGATTCAATAAATATTTGATACTCTTTGATTTAACAGAAAAGGAACTTTACAAACAGTTTTCATGGTTTCCCAGAAAAAAAAAAAAAAAAAGTCTCACTCTTTAGATTTTTATCAGGTAAAAGTCAACTTTTCTCCTTAGCACTCTACATCATTAAATCGTCAGCACATCATTACAAGGACAATGTGGTATGCTGAAATGATGGAAAGCAGGCTTGGATCCCACAAACAAGAAGTGTATTCTCAATATGCTATTGGATGAGCCAGTGGAGCAAAGACTGGCAGTGTACCTGTCCTGCTGAAAGCTGATTGATAACAGCAGTAGATTATTTATAGCAAGCTTTATGATATGACTTTTTATAGAACTTCATCCAGGAGAGTTCGAACTCAGCTCATTATTTTTTCTCATCCTGAACCAAGGTTCCACATCTAAAATACTATTGTTAGTGCAGATAAAGACCCTATTCTGACGGAGATGTAGTGTCCTGTGGCAAATCTGTTTCTTCCTCTGCGGGTGAGATCTTATTTCATTTGACTTGTGAAGAGTCGTCATTGCCCAATCTGATATTTTGAAGTTGATAAGGACACACAGCTCTGCCAATCCAGTGAATGTACATCATTTGACCCAGCATAAATAAAATAGTTGCCATCTTATCTGTCATGTTGGAGGCTTAAGTACTGGAGAAAAGGTGAATTTCTATAGCCTGAGCTAAACAAAAAAGATAACCAGGTAAAGTTTGACAAAGGCTAGAAAGAGTAGTCAGAAGGCTATTTTATGATTCCCTGACTGCTAATAGGATCTCCTGAGTTGTGTGTGAAAATGTTTAAATGGATTTAAACACTTGTTGCTGGGCTAAATTTTTAAACACCTTAGAAAATGGTTTTCAGAAGCTTATAAACTGGGCAGGATTGAATTGGAGAAGGCCTTAAGTACCAAGAATCTGGCCAAAGTTGTCTGGCTAGTAAACTAGAAGTAGATACCCCTCTACAAGTAAATAAGCAGATTAGATAATTAAGTAAAGTCCTAACCTTCTAAATGAACCTATCTTAATTCCTCCAAGAGCTATCAATGCTTCCTGTAGGTATAACCTCATTGTGTATGGCTCAGAGCCCAAGTTGTGTGTAGATAAGCCATGCAAAACCATCTCATAAAGACAGCTTTCTGAATACTTCCAAGAAAAGCTAAACGTCTTAATTCTTATGGGCATGTACAGCTAAGTTATTATTTCGTCTTGGTCCTGGTATAAGTTCAGAAATAGACAGAGGTTCAAGAAAACCAGTCTTCACTTCCCCCGTCTCTACTTTTCTATCCCCTGTCTTTAGGAGGAAAAAAATCCAATGTAAAAAGTATGTGAATCAGCTATAGCGACAAGAAAAGAAGAAAGAATTTGAAATAAAGGCAGTTTGAGTTGAAACTGTTGAAATACTCAAACTGTCAAAATAGTCTGAGTTTTCAGAACCTTGCAGTACATGAAGATTGGGTCATTCGCAGTAAGCTTTCTGGCCATTCAGCGTCTCTGGGTGCATTGCTACAGAGATTTCCCAATAGTATCCTGCTCTAGGGAAAAAAAGCAGAGAAATCTCTGTAAAGAGGGACCTACACTTGCTTATATCTACAGCTGTAGGGTAACATTGTGTTCTTTGTTCTTTTTGTTTTTTCTTTTTTCCTAATGCTTTCTATTTAAGAAAGACTGCAGTTCTACAGACCATGAAAAGAGCAGCCTTGTTTATCCTCTTCTTCCCAAAATGTACATATCTATACAAGTAAAATTTATACAGAATTACAGTATTGCTAATATTATTCCTGTGCAAATTACAGTGGGGTCATTCTGCCCCCTAATGTGATTGCGTTAGATGGTGTACAAAAATGTGATGGACAGTATTATTCACCTGAAGAGCTTAGACAGACAAAAGAAAACCGTGGAGAAAGAATGATTTGTTTTCAGCTTATTCAGGAATCAGGGAAAGTTAAGTGATTTGGTCAAGTTTACCCAAAGAATCAAGGGTAGAGCTGGGGGCTGAATCTCAGAGCTGGGAACTGAATTCAGATGCTAGGCTTAGGAAACGTGTTCATCCTAAAGTCCATCTCTCTCTTGTGTATGGCGAAACTTCTGTACCACTGGTTAGTGTAAAAAATGGCTAATTTTAAAGGTGTCTTGGACTACTGAGCTGGCATCTTTTGAGTAGTTAGGCTAATGCTGGAGTCCCTTCGTTTGACCTTCAGTGGGTTGTTATGTAGTTGTTAGGGATGTAATTTTTGTTAGATAAAGCACAATTAGGCAGCTTTTATTAAAAAAAAAAAAAGGTGTAACTGGCAAAAATAGCAGGACTAGACTTATCCAAGAATATTTGCCCTGCGACTCATTACACCAAACAACAGAAACAGTCCGGCGCAGTCCACCAACCGGTAAAGATCAAATGACCTAGAAGATGCTCTCCAACTCATAAAGCCCAAAGTGGGTGCAGCATGATTCTTCTACCTTCGGGGACACTTGACCATGAAGGACCTCCAGGGATGCCTGGGCCCAAGCTTGTGCGGCTGGAACTGACCTGCTCAGTACCCGCCTCTGCGAGCAAGCAAAGGGGAAGCAGAGAGAACCACTTTTCTGGAATTTTGTATTCTTCTATGCATTAATAATCACTCTTTCACTGAGGCAATAAATATCCAAATTCCTTCACAAGGATCCTGTTACTGCACAGTAATTAATGCATGTGTTTAGTCTGTCTTGACCTAAACCACAACAAAAGGATGTGATCAAAATTTTAAAGGGCTCACTCAGCGTTTCTCACCACTGCAGATATGCAAAAATGTTTAATTAAATATTGAAATTAAATTAATTAATTAGAACATATTCACCTGAGGAACACACCATCAGCCAGAAATTGAGATTTTATTCTGGAATAATAAGATGTCTGCTTATTGAAAAACATAAGAAAGGGAAAAAAAAAACATGTTTTGGAAAATAGGAATATTGCCCCATAAAAACTATGAGGCATTAATACGTTTGTTAGACAAACAAAATTAGTAGGTGTGCCTTGTCAGAGGTTTAAGTTTACATGTATCTTTCTATAACTGTCATATTTAGAATTAGTCAGATATCCATGCACAGCAATTAAAGCTATAACAGCTCAGGAACAAAGTAATGTTCCTCAAAAGCTTCTCTCTAGCACTTACAGATATAAATTATTTTGATCACGGCTGTTGTCCAGTATCTTATGTTACATCATTTGGCAATCTATAGAAAAGCTTGGTGCTTTTTTACCAGTAGTGTTAGCCTTAGTCTCATGGATGAAACACCGTGGAATATAGAAAGAATAGCAAGTGGCTACCTCTGTAGTGAGCCCTGGTTTGAATATACCTGGATAATGAATCAACTGTTCTTCCTTTGGGAGATTCTTCTCTGAAAACTGTCTGTCCAAAACTGTTACCTTCTGATTCATCAGGAAGACGTTCTCAGTATTCACACAAGGGCATAGGACATATATATCATCCAAGACTGAAATTTCACCTAACTTTAGCTACTTTAGCGCTAAGTCTAAGGCAGTGAGCTAAGCTCTTTCAAAAGTCAGTAGCAAGGGCAAGGCACTTCTAAAGGATGCTTCACCTCTTGCTAAAATAGGTCTGCGACTCTTTCATTGACTAAGGACTAGACCACGGACCTAGCTAGGTAGTAAACCCATAGCTGAAGTCAGATATAATAATCCTACCCTTAAACAGGCTTAAAAATCCTACCAGCAGACTTCTATTGCTGGGGGTGATTAGCGGCATAAAAACATGCTTCTCCGAATCCCAGGCAGCGTCTGCAGAGCTGCCGTTTGGAAAACTAACAAGCACCTTTTCTACTTGAAAACTGAATGTGTTTGATATGTAAATTTTTGACAACGGATTTTTCTCATTGCCATTTTTACGGAGTAACATTTTCAAAGCAGAGCCACATTTTAGCATTAGTTTTTCTGAGTAAATAGATTACAGGCTGAAATTAAAGATGTTGCAGATATATTTGTACATGAAAAAGTCTGATAAGCCCAAAGATATAGGTTTGGGGGCCTGCAGGTATTTTGATAAGCATGTCTTTGCCATTGCAAAATAGTAGCAACTCGCTTTTCTAGTTAATTCCTTCAAATACTGCCTCTCCTGTTTAAAAGTAATATTGTGGCAGTACCACAGTAGCCTTATTAGAAGAGCTGCAAAGAAAATAATTCTCATTACTGGCAAATCAGCCCAAATGATGCTGAGCACTGAATCATCATTCAACTTCTTCAGCAGTCTGTAAAAACTGAAGGCACTTCCTGGTGGTGAAATTCTCTTTACAAGCAAAAACTTCCCCAGTGTTACAGGTGCAACTGCTTCCTATGTGAACATCAGTCAATTTGCACAATTCTGTTTCCCAAGACCACCGTTAGCTCAAGGCTTTTCAGAAAGGCAGACAGGGGGACTTTTGCTGCCCCAAGAATGAGGGGCTAAGGTCTGGCTGCCCTTGTCAGCAGAAGTGGGTAAGCAAGGACAAAATTAGGATAGAAAGCCAGAGGAAGAGGCAGTCCAGGCAAATCCAGCTTGGGGATCCTTTCCACTGGCAGGGTGATGGAGAAGCTGGCGGAGGGGAAGGTGGGAGACAACAGCGGTCTCTCCTCCCCATGGTTTCCCATCGCCCTGGTATGGGTGCAAAAAAGGAACAGTGCCATGGCCGTTTAGCTACCGACAGCCAGCCCAGCGAGGACCCATCCCCAAAATACAGGCTCTCATAGTTCAGGGTCCATTCCTCAAATCTGATAAGAAGCAACGTTGGGTTGCAATCTCAGCACTAACCAGTGCAACGTCTGTGTGTGAATAACCTCATCTCCTAAGCTGTAATGAAGCCAGCATAGCAGAATTAGGCAGACTCAGTGTATTCTTTAGACTATCAAGGCACCTAATTGGAAGAGATCTAGTTGGATCTCCTTGTCTATAGGGCTTGGACATCTTTTAGCTAGCCTCTGACACCAAACCTTCCCAAAAGTAGAAGAAAGACACTTCCTTCTGGAAGGTCGCTTTCTAGGCATGGAAAACATGCTCTCAGGCTCTTTGAAATCCTGTGTCTCCTGATTCCTCCACATCTTTTAAAAAGAAAAACATTTGGACTGAGAGCACATAAAGCACCTGAGCAGATATCAGCCAGAATGTTCTCCAAAAGCTAATGCCATGGAAATATTTACATTTCAATGGGTCTGCAAATGCATTAGTCTGCTGCACATGTGTGTTAAGTAAATGATGATCCCTTTTAAATATACACCCCTTTAAATACACAGCTATAAGAGATGGCTGACGTTCAGTAGTCATGATCTGGGTTTGTTTGATTGAATTTAGTTCCGTTTTTTTTTTTCATATTTGCAAGTACCGAACATTAAGCATAACCAAAAGTTTGAGGTTACAAACATCTTTATAAATTTAATAGAGTTGACTGCCAGGCTTCATGATTGCAGCTGCCCCCAACCCCCTCCCCCCCAAAAAAAATTGTTCTGAAATCCCTGTCAAAGGTTAATACAAAATCACTGTACCTAAAAGTAACTAAGTAGGATTTTGGCATAACAACTGCAAAAGCACTAAATCTGATGCTAGACCCTCAATATTAATTATGTTGGCAGCAACAAAAATCTATAGGTTGCAAGTGATAAAAATTGCTGAAGGAGCTTACATTGCTTTGCTGCTTACATACTTATTTTAAAAGTGTTCTGTATACAAACCCAGAGAATATATGACACTAAATCTAAAAGCACCATCTCATTTTTCATAACAAACTTGGAGATAATGTAAGTAGCATATACATATGCAAATATGAGCTCTTATAAATGAAAAAAGTGATAATCTTCACTTAAATAAGTAAAAAGCAACAAATTCACACTACTTTGCTACGCGTAGCATTTTGCTGCAAGTTAAATTAGACAAATAAGTTGTTTCTACTAGCACTGCCTTTTATAGATAATTTATTTTCCCAGGGTTAGTGGCAGGCCCCAGCAAGATTTCTTATCTGATATGTATTATCCATAAGCATTTCTATTCAGGATATATATTTTTTTTCTCACTGCAAGTTTCTTAGTCATGAAGAATGCACTTTTTTTTTTGCCTGAATTATCATAGCATCTGTATATAAATCTTTCAAACTATTTATTCAGTCACGTGTGACCTGCCATTTTAATAAGGTTACAACAATGACATGTCATTATTGGTCTTTCATAATGCTAGCAATGTATTTAAACCTTTATCTCCTTTGTTTCCTCAGTATTAACAATAGTTACTCATTTTCTAATTCACCATTCTGGAATATCTGAATCAAGAGCCATGTCAAATGATGACAAAATGCACCAAGAAAGGAAAATAGAGAGGAGTAAAGCTTGCCAGGCATTTTTTGATTAAACAATCTAAAAAAAAAGAATGCCCATTTGCTGAGCCAGAAACATCTCATTTCGTTTGACACGTCTAGGTTTTGACAGACTTTCACTGAGTCCAAAGTAGGGTTTGGAGGGAACTCTTTCTGCCTTCCTGGTGCAGCTGTCCCAGCACTCAAAGACCTTGAAACTCTCTAACATTGACATTGCTGTCAATTGCACAAGCTGTGAAATTTATGATCAAAAAATGAGTTTTCTTGAAGAGCTCCAGGATCCAGGAAGTTTCTAATGAGCCAGAAATTATAAAATATTCCTAGTCAGACTGAAACTGAACCAAAACCGAGCACTTTTTTTGGCATCGGAAATCTAGATCTTTGTGCAATTCTCCTTTGAGAAGAAAAGGAACCGTAGAACAAAATAATGCTCATTTGAAGAAACTTCGGAAAGCTAAGTGTAGCCTTTCAAACCGTAGTACTCGATACGGGCTGCAGAGAAGCAGATGTGAAGAAAGGATTAGAAGAAAGGCAAGGAGATGGCTTTACTGGTCTTAATTAAAAGATCTTTCCGTACACCTTTAATTTAAAAGAAATGCAGAGATACTACCAGGAGTCTAATAGACTATAAAAGGAGAAGCCGTAGATGTAGAATTTGGGTCTGATATAATTAAAAATAACAGGTGGGGCTGAAGTAAATGATTAAAGCCTTTAAAGGCAAAGACAAAAGAACTGGTTTTGACATGATAGAGGAGAGCATGCCAGTTATGACAAGAGCAGACCCTATAGCGATGACTTGAGGGAGGGTATGTTGTTAAAGGGACAGCTGAAGAGAGATGATCCATTTGTACAAAAGCAGACCATTGTGCAGTAGCAGTCAGATAAGAAAGAATTATATGTAAAAGGTGAAAAACAGACACGAAGAGATCTTATTTCTTTCTCAAAATCTAGGGGCTCTCTGGAGAATGCTAACGCAAAGTTTCAAAAACATCGTTCTGAAACATACTTCAAGGTGTGAAAGAACAGTCTCAAAAACAGAACACTTTTGCTTATGATCAAAGAGGAGCTGCATGTGAGTTAATAGTATCCTTGCAACTAAGAAACTGCCTATTACAGTCAGTAAAAATCCTGGCCCATGTTATGCAGTCACACAGACTGGTCTCACCAAGAAGTATGCAATTACTCACCCTCTCCAGGTCACTCATCCACTCTGGTAGTCCGTTGTAGAAGGGAATATATTTGAAATGCATTAAAAGATTCAAGGTACTCCTTCACATCTTTCATACATGTTCCAGTTACATTATCTGCTTTAAATATTAATATTGACAGTGACTGCTAGATAGAAAATGCAAGGAAAAAAAAATTATTTATAAGACTTGGGTAATATTTTATGAACTAGTTCCATGAACCAATACCAAAACATTGGCTTCTCTGTATTTAATGAGGTTGGGTTATTTTTCTGGTGTGAGATCAGAAGTATTGACTAAGGAAAGAAGGAAAAATCCCTTGCATATTTTAAAGTAGAGAAATATGGATATAGAGAAAATGATGGAGAAATGAGGGTTTATTAAGTTATCACTTGTCATCTGAGCATCTGAGTGTCTGAGCACTGTATGTATTCTCATGGTCTACTCCAGTGGTTAGGTAAAGATGTTTAAGCTCATGCATTTTACCCTGCAAGAGAGCTTGATTAAGACTATGTATGAAGATAATTACAATGGTTCATCCTACTGGTGATAATATAGCATGTCACCATAACTCTATCAGTTTTGGCTTCCATGTGATTTAATGAGAAACACTGCAATAAAAGCAAAAAATAAACAGGTAAAAAGCCTGTTACTCCAGCCTTCATAGATCCATATTCTTCTTTTCGAGGGGAAGAATGATAGTTTGACATCTTGTGTAATTACCTCTAGCGTCTCAGCTAATGAATCTCTGCAGTGGCAGAACCATTTACCTAAATGCCCTATTGTCCATTCTTGAACTCTTGTAGGTTCCATACATAATTTGGGGGGTTCTTTTGCAAACTCAGCTTCTCTAATTTTAAATTCTTCTAGAAAATTCCTCCTTCCCCCTTACTACCTTATACTTTCTTCATACGCTGACATCAGTAAAGAAATGGGAGCATAAAGCTAAGATAGCAGAATAGAGAATCAAGACCTGTTGCCTGAAGACCAGCTGAAGACCAATTATACACTTTTTACTAGGCTGAAACTTATGCGAATCAAAAATGCAAAATCAGTCCATTTCCCTGGATGACACTTTATTATACACAGTAGATCAACAAATACTGATTAATATGTTTGCATAGGATTTTCACATACATTCCCCATATATTACTACCCACATCTTTAGCTAATCTAGGCACATAATTGTATTCAACAAGCATCTGGAAAACGGATTTAAGAGTTAAAGTTTGTCTAAGTGAAAAATTGATAGTTCTTCCCGAAGAAGGTTTCACTTTTTTTTTTCTTTGAGTCTTCATAGTAAAATCTCTCAGGACAGCTGATAAAAACGACTTGAAGTGTCTAATCTATAGACTTATAAAGAGCTGCAAATAACCTGCACAAGAAGTCATAATTCACAGAGGACAAAGAAACTGGTCTACATTTCAAGTAATGAATCAGTCTTTTCTTTTTTGGAACTTTTATTTAAGTTTGGCAGGTTTACGGAGTTTTGAAACATTGCACAAATTGATCTGGTCTTTTTTCTTTTTTTCTTTTTTTTTTAAGCAGTTGTGATTTAGTCTAATATATTGTCAGGATCTCCAGCAGGATGATATATGTCCATTCCTGCTTCTCCATAATGTTCAGTACTGGGGACCATTTATCTTCAAAAGATGACAAGTCCTGTTGCACAAAGAGAGTCTCTTCCATGCCACGCTGAGATTTTATTTGGCATTTCAAGTCTTTATGATTTCTTTAAGTTTCTTTTCTCCTGTTCAAAGCATTGACTTAGAGTTGTGTTTTCAGTCAGCAGAAGAATTTATTTTCATGAATCCACAGGATTAGTTTTCAAAAGCTCACAGTGTCAGCTTAAGCCCAGATTTTTCAAGAAACTCACTCAGGGACTGTGACATTCAGCATGGCCCCACACAGATTTTAGACATTCAGGTCTGGAAATGAAATTCATAACTTCAGGTGAAGACCTTAGTTCCTCATATGTAGAGGACTCTGGTAAAGTTCAGTGCTTAGGTTCACAACCCCCTGTGCACTGAACCAGCTGACAGCGGCACCAGCCGACAGCAGATAAACACCGAAATGAAAGCTTTGCTTGGAAGTCAACACCTCTCCCACAGAGATGTCTCAGTCTAGAACCATCACTCCAGATCTCTATGAACACATGACATTTCTTTTGGCATAGATGACTGACTCATGTCATCATCATCATGTTGGCACCCTCACCTACTCTTTGTAGGATAGCATAGTACTTGGAGCTCTCACCCTGGAGATGGCAACATAGGATTAGTTCCCGCTGCAGCCTGAGGGGGTCAAACCCAAACCTCTCTTTCTAGAAGAGTGTTTTAATCCCCAGGCAATAGATAGTACCAGTATAGTGAAATGGATATATCCTGAATTTGATCAATGACCTGTGAATGCATTTTTTACATTGTCTTTACATCAATATCCCAGCTGTCAGCATTCAGGATTTCCACTATCATAAAATCCAGATTCGGAATAATTCCAGCACTTATCTTTCCAACCCAAACCATCCTGTTTTAATGGTATAGTGTAGGGGGGAATTGCTAGTAGGGGTTTCTTTTTGTTTACATTTGCAATATGACTTCGCTGGCATCCTACAAGCTCATCTCAAATAGTTAACTCCTAGTCAAGTAATATCCTGTTCTGAAAGCTTTTGATATGCTAATGCAGCAATGTAAATTCCAGACTAAAATTCAGATTAATGTACAGTAATTACTCACAAACACAGGTGAGACTCTTTCAGTTTTACTGGCTCTGTTTACAGATCAAAGGCACAGCTCAGCCCTGACATCAAAGATGTGATTTAACCTTTTGAATTTTATCACAAAGAACAAACTTGTGTTACAATTAAAATCATCTTTAATTGTCAATTAAATATATATATATATATAGTATTCAAGTAGTTGAAGGCAGAAACTCTGCAGAAGTGCTTAATGAGATGCATTTTATGTGAACTGCAGAGGTTTAAGAGTATTAAACAACAGATGTAGTGACAAAAGTAAAGCCTGGCCTGCAAGTAGGAAAACACAAACCAGATTCTTCACAGAGCTAGCCACAAGTTCCACTATGGGGGGTGGACTAAATTCTCAGAGCTGTATTCATAGAGTACCCCACTAAACAGAAAAACCCACTGATACAAAGAGTACTCACTACAGAGCAAAGAACTTTCTAGTATAATGTTGGCAGAACCTGATCTAGAATTTATTATTTAGGGTATGATCTTAAATACCTTTATGACTACACATTATTATGTGTAAAGGAGTAGCTTCATAGAAATCAGTGCAGATTACTCATATGAGTAATACTGTAGAATGTGTAAATGTAAGATCGGAGACTTATTTTCAATTCAGGTTATTAAAAAGTTCAAGAACAAGCCCTGTGTTCTTCACATATACTAACTAATCTTCAGCACTGGCTAAATAGTTTCAAGCAATAATTGTCTTTCTTTGGTTGTCCATCAGTCCTTCACTTAAGATGTTCAGCACTTATATTCATGTTGCATACAGTCACGCAGCAATGCATTGTTTCTATTCCTCAGTGAGGTGTCAAAGGTTTTAAAGAGAAAAACAATGAATAGTCAGTAAAAATTATTAATTTCCAGCAGGCTTCAAATAAATTTGAATAAATATTTGAATAAATTTTGTTCAAGATAAAAACCTATTAGTTCAACCATGAACAACAAACAATACTGTAATGGAATCACCCCTCCCGTGCAGGTTATCCTTGCTTACAAGCTGGGGCGTATTTTTCTGCTTTGACATCTTGGTCCTTGTATCCATGTAGTCTGTAACTATTGCAGTTTCTTTCTGCATGCCATGGGACCTAGGAGCACCAAAGAGTGCACAGAGCATCCTTTCTCTGCCAGTTCCTCAGCCAGCAATAACCAGTACAGCATGCACACACCAAGTCACATGCTGGGAGGCAGTCTTGTTACCCCTCTACTTGCAGCCCCTCTACCCAGCTGCAATTGCATCCTCCTGCAACAGCTCTAGGCCTTGACCTTTCCCATCCTAATCACGCACATACAGTGTTCACCAAGATATAATTAACTCATGTTTTGGTCATTACAACCTCCTTTTCTCTGGCCCTGACAAGTGTAGTCTTGCACTACTCATGCCCTTTAAGAAGGCTGAAGAAAAGTTTATTTTCTTGGTCTTTTTCCTTTATGAAAGAGCGCCTTTACACAGTTCTATTGATTTCCATTTTCCAGCACAGCAAACGGAAGTTATGCTCATCCCCTTCAAAGCCTCTCATGGTTGAGCCCACTCACTCTTCCCTTCATTCCACAGGTGGCATTTGCAGTGTCAGCTCACATCTCTGGCTGATGATGCCAGCCTTAGTCATTTGCTTTACATGTCTTTGTCCTTTTTCCCTCTTACGCCCATCTATATCTTTTCAATCACTTAACCCTGATGTCTTCAAAATCCTTCCAGAAGAAGAGATTTACCTCTATGTGCCATGTTGAACAGTTGCACTGTTTTCAGTTATATTCCTCCATCTGTGGGTACTCATGTTTTCTGTCGCCTTAAACTATGAATTATTTGTTATGAAGAGCAGTTGCTTGATCTTTGTTTTCACAGCACCAATGGAGTGAGGTCCTCATCAATGACTAAGACCCTTGAAAGCTACCATATAAACTACAATGAATTCCAGGAGCCAGTTACAACATATTGAGCTGTTGGAGAGCTGTGCTATATTTTCAAAGCCAATGGGTCAAATCCTGCTTCTATTCCAGTCAGTAGCTTTGGGTACAATCTAACAGAGCTGCAAAGAGGGTTGTTTATTTCATCCTAAAAGCTTATAGTAAATAACATGCCAGAGTCATCTAAGATGCAAGACAACATTTTTACCTGCCATTCAGTTAGGAACTAGAAAGCAAGTGTGAATTGCCATTTAGTTTGGGTCAGAGATATCGTCATTGTTATAGAAGATGCCAGTCATGGCTGCTTTGGCATTCCTAGTAATAACATTGGTTGTGATTAACTCAGTTTATACCAAAATGGCTGCATTATCCTCTATATGCACTTTACTGGGAAGCTTCGTACAGTAATATGCATTTAATATCTATGAACAAGAAGAAAACGGCAACTTAAACTCAGCAAATCGAAAAAGACACCAAGATTATTTAGGTTTATATTTTCAAGTAGAAGAATACCTCTCATTACTGCAGAATTTACCAGATGACATTCCATATTCTATTCAAAAGAAATATCTTCACCCTTAGGAAAATGCAATGGGATTTTTACTTGTTGAGAAACATGTCTTGTACACATGACCTCAAGCCCCGGTGACACTCCCCTATCACCCATGGGAATCTCAGTGTGCGGTTCTTGCAACAGGCAACCAGTAGGGTCCAGACTGAGGTTTATCACTAAATTATAGACTAAGCTTTTAAATGATGACACAAAGATATAAACCCTCTTCTAACACAAAGGCTTCAACCCTACGCTGCCACCAGTGAAAAACGATGTAGAGCTGAAAACAAAAGGGTAAGTTTAGAAAACACAGGGCAGAAAATCTCCTTTATAGCCAGAGTCTTTACCAGGGTGTCAATGGGACTTCACCACTGACATAAATGGGAGCTGGATTAAGCCTTTCTTGTAAAAGAGCCAACTGATGACTCCTGCTTGCCCAGATCTGTACAGTACGGAGCCTGCTAAAGCAGCTCTATATTGGTTGGTATGTATTCCAGTAGAAGGGTATATTTAATATTGGTAATTCCAGCTCATTTCATCTTCAGGAGTTCTCAGAGGCTGCAAGGCTGTTTGTTGAAAGTATAGTATCTGGATGGTATTCTGCAGCAAACCTTGGCAGAGCAACAATTTGATAAAGGCTGAATTCAAACCTAGAGAGACATTATCACCAGCTCTTTGGGATATCCAGCTCCCATGCAATACTGGCAGGTGCAATCAGAAAAAAAAAAAAAAAATAGTTGCATTTCAGCAATTTCTGTTCTAAGGAAAACTCCTTCCCTCCAAAGAGGAACACTGTCAAATAGACTGGAGATAACTCTTTAATTGTACAGGGCTGGTAGGCCAGGAATAAAATAAAATATAATTACATGTCACTGGGCATAACACAGTGGCAAAAACTTTTTACATAAAGTTGAGAATTTCTGCAAAAGAAATGCCAAATGCTCCTTGGAGGCATACTGTAGGATGATTTCTTACCAGGAAGGGCTCAGAGATACACCTCATGGATTCATCTGAATAAGAAATTCTCTGTTGTGCTAAAGGAAACCAAATCATGAGAGTAAGTATGTGTGACAGTGTTTTTGCCATACTTCTTTTGTGGTCCAGTTATCTTTAATGCAACACATATGAGTTATTAACACTTATTTTCTTGTCCAGTTGGACTGAAATGGTGACATTGTCAGAAGCATGATAAAAAAATGTCTTCTTAATAGTGCACACATGTGAAATGTAATCTAATCTGGCAGATTCAGCAATTTAGCAAAGGATCATAAAAATAACCAGATTTTATTCATATGCCTCTTAAGCACCAAGATTTCATACCCTGGTGAAAATTCAGGAGAAGAATTTTTATGGTCAGTTATATTCCAGTTATGGAACAGTATTTATAGGAAAGTTTAAGTCCCAAAACCATTACTATTATTTTTCATAATTTTTTAGTTAAATCTTCTACAAGGCAAGATAACCATATCCAGTCCAAAAAAAAAAAAAAAAAAAAGTTCAAAACCCTTAATGGAATGTCAAGAAAAATCTCTTCAGAGATAGAGATATATATGCATCAGGCGTGATTTCTAGTTTTAGATTACAGTGCTTGTGATTTGTATTTGTCAGATGGAATTTGCATAAAATGTGAAACTCATCGATGTAATAATCATCCAGGGGGAAAAGAAATACTATCATACAACCAAGTACGAAAACTGTCTCCATCATAACATATGATAGCCCCACAGAGCCCACAAGGAGACTGCAGTTTTACTCTATAATACCAGCTGCTCACAAGTGAGTTGGATATTGTAACCCAGATCTTGAGAGCACGTTATGTTTAAACCACATGTTGGATCAGCCAGCTCAGATACAGCGGAGACATAGGACTGGGAGGAATCCAAACCTAAATCAATTGCCCAGTGATTAATATCACTTAACCTATGCACCTTTTCTCTTCTAGCTGAATGTGAAACAGCTTATCTTCCTATTTCTTTTTCCAGGCCAGCTCTTCAGAGCTGCTGTACATTTGGTACCAACAACCCTGCTCACTCCTAATCTATCTCCACCGATTTTGGGTGGCCCTGGGCTCAGAGCCCGGAGGAAATTACCCCATCCTTTTCTGTGAGCTAAACTCTGCTAACTGTCTTATATAAATTCTTTGACCACAGTGAACACAAGGTCATTTGACTTAACCCAGGAACCTCAAACTAAGCTGGTATGGTACCAGATACATATGGTTAATCAGATGTCTGTATCACTGTCATGTATGGCCTTCTGGCAAAATTTAGCACATATTCTTATTCCTACAGAACTAAAAAGACTGGATTATGTCCAGCATCTCTCAGTAGAACAGTGAAAATGGAGAAGGAAAAGATCTTCCTGCTTCTTTCCGTGTATGCTAGTTCAGGTACAATTTCAGGTGCGTTTTTAACAAAAAAGAAAATCTAGTAATAGGAAAAAACAGGAAAAAAAAAACCCTCCTTGCTACATTTCCTACTCTGCTACCAGTTTCTTGTGCGACCTTGAGCAATTTCACCTCCCTCAGTTTCTCCTCAATTTCATCTTAGTTTCCCTCTGTAAAAACAGTATTAAATCATTTTTTTACAGGAACATGGTAAGACTTCCAAAGCAAGTAAAAAGCAGTAATATCCTTAGATATAAAAGTAGCAGAGACATGCAAATTACTGTTAACAGAGCTGTTTTCTTTTCTATCTCTTTTCCCCTTCACCGTTTCTGCCACTGTTTTCTGTTTCCCTCATCGGAATGAAACTCCAGAGCATATGAAGAAATCTTTCCTCGCCAATTACATCTCATGACTTTGGAGTGTTTTATTGGTTTGTTTATTCGCTTGGGCAGAGTCTTTCTGATGGAAATCAAGTCCGGGCTTTTCCTCCTTGTCAAGGTAGCTCTGTAGTGCATTTTTTAGTGTCTTTGTTATGCAAGAAATGTGGGCTTGAAAGAGCTGCCATTGGGCTGATTGAATTGTCTGGGATAGTGTTAAATTGTGCCCTGAGCTGATTAGGCCAGCCAGTGTCAATGACAGAGTAAGAGCAAAAGATATAGCATCGGAGAAATTGCCAGGTTTATCTAGGAAGAGAAGTGGAGCACTCAGCATTATTTGCTTTTAGGCAACAAATATTTTGCCCTAACACTGCTGAGCACATCATACATTTACAGCTCTACTAGACTAGGGCATGCACATGTGTTTTTCATGCTGCAGACTCTGACTTGCAATGTTTGTAATAACCTGAATTTTCTGGCTAGACTGAAACAAAGCCACAAGACAGAAAGCTAGACAGCCCAGCAAAAGAAGAGTTCATGGAGCAGTCATGGAATATGCTCTGTCCTCACAGAGGTCACCAGCCCCAAAGGACACAACCTCTAAGCATCCCTTGGGCTGGACATAATAAGAAACACTGTGAGAGCAAGCAAGCCGTATTTTTGCCATATTGTAATAACAGCTCTGTCTGCAGAGTTGACTCAAAAGCTCAAGGATAAGCAGAAAGTGGACACAACAGGGAATATTCTCATTGTCTAACTTAAGGTTCCCAGAGTCATCAGGGAAGGTTAGGCTCCTCATCTATGTGCTCTGAATCATGGTTCGGAGGAGAATACCATTGTCTTGGAATCAATATCCACCATCTGGATGTCAAATTACTAGTCTCAGAAAGACTTGCTTTCTGGTACATCCAACAGCTGAGCCGGGTAGGCTACTGAGGCCAGCCACAAGCATTTCACCTCTGCACCATTGCAGAGGCACCATGGCAGGCTGCCCAAAAAGACCCGCCACCCAGCTGCAGGAACATGTGGGACAGTACATTCAATCACATCGCTTTCAACACCAGAGCCACAATGGGAACCGCCTTTAGGAATTCAAAGTTGCCGGTCTCTCTTCTCCTCCCTCGCCCCCTCTCCCAGAGCCAATCAGAAGGAAAAAGCAAATTTCAGGTCCTCAGGAAGGTGGCTGTATGCACAACTTACCAGCCAAGAGGTACCACTGCTGAGAGTGCTATCTGTGCAGCTCACTGCCACAACCTGATGCCAGATACCAGAGCGATGATTACTTAGAGTCACCATCTGCAGCCACTTGAAGTCTGTGTGTGATCAGTGACCACAATCACTTGCAATACCGTGGGCAGGGAAGAGGACAGAGAGTCATAAAGGTGAGGTGGCTGTGACGGAGAAAGCTGCATTTCCAGATGCAGGAATAACTGTTAACTTAGACTCTTTCAACCCATATCCCCTTTTAGCTTTAAAACACTCCACTGTACACTTGCTGTGATTATTCCTGTAACACTGAATTGGGAAGACTGTTTGGTCAATAATCATGTACTTCTTTTCATTATATAGTGATCTTCCCTGATTGCCTTTGTTGTTGTTACAAAAATAATATGAAAGACACTATGCTTCCCTTTCTTTAATCATCCACCATTTCTCATTTCTTGTTTTTCTTATGACTCAAATTTCCTAACAGCAAAGGCATAAAAGTGATTTTTGAGGGCAAAGCTGGTATAGACACAAATCTCTTCTTAGCACCATTTGCACCCTTCTTAGCACCAGGGATCAAGAGCAGCAGTGTTGGTGGTTACCCGTCTCATATCTTGTGGCACTAGGCTGTGCCTTGTGGTTCTGTACTGTCAGTCTAAAGTTTGACATGGGGTGATGGAAAGTATTTTGCATTCTCTGGTGTGGAAAAGACATTTTGTAGCTCTATCTAGACTAACCATATGTTACTTGGCTGCATATAGTTATTGTGGACTGTTATCTTCTAGTCCCATGAACCAGTGTCTCCTTCTGCTTAGGTGTGATGTGGTGAGCTGGGCTTCAGTATTATCAAAACTGCTTTAAAAGTGTGCATAGATTTGATAGATATTTAGTAAATACCATATTTCTGTTCAAAAACATTTGCATAAAGATAGCTTACATTATCACAGCAATCCTGACTTTTCACACAGACAGACCATATAGTTTCTAGCTATAACTTTCACAATTAACATTATGTGCACCTGTAATTGTTGTTTTTAAGGTATTATATGGCAAGGGAACAGTACACTTAGCTTCTTCAAGCTTTAAATTAAGACTGCGATTGAGAGTCAGGCTGAAGACTGAATTTCATTAGTTATGGTATAAATTCATAATGTCCTGGATAGTTAACAATGCAATTGGGCAGGACAGACCAAGGATAGGAGAATAGCTATCACAGAGAGGTGAAACGTGCTGTTCCAAGTGATGTGTAAGGTGAGTGGTTGAGCCAGAAATAGAATTCAGGTGCAGATCTGCTTGGAGAAGGCCATGGGATGACAGAGCCTATAACCCCCTCTTCTCTCAACTACCATTAGGACTGCTCAGCGTAGCTCATACAGCAGTAGTTTCACAGCTTCCCCTCACCCTGAATCCAGATTGAAACCAAGGACTTACAAGCCCCAGATCAGACTATCCTGTACATACACATTATCCCCAGTGTCACAGTCCACATCAGTATCAATGTGTGATATAAATATGCAGAAGAGAAGTAAGTCACAGAGATGTGGGTCTGTGAAATCAGCTAGACTTATTAAATAAATATTGACTGTTCCATTTCTGTAATACTCACCCTGTGCAGGAGCATCATGAATATATTAGGGATGAACACTTGCGTCCAGGTATTGTATTAAGACATTTGGACTGCTCCCCAACTCCTGAGCTTGCTTATGAAACTTGTGCAACACTGCCACTGTGCTGCACGCATATCCTAAATAACAACACTGAGATGTGTTTGAAATTAAGAGTGACAGAATAATTTAGTAGCAATGTGGGATACGATTAACTGTAATGAGATGACACTGACCAAAATGAAACTCTGAATTGAATGATTTCCTAATAACGGCAAAGGCTATTGGAATTCAGAGCAATCCCTCCATATGAAATGCTTTACTTTTTGAGTCATTTATTTGCTTGCAGTCACCTAAGCAGAAGCTGGGGCAGGACCAGAGGTTGCAGAAGAAAATAGTTTGGTAGTGTGCACATGACTGGTATGCACAGTGGGGAGACTGCATGTCTTAAATAATTGTTTTAATAAAGAACCAATATGCGTTAAAAAATATGGTGCCTTCTTATTACTCTGCCACACAATTCGTAAAATACTGTGGCAGCAGTCAGTCTAGGGACACTCACATAAAGTATGGAAGAACAAGCAAAGAAAAGCAGCAACAACCAGAAACTGGACAGATAGAATCCAAGGATTTCTACCAAGCTTTATCTTCAAGGAAAGTATCATCAATAATCATGGAAACAGGGAAAAGGGAATGAATTGGGTGTACTGCCTGCAAAAATGGCAAAATTCCTGAAACAGTGATGAGGGGTGTCTGATGGGTCCTGTGACTGATTATACGAACTTTCAAAGAGATATATTAGCTTGTTTTATTCCAGAACTAAAATAAAATGGAGGAATCTGAAACTCCAGCATCTGGATGCAAATTTGGAAACATTAGGGATTCTCCAGTAATTGACAGGATGGAGTGTGGGACGCCTGATCCTGTATGACTCGAGAGACAGCTGGGAGAAAGATTTTACCCCAGAGAAATGTATTTAAGCAGTAAGGACAGCAAAGCTGTCTGGGGTACGGCTCCAAACAATGCCAATCACTAGTTCAGAACAAATACTGTCAAACTAAAGGTCAGAGACAAACTAATGAGCAGAAGCAGACTGACCAAGAGGACGGATGACAGTGTCCAGCTTATGCCTAATGGAAAGCCATACAAAAGCCAAAAGTCAAATGTCCAGACAGAGGTCAGCCACGTGGAAGGGATGGACCACGGCAACGTGGAAGAAGGAAGCAGAAGAATATGTCGTGGTTCAGAGCAAAAAACCTCCTGGGAAGAGGAGGATGGTGTCATGGCATGGCAGAAAACCTCTAGGTATTCAGTGTAGTGCTTGCTACTCTGCTATCAGATGGATGGCCAGTTTGACTCAACGAGGTAACAGAAATGAGTACAGCATCGTAGATGAAATGCAACATTTGTTTGGAAAGATCTGCTTTGATGTTAATGAGCTAGTAAAAAGCTTTCTGAGGAGACAGGCGAATGTGAGCTCTCCGTATGTAACTTTCTGTAAAAGAACAACTAGAAGAAAGATGAAAACAGAAAAAGCTAGTTAAACTAAAAGAAGAAAAAAAGTGTGATGAAAGCTGATTCACAGTGTCAGTTGGGCAACAACTGAAATATGCCTGTTTGGTTTCTTTTGACACAAAGAGGCTGATCTGATCTGCTCTGAAGTCCTAATGACCATTAAAAGCTGCTGAATTTGGACTAACAATGCCAGGACCAAACCTTTTTTTTTTTTTTCCCCCAGAAAGTTAGGAAGCAAATGGAACAGTGGGTTCGAAAAGGTTGGAGAATCTAGGAGGAGGTTCTATTGTCTTACCGCAGAAGATTGAAAAAACAGTTAAAAGTGTATAAAATATCTGATCCAAGCATTTGATGTGATTTCCTTAGATAGAATAATATTTAGAGAGGCATCCGAACCTTTACGTGCTACATTTTGTATTTTTTAAGAGGAAAAAGCAAACCATTTCTACTGTCAAGCAGAAAGGATAAAAAGAGACAAAGAACAAAGAATGATGAAAGTATTTACTGATGAAACAGATTCAGCTTAAACCCAAAAATGTCAGTACTCAATGTTAATTAAATCCTTAAAAGTAATTTGTTTTTAAAGACAATATTAATTAGAGAATCCTCACAAGAGAAGTCATTGAGAGTTGTACCTCAAATGATAGAGGTTTTCATTTTACAGCTGATTTTCAGATCTCACTGACACAATGAATCCCAAGGCAAAACATTCTCAAAAACAGCCTGCTCCACAGATCTGATTAAAAACAGGACCACAGTATCTTCAAATGCAAAACTCTATTTTATAATACATTATTTACTGAAGTTATTCAAAAATGGGTGAACAAAAGCAAAGTGAGGGATATGAACTTGGCAAATGTCTAGCTGCCAAAGACGTGTTTGGCAGCCACAAGAAAAGTCAGAGCTCTGAGTCTGCTCCCCAAAATACCATTCAGATATATGCTGTTTAGCACAGAGTTTATTCTCCTACTTAGAATCTTTAGGTTTTAGGACTAATTAGAATTTTAATTCCCAAACATTTTTTTTGCTGAGTCTTCAACAGGTTTTAAGCGTTTTAACACAGTTTCACCACTGAATCCAAGTCAAATTTTCTCAATAACATATGCAAATATGGACATTGTACCCCTGCCTGGGAAAAAGCCATTTCTGCTCCAAGAAAGAGAGGAAGAGGAAAGAGGCAGACCCGGGATGATGAGTCAAAGATCCCTGAAGAACCAGTTTTGCTGCTCCTGCATACTGTACTGATGATGCCCCATCAGTCGAGCCTTTCTTGTCATCCTCAATATAGTTCTTGTTCTTGTGGTGATTTTTCACCTCTTGATGACACCTGCACAACTGACCTTCAGTCCATTGCTGAGGGCACTGTCCACACTTAGCTTGGGACCTCCAGTGATAATCAGTTAAATTAAGATTCAGCAGATTAAATTCAGATGTGAAATCTGCTGGTGACTATGCCTCCGTCCCTTCATTTACTTTTTGGAGATAATTTTTTTCACATAAATGACTCAACACTCAATATCTCAAGCTAAGATGATATTGCTCTTGATCCTCCTTTACTCAGCTAAGGTGTTCATTTGAATCATTTTTAAATTGGTAATTTCAGTTACCTTAATGTAAATGGCATGGTCTTGCTCCCTGCAAAAAACGCATAGCTAGATCTTTAGATATCTTCCAAGACATTTAGATGCCTTATTTCTACTTAAAATAATTTTACTTTTTAGCTTATCCAGTTTTCAAAACCTCAGACTTCAGTGCTGATTTCAGAGGAACTGAGATGCCTAAACAGGATCCAAGCACCTTCTACTTTCGAGAACCTGGAGGTTAAACTTTCTGTTTCTCAGTTATCCCCCTATAGAACAGTCATAATATTGTATTATAGTATGCTAAGTTGCTAAAAGCTTATGAGGTGCAAAAGTATAATATTAATTGGGATTGGACGAATAAATAGTAGTGAATCTCATTCAGATTCTTTAGTTGGCCTTCTACTGACTTTGGTAAGGATTGCATCTGTGAGCAGTGTTTGTCTCCTATGAAGAGACCTTGAGTTCATCCCCCTACAAGAGCCCCAAACTTGTTTACTGCCTAGTGATGCATGTTACCTACCACCTGATTTGTACACAACGTTTGCACTTTTGAAGCTACTTCTGTTACACATCACAAGGCCTTTGTCTGAAGTACAGAGCAAGTACTGGCAATTTTTAAAAGAGCTTTTTTTTTTTTTTTTTTTTAGCACTCTGAGATTTTTGGAGAATTTATACTAATGGAAAATCAGATAAATGAAAAGCCTGATCCTGCTCCAGTGTAACTCATTGGGGGAGGAGAGGGGAAGACCTGAGCTGAAGGTGGATCAGACTTTGGATTTTCTGTAAAAAAATATATATATATAGTCACATATTCTCAGCAATTCTGCAATGCTAATTTCAATGCAAAGTCTGTTTTAATCAACACATTATAGAACCTTAATGACTGACAGACTTTTAACTACAGCAAAGCTGATGAGTGCCACTGAAATATATTTTTAAGTGGCTTGTCAACCTAATTTATGATTCAGTAGAAGGTAAGTGGTCACAATTGGCTTCCAACTGCCCCTTTCATTTATATATTTATTTACTGCATTTTAATTTTCCTGTTTTTTCGTAGCTCTAATTTCACACTTTCCTCCATCAGGACTCTTGCTTTGTGCTCTGCCTTTAACTTGAAATTCCAGTAATCTGCTTCTCTACTTCCTTCCTTGGGTACCAATAAAACCTCCATCTGTGTTAAAAAATTAATATTGATGTGCAGATTGAGTATAAAAATGTACCTAGACCAGCTTCAAACAAGTCCTGGTGATTTCATTAAATCTTTTTAATAGCCACTGTCAGTGGGAACTCTGTGTTCCCAGAGAAAATGAGTTGCTGTATTTCTTCCAAATCATTATTTGATTTTTTTAAAGCAAAGCAGCCCTAAGCTAAAATAATAGACAATTAGTTTGCCCACAGTCAAATTAATTAAGATTTGTCAGCTAAGATCTTTTATGGAACATGCAATAGATGTAGCATGTTTTACTTTGAAACAAGAAATTCCACTTTGTTGGTTACTTTTACCGATCGTCTTATTACAATAGGTTTGTCCATTAACTGGTTCAGTCACTGCTTTAACAGTTTTATCTCAGAACGAGAAAAAGATTATACCGGTCCAAAGACTTTTATGGCCTGTTTTTCAGATTATTAGGAACGCTAACTGAACTGTGATCACAGTAATCAAACATTACAAATACAGTAGCTGGGCCAGCCTAAAATGTAATCTGGAAAACTCTCATGATTTAGTCATCGTGTTTTCCATGATCTGTGCATCTGATAGGGAGATAAATTCAGATGGCTTCCTCTGCACTTCAAAATGGGAAATACAGGTAATAGATTCCGGTAGGGAAGTGAAATAGTAATATGTCAGACTGCAGGTCAGGTAGCAAATGCACAAAGTTTCCTCAGAAGTTTTCAGGATGACTTGAACGTACAAATGCATCACTTTCTTCATTACTAATGGGAAAGCCCTCTCTCAGCTGAAGACTGTATACACAAGTTATCATGAGGTGAGGTAGGGTGTGGATTTATAAGTCCACCAGCTGCTGTGGGAGCAGCAGCTTTCTAAATGCACACGTTTAACCTGGAGGAAGCCTGCGTGGCCTGTTCCTTGAGGAAGGTGAGAAGTTGCTCAGAGTCCTTGTCGTGAAGGAAATCCCGTGCCTTTCTCCACAGTAACTTGTTTGGGTTGCTACGTGCTAAGTTACCAGCTAGAAACAGTAGACCTAACTTTTCTACTTCTTTCTACTGATTTCATTTTAGCCAACTCCTTTTGACTTCAATAAAGTCACTTTGGTGAAAATCCAGTCATCTCTTCTTTTTGAGTTATTAACCATAGGCTCAAGGACAAGCATATGTTTGAGTCTTGCTAAGTCTTGTGCTGACTGACTGCTAAAAGTAACAACCATTTCACCTAATTATAGGTATTTACAAGTTAAACATCCAGTTTAAACAGCCACCTAGTATCCTTCTATCACCACTATGTCGGAGGACGCCGGAGTGGGAGGCGGGCCCGGAGTAACGACGGAGTCTCAATATGAGTATGATCGTTCTCCCTTTATTAGAGCTTACACAAAGTATATATAGACAAGCAATATAGCGCATGCGCTAGCAATAGTTACATGATTGCCTACAGTTTCTGTCTACGCGTATAAAGCAGATATATGATTGGTGCGAGGCTGCTGTCCAAGCTCCGTCGACATTTATGGAACTTAGTTCCGTCTAGACTTGTTTACCAGTTTTGTGAACACCTTCTTTTGTGGTGCTCAAGGCCGCTTCAAGGCTCGCTTGCCTTGGCCTAGATTCCTTCCCTTACCATGAAGACGGGATTGCTCATCCCAATCAGATCATGCCCTCTCTCGCTTAACCATTCCTCCACACTACTAGACAGGTGAAACCCTATTCCAGGTCATACCAAAAGTCCCTCTACCTTAATATGTTAGTTTTACCAGTGGCAAAAAACAAATTCTTACAGCAGGGTGGTATGAACAGAGGGAATATTTCCCCAGAATATTCTCCAAGTTTTCAAAGCTTTGTGCTCAGTGACTGATGTCTCTGTATTTATGCCCTGCACGGGTTTTCCTTCCAGCAATTTGTCCAGTATATCCTTGCACCGATGTAAACTTTTAGCATCCCAAATATCCCATGGCACAGAGTTCCCATCCTTAACCACTTCTTGTGTACAGAATCACTTCTATTTGTGTGTGCTGAAACTCAGGCCTGCCACATTAGTTAAATGCCACTTAGTTATTCTATTGGAAAGGCCAGTGAATAATCACTCCTGTTCGCCATCCCATAACATTCAGGGCTTTATAGTTGTCCACAGCACAAAGGCCCAAGACTCCTTCAGCCATCTCTTTTCCTGGCCTAATCTGCTTAGCTTTTCCACCAGTGGAAGCCATTCCATGCATTTCATGCACTGCATGTGTCCACCCAACATCCACATTGTGTTGCTCTGATCTTTCCCCCGATCTATCGTATGTGTTTGCAGATATGAAATGAAACTATGCACAAGGTGCAGATAAAACAGTGTATTCATGCAGTAATAACTGAACCATCTATCCGTCAAGGCATTACCTCTGTCAGTGTATCTCTAAAGTAGGTAGTACCATCAGGCTCTCATCTAAGTTCCGACAACACACGTTATTGTAATACAAATAATAATAATAAAATGCAAAGGGTTTGCAATGATATGCACCTCAAAAAGGGTGCTGTGAAACAGAAATTAGATTTGTAAACAGCTAGGAAAATATTAGATATTTTGAGAAGTGTATTTTAATCAACATATATTACAGCCCAGTCTGACTTACATTCAGGAGTCTTTATCAGGAGAGATTGGACCACGTTTATGAACACTGATTTTAATAGTTTCAAAGGATTATTTTTAAGGGATTTCTATTACTGAAAGAATTATTTTTATTTTCTACTCCTAGATGATACAAATGGTGCACTACTCTGACTCAGGACCACAAACAAATGTTGCAGTCACTTCTCCAGCATAGAAATTGGTTATTCCTGAATGCCCACTATGGCAAAAATGATGCAAACCACAGCCTTCAATCCATCATTGATAATGTATTGAATTCAAGGGTAATCCTGAAGGATCTATGGCTTGCAAGAGCACAATAAATTTGTATAGTATATGTGGGTGAGTGCACCTGGCTTCTCTTAGACATAACTTCGAAAAAATTGTTGGAGAATTGGAGTGATAATAGGAAGCGTAGAGCAGACACACACACACAAAAAAGGTTCATTCATGAGTGTTCAGTAGCACTTGAAGTTAAAGAAAAATGCTTAGTCTGCTCAGGAGTACTAGCATTATTCACCTGTGGAAATCTGAAGCATAAGTACACTGATAAATATGGTAGCTGTAATAAAAACATAAGTGGAATAACAGCAAGCGGAAAGATGGAACAATTGAAATCTTATTATATTTCTGGACAAAAATGTTTGTACCACTTCTGAGGGCTGTTCAAGAAGAAGTTTCAAATCACATTTGCTGTATTTTAGCCAGGAAAAATATGTCGCTTTTGAAGCAATGAAGAATACATTATTGAAACAGCAAAAATCTCTTTTAAATATTAGTTAAAATGATAGAAAATTTGAAAAGTGTCCCTCTTTCAGGCTTGACAAACAGCCACAACTTGGGATACTTTCCAAGAACATATTAAAGATGCACTTTTAGATACATATTCCTGGCATAACAGACAGCTTTTCTTTTACTCAGAACAGTTACTGAAGTAACATGCTAAGCACAGCTTACAATTTGTGTACTGTACAGTGACAATTTGTGTATTGTGCAGTGACAAGGCTGTTGAAAATCTGCAAGGGCTAATTCCACTGGCACAAATGCTTGGGCAGGATATTTACTCTTCATTAGCCAGTATTTTATTTTCTAGTAATGCCGGAAAAAAACTTACCACTCAGGCAGCCAAGGGAGCTCATGCATTATCTAGAAATAGGCTCATATTTTATAACAAATATCTTAATGATCCTTCCACACTTTATCACTGCATTATACACCATTCTGCTCCATGCTAACAGATCTGGCTCCCATGTTGGCTACCCTTAGGCCATTGGTTGAATTTATCTGTGAAAGTGCATCTTTCCACATTGAGCCTTTCACACTGAGCCTTTCAAGTCTTTCTTCAGGAATTTGATGCCACCCACGGTGATCTTTTTCCACATTATAATGCAAGATGTTGAGCAAGGAAGAAGTGCGAAATCTTCCTTGGGACTGAAGAACAGTCTGAAGGATTCCTGTCCAAGCAAAAACATCCATTCACAACAAAAATTCTTCATGGATTTCAAAGAACAAATGTGAAACAACAGTTTTTAGAAATGTTTTTGATCAACTGAATTATGCTGGTTCTACACTCTCAGAAGAACATGTACAAATTTTATGCTGAAGTTTGTGAGTTCTTGTAAATTAAGCATTTTTTAATAATGTAGTAGTAAGTAGGAGACAAGGATCACATTCACTTTTGCAGTGTGGCTTCTCCTTCTTTCCAAGAGGATCATTTGAAGTGTGCTAAGATTCCTGAATTCAAGTTTGCAGATTTATCTTATGTACATAATGGTTTTCAAAAAATTTTAGAAGTCGGTCATAATTTTTTTTTCAGCTAAAATGAGAAGTGAGCGATCCTACTTAAGTGTTAATAAACAGATGACTGAAAAAAAAAGTACCTCAGAAATTAGAAATAACTGGTTTACAAGAAAGTATGGAACAACTGGCTAGAGTTGTCTTTTTTTTTAGAGACAGAGGGAACTGGGAAAAGATTTCTTTCCCAATATACATAATCTGGGAAATGCAGTGTGTTTGGTTCTTGTTATTTATTTCAGAATACATTTCATATGATCAACTCTAAAGAATAAATTTGAAGCAAGATTATTTCATGGATGTAGCAAAAACTGCCTAATAATTGCAAGAATTCATTAAACTGCACTAGCTTCACTAGATTCCAGGTAATCAGAAATATCACTTTTCATATGAGATCTCTGAATTGAAGAAAAAAAGAAACACCCAAAATGTTTAAAATGAAAGAAGCTGCTGAAATAAAGTACAACTCTAAACTTGAGAAAAAAATCTGTCTAGGAGTGTAAAAAACTAAGCTTAATGAAAAATAACATATAACCTTATATTCTTTCAATCATTAATTGTACAGTTTGTAATCCACTGGAAAAAATACGATGAATTCTATCATTTACAATCACAGGAGCCTTTTTCCTATCTAGGTACTACAGTAGACCCCCAATTTGGCATGAAATGAATCTCAGAAACTCACAGAGTTCTGGTGGGGTTCAAGTGTTGCTGAAATGGGATCTGAAACAATTCACTGCAATAATGAATGCAATATTAAAGGAAACATGTTCATGCATTCATGGTCTGGTAACTCATACTTTTGATTATTTTATTGCTTTATAACCCCCTTCCTTTTCCTAGCTAGATTTCCTGGCATCAGTAAAATAGGAGATTCAAAACCTTATTGAAAGATGATCTAACTGTTCCGTAGAGAAAGGACATTGTTAGGTGTCTTGTATGAACTTTCCTTTCATTTAAAAAAAATTGAAATTAAGAGCAAATTTTATTGCTTTATTAGAAGTAATTGTCTTCTCACATAGCTGCCATATCCCCTTCTAGTTCAGTGTTGCACCCGCTTTCAGATATGTGACTTAGTGAACTCAGTTAAAGAGGATATAAACATTGTTTCATACAAAAGAGGTGGAAATTTGTTACGGCTTGTCAGCTCAGCAACACAGATTGCTAAATCATTGTGGCACAGTCAGAATGCAAATCTGATGCTGCAAGTCACCAGGAGTAGTCCAAGCAGACATCTGGTAGGCGGTTCTTTTTTAGTATGTATAGGCATTTTCTTTTTTATTTATTTATCTTCCTACAAAAAAATGAATCTTTTTCAAGCACTTCTGAGGAAAAGCTATTGTGACATTTTTGTCACTTTTTTATATGCTTAGTGGACATGAATTTGTGCTTAGAATCAGTTCTGGGGGACAACTGTAGATGTCCTTATGGAGCTGTATATTCAAGGAAGTAACTTCCTCACCTAGATCTCTGGCATGACGGACCAGGAGGAAAATGGTCACCAGTAGGCCTTAAGTCTTAAGTATTTGGTTGGGAAGAAATCCAAATACAGTAAAAGATCAGGAATCAGGAAGGCTGTCCACTCAAGGCAAAACCATAATTTTAAAGGAGCCTTATTTAATCTGCTATGGAAAAGGCACTGAAGGCAACTGTAACCAGCACTTGTTGTACCTTAGCAGTTCTAATAAAATACACTTCTCATCTGTGCCCAAACATATATCATGTATGAATTATATATATATAAAACATTATCTTATTTTAGACAGATTTATCTTATTTTTATCTTATTTTATCTACATATATAGTTAGATATCTCCCCAAAAATAAAATATTAAGGGTCCAAACTCACAGATCATTTTGTCTTGAGAAGCCCTGTTGTGCAAGACATTGCACAGTTTTCTAGGAAGAGATTCACTGTGCCACAGACAGCTCAGGTTTTAAATGGACAAGCCAAATGGACTGCGTTAGAGAAAACGAGGAACAGTGACTTCCCTGCTGTCATTCTGCATAGCAGAAGGAGGTGTAAGAATAGCACCCAGGACATCCAGAAGGATATACTTCAATTGCTACCATTCAATACCTCTAAATACCTCTACCCCATTGCTCAAGATCTTTTCTTCCCACTTTGCTGCTATGGCACTTACTGTTTAATATAGTGGAGAAGAAAAAGAGCTTTGCGAGTGTTACCAGGGTGGCTTTTTGTCTAGCTTGGTTTAGTTTATTTAAATGATGCTCTCAGTAAAAGAAAGAAACCATCTAGCCTGAAAACAGGAATCTAGGCGATATTTGTACAGGAGATTTAAGGTGACAGACCGAAACAACAAGCTTTGCCATCTAATATCCTTCTATTTATCTAATCTTTAATAGAACATATAAAGGTATTATTGCAACCCAAACAAAAAACTCTTGGGGTAACCATGAGCCCTTGGTAATGTGCAGAGCTTTATTGCTTTGTTGCAGCTCCCAGACGAGGTCACAGTTTAATTTGAACAGTCAAAATCCATCTTTTTTTCCTCTCTAAGCTACAGAGTATAGGCAAGTTATGCTAGTTAGATGTCTCTCTCAGCACTTTCTACTTTCAGTTCAACCAAGTCTTCAAACAAATTTGAAATCCAAAGCAGCGTTAATGCAAGAATTTTCTGCATGTAAAGAAGAGAATATGTAAGTGTGTCAGTAGGTAGTCAGGGAAGTACATTTAGAAGCTGTTCCAGACATACAAATTTATCTAAGTGGCACAAGGGTCTCATTTATGTATTCTCTTAAAACTTCTTTCTTAGACCTTTGTTTTCACTTGGAAGCACAAAAGCTTTTACAGATGATCTCCAGTTGAGCAGCAATATCTCTTCAATTTCTTATTTCCATATTTATCTTTTATGTAATCTACTCTGAAATCATATTTTTTCTTGTTTTTAATTTGAAAAAGCAAGTAATTTTGCCTACCTTTCATAATTGGATTATTTTAGCCATCCCATCTGAGAGATTTTATTTTCCAGAGAGTAAAGTGTTTAATTTACCCGTAGCACAATTTAATTTCTTATAAATCCTTGAGGATCCAGTGCTTTTATGAATCTTATCTGAAGAAGATACATCAATCAGTATGGCATCACTAACTAGACTATGATATTTTTAAAAAATTATTAGCGGTCAGGGAAATCAAATGCTCTCTAACTATCTTTTTGAGGGCATCCCATCTTCTATTAGGAGTATCATTAGCTTTATTAAATGGTTTCTCCAAACTTTTGACGTGAAGAATGTCCTTCATTAAGAAAAGGTTATAGTGTTCTTTATCAAGGGAAGCACAGTCTTGCAGACGATATAAAAATTGTATGTGATCTGGCCATGTTTAATGATCAAAACTTTCCTTGGTATAAAAAAATTACTTTTTTATAACTAATAAATATTCTGTTCATAGGTAAACATTGGGAGATTGATTCAGTAGTATTGCAGTGGAGTTACCTTAGCATAAAACCAACACATAGAAATGGTGCCTCCACTCCCTGGAAGCATAGGAAATGGTAAACAAAATGTGGTCTGTATAGAAATTTGCATGCAATTTCAGTAAAGCTAGGATTTGACCTTGAGGGTTCAATACTGAAGAAAGAACTACAACTTCTAATAAGGGTTATACAAAAGTGTCTTTTTCAAACTCCAGAAGAGAATCTGTTTCAGAATTATTATCTAATAAATTCCATGTTTATGCAATGACTTCTTAAAATAAAATGTATAATTATTTTGGAGAGTACCTAGTCAGCATGGCAAAATGCTTTATGTGCTCTCACCCAAAATGATCTGCTCAGCATCATTCAAGAAGATTCTCCTCAGGCAGCAGGGAAATAAACTCCATTTCCCCATTCAAGACTAGTATTTTTATTACTGAACTAGCACCTGTCCCTCAAAATCAAGTTTCTTCAGCAAGTTTTATCTCATTAGCTTTAGAAATTGATAATGCAGATGTCTACAGATGAGGTAGTCACTTTGGCCTCCTTCAGGAGAGGAGGAGAATCAACATGCTTTAAAAACATGATTCACTTGAATCATTTTACACATTTCTGCTTTGATAAGTGAAAACACATTCTATAAGAGCTCATTTTTCTCCACTGACTGTAAAGTAGTTCTACCAATTTCAGCTCTTGCAAACTGAATAAACATCTAACAACAGATGCCTATATTTTCCCATAGGATTTACAGGAAGAGCAACCTCTTTTTTTCATTCTCATATAGTATTTGTCTGGCAGCAGGGCAGGTTTGCAATACCATTTGCATAACTTCATATCTCACATTCTCACTTGCAGACTTGTAATTTACAGAAATGTGTTAGGAAATTCTCAGCAGACAAATCCAGGCGAAGACTTGATGGACAACCCTGTTCAAATTCAAAGAACGGTATTGCTACTTCAGACACTCATAGCATGAACTTTACATTTCCAGTAATGTGACAGGAAGGGGAAAAGAAACAGCAGGAAGCCAAATGCAAAACCACAGTGTATCTTAATGTAGTTAATTAATTAAAGTGGATATTTAAGCCCTTTTCCATGTGAACAAGGTTATTAGTTAAATAGATACAGCAGAGGAAACTCAGGAAGCAGAGGCAGTTCTAAACCTCAATTGCTTGGCTTTGCCAAAAATAGGGAATCAGTTTCAAGATGGCATGAAAACAGAAAGAGGTCAGTATTAGATAGGCCCTGGGATTTCTCACGGAGACCAGGTAGTCACACAGAAAGATGCTGTTTCCCTGTATTAAGTGGTCTTTTCATTTCACCGAGAATATCCCCCATCAAACTGTGTCTTTTAAATGAATTCATTGTTGCTGATTTTTGATTTGCATGCTGAGGTTTGCATCTCTCTGGGACACAAAATTTGCTATTCTTCCACCATTTAACAAGAATTGGCTTTGAAACAATTGCACAACAAAGCCAGGCTATAAAAAAGAAGCATCTTGAATGCAAAAGTTTTGAAAAGAAGGATCTCTGATAATGCAAATAGAAAGAAGCACTGCAAGCGATTAAAAGCTGAAAGCATCTGGGAAAAAGCAAATTAACTGAGCTTCTGGAGTGAACAGACGTGATCTTTAGAGTTTTGAAATATGATTTCCCCCTTCTCGTCCCCTAATGAAACAGACAGGCAGGACACTATAGCCTAATTTATTTTTCATATCTTTTCTCCTGAGCTACAGTTGCTTCTTTGTGGGGTTTATATTGAAGGTATCAAAGGCTTTATCCAGAAAAAAAATAGACCATTCTGAATATCCTTGATACCTTGATATGACTAGTAAAACTCAAGAAAAAAAATATTCTTTTTTTTCAATCATTTTGATTGATTAAAAATATAATATAATGATCAGAAAGACACTACAAAACAGAGAATTAAATTAACACAATGAAAATTTTTTTGCTGGATGCTCAGCTGTAGTATTGTTATCAAACCATTTTTATCAACAGATGTGCTGGCTCATCTTTTGTAAGCCTCATAGCAAATGCTGATCTTGACGACACATTTGAAACCAAGGAGAAAAAGCAACGGAACTTCTTAGCCAGGAGATAGAGACTGTTTATATGATTGCCGTTACTGCAGTAGTCAATCCTGAACAATTCACTGTACAGAGCAAACTCGGAGCAAAAGATCGTTTTAACTGCCAAATCCTGTTAGCCTGTATCTGCAAAGGGAGGACGGTGAACTTTCAGGAAGTTCAAGGTTCTAAAAACCAAGCTAGGACAAAGTTCTGTATTAAGTAAAGCATACTCTGATATAATTTTATATTTTATTACTCTCAATCTACTTGTAGATGTTATAGCAGCTCCTCTGAAAAGGACCTGGGAATCCTTGAGGACAGGAGACTGAACACGACCTGGGAGTGTGCCCTGGCAGTGATGAAGGCCAACAGCATCCTGGGCTGTAACAGCAGGACCAGATTCAGTAGACCAGGGAAAGCGATCATCCCCCTTTATTCAGCACTTGTTAGACCACAGCTAGCTGCTGCATCCAGTTTTGGGTCTGCAATACGAGAAAGATGTTGAAAAAAACAACAAGACAGTCAGTACTGGAGCACTTGCCCTGTGAGGAGGGGATGGAGGATCTGGGCTTGTTCAGCCTGGAGCAGGGATGGCTTTGGGGGTACCTAAAAACAGCCCTCTAGTGCCTATGGGGAGGGCATCAAGGAAATAGAGCCAATCTTCACAGCAGTGCATGGTTGGGGGCAAAGAGAGACAACGGGCATAAGCTGAAACAACATTCAGACTGGATATAAGGTAAATTTTTTCACTCTGAGAACAGCCAGGAAGTGGATCAGGTAGCACAGAGAGGTTGTGTGATCTCCATCCTTAGAGGTTTTCAAGACCCGAATGGATAAAGCCCCGCACAATCTGGTCTGACCTCATCTCTGCCTCTGCTTTGAGCAAGAGGTTGGATTAGAGACCCCCTGAGGTCCCTTCCAATTTGAATGATTCTGTGACTCTGTAGAGATAAATATATGTCAATATCTATATTTATATAATGGAAAAACAGTCTCAGCTAAATCTCAGTTGCTAGAATCTGTAGGCTTCTGATTTTATAGAGTGGCCCTGAATTTCTACCCTCATCTAATCTTTTTACAGCACTTTTTCCTCATATTATTAAGAAGCAAGTCAATTTATCATTAAAATAATTTTAATGGAACTAATAACTGATGAAGCTACTATAACAAGAAATTGTGTAACCTTAATGCTGAAAATCCCATCTGGATTCGTGAATAACTCATTTTCTCTATTGAGAATTATTATTGCTGCTTGAGATACGGTAAAAGGCCCAATCTTGGATAACTGTATGAGAGGACAAGTGTTCTCCTTGACTCTAATCAGATTGCTTCTGAGCTTAAATACACAGAAGATAAGTATCTGGAGTGGCCAAATCCAGAAGCCCAGTAGAGGTCAGGGCTGCATGTTTCCAGGACCTGCCAGTAGAGAGGCCGAGCATATATTCCCAATAGGCTCACATACAAACATGTGTATACAGTACACGTACACATACATATGGCCAACCTCAGAGCTCAAAACAGACAGAAAACACAGCTCTCATGCAAACACAAACAGCACCAACAGCCTCATCCCATTCTCCTCTCCAGCTGATCAGGATGAAAGCCCACTAGTGGAAAATATATACATATATACCGTACGGATCCCCCAGGAGCTGGGCTACACTCATGAGACCCAGGAGCTGCCTCTAGATCTTCTTGTCTCCAGTTGCCTCATGCACAGAGACATGCTCATGCAAATGGGTCTCCCAGTCATCCCTCCAGACCCTCCAGTCTCCCCAGTAGCTGGCTTGGGACACTGGTCTCTCCAGCAGCTGACTCACAGACCCTCAGGTGTCTCCAGTATCCAGCCCAGATGTATGTCCACTTCAGTACTTGGCTCTCAAGGCACTTAACCTCCTCACCAGCTAGTCCAGCTTGATGCTTGCTAGCGATCACACACTGATACACACACCCACGCAATGTGCACATGCTCCGTTCTCTCTAGTTGCTGCACGCCAGGCTAACAGGTCCCAGCGACCCATGTCCCCACACTGGTGGCCGGCACTCAGACCTCCATAAACACCCTTGCACACAGCATAGAAACCCCCTCACAGAAGAAAATAGTAAGAAAAGGAGTTTAAGGAGAAGACAGGACAGACAGTGCTGGTCACGCACAGGACATGGCTAAACAAGCACACTTAGCAGCAACCTGTTTATGTGTGACCAGCCCCTTTTGTTCCCTTATCCCTCTATTTTCTCATGCTTTCTTCTCCCCAAACCACCTTGATCCCTCCCTTTTCCCTCCTGCAGCTCGTCCCTTCAACATCCCCTAGTAAGTCTTGCATAGTCCCCAAATCCTCCTCCCGGCATCCCATAACGAGTCCTACCACCCAGGCAGTGACCCCCTGCACGTGGGGTGCTCTGGAGAGCAGCTCCCATTGCCTCGTGGCACCGGGTGTCCCCCGGCCCCGGGGCCGGTTGGAGGCTCCCTGGCTTTGGTTGGGTTATCAGGGTGCCCTGCTCACCGCTGTGCCTCTCTGCTTCTCTGTGCGTGTGGAGATGAGTCTTTTCTCTCTTAACTGAACGATATTTATTGCAAGACTGAGAGCTATAACCACACAATTTATCATCCAAAATTTGCAGGCTTTTCCAAAACAACACTAAAATCTAAGGGTTGGATCCCAAGCTGATACAAATCAGAGCAGCTCTCATCTGACCTTTAATTATATCAGTATATTATCATTTTAAATGTTCCTTTTATTCAGCTTTGCCACACTATGAAACTCATTTTATATTCCATTTTTCAGACATTAGACATGGCGAAATGGCAATATTGTCAATGTATATAAAGTATTATATGAGTGGTTTTTTTTTTTTTTGGAACTCACATGTTAAAAATATTCTGGAATGCTGCATGGCAGAACAGTTACATGAATATCAGGCTGGATATTTTATGTTGGGATATGGAATCTATACATAAAGTCTTTGAAAGTTTTAAAATACTTTTTCCAAGTATTTCAAAAAATATATATACTCTTTTGTTTCAGATACCCTTCCATTTACAACCAGTTCAGCGCATCACTTCTGAAGATGATGTCTTTTTTCCCTACCAAACAAACCAGAAAACTCTAAGCACCTAAATCATAAATTTAATTTTCTCTTCATCTTGAACTACACTTGAAACTTTGTTGTCTGACAATTGCGTCTCCCTCATTACCAATGATTTTGTGGTATCGCTTTACAGCTGACTTTGTTCTGACACATAAGAGCAGAAAAGCCTGAGTCTAAATGCCTAAGTCATAAATTTTAACTGTCCTTCAGTTCAAATGCTTCCTGGAGACTATTCTCCATTTGGTGATTTGTAGATGTCATTTTTTTCCCCCACCGTTATTACGATGCCCTCTAGAACTGCTGACAAAGATTGGCTGAGTGAGTTCACCCCATGTCGGCCTTTCAGACTTTTCCAAGTTGAAATGTTTCTATTGTCATTACCAAGAAAGATTCAACATATGTAGATGCATATTCTACACGCTATTATGCTTCCAGCAGCCAGTTCACTTCCTTTGTCATGCTGTCAGCTTTCTCAAGGCTCCTAGGATGTGCCAGTCTTTGCAGGTAAGACCCCATTCACCGCATGTGATATAGATGCTATAGGAAACAGTTTCTGGGATGTCAGCACACAGCTGTTGATCACTGGATTGTCCATGGAACAGGGTAGAAGGAACCCCCAAACCCCAGAGTGTTCATGGTTTCTGAAGAGCTATTTGTCACATTTTTATAAAATGTGGGTGTTGATGAGTATGCTGAGTAAATTCCTCATTTCACTCAGCAACATACACTCTATGTTCAGGACATGACTGCAAGAAAGCCTGTGAAACAGGCTTTCAAAATGTTTAATCACAGCAATAACATCTGCTCTCATGTCATCTTCTCAGACGGTTTGTCAAATGCATGTCTAGGATCGTGCTCTAAAATACATGCTAAGATATCTGTGGAGAGCAAGAGGAAAGGAGAAAAGACCAAGGCTTAGACCAAGCCAACTGTATGAACATGACAGAGGGCTACCACGGTGAACTTACTCGGAAGCTGTATCTAAGGAAAAAGGCTGCTGCTCCTCCCTGAGAAGTCTCACAGTGGGAACCTGTGGATCAATGCTTGCTATCAATACACTTTTGGGAAGAATTCAGAGCGTTAGCACAATTTGCAAGCATTTTACGGCTTGGAACTGTGCACTACTCATGATAACTGTTCAATATGATGAATTGTAATTCGTTAGAAGTAAAAAAGGGTTTGCTGATGGGTTGTTAGATACAAAATCTTCCTTTTCTTTTCTTTCCCCTGAAACAGAAGCATGATGTAAAATAAAGGCCAGGTTTGGTAGAACTGACACTCTGAATTTTTTACTCTTTTTACTTATGACTGAGAACTGAAGAACTTGTTTTTTTGTCCTCTCTGAAGCTCATTTAACTTACTGATATACATTTCATGAGGTGGGAAGTGCAGTCTACCGTGTTCTTGATTCTGCTGTGAGATTAAGCTATATCAGGACAACCTAATTATGTTTTCTGAAATGGAAATACAAGACAAAATAAATGCAACAGTCATGAATGACTCTTTAAGGACATGAGCCAGGAATGGGAGGAAAGAGCCAGAGACATGTATAAGAATGATGGGGGTAACAGGGTATTTGACGGTGGGAAGATTAGACAATGAAAGAAAAGACTTGGAGAAAAAAATACAAGCAAGAATACTAGAGGTCAACAGTAGGGAGAACAAAGGATTAAGGGACTTGTGAAATAATCAGAAATGGAGAGCACGTAGACAAACAGGAGTCAGTAACTTGGTAAAGAAATTAATAGAAAGGGGAGAAGTAAAGAGGGGCAAGTAAAGAGAAGTGATGACTGAAGTCAGCTCAGCTATCACAGAATCACAGAATGGCTGAGGTTGGAAGGGACCTCTGCAGATCATCTAGTCCAACCCCCCTGCTCAAGCAGGGAAATATAGTATAGTGTAATAATAATATAATAGATATAATAATAATAAATATATATAGTGACTCTTCTTTCTGACATACTTTCTGCAGACTAAGGAAACAGAGGCTGTAAACAGCAGAAATGGTCTCCAAGCTGACCAGCTAGGATGATAGTGTTAATTTTAATATTAAGATCATCTGTGTTATGGTAGCAGGCAAAAGCCTCACTAAGAATCAGTGACTATCCGATACCGTGAATAGTGAAGATAAAGTAACAGAACAGGCATTACTGCCACAGATATCTCCAGGCTGGCCCAGATACAGCAGACACCAAGATAACAACAAATACAACTAATAGACTTGAACAGGACAGCAGCAGTCACAGTTACTTAGTGCTCCAGTGATTCAGAAGGAAACTCTGCTCATTCTAGGCACTTTCACAAAGTGTGTAAATGTGCATTTTGTTTCCTTATCCCTGTTACTTCATGAAGAGAGACAACTTACCAGGCTAGCTCCCCATCTCCTGTTCTTCCTAGACCTACAGGTCATCTATAAGTTAATAGCAGTATTTCTATTTAACCTATTAATTTCCAACATACAGCTGAAAACAACAAGGGTTTCTGATAAATTTGTAACAACCAGCTGATGTCCCAAGCAGGTCCTGCCCTACCACGGAAATGCATGATGTATTAGGCATTTTCAGCCCCATATAAAGCGTCCTGGGTCTGCATATACCTGAAGTAGGAAAATATTTATTTGCACAAGCCCCATTCATGTAGAAATAGTATAAAATGTTGACAAGTTTTGTAGCATTTTGCTTTTAATTTGAGGAAAAGTCAATTTTTCATTTCAACCCCAACAAAGGAAATTATAGAGGAAAAAAATATCCCATCTGGACACCACAAACAAAAAATCCTCTATCCACCCACATGTTAATAGTCCTTAAAAGCAATAAACTAAAATCAGGGCAGTATTTTGCAAGATGGATCTACTGCTTCCTTTGTCACCTAATGTATCATTTATATCAACTAATTCTTACCACCTCTTATCATATTGCCTCGGAGCAGCTTGCCTAGATTTACAACCAGGCACATTAGCCTTAGACCTCATTTTACCTCAGAGAACCTTCTTCATTTCCTCTAAATAGCACAGAAACCTTTTAAGGAAACTTGGACTCATAATGTCAGTTTCTATTGCAAAGCTAGCTGCACGAAAGCTGTTTTTGCTAGGGAGAATTAAACATCTATTTCACTTTTGCAATGTTTTGGTATCATGCAGCTCATCCAGATCAATGGCTTTTCTTTAGAAAAGTGCATTAAGGCATATTCTCAGCTGATGTAAAGTGATAATTTGAATGTCAAGCTTTACCAGCTGAAGAGTTGATCAAGTAGCCTTAATTTCTATGAACTAAAAATAGCTTTCAATCCTAACTATCTAAACATTTATGGAGTGTTTATCACCATGACTTTGGAATAACTAACTGCCTGGTTATTCAGACACATGAGTTTTCATTTTCCTGATACGTGAAACATTGTTTTCACGTGGGTGGTGTCATATCCTTACACTAAACTTATATAAGCCTAATGTCCTTATTTGTCAATTAAAGCAATCTGGTAGATTTTCAGGATGTGTTGTCATATAGACAGACATACCCCAGTTAGGGATGAAGCCAAGTGACAGATCGTCCTATGATAAGTCAAATGGCATATATCTCATGCAGACTAATGTGACACACTTGCAAAGTGCCAAATCAGGACCTTGCCCTGAGAGTGATTCAGAAGTTTAACTTTTCCTGATGGGATGTTACATAAATAAAGCTGGTGTAAAAAGATCTGGATAGTCCTTTGAAAGAAAATGTGGATTTAGGCAGGTTTGCATTTAAAAAAAAAATGAATTACAACCTTTCATTCACACCCTGACTTTAGGACATGAGATCAGGTGTGTAAGTTAGTATCATATATGTCCTGGGCACCTTGAAGAGACAAGGGAAAGAGATAGGCACCTCTGGGATTGACTCAATTCACTGCTCTTCACAGCTCAGGGTAAGAAAGATCTCAGCTAGGGCCACAGGAACAATTTTTTTTGCTGCTTGGAGCGTCTCATTGTGCTTTTGATGCAGGAGGATGAAAAACAGATGGTGGTAAAAGGTCATGTCCCCCGGGCTGAGCAGAGACCTGGCAGTGAGCTCATGGCGGTTTGGAGTATTACTGCAGGAATCTGGCATTCCACCACATCTTTAAAAAGGCTGTCTTGGACTGGACAACCCTCTTGTATCCCTGTTCCTGTGCCACCTCATCCTTTCTTAGGTGTCTCCGTTAAATGTCTACTACAATGAACGGAAACTCATTATCCAATCTGCAGAAAGCATGAGATGGGCTCTTCATTAAACCAGGTACGAAGCTAGGTTTCTAAAGGCAGAAATTCAGTGCTGTCCAAAGAACGTCGTGTCTAGGTTTTCAGGCACAGCAATGCTTAATACCATCTTTATGAAATTGCACCTACATTATGTAAGATTTTTTAATTGCCTTTGTTAGCTTAAGAGGAGGAGGATATGACCTGAGGCATTCTTTCAAGACCACAGGGGCCAAACGAAGCATCACAGAAACATGTATGCAGTGGTATTTATTCCTATATATTCACTGTCCTCTAATTTTAAACCCAGATATACAGTAAGTTGACACCTTTCAAAAGATTTGGGTAACTGGGGCCTGCCCTACATTTTTTCTGTGTGTTTTGGAAGCAGGCACCAAATTACCATCCCCTGTACTGAAGAAATAATCATCTGATTCATCCAGTGAAACAGTTTCCTGTTTAGAAGAAAGCTCTAAAGTCAAGTAATGATGTCTCTCATCAAAGCAAATTCAAATGGAAGTCAGGGGAAGTTCTGCCAGATGAAGGACTGAATAAAAAAAAAAAAATTAGGTTCCAACACTTACTGCTCATAACTTCTGATTTAAGCACTGTTTTTACCCAATGATGGTAAAAACATGACGGTAAAAATGATGGATTCTTTGATTCAATACTGCACACCATCTTATTCCAGTTATTTTAAGAAGTGATCTGTGTAATGTTAGCATGATGAACCTAAATTGCAAAAAACACTGGCAGTCTGCCAAGAATTTGAAGTGGGAGGCACTTATTTTCAGAAGTGCTTGAGAGCAACCAGCTTTATTTAAAGTGTCTCTGAAGGGTCATGCATGCCCTGGCTTAGAGACAGGGAAGGATGAAGTGGACTAAAAGTAAAAAGGTTCAGTCTTATCAGACTACATGTGAAAAATGCCCAAGGGTCCCTTGGTGACTTAGGACATGTCTGAGAAATGTCTCCTTACATTTTAGACACAGCCTGTTTTAATCAGATGTCTGGGCTTCTCAAAGAGGTTCAGTGGAGAAGAAATACGATGCAGCTACAAAGAAATGTCCCTGATATAATTGTTAAATACAGAAGAGAACTACCTAGGGCATTTACGAGTTTCTAATGTTTATCTAAATTGATATGCTCTAGTTCATAACAGTTCCTATTATCCGGCTACATAGAATCTAGTTTCTAACTAGCTCCTAGTTATCACCATATCACATTTGGAAAAGTCATCAAATATTGCCTGCTGTGTAACTTCATTTTTAGATGATATACCTCAGTCTGGCTGGCAGAGGACTGAGCGTCTAGAGGTCCCATTGGAAGTCCTATGACTCAGCAGGGAACAAGGAATCTCAGCACCTTCCGTTTCATCAGTTCAGAAGAAATTTTCTCGTTAGCAACATTATTCTGTATATTCCTTCTTCAAAATACCTTGTACTGTCCCCCTGGAGCATCTATTCTTGGCTAGTGTTGGAGAAAGATTACTAGAGTGAGTTGGCCATGGGTCTGATCCAGTCTAGCAGTTTCTGTCATCCTCACAAAGAAATGTAGATATATTTGAAAATCTGACATTTAAATTCATCTCTTATCAGACTGTACTTTTTTTTTTTTAACTGGAGATGAATTTTACAAAAGAACCTCACCAACGGTCATCAAGAAGTTTCCAGAATGTGACATACAGCTTAACAGTCTTGTTTAAAAAAAATTGTTCAGCAGAGTTCAGCATTCACAGGATCTGATTTTTACAAAAAAGTGAAAAAAAATAAAATGCTGTTTTAGAACCTTAAGTTCCTCTTTGAGTACTTAAGAATGCTGAAAAAGATGCTCTTCTGAAAGCCTTGCAAAGCACCAGCTGTTTAAATAAGAACCTATTATATAATACATGCAAGCATAATTTTCTGATGATTCTTCTTTAGCTCCAGAAAGGGAACATCTTATATTTTTTTATATTATATATATGTACACACACACACATATATATGCATATATATACAAAAATCAGTTTTCCTCAGAATTTTTTCTTATAGGTTGTTTGGAGGAGAGCTCCTTTGTCATCACAATTAAGTACTAAAAAGTGGAACACTGGATGATAATGCCATAATTGAAATATTTATATATATATATATATAAAAATTATTTCTCTCTGAGGGTAAACAGAATATAATCTATATATACAGATTTTTATGGAGATCATATTTAGCTACACATGTATAGGCTCCATGTCAGCGATCAATTCAGGAAGAACATTCTGATAATAGGTATGTAGTAAAGGACCTCCTCAGAATTAAAGATGTGTGTAAAGCCTGAATCTTATTATTCATTTCCTAAGTGACACTAGAGAAGATTGTCCTGCTGTTCCATGAGATAGAATATTTTAAAATTGAGATCTTTTCTCCATCTCCTCTGGATTATTAAAAGTTGATGTTAATCTAGACAGTGTACTTTCTTAATAAAAATTCAATTACATACAGTAATTGCTTGACTTCCTTTTTAAAATGCAGGAGAAAAGCAGTTGATGTAAACTATATAAACTCTTCAGATATTCAAAATTGCACATTCCTGCAAGGGTTCATGGCCAGACAGGGAAATGTCTTAGTTCATAGCAAGTAAAACTAATTAGTTTTTTTTTTTGAGAGGGGGCAGTTGTTTTTTTTGGTTTTTTTGCTGCTGCATTTTGTAATGATTTGTACTGACTTAGCAGTTAGAAGACTCAGTCAGAACTTGGATTTGTTTTCCCAGACATTAAAAAAAAAAAAACAACAGAATGAGACAATGAGACATAGCTTGTATTCATAAATGCTCGTGGTACAAGAACAAGCATTGTTTTTATGTTTTTACTGTATCAAATACAATTTATTTTTTATTTAAGTGGATATTTTTGTTCATCATTTTATTGAAGCAAAATTCAAATCTGAAAAACTTTCTGGAACTTTCTTTTCAACAAAAAATTGTCCTGCTTGTTTCCATTTAATGGGATTTTAGACAGACATAGATTTCTTATTTTATTTAACCCAAAATTTACTCAAAATATTCTATTACAAAAATTATGAACATTTTAACAAGAACATATTATTAGCATTTTCTGTTTTCCAAGGTTGAAATAAATTCCACTTTATTAAAAAAGTGTGTCAACAACTAGTTAGATAATATTTTGATAGCATTTTTATTTTCTTCAAAATACCTTTAAATTACAACCCCCCAAATATTTTATGAAACGGAAAAACACATTTTATCATAACATTTTAGAAAAAAATAAACTCTTTTTGTCCCCAGTAATATGAAAAGGTGCCATCAAGCTCAAATAGACAGGATTGTTATGAGCTGAAATAATGAATTGGAAGAGAAAGTGACCTGAATATAAGAGGGCCAACTGGGATGCAAAAGTCTGAGATTCACATCTGCCTCCTTTATATAACTGGATGACCTTGCTTAAGACACTTCTCCCACCTTCTCCATCTGCAAAGAGAGGATAATGATGCTGACCTTCCTTTTAAAGTGCTCGGTGATTTACAGATGAAAAGTGCTGTACAAAGTCTAAAGTTTGGGCTCTTCTTTTAGGGTCAAATTCCAAAGATATTAGAAACACATGACCCCACTGAAGTCATTCATGTTAATTTGTGGAGCTCTTTGTAGAATATACAGAAGTGACAGGATGTCAAAATCTGCCCCACACCAACACAAACCAATAAATTATATAAGCATCAAATTGATTTCCTATGATTGGTGAAAATAACATTTTCAGAGCAATATATACAATGTTCCTTTACAGCATTAAAAGAAGAGCCCATTGAAATTCTTCTCCAGCTACCACTGAGAGTTTTATCCAGGTTTATCTGTTACATCTTCATGAAAAGATTTAAATAAAATGACTGACTAGACTAACGAATTTCTCTGAATACATTGACATTTCATAAATGTGACCTATGCTAAAATCAAGACAGTGGCCGGAGAACTGAGATGACATTAAAAATTGTAGTCTCTGTTCTATAAATAGGGAGACAGAAGACATGTTTAAAAACTGCTTTTAATTAGCACCAGTTAAATATCAACTTTCTGAAAGCTTTCTGACATTAAACAAAAAATTATGTTTGATCTCCTTATAGGGCAAAAGAAAAATAAAATCTTTTGCCACTGTGATGCAGTAAGGGAGATGAAGTGTAGGGAAGACCTAACAGATCTGCAGAAGGTCTTTGAACAACCAATTATAAGAAATGCAGTAAACTCCCAGTAGTTCTGGAAGGAGGAGGTATATTTAAAATAGCAGATGAGTAACTAGCTATACCTCTCTTGGAAGACTATTCCAGTGGTTTTCAAAACCATGGCCAACAAATAAGAAAACAGAGGGATGATACTGAGCAAACCCCGGGAGATAAATTAATATAAGTTATGAACAATGGGAAAAAAGCTGTTCTTTTCAGGAAAAAAAAATGGGACAACTTTTGAAAGTGTGCAAAGAATTTGTGAGCCTGAGATCTTAATAGTACTGTCACCAGGAGCTAATCTGTTAGTGCCATCTGCAGAGCCAATCTCACAGATCCATGTTCGTGAGGAAGTTTTATGTATAGGGTGTCACTGGGGCACTCTGCAGGTCTGATCTTGTTCCCTCTAATGCCAGAGAGAATGTCACCACTGGCTTTAGCAGATGCAGTAACATTCTGCCACATTACTGACCCATTAGTCTGGCCCGGCACAAGATAGTTAACCTGCCATATTATTACCTTTCCTGTGCCTGAGACCACTGAGGAAAACTAAAATGCACTTTTCGCGTTTATCTATTCATTTATTTATTTGAATTTGCCAAAGGACTAGCTGAAGTTGGAAAGAACAGATTTTTCTCAATTTTTCTTCAGTCTTAACTTTCCTTTTGAAAAAGACAATATTCTATGAATCACACTTGCAAATAACATCTTCCAAAAATATCCACATCCCAGCAGTGAAGCCTGCTTGAATTTTCAGAGAGCCTGAAACAACAGGCTCCAAAATATATACCGTTCCTTAATTCACTAGGTGTTTGTCAGTGGTAGTGACAATAACATTATCATTGTTACAGCTCATGAGAGCATGTGAGAAAGGACTAAAAAGATCTACATCAGCATTTTTAGTATTTTAGGCACAATTGTTTGAGGGAAACAAAAAATAGCTTCCTAGCAGATGATGTAGAAATAAAATTAGATAATAACTCCCCTTAAGACAGAAGGATTGAAGAGGGAGAAACAGCATAATCACATTTGTTTTCCTCAAAGAGGCATATTCAAGTCTTTGGGAAAGTGATTCCAATCAATGTTAAATGCTTACAATATATTTCCCCAGATGCTTGTAGTGTATTGAAATACACAGCATAGAAATATAATCGTGTTTGGAGGGGAACTATTTGGGTGCGGTTACACTATGCAAGATCTTCTCTGAAGTGGAGGTGAAGAATTCATTTTCCGAAAGCTACAACTTCCGACTGAGACAAGGTTGAGAAATATGCCGTATAACCTCCGAAGCAGACATTGGGTTAGAACGTTGAGTGTGATGCTGCTGAAAAGTACCATGTCAATTTAAGTAGCAGAGCAAAGCCTTCCTTCTTCTTGAGTTGTTCCCTTTAGCCAAGAACACGCACTTCAACACAGAACAGAGGCAGAAGCAGTTGCCAGCTCAGTCAGGGGGCTACTGAGCTTCGCGATGGCATCTCATGACGTGAAAACCCCCCACATATCCCACTGAACTGAGCAGTACTAATGGCAGGGAGATGAAGGGCTGCAGTGCCCTTACCTCCAGTGGTAAACCTGCCTGCACAACTTTGCATAGACAAACCCAACCCATAATAGTGTTTCTTCCCAAAAGTGAGCAGCTATTTGCACACAAAGGAAAAACAGCAGGAAAGATATGTATACCAGCACCATCTAGTGATGTCTGCCAAATAATTGCTTCCTTGATATCAGGACCCAAAAGAAAGCTCTCTAACTATATGCACACCTGCACCAGTATGTACATGAACACCCGTATATGTTCTTCAGCTGTCTTTGAATTTTGTGTCATAATCTCATTTTTATACACTATAGATTTGCATGTTTTCAGTGATGACCTTTCCTCAAAATATAGACCAAAAACATCTAAATTTTCTCAAACCTATGTGATTGACAAGAGCACAGCTTGAAGTGATATAGCACTGTACTATCTCAATAATTTAAAAGTGTTGGCTGTGCATCTCAGAGGACTTGGCCTGGAAGCAAGCTGTTGAAACATTTATTCAGGAGTTATTAATTAGTAAAAGCTTGATGATGACTTTGAAAGATGTTTCAGGTTTATGAGGACCTTGAACATTCACACCGATCAATAACGAAATTTTGGACTTTTATTTTAATTCACCTGACTTCTCTGTTAACAAAGCAGCTTGTTATTATCCAGAGAGAAACCTTCATTTCTTTTTATCCAACAGTGGCATTACATGAAAAGAATAGTTGGCCTCCATTTAATGCTGGGGCCAGAAACGTATGAAGTATTTAAAAACATTGTCTCATAATAAACAAAAGCACTGTAATCCACATTTCAGAAGGCTCAACAGGCATGATGCTAACAGGGGAGGTACCATATGTAGATCAGAGCTGATACATCAAAGCAAATATTGCAAGCATAAATTTTCTGAGGATATAGATGAGCCAACCTTAGACACAAACATTTAAATATAAGAAGTTTTCTTCAGGTATAAAAGAGTGTAGCAGGTGGGAGAGCACTGCCAGAAAAGAGGAAATGCAGAGCAATGATAGCGTGATGAAGAAACAGCCAGCCCAAATGCAAGACTTAACAAGACTACAGCAAAGCAGGGGGGAAAATAGTATTTTTTTTTTTTTAAAGAATGCAACAATGCCCCAAGCTGCCATATAGCCTAGAAACAGGAAAGGAAACAGCCTTAAAATGATATCCTACCCTTATCCTACCATAATTGCAGCTGTTTCTTAGAAACGATGATTATCTGCTAACTCCAAAGCTTGGCTCACTTCCAGATGATACTTCATCATGGATGGAGTCTAGAAACAACTCCACCCCGATTAGGGGATTCACATCAGTATTAAACCAGCCAAGGAGCACAGAAATGAGTTTGTATTCCTTAGCTCAGTCTTTTCACACTTTTTTTGCCCCAGAATAAGTAAAGAGGTAGTCTTAAATGGCCTTCACCATTGCCATACCTAAAAATAAGGTGTCTCAAAGTAAAAGTGGAATTCACAAGTCTGAGCAGAGCACCTAGGAAAGTTTCTCCATTCCTGTGCTCTCTTACACTCCAATCAGGCAAGATAAAAGGCATCACCAAGCCAAAAATGGCGTGAGAAATGAACATGGTGCCAAATCCTAGCTAACTTTAGACTGCGCTCTGTGCAAGACTACATTGGTCACATAGCTGTTGGTTGGCTTGGAACAAGAGTAAAGCGAGTTCACACGTACCACAATGTAGGTCATGATACTGGGCACAGATGATCACTGTTTCTCCTAATGCATGGCTAGTGAAGGAGGAGGTGGAGACAACAGTAATGTCTTCCTTTTGGAGATGTCTCTAACTTATTAACCTACACTATTGGCATTCACTCATCATTGCTAGTTTCTCTGAAGTTCTTTCTAGAAAATGTGCTCTTCTATGAAAAATTTGGCTTAGATTCTCTGCTGTTATTGAAAATGGGTATGCACGGCATGATCTACTTTTGCAGATGATTACAACTACAGCTGCTACATATACCTTAAAACTAACATTTTTCAACTGTGGTCCTTAAAAGCCTGAGAACTGAGCCATAGCCTAAACTCATAACTTCCACTGAAATCATGAAAAGAAAGAAGGCTTTATGATGTATTTTCTTGCCTTCTCTTTGTGCCCACATCTCCATTGTCTCAGACTGCCTAGAGTTCACATGATATATGGAATGCTTGGCTGAAACCCACTGGCTGGTTGTTTGGTACCTAGCATGTAAAGTCTTAACAGCTCTGTCTTACATCACAAGCATCTTTCCAGGCGCTACAAGATGCCTGCTACATGACTGATGCTTAGGAAAAATCAGAAAGCAGCAGCAGCTATCTCCCCCTATACAGAAATATCCATTAATCATTTATTCTTTTTATGTCATGCTCAAAGTTCTACTTAATGTTTGAGCACCTGGATTCAGTTGCATAACATATGTAGCATACATGAAATGTCAAATTTGACTTATTGCTATTTATTTCTCCAAAGGTTCCTAGGAAGTAAGATGAGAATAGTGACCCCAGATAGTAGTATCCTGGTTGGCTCTTTTCTTAAAAATTGATACAAGGAGGCAAAAGAACATAAGATAAATATTAGGATATTGTTGCACATTGCATTCTGAAACTACTGTTAAAGCTTAAATTACTGCTGTGCTGTCCACTACCACTCTTTTTGCTAAAGGTGGTTTACAATTACCACCTTCACTTTGCCATTGATTGGTCTCCGGCAATCCACATGGTCAGTTAACAAGATGAAAATCTGTTTGCCACATAAGTAAGTATTGAAAACATCCCGAATTAAATGCCAAAGATATCCTGCTGGGGTCCCTAGCTCTCTGTACAATCAATAGTGAGAGATACATCCCTCTGGAGGATGATTCAGAGCATGTAAATTAAATAGATATGATAGGAACATAAATGTAGATGGAGAAGATGAATGTGTCTCTCTATTAACATCTGCTCCTGGAAAATATTGAATCCGTCTAAAGGATAATCTTTACTCCCCAAATAAAATGGCTGTAAGGTAATAACTTGGGATGGATCTTTGAAGGATAAAGGCAGAGCTATAGAAAGTTGAAGGTTTTATCTTCTCTTTACCTGTAGCTTCATATAAACAGTCATGTGCCCATGTCTCCCTTGGCTGGCCTGAGGAATCCCAGAAAGCAAGGCTGTGTCTCATCGCTCACCCTGCCCAGGCGTGTATGGACTGTGGAGCACAGACCCTGTTCTTCCAACAAGGAAGCAAGTAGAGGAGGCAAATAGTGGGGATACTTCTGACTGTCTTCTCCCATGTAAGGAGCGTCATCTCTCTTTTTTTTTTTTTTTTTGTTATTATTTGGATAGGAAGCAGAGAATTTCACCCTGGTAGCTGTGTTAACACCTTATTTCTCCCCCAACATATGCATAAAATGGGAGGCAACACGTTTTGTACAGGCAGAACAACTTGCCTAATTGTATTTGTTATGCATCTAGCCACTTTTGGAGATAGGATAATGGACTAGACAGATCTGTGGTCTGATCCCGTAGACCTGTTCTCAGCATCATGTAATCCCTTGCCTCTCTCAGAGAGTCCTTTATGCTTTAGTCCTACATGAGGGAGAAAGGGTCGTCAAAGAATAGCATTTCTAGCTATAGGCCCATGCACAAGTTATTACAACAGCAATGAGGAGAGTAGGATTTTTTACTTTTTTTTTCATTCTTTCTGTGAGAGTAACTTGAAACCAGATGGGATCATAAAGATAAAAGTAGTCCCATTAAGTGCCAGCAGAGATACTATTATTATGCTAATAGACAGATGTTTTCTTAAAGAAGAGATAAAAGATATAAAAGGTGTCAGGAGAATAAATAGACCTTTTTTTTTCCTGTGTGGAATCTAGCACAGAAATGACCAATGGGATAAACCAATTCAGTGAAGAAGTTTGTAAAGTCATTTTAGAAGTCTTGACAACATTGACTCAGGGATTATAGGAAAAGTTACTATTAAAAGTTTCTTTAATAGCCCTATATATTGGTGTCCCTGAGTGAAGAAGAGATGTTAGCTAGATAATGCCTTTCCACAATATAACTACATTCAAAAATTACATCCAGTGAAGTAGTTTCCAAAAGAATAAAGTGCCATAATGCTTCATGTACGTTCAATTGGTAGAAAACAAATCTGGTCACTAGTATCTTAAACCAGCTACTTAAGTTACAAATAACAGTCCAATAGGTTTTTTTTATAAACAGAAGCTCCTTAAAACTAGATATATATTTATTCATTTTAATTTAGATATATGTCAAAAAGCCATTATCACGTCCATAACTCAAGCCTTGAAATGCTGCCTGATCTTTTGGTTTGCTTGCTTTTAATTAAGTCCATTCAGGTCTGAACTTGAGAAAAGCAAAGCATTATTACCACACAAAGCAGTTCCCTATATATCAGGTGATAACTGTACCACTATGAAGACCCTCACAGGAATCGTGGGTTATAAGCCATAGCATTATTACATTGTATGAAAAAGAAAAGTGTTGTGTTTTTTTCCTCGAGAAAGCAAGAAGTACCTTGTAACTAAGCATGTTGTGTCAGGCAACAGCATGGCTTTGATTCTGACTCTGCAGATGCAGAACGCAGACATTTGCCTTGTTCTAGGAAATAGCTCCACTGAAACGACCCACAGGAGCAAAGAGATCCACATGCCATGCCATTTGCAAGATCATTGCTTGCAGTAAGCAGTGATGGTCTGTTGACACATACCCAAATCCTATTAGTGGTTCAGCAAATGTAAAAACTGTGCAGGAATCTGCAGTTGTGGGTTTTACAAACTGATGGACAGGATTTCTAAGGCAAGCGCTCAAGGCAGTGTACATGGGGTTGTTGGCCCCTGGATGGTCATAGAGCCTTATTGCAGTATTGCTTGAAAAGCACACTGTGCAATTTGTGTGGTGATCTTCAGCCATTGTCTTTACAACACCTGTAAACTATTAACAATGAAACAGATTTCAATTTTTCAACACAAGGCATATACTCATGTTGCCTCATGGAATGTAACTCCTGGGGGCTTTTTATTTGAAAGTATTCAAAAATATAAGACTGGAGCTCAGCAAATCTTGCTGGACAAACTTTGGGTATAACTAGTATAGCCAAAGCCACTTAATCAATGGACTAAACTTGCCTCATTTAGGAAACTACTTTGCATTTTGCAATTGTCAGTGGAGGCAAGTTCTTGTTTCTGTTGAATTTGCTACCTGTGCTGCCCTAATACAAGGAATGGAGTCTCATGCAGCTTTGAGTCACTCGCAGCAAACCTGACACAGGGTATTACAGGAGAAATACTCCCTTCGTACAAAGCTCTTGGGTATCCAGACTTGATCCCTATGCCAGCTACCTTATAAGAGAAAAGAAGGGTCAAGTGGGGGGCACTGTGGAAGCAAAAAAGGGCATATTGGAGGGTTTTTTTAACTGCAGTTGAACCATTGTTAGAGTTGTGGAGCTAATGCAGATGTACTCTGAGAGGTCATGTGTGATTTCTGTAGCTGTGGACAAGTCTTACTGCAATCTTCTCGGGAGATGTAACTCAAGAGTATTATGGAGAAGAATCCAGAAACTTCTATCTATCTATTTCTTCTATGTATCTATCTATTTCTTCTATCCTCCTTTATCTTGAAAAAAGGCGGAAAGCACACTTTCTAAAAAGCATTGATTTTCTGCTGTGATCCCTCAAGGCAAATTTCAGTCTTTGTTTTCCTCGCATTGCTGTTTTCTCTGGTCAATTTTACCCGTTTCCCTTTCTTTGTCTATTGCCTTCAGCTGAGTTAAAACCTACAGAGTTCTGCAGAATTGCGTTGTATCCCACAGTTATGATATGCAACTTATATGTAGGATTGGATAACTTAGTAGGAAATTTGGGGTTATAATAATAAGAGTATAGAAAATGGCACTGTAGTTCAGCCTGTATTCCCAGCCAAGCTGCTATTTTGCCTATGGAGAATAGCTAAAAGACAATATCTTGGGAACAAATTTCATTTGTGTTCCAACATATTTATAACTATTAATTTAATTATTATAATTCTAAATATTCTTTTGGATCATAGATAACCTCTCAAGAGTCTTAACTGGGTCTAAAAACCACTTTGTAATAATGAGTTCCACCATTAAGCAAGCTGTTAGAAGAAATATTTCTCCCATATTGGAGTTTTGCCACCACCCAATTGTTTTGTGCCCTCTGGTTTTGTAATGTGCAGATAAGCAGAACAGAGGCTTCTATCTTATTGTGTAGACATAGTTTCAATAATATTTTATTTATTTTGTCATATTCTTTCTTACTTGTCTTTCATGAAACCCATTTTCCACTGATCTACATAGGATACATTTTTTTCCCCCCCAAATCCCATAATTTTTCTCATTGCATATCATACTTCAACCAGATTTCAAAATAAGAAAACCTTCTGTGAAATGGAACTAGCCTTCTTTTATAGACCCAAGACCCCTTTCCCAAAAAGATTTTTTCCCTTTGAATCTACAGTTTGACTTTCACTGTTAGTATACTGGAAAAGCTTCTCTTTCCAAGTCTTCTCCTCCAGAGGAACCCTGTCACCATCCCTGGCTTCTTTTATCCTTCTTGTTTCAATGAGTGAAATTCATGAAAAAAGCTACTTACATAAGTATGAAGGAACTAGCTGAAGACACATAGCTGAAATCCAGAAGAGCAGTCACTGCAGAACAGTTATCCCTATTTTCCTATGTAGAAGAGTTCACAGCAACACCATAACCAGGAGCTTTTGTTTCTGCTACACCTTTCCAGTTCATTATCATTCTGTACTATACTGGCCATTGCTGATGGTCCAGTGGGCTTTCTGCCTTTATCCTGATGAACCTACTGCTATTTCTGAAAGTATTTCCTATCATTTCTACTTAGATTCATAATAAAAAAAAAGAAATTTCAAGAACATTTTAAATTTTTATTGGAATGTCTCTAATTATTCAAGACATAATTCATATTAAGGTTCCATGTGTAAAGACTTAAATTAAGATTAACAGGCAGTGTAATAAATAGTAAATCAGTAGAAATTGTTACAGAAGTCAGATTACTTATTATTTGGGTAGCCATGGCGTACAAACTGCATTTTCATGATCAAAGTATACCAGGTACTGTACAAACACAAAATATAGCATGCTCCTTGTCCCAAAGGGCCTGTGAGAGTCAGTCTGCAGGACATAGATGCTGGGTCCTCAGAGCTGGCTTGAGTCAGCAGTATTACCTAAATTATGGGTTTGTGGGCAGACAGAATAGTGGTAGTGTCAATAGACTGCTAATATCCACAGCTCAGAATAATCTAATATATCTTCTAATGAACACATAGTAACTATTTATAATGCATATCAGTAATTCTGCTTATAATGGCTATCAATTATTTATGAAGCCTTTGCAATTCTCATATAAATGAAATCTTTATTAAAAAGTTACCTGTTTTTTTCTATTGCAAAAACACCAAGTCACCTTGCATTGAGATCAGTCCCCTAGTGTATGGTTAAACAGCATGAGGGGATAGCTTCTGCACCAGAAGCTTGTCACATATGTAGGTGGCAAAAGACACATTTTTTTAATCTCTGTTTCCCAGATGGAGGACTGAGGTACAGAGAAACGCAGACTGCCTCTTCTGTGTTCCTGTTCGGATATTCCAGTACATAAAACCCAGCCTGGGGGAGTTAGACTACCAGCTCTTTCCAAAGAGCCATTTAAATCTTCTGCGCATTTACCAGGAGCAATCAGAAGTAGCTGATAGGAAACGGTGAGGGATGTGTTTGAAGTCTTGACCTGTTCAGCACAGGCCTCGCTCAGAGCTGCACATTCAGTGTCTCTAACCTGACCTCTCCACGAAGGCACTGGCTGCCCCCTCTTTTAAGCAACTAGAGAAGGAAGAGGATGCGATGGTGGTATCTGGCTCCCTGAGCCAGTGTGTAGGTCTTTCTTAGAAAGGAATAATGGGTGTGATTTCTATTCCTAATATTTTCATCCCATCCATTTTATCTAATCTCAGGGAAACATAAAGGGCATAAGTAAGTCAGCATAGAGCAAAATCCAGGATTTCCCTCATTTTCTGCTCCACCTCATTTCATCTTGGCCTATGACTTTTGCACTCCTCGCTCAGCAGTCGCCCACCAGACGGCACGCTTCCCCAGGGAGCACCAAGAGCACCCTTTCACCTTGCTTTGCCATCGCAGCCCACGGGTCCAGTGAGTAGGGCATTCCCATGAGGAAACACTGCTTTAATCCTGCTCCATCTCACTGAGCACCTGCATCCATGTCTCTCACTTCTTCAGCAGGAACCATAACCCAGAAGTGCTATGAGTAATAATTTGGGCAGCAGACTACCAGATTTACTAACAAATGGCTGCTGAACTCAGAACAGGGGGAACCTGCTGCTTTTGGACCCGACCATATTGACAGGTCCGCTCTAACAAGTATTTATTATGCAAATCAGGGTCAGCGGTAACACCACTTTCTCTCACTGTGCATTTTTGAATGAAAAATGACCATGACTGATGTGTTTTGTGTTGAACTCCGTCCTTCTTCAGTTGATTAGGCATGGTCTGAGCATACCTAATGAATCGGGTCTCTTCGGGGACCTACTCATTCTGATTTGTGGCAAAACTTGGCAATTGCAGCGCTTGCACCACAACACTGAGCGTGTCTGGATTCATACCTTTATGCCCTGATTTACCTCCAAATGACGTGGCATGGTGTGCAACCGCTCTTTGGTCTTAGGTGCTGGATCTGCTACACAGAACTGGAAAATAAGTGTTCTACTTCCCTCTGTAATACATCAGCCAAAAGTACATCTAAATTAGAGGAAATTCAGATAGTCAAACCACATCTCCACGTCCATAGCTTTGAGCCTGAACTGTGGAGCCATTCTCATGTACCTTTGTGCACTATCTCACCATACTACCTCACCGATAAAAAGCCACACGCTACCAGGTAGATAAAAAGATATGGAAACATTTGAAAATGTTTATCTATGGCTTAATTTTTGATAAAGAAAACATGATAGGTCAGAAACAGTCATTAGGTTCGTTCTGGTTTCACATAATCTGCCTGTTGTTTTCTAATATAACTGTTTTATGAGTTTGTTACCATGAAGTTTAGAATTCAGGAGAAAATGATATGCATAAATAGTAACAGAAAAAAAAAGTGAGAAAACTCTCCTGTTCGGAATATGTGAGAATTAGATAAACTTTAAATTGCCTGAGCCAGACGTGAGAAAACTGTGTTTACCTTTGTTTACCTTCAGCTATATCTCTGGGGCAGAGCTGCACCTATTATAAATTAGCTCAGCCAATCTGAAATCAGTGAAGCTAGGCAGATTTATTCTAGGTGAGGTTTCTATCTTTTATATCCTTCATTCCCAGCACTAACTCCACGGAATTGTGTAGAAGTCCCATACAGAACTGACAGTTAATTTGTCTTGGTATTTTTCAGAGTGAAAGGGTAGAGATAGACAAAGGTAACCTTTAGATCACTGGATGCAATATTGTATGTACTCTGTTCTTGTTCCCTGCTCTTAAATTTTCTTTCTCACAAACAATTTTCGTTTGCCAGGCTGTCTGATACAAACTTCTTCAAATGGCCATAGCCCAGCAACAAAAAGACAATATTAGAGCTTTGTGGACAATTAGTTGGGGGGCAGTTGCTGCTGGACCTCCCACTAAAATATAAAATATAAGTGAATGACTTTGCATCAGGCACTCATCGTGCTTCACTCCAAATGAAATATGGAGACATGTTTTAGATGGTTTCATTGTGATTTAGATAACTGAAATTCAATATGCAACTTGAAATGTAGAATCAATGGGTTTCTTAAAGTGTCCGGATGAAGCGGTGCAGCTTTTTCATGAAGAACCATTTTTCAGGTGGAGCTAATGGCTGATCTTGAAAGTTTTTGGTAAATAAAATATTTTATAAAAAAAAATCACCAAGCTCTCAATATGAGAGATAATTTTATAAGAAGAAAAATTATTTGATGAATTTTATCCATTCCTCAAAAACTGCTCTGAGTATCATAAGATGGTACTGCTCCTTGGTGGGAGGTATGGAGTGTAGACAGAGCAAGATAAAGAGTCACGTCAGACTCATACTGGCAATGCAACAATGTCCTGCTCACAGAGTCTTCAGGTAAAGCAAACAACTTTCAGTTTTGTGAATATTGCCTTTTATTACAAACACCTCAACACAAATCATTTCATTATGGGTCAAATGTGACCCAAAAATATTTTACAAATAAGATGGTTAGTTCATTTTAATCTGTTCTATGTCTAACTCTGCTTGTGTTCTAGGTGTCTGGTACTGCCAGGACATGGTGGAACTAGTTAAGCCCTATTTCAGAGGTATATAACTTTGTAAGAGCAAAAATAAATCCATTTCTCCTGTTCTTCCATGACACATATCAGAAAGGTTCATATCAGAAAGGCTCGTGTTTTTATACAGCAATTTTCTTATTGCTCAGATGTTTCATAATGTAATTGGAATAGCTGTAATTTATGAGGTGTTTATGATACTCTTCCCCCCGCCTTGTCTACTTGCAAGGTAGTGAACAGTACCTATGCTTATGAGGCCTCAGCATAAACCAGGACTTTCAGTATGTGTTTAGTTACTTCTTATAGAGATTAATGTGTTCTGGTTAATATCAGAGGCTTGAACCTATAGCATTTGAAATATAACTATCAAAAAAAAACTCTGAGAAGTTTCAAATCAGTGTTTGAAAGTAAAATCATGGAGACTTATTTTTTTAGATATGAAAAATGGTCCACTTTAACCAAGGCTGCATTTTTTACACCTTCAGATATACTGGATTCTCCATCATACTAACCTTAAACTAGGACTGGGTGTACTTCTTAAGGTAGGCAAAAACGAACGGAATAATGCTTATGCTGAAATTATAAAATGACATCTTTTTCTTTGCATTGCACAAGAGATCAGACTTGTTTTATACTACCAAAATCTCCTAGAGCTGTGTAAGTTCTGTGCCTTCCTGGCTTTAACATTCATCCTTTGATGAGCCTTGGTGCTGCTCCTCATCAAAAAAAACGCGCTTGTAGCCTTCACTACAGCAGAAGGGATTGAAAGCAACAAAATGTGAGGGAATGCAGTGCGTTGTCATCTTTGGGTTTACTAGCAGCAGAACAGCATAAAGAAGAGGAGTTGTGAACTATCGTATTTGTTCCTAATGGTGAAATTTAAAATGGTGAAATTTTTCCTGATGGTGAAATTTAAAACTGATCAGCTCTGTAAAAAATAAACAAAGAAGTAAATGATGTAAAATTGGTTTGTTTTTAAAAAATAGGCAAACGGGAGCTATTGCATCAAATATATAATTCATGTACCTGCATGACTCAGTTGAAAACATTCATATTTCAGTACCAGAAACAAAAAGGATTTACATTACAATCAATGGAACAGTTTAACAAGAAGTAAACTGAACAGTCTGCATATGGGAAGAAATAACAAACTGTGGTAATACTGAACCGAAAGAAAATATCAGGAGACCTTCTCTCCAAAAGACCTTCCAATCTATTGAAAACAGATGCAGGAAAATAGTGCACATTAAGACATCTTTCCAAAGTTAGATTTGTTTTCTCTCACAACTTAGCCATCAATATCATCAGATGACTAATTCCCCATGTGGAAGCTATGTTCATGTTAATTTATAGGATTTTCACTTCATTAGAGCACTAATTTTGACAACACATTTCAACATCCCTATGCAAAAAAAACCTCAGACAATTTAAGGTTTTGCTTAATTTTAAGCATATGCCTAAGTCCTGTTAAAAGCCAGGAAGATTTAGACATGTGCATAAGTCATTGTTACACTGATATAGACTTAATGAACCACAAGACTTCTGTAAAATGGATTAAGACCTCTGTTGATTGAAATGGTTTGTAGGTCAGGGTCTAGACTAGTCATGATTTTTCTCCCCTCACTTTTTATAGACACTGCAGTATTTTTTCATTTTGCCAAATGCATTTTATACACTTCCCTGCTGAATGAGTATTCTAATTCAGAATAACTTACTAGGTGCTCTTCTTACCAGGAAAGTATCTAAGTGCCACAGCACAGGACTGAAAATGTTAAATTCCTGTCAAAAAAAATAAAAGCTCCTTTCTAGCAGTCACCAGAAATTACTGCCTCAGGTACTGACTGGAGTGTTTTTAACCTTAATATTTTTTCCATCCCTCTATTTAGATCAATCTGATTGAAGTTATTAAAAGGTGTCTAGAAATGCTTAACTTTATAAGGTAGGTACTTACCTTATCCTTACCTGTGATGTGACTTTGTGATAGAAGGTGATTTTATAAAGGCTACAAACATTATAAAGTAGACCATATTTTAATAGTAAATTAGAATGATTTGAATGTGTAAGACAAACTTGTGTTCACTGATTATATTTTCTTTCTATTCAGTAATATTCTACACTCCATTCCATGTAAAAAGTAGAAGTCAACAGTAGTTCCACAGAAAAAGTAAAGGTCTGAACAAAAGGTCTTAAAAATTGCTGGACCATATTCCCTACTGAAACAGTTTCGGGTAAGGTTCTCAGTGCTGAATGTGCAATTGAATTCTGCACTGCAGAGGAGAGATTTGCATCCACAGACAGATTGAAAAAGAGTGTTTTGGCATGAGTTTCTAATTAGTTCTCCATGGGCCAAATTTGTTCTCAGTTGCACTGGTCATCAATTTTGCTATTCTCCGTTTATACTGGGGAAACCGAAAGAGGAAATCTGCTCTCCTAATTTTGTCCTCATTTTCATACTTTATTGACAAATAACCTGCAACATTCTAGATATTATTGAGCTTCCCCTGCCTGTGATTTTCTGAGTTTTATTTGTAGCATTTTTTTTAGGAGTAGATTTGATTTCTTTCAGCACAAGCTTTCTACTCTCAAATTTTAGGAGAAGGAAATCCACACTGTAGCAATGTTTAGCTGGTCCTCTATGATGCTGAGTTCCCATGGCAATTTGAGAACATATTTTCATTTTAGCCTAGCAGCTCTTTATCTCCTTGGGGTTCAGAAAATATAGCAGGCTTCCACTAGACCTCTGCAGCACTGAAAGTTGCAGGGTGATTTAAGAACAGTTTTCATTTCAGGTTTGCAGACTCAAGACTCCCAGGAACTGGAAAATATGGAAGGCTTAGCTGTACGGCTGCAGCTCCAATTCCCAGTGTTATTTTTGTTTCATTTGTTTGTTTTAGAGAAGCTTTTTATTTCTAGTATTCATGTAGTTAGGATTAAAAAAAAAAAAACAAAAAAAACCCCAAGCTTCCAGTGAAAGCTTGCATACTCATAATTCCCCCAGTGATGGAAGAAGAGATTTTGTTTTAATTCTAGGGTTTGCAGATTTGCAGGACATATAAAAAATAAAATATGATTTTGGAAAAATAGTGTGGTAAGTGGATTATGGGGCCCACAAGCAAGCAAAGGAAAGGAGAGAAATTGTCACAGCTGCCATACTTTACGTGGCTGTGAGGGGAAAGGAAAATGAAAGCCAGACTTAAGCATTTGGGAGAGTAAAAGAATCAAATGAAGTGAATGTAGTGATTCTTAGGATTTTAAACATTTAGGATTTGATATATTCTTACTCAATAGAGTGAACAGTGTTGTATCGCTGATGGTGGTGAACAAAACATTCAGAGCTTGAGTTCAGTTCAAGTAGAAACCCAAGAATATGGCTGGGCCTGTCCTCAACTAATACACAAAAAGGTCAGCACTGTGGATGTTTGCTGCTTGCACTGGATACTCAAGTCCCATGTGGAGCTTAAGCTATGGTGCGAGACACGTACACCAGCAAATTTCATGGTCACCATACCAGAAGGCCTACCCCTACTTCTTTATTTTTTCTTCCCTTACAGTGCAATGGTTTTCTGGTCACTGTTCATTCATGTCACTCCTCCTTGAGACACTTCAGGTTGACCACGGCTTCCAAGCACAGAGGAATCCAGAGCTAACCAAGAGAGTCATGGAGAGGAACTGTTTACTCATGTATTTTCTGACTTTACTTTTGGCTCCCAATTAAGCAAGACAGCTATACATTCCTTGTCTTTAAATGTGTGAATTAGGTCTGCTTGTTTGCACACAGAATCACAGATCAGAAGGGACCCTGGGAGGCCATCCACTCCAGCATCTGTCTCAAAGCAGTCAGCTTCACAATCAGATCAGGTTGTTCAAGACCTTGTCCCATCAGGTTTTGAACATCTCCAGGGAAGAATATCCCACAAACTCTCTGGGCAACCTCTTAGTATTTGACTACCGTTACTGTGGAGAATTTTTTCCTTGTATCTAATCGGAATTTCCCCTATGGAAGCTTATGTTTCTTGTTTCTGGTTCTTTCATTGAGGAAAGAGTCTGGCTCTGTCTTCTCCAAAACCACTCATTAGGAAGTTGAAGACAGCAATTAAATTAGGGCCTTTTAGCCTTCCACCCTCTGGGCTGAACCGATCCAGCTCCCTTAGCCTCCTCTCATGTCATGTGCCCTTGTCCTCTAACCACCCTGGCTGATGCTTCTCTAGATTCACTCCAGTGTATCAGTGTCATGTTGAAAAGCTTTGCTAAAATCAAGGTAAATGATATCCACTGATCTCCCCTTATACACGCAGCCAGTTATGACATTGGTAAGCTTCCTCTGCACCCTCCCATGCACCTCCCATGATCTACTGATCTGCTTAATTTGGAGGCCTGAGTTGGGACACAAAGACTAATATCACATTGATGTTTTCCTCAGTAGACCCTCATGTATAAATTTACACTGCTATAAGACCTCAGACTTCACCACCTTGCTGTTCCTGATCAGTATCTATTCCATCGTATTAACGAATTTCAATTTCCTTTCTTCCAGTTGCATTTAGTTAGCATTTCTTCAAAGTTGCTACTACCTGACCACATTTCAATAAATTGGATTACTCTCCACGCTTCAGAAATGTGCAACTCATCTGCAAATTTGACTGGAAAATTGTTTATTCCTGTTTCTAGATCACAGACAAGGTGCACACTTGCGAATAAGATAAACCACAGAAAAACCTCTTTATATTCCCCAGTCATATGGCCATGTCCTTTCTTGTCCTCTGAGGTCCAAAAACATCATCTCATCTACAGCCCACGAAGCCATTAAACGCCACAGTTAGTGGGTCTATGATTCTTTCCTTCCTTTCGTTTTTTTTTTTTTATCTCTTAATACCACACCACAAATACACTTGCATTAGAGCTAAGCTTATTCACTGGACTGAAAAATCAATGTGTTCACATCTATTTGACAAGCTTAATCTGAGCAGTTGTTTATACCTACTAAAACCAGTTTTCATATACTGCTTGTCACACCTAAATCTCAGATTTCTCCCAGAAGAAATCAGTATCATTATCTTTTGCTTTCAGAAAGCTAACCTCAGTCACAGATAGTTACTCAGGTATACCAGCAGGCCAGAAGCAGAACAAGAATGGTAGCCCAGCTCCACTAAATACTCAGTCCAATGTTCTTTTTCCAGGCTGTCTTACGACAACCTTCCTTAAAAGTTGGCCAAAACACATCAAAAGTTTTTTTGACTCTGAGTTTGTAACCTGAACACTATGAAACGTGGACTTCTGTTCCTCTAAACCGATTGCTAAAACTGGGGCTTGAAAGTTGTTTTAGGCATCTTTGGGAATATCTCTTCCTACTGTTCCTGAACCACCTAGATGTCATTATGCAATAATCTAGATGTGATAGAAATTGTAAGCTTTATGCTCCATGATTAGTGATATTATAGTAGGATCAACAGTTATAAAACTTCAAGACTAAAGGATGAAGTTCTTCCCATACCTCCCTCTCAGCAGCTTACCTGGCCATATTAATTGCCATTTTGCACATTGCATTCTGTGTCTCAGCTACCTCCTGGTGTACAAACCTGCTCTAGACCATCAATTATTTTTGTACATTTTAGGCATGTATCATATCTTCCCTTATTTGAATCCTTTCTAAGATAAATAGTCCAAATCATTTTCAGATTAAATAGGACTGAAAAGATAAGTGAAAAAATTTTCACTCTGATGCACAAAAAGTGAGTTCCTTTCTCATTGCAACCAAATCTATTCATCCTTACTTAATACAACATATAAAACTCCTGAAGATATGGAGGACTTCATATGAGATTTTTTTTCCCTTTTCCTCATTATTTAGCATATACATAAACAGGAATTTGATAGCTATGAAAATATACTCTACAAATTAGAGAGTTAAAGGCTATTCACTGGCTAGATGGCATGACTTTTTATTTGAATGTTCATTCCCATTCATCTTGCAATCCTGGATCATGTGAATTACTTTTGGAAGAGTTTATTGTGGAGAGTAATAAGACTATAAATCTGCAAGCTGTTTACTAAGGTTCCTGGACAAAAAGAACTCAAACAACTGTCACGCTGTGCTGCTAAAAAGGCAAAACCTCTTTCTTTTGGATTACATATCTGATTATGCCATAGCTGCTTATGAGCTAATCCTATTGGTTATAAATTTACAAAGTTTATTTACATTTTTAATGAGAAATCTTCACAAGAAATTATGTCTCATTCTTACTTAATTTATATGCAATTTACAGTTCTTTCTTCCAACAGAATACCAACAATGCCTCTTTCAAATAAAAATGCCTTTGGCTGGACCGTTAGATTCTGACTCATACTAGGCTGAAACTGGTGTAGTCTTCCCTATGCCAAAATTATAATCTAAAAATAAAATGAACCAATACAATTTCATCCTTCTAGCTTCTGCTATATTTGTAAGAATTTTATTTGCTCCACCAAAGGTGCAACTACTACCACAGGAGAGATGCTTTTGTAAGAGTTGACAGTAATTTGGAGATTAGAGCCCTCAGTTTGGATGTGTCTCACATATTGCCAGGTTTTTCTTCCAGACCATCCAGAGTATTTGGGTGCCCTAACCATTTACTGGATAATCCAACTCTCTTGCACAATGAAGGCATAATTATTTACAGAAAGGAAAACACAGAAAGGAAAACAAGTTTGCTATCAAATTAAGTGAGAGGACACTGATCTATAATGTAGAAAAATGCTACCAGAAAGACAAACAACATAACTTCTGGACTGGAAAGTTATCTAACTGTGACCAAATTAAAGTTTAGTATTTTTGTCAATACCTGCAAGGTTTATGCAGGTATTAATGGCTCAGTATGTATGTATTTTTTCTCTATTAGTTCATGCAATTCATGTCATAAGACCCGTCATGGACGGTGTTCCAGTGATCCTCTGACTATCTGACAGTCCGGAGAAGGAGAACAGTCTCAGACTAGTCCTGTACACCTCTAGTCTTTCAGCCCAAGCTATTTCTAGTTGAATTGTTTTTTCACACTACACAAAGATATCCCAGAAGTCATCAGTCATTGGGGACCCAATTCAGCTGAGAAACCAAGCAAGGTTTCAGCTTAAGGCGCTGTCACACACATGAAGGATCTTCTTAATTTCACCTTCAAAAATACTTCAGCTAAAGTTCAAGCTAGGTCAGGAGGGAGGAAAGAATCGTATTTTTTTGTCCTGACCTCATTTGCCCTCCCTGTCTCTGGCCTGACAACACAACCAGGCTTCCAGTAAGGTGTCAGTTCCATTTCACTGGAGAGATCAAGGACTGAAAACAGAGCAGACTAACTTCTCACCTTTAGTTGTCCCTTCCCAATCTGTGTTGTGACACAGTGACTAGAAAGATGAAGGACTTTCTACTGCCTTTGTTTGTATCTCTCCATGGATAAAGAAATAATCTTTTCTTCATGTAGTACTGTACTGAATTAACTTCAGACCACTGTAGGACGAACTTTTGGATACCACCTTCCTAACAACACTTCCGTTCTCAAAAACCTTGTGTACCTACAGTATTTTGAAAAAATAAAATATTTGATATTAAGGTTCTCCCAGAACAGGTAGGGGAACAGGTTAGCCCCCTGCTGACTGGAGGGGGCTAAGCAGCTACATGTCCTTCTTGGGACATAGCATAACAGTCAGTGATAAAATGGGGTAGGGGTGAGAGAAAAGGGAGAACCTTCCAGCTATGTTAGTCTTCAAACAAAATGTCCATGCCTGTGAATCCTTCAGATCTGCAAGATCAGTCATCTACTATTCTAGCCGTTACACAGGTAAAACAGAACATTATGACTGAAACTTGGTTTTAGAATCTTTTGATTTATGTTGTGAAGGCATAATATTAAATGTGTAGCTGAAAAAAGTTAGAATTAAGTTTCAGTTAAACTGAATTACTAAAAGCTAAATAAAACAAATTTGAGCTTATTAGATAGTCTTTATTTCCACTGCAGGTGACATTCCCATGCCTGTTCAGATCCAAGGTGGCTGTGTTCAGGGAAGCTATTACCATGATCCCATATAAGCACTTTTTCATTTTCGAAAGGACATAAGCATTTGAGTCAATATACTTTGACTTGATTGTGACTGGATGCTCACAGACATCCAGTAAGCATATTTAACAAGGCAAAGCCTGATGTTTCACTTCCTACATTTTCCACAACATACGATGCAGTTAGCTTACCTGGAGGAATAAAGAAGTAGAAGGCATTCCCTGACCGCAGGTTAATTAGTAGCAATGACAATGCATGCAAATTAAAATAGTAATATCTAAGCAGTCAGTAGACAGAGCTTTCAATCCTTCAATGTACTGGCCACCAGAGACACACAGATGTATAACAAGAAATAAACTGTTTCTGGGAGGATGACAGCTTCTCTGATCCCTTTTCTGCATCCCTTCTACACTGGATGGCTACTCAGGATGTTGCACAAGATGCAGATGCATGGATACTGGACAGCTGCAAGAGAGGAGCGAGTGTCAGGTGCTGCAGAGTCTCAGTTTCAGGTATGTGAGTAATTCCACATTGTTTCAATAAAAACATCTAGAAATAATCTGAATATTAACCTTTAATGAAAAAAAAACTTAATTTTGATCAAAAAGCAAAAGGCATGCAATAATTAGAGAATAACATTTCAGGAGTATGGTTGTAGAAGAAGATGACTCTCTTCTTGGATGCACATTTTTGCAGACTGCAATTCATGACTACTTCTTTACTCTTCTAATCTCTTATTTTCACCTTCCTTACAGATTTCATGTGTAGCCACTGTTAGGTTATGTGGTAAAAAGCTCTCCACGAGCACAAAGGAGCCCAGAAGAACAATGGCAGGTGGGAGAACCTGAATAGTACCTTGCCCAGGCCCATCAGAGGAGAGCCATCAGATCAGCCCACCAAGGGCTCATCTCCACAATCACAGAGGCGCACAGAGGTGCAGTGGCAGGTGGGGGAACCCAAATTACTAACTCAGAGGAAGGGACACTCTGTGCCGGCTCCTCCCAGGCCTGTTGCAGGAGACCATCAGCCCTGCGGTCCAGATGTGAAAACCCAGCAGGAGCAGTCAATGGCAGCGAGTCTCCACAGCACATTTTGGACTGAGGGGGGCACTGCGGAGGGATGTGGGACACATTGAGGGATGCAGGGGAAGAGCATCTGGGGATTGCACAAGACTTATTACGGCATGTTCAGGGGTGAACCAAAAGTGGAGAAAGGGAGGAATCTAGGTAATTTGGGGAGGAACAAACAAGGGAAAATGGAGGGATATGGGGAAAAAGATGGGCCAGTTGTGTGTAAATGGGGCTAGTCAGTATATTTGTCTGGCCATGCCTTATGCCTGATCGGTGCAGTATGTCCTGTTTTCTTATTTCTGCCTTTCTGCCTATTTTCCTGAGTGAAGGACTCTCTGTGCTGTGTGCACGGATGTGCAGAGGTCTGAGTGCCTGCAACTGGAGTCAGACCACGGGCCATGGGGACTGTGTGTCTGGTGCCAGCAATCGGAGAGACCAGAGTGAGAGAAATTAAGTGCCAGTGACTGCAGTGGGACCGCGGGTCAGAGGACCTGTGTGTCCATGGTACCAGCAGCTGGAGCGAGGGAGGGTCTGCAAGTCAGTGTGCAATCGCTAGCGAACATCAAGCCAGACTGGCCAGCGAGTAGGCGAAGTGACCTGGGAGCCAGGTGTGTGTGGGTCTCCAAGGGCGAGACCACAAGGACAGCTGGCTGCCAGAGGGACCAGGGCAGTCCTGGCCAACTGCAAGGCAGACCGTGGCGTCTGAGCATTGACTGAGACCTGCTTTTGTGTGTGTGTGTGTGTCTCCAGGGATGAGGCACCTGGTAGAGCAAGGATCCAGGATCAGCTACTGGATGGACTGCATGTCCAAGGCCAGCTACTGGACAGATCTACCGTGTGTGTGTGTGTGTGTCTGTGTGTCTGTGCGTGTGAGTAAAGGGGTCTGTACCAGCAGTAGGAGCAGAGCTGTGGGCCTCAGGGGCTCATATGCCCAGGTGCCACCAACTGTGGAGACCTGGGGTCCAGGGACAGCTACTGAATGGACTGGGTGTGTCAGCCCAGCTGCTGGAGGGAGCAACATTGCACAAATATATGTATATATATGTCCTAATAATGGACCTTCCTCCTGATTGGCCAAGGGGGGAATATGAGCATATGTATATGGTGTTATGCATGTTGGTGTCAGTGCCTACTGGGAATACCTGCTCAGCCTTACTACTGGTTGGACCTGGGGACATAGAGCTGTGGCAGCTTCAACCCATGGGGCAATCAGGCTCAGTCTCCTTACCTAACAGCCACCACACAAAAATGTATTTCTAATGCTCAGCTGCATGTCCAGGAATACTTCACCTGCTCAACTACACTGAAATTGTTATCGTTACATATCCAGCTAAAGCAAAAAATGTGTTTGACAATCGCTGCTTTGACCCCTTTCTGCTAATCTCTCTTCTGCATTCCCCAGCTAGTGAGAAAGCCAGGGGAAAAAAAAAAAAAAAAAGCCCAAATCATCTTCTTTAACTTTCACCCAAATTCAGTGAAGATGTGATAACATTTGTATTATATGGAAGCTCTTTCTTTGCTGCTACAGCAACTTTTGTGCAAACCTTTGGTGCAGGGATTGAAGAAGCAACAGCAATCATGGTACACTTGGAAGTTTCTGTGGTGTTTGTTTCTTCCTTGATGAACAGCTGTTACAGCAACTTTGCACCATTAAAATTGTTTAGTTATTTTCTTAAACACTAAAAGCAATTTCTGCAGGGAATTAATTGCCTCTCTAAAAGCTTTAATGATTTTTTTCTTTTTTTACATTTCATAAATGCTTTCACCAGCTACAGGTTGAACACCAATTCTTATACTGTCAAGATTATGCATTGACAATGACAGGTCAGTAAAATTCTGCTTATCCAGCAGGATGAATTTCATTGCAATAGTTCAAATTCCTGTTAAAGACATGTCTCTCTCTGCAGGCAGCAGAGTAATCACGGGGGGATGAAATCCAACCCTGCCATCTGGCTGAAGAAATTTACCTTTCTGAAGAGGAAGGACAGGATGATCAGCACAGCTTTTGCTATGAGATGAACCCATGAACAATTCATTAGCTGTGTTCCGTATGATGAAGGATATCTCAAAATCTCTGCCAGGATATATTCCAAGACCGAAAATGCTAGGGTGTTCTTTTCTGGGTCAAATGGAATCACAGCTTTGACCAGCTTTATTTTAGAAGAAACTTCTGTCTCATGCTTGAAAGAGTGCAATGATAAACACTTCTTCCATTTAGTACAGTTCTTGGCAAGTTCACAGCAGTCTTCAAGGTCTTTTTTTTACTATTATTTTTATGATCTGAGCTGCAGCTAACAAATCTACTGTTTCCCTAGGAACCAAACTGGAAGAAACTGCTGAGAAAATGAGATAAAACAAAGATAAACCCAAAACAAAGTTCATATTTGGTTCCATAATTATTCGTATTACAGTAGTGTAGGACTTAGAAACTAACATTAGATATCAAGATTATATTGTGCAAAGAGTTATGCAAATGTATTTCCTAACTGTAAATAAATTATAAAAATATTCTAAAGAATGACAGATGGATGCAGACAGGAGGACATGTAGAAATAACAATAATAGTGGCTGGACAGCAGGCAGTGATACCACCCTACCAGTAACCTAAGTAGTCAGTGCTTTTGCAGACATAATATCAAGGAAAATTCCATTACAAAATATTCAACAGAAGCAAATACTTATTTTTGCAATGTAATCTCCCCAAGCATGGGAGTAACCATAGATACTCTTGTTAAAAGAGGTAATAGATTAAAGATGAAAAGTAGCATTATAGAACAACCTGAGACATCGGTTCAAACCTAAACAGTACATCAGAAAAGATCAACAGGGATAAGTAATGCCTAGAAAGGGATCTGAGTGCAACGACAGGTTTGCAGTCCAGAATTAGCATGAAGCTTGTAGTTTAAAAGACTCAAACTTTTTGTAATAAAGGCTATAGAACACTGGTTTGTTGCAAAGAAAATCATTCTCTGTAAACAAGCCAAGACAGGGTAGTCTCAAAAGATATACTTACAATAACCATGAGAGAATTAAATACTAGTGGCCAATTCCTCTAACCTTCCAAGTGGAACATTTCTGGTTTTATATCACAACTTTTCCCACAGTTTTCATATATTATATTGTGATTGCCTATAGTCTAGGCTTAGAAAGCAATAAGCTTCCTTATGATTGGATAAAGGCTAATGCAAGGGATGTAATCACAGATTCTCATGCCCTTGTTGAAAGCACATGGATACTTAAACTATGCCGTATACAACAGTGCTTGGCTAAATGAGATAATATTGTCTTTCATCAAACCTGTTAAATGATACAGCATGTCCTTTTATTGCAATCTCATTGCTCACATTCAATAAAGCTGTATTTATGTCAGGGAAGAGGTGGTGTTCTTAGTTAAGGCCTCAGATTTGAACAATTTTATTAAGAACAAAGTCAGGAAACTGAAACTGAGTCTCAGTCTTCCAAACTAATGCCCTAGCAATGAGTTTTTTCTCTGCACTGCAGCTTCTTGGTGAGTGGAAAGCACAGGGGATCCAGACCTTCTCTACAGGATGTGTCTGAATTGCCCTCAGAAATGGAACTTGAGTTTCCTGCAGGGCAACTCAAATAGCAGAGCAACCCGACATTTTAATCCAAGACTACCTTTGTTAGAAGAAAATTAATATGGGACTCTAACCCTAGCTGTATCCACCACTGACTGTTAAATATGTCTTCAGGATTTTGTCATTCTTACTACACTAACTATATAAACCTCTTAGTATCACTTTGAAGAAAGAAGGCATTTCATATCTATCAGTAGTGTCAGACTGCACAGAAAGAGATGAAGGGTGAAGTTTGGTTTACTTTTAAGTGATCCAAAGCTGTCTAAATATGTATGATGCACCTAAATTCTCACTAAAGTCAACAGAGTCTTTGTTAATAAAGTTATGGAACCTGCAGAGCTGGCTGACTGTTAGGGACAGGACTCATTTCTTTTGCTAGGCACCTTAGATAATCTAGATATTTTAGAGTACCTAGGATGTTTGAACAGGCCAGCAAATATGGCACAAGGCTTCTGGGATACCCATGTTTTTTTCTGATGTGGCAGCTGAATACCAGGTAAGATGTCTGAGGCACCTGAAATGAAACTAAACACCTATATTTAGGCAGTTGAATTCCACCCTAGGTGTCTACTTTGGAGGAGCAATGCTCTTTAGACTCGGCTGACTGTATTAAGAGGTAGAAGTGAACTGAACGACACAGCTGAGGTGTTTGCTTGGACTGAAGCAGAAGCTCTCAAAGTCAAGCAGCAGGCTGATGGTAGTGACCCTGCTGCAAAGCCCTGATTTTCCTCTTCCGTTGTTTCTTTCCACCGTCAGCAGGACAGGGGTGACCATTTAACAAATTCAAATTCCCAATGTTTAAGGCAAAGCTATGGAATCAGTTCAGGAGAATTATTTCTGTACAATTACATGCTGTGCAGCCATTTGTGAAAGTGTAAAGTCAGCTTAAAGCAGAGAAATTGATATGTCACCATCTATTGATAGTGGCCCTAATAAAAGGCAAAGGACAAAAAACAGATTTATGTAAATGTTACTGTTATCCTCCCAGCTAAAAAAATTATATTGGCACAACTCTATTTTGTTTATACTGGGTAAAACACTTGTGTCTGTTATGCTCTAGAAAGAAGTCCAGTTTAAGAATGACAAAAATAAGAGGACAAAGATCAGAAAATATCTGTGGCTTATTCAATTCACATAATATTGTAAATTGACAGACCTAAACACAAAAGTGATACTTTCTTGATAACTCGTTGACCTTAACATCAAAGCAATGAGATTCCAGATTCTTCCCTCTGTTAGTTTCTTCAATGGTGAAATGATTTACTTGTGCCTCCCTGTCAACTTGCAGTTTGTCTTTCCAGGATGCTTTGACTTCTTTCCTCACCTTGAAGAGTATTTTACTTTGTCAGTGGTCCAGTGAAACAAAGAGGAATATATGGCAGAGTTAATGCTATACACATCGTAATTATAGCTATAATAACTGTTTGCAGTATTCTGCAAATTCTTTAAACATTAGGCACCTGGAAAACGTTATTCTTCCGAGGGGTGACACTTACCCCAGTGTGGAACATCTTAAGTCCCTATTTCATGAAACTCATTTTCTCGGTTGGTCATGTATAAATAACAGAGCAAATAACCTCTTTTATCCAAAGGATAAGAAAGGCATGAATAACAGCTACTAACATTTCAACAAATGTATCTGTAAATTTAATTTAAAGCTGTCTGAGGGAAATGGTTTATTTAGTTCTCCTCCACCCAATCCCATTGTAAGAAAAACTATAATGTTATTCTCAACAGATGTCTGGCTAAATAATTCTTTAAAATATCCAGTGATGCAGATTTTGCTACTTCTATTGACATTCCTTAGCTATTCTACCAGAAATGTTTTCCTAATGTCCAATCTAAATCTCTCTTGTTGAATATTAAGTCTATTCTTGTCTTGGATGACAGAATAGAGAATATGGTTATTAAACATGAACATGCCAATACACAGCTTGAAGAAACTGTAAACGTTTTGGAACTCAGAGAACAAATTATTAACTTCCACTTTGCAACTTATCTGAAAGTGGTTATCAGGCCTTCCTGCAGTCTTACCTAAACTACAGCCCAGGCCTTCCATATTTCCTCATTTTTCTAGACTTCTGAACATGCTCTGTACTTTTCCTAACTGACACAAATCTTTTCTGAAGTTGGAGTACCCCAAGTTCGAAGTAAGGAGCTTAATAGTCCCATGTAGAGCAAAAGGACTATTTCATGTGTCATACAGGATATACTTTCAGTACAATGCATGTTGATGTCACCGATTCAAATTGTGGTACACTGTATGAGAATATCTCCTTCCTCTGAAGCTGCTGTCTAACCAGTTGTGCTCTACCCTATTCTGTTCCACTAAAAATTTCTACTTAGAAATTTGCACGTCTTTAATTCTGCATTTTCTGCAGTTGTATTTAATGTGTACTCTGTTTTCTATCATCCACATTGGTAACAAAATTATTGAACAGTATTTAAGAGAAAAAATCCCTCAGAAGCCCCACCATAAAGTTCTATCCCAATCTGTATTTTCAACAACTTTTACCTGTTCAGTTTAGTAGTTTAATCTATACCATGTTTCTCTTGCTTGCTGCTGAGAATATAATGTGAAACAGCATCTACAGCATGAGATGATAGTTTAGATTGCTCCTATATTTAGGTCTTGGTTTACCATTGCTACTTATCTGAATGAGACAGTCATTATCTGCTAGTTATCCATCATCATCTTGCCTTAGGAGAACAAAACCTCTCCATAAAGTGCAAAAAATAATTCTTCTGTCCTCAGGCAATTAATATTTCTAATAACTATTAGATTTATTTGGATTTTGATCAAGGAATAAAAGATAAAGTCAGTTTCAAATCTTTTAACCAGTTTCATTAACTCATCCCCATCACACAAATCTGATATATGCATGCAGATATGAGCTGAAATGCATGTATGCAGAGGTAATACAACTGGTCACCACTAAAGTTTAGATTTATGTAAGTTTTGTACAACTGCTGTTGAGTAGGTGGCATTAATTTTTCAGGAACATTTCAAATGTCCTTTTAAAAGCCAATCAAAGATCCTCTCGATAAGTCCATTTAATTAGAAGCTGAAAAAATTGATGCTTACACCGTTGTCAGGAGCATATTGCATGCTGGGATTGAAATACATTTGATTGGCTCCTCAATGTGTAACTTCACCTCAAGCAACAACGCTAGAGCACAGATAATTGGTGCCCTGCAGCTTTCCCCACTGAAAATCAATTGAATTTCCATTACATTTCAATTGTCTTGCAGTGGGAAACCTACCAGGTTTTGCTGGTCGGTGTTTTTTAATGTTACCTTCTGCACTAGAGGATAAAAGTTCTTAACGTTTTTCCCTAGGTAATCTACTAGCAACACAAGAAAATAATCAGTTCAAACAATCTGCTCTCCGTGATACTCCCTTCCCAAAAGGGCAAGTAATCTCCTCCTATACCGTACTGATTTTCCCATACTTCCAAGCCTTGCCTTAACCACCATGGTCTGCAGCTAATTTTGCAATGTGTTCTTCACCTAGTACTTCATCTAGAAATGTTTTTCTGTATGATTATTCACAGCAGCAAGTATCATACCCCAGAGCAACAAGTCTGTAGAGTAATGCAGTACTTCAAGTTTGTACATCTCAAGAGGCAAAGAAAAAACACCTGTTTCACTTGTTTACAGCCCTGTAAATAACAGTACCATCTCCCTACTTCCTCCTTTTTCTAGCAAAAAATATGTTGCCATATAAAGCTAAATGCAGGAAAGACTGCAGCAAAGACAAGGAGAGTGCTTGAAGGCTTCACCACTTTGTATTTTTCTTCTCTATTTACAACAACAGCTTTCAACTTATTAGATCAGGCAAGACATGGCATTCGTGTGGACTCTTTACTATTCTTTGACCCCAAATAGCCAGTGCTGCAGAAAACTCTTATAACCATCCTGAGAAAGTTAGAAGAAAATTAGAAGAAAGTTAGAACATCCATCCATCTTATCAAACACAGATTTACCAGGCAGAAGTACATGTCCCTGGCCTTCCTTATTTTAGTGACGTTCTTTAGAAACAGAACAGGGTGATATTTAAATATCTGGTCAGAACAAACATGGTGACATTTGAGAAATAAAGTGGGAAAGGGAAAACTAATTCTTTATTCGATCAAATAAATTGAAAGGGATTGTTCGTTGAATGGGGGATTGTTTTATTAACAGCAGTCACCTATGCCTTATTCTGATATTGTTATGAGACTTCAGAATCTGGGAAAGGGAAAGCATTATTTCAAGCTGTAGTCACATACCAAAATAAAGGGTTTCTGGGTAGAGAAAAAAAAATATTCTGTGTAAACAATCTTGAAATGAAAGTTCCAAAAATATGGTTCTCAAACCTTACCTTCAAATTTATATTTAAAGTGTATTTATACTACACAGAGCCAATCCATATATTCCTTCAACTTATAATAAGACTTTACTAGCTTTAGCTTTTTTTTTGAGTAATATTTTTAACTTCTTCACTGATCAAGTTTATTATCTGAAATGCCACTGAATTTTGATATTCTAGGAGAATACAGAGTTGCATTATTCCTGATCTCCAAACAATTTTTGGCATTTTAAACATGCACAGAGTTGTACAGTAAAAGGTCTTCTCAGCACCTCAATGAAATACTGCTCAAAATCACCTGGGCACCACTGCCCATCAGGTGAATGCCTACCCATGCTTTTTAATATAAAGAAGCAATATATGTGATTATAAATACTTCACTAAACATTGTCAGGTTACTGTTCTGAATGCATTCTCCCCTGTAATGCTGAATATTTAGATGAAAGAACGCTTGCTTCTGGAAAATTCAAATATGTGCCAAATTCCAAATTTAATTCACAAAGTATAACCAATGACATACTAATGGATGTTACATTAATATAGCTATAGAAACAACATTACATTAATTAGAACTTTGTAAATGCTGTAATTAAGATATTCAGTGACAGCTGCCTTTCCTGTCCCTTAGCTTCACCAAGAAATCTCTCAGCACTACTTATTTTGGAATCGTCAGCTGCGCGAATGCAGGAAGAGCCATCTGTTGGCATTTTTTAAATGTTAACTGACAGAGGTTTCAAACAATTGTTTCTAATACTTTCTTTAAAAATCCAAAATATAATTAATTATTTTTTTTAATTCTGTGTCTGACTTTGGGAGAAATCGTGTCACCAGCATTTACAAAAGCATGCATTTTGGGCTTCTGAACTGACTGCTGTACCCTATCAACTTAGGATCAAAATATTACCATTGCCTTATTATAGGTAGCTAAAGCACTGATGTTTTATCCTTGGTCATATTAGTAAAGCTTTATCACCCAAAAGAGATTCAGTCACCCACCAAAGATGTGGATACTTTTGCTTCTGCTTTGTGGAGTCAAGGTTTGTATTTCCTCACGTTTGGGACTTCCATGGGTTCAATGCAGAGACCATTTTGATTTCAGTCTTTCACATGATCCTTCTTTCTCTTCTCTGCTTTAATATCCCCTTAGCCAGGCTGTCCTTCCAGCTAGTTAATATGGGAAATGCAGAAAGCTACCCACACCCTTGTATGCTACAATCTTTGCTTTCATGTGAGTTTAGTTAGTCTAATTTCTTACTGATCTCAACAGACTTCAGATCTTGCTTGTCAGGACTCTCCCCCCCACACCCCTGAAATCTAGCATTCCTCCTCCGTTCACTTAATCCTACCATACAAGGCACTTTCCTTGTGAATAACATTCCTCCCTCCTTGATGTTTACACCCTCTGAACAATCTGTTGCTGTTATCAGACCTGAAGGAATAATGAATTCAGTGAATTACACATTTTTCCCTGTGTAAGCAAGCAGATGGCAAAATTCTCAAACTCATTCATCATTTGAAATTACGTTGGAAGAGCCTTCACTTTTGCTGTGTGGGAGCTACCTGATGACAGACATTCTGCACATCCACATTATCAAATAACTCAACTCCCCAGTTAACTCCTGTGTCCCAGTGCCCAAGTCATCGACTCTACAGAAACATTAATTTTCTCCTGAAATCTTTTGCTGAGGGAATTAACTCTCCGCTAATCAAAACGTAGCTATAGCTGTGGGATAGTTTACTCCAGGGATGATGTGCAACAGTCAGTATGGATACGATGACATCAGGTCTGACCTCCTGCACCCTGCACAGTTCTTCAGCACTAGGGAAACAGGCTTTGCAGCTGCAAACGTGCTCTAAAGTCACACCGCAGCCGTACACTCAGTACCATGCCATAAAAACAATGTTCTGGTGGGATGTAGCCCAGCTGTCATGTTATTTCAGACATGTTTCAACTAAAAAGAAAAAAATCCAAAAATACTGTTACATTTTAGAGCCAAGGGGAGCTCAGAAAGGGCACAGAGAAGGTTCAGGGTTATGTGCTATGTAAGGCATACATATGTCTGGGATGCTGCAAAGTTTGCAAAGCCTTGAGCGGTGTGGATACGCCCAGAGTGAACGCAATTAGCAGTGTAAGTGCAGTCATTAGGCTTCGAACACCGGAGTCCTTTCACTCATCCAAGCAAATGTTCTGCAAGGGGAAGGGCTCCTCATTTCGATTTGTCACTCTAGCTCCTCAGGTTGAACAGGAGCAACTTCCCCAGTTCTTCCACCAACAGAAATATTTAAGGCAGGATCGGGAGCACGCACAGAGGGGTGCGTGAAACTTTGGCCTTTTACCCTCACAGAAGCAGAAGAATTAGGACAAGCCTGTAGAAGGCAACTTTTGAGTTGGTAAAATTGGTTAGGATTGTGCCCAAAGATACAACGGAGTCTGTATAGAACTTCATTAATAAAATATCAGTGAAAACATAAATAAATCACTATGCCAAATAATCCTATTGAAATGTAACAGCTCCTTTGCATGTCTAAGCATATCACAAATTGTTTGTAAACCTGATGCTGTGTTTTTTTTACAGCAGGCTCTTATTTTTAGCAGCTTGGGGCATGCTAAGGAGTTTTTTTTTTTTTAAGAAGCTAACAGCTAAAACCAAAAAGAGATCAATACATCTCAGAGCCTAAATTTTCAATGCCAACTTCTGTAGTAGAATCTAAACCCCTGAATTATGGGGCAGAGGAATCCCCTAAAAATCATGAGGAGACTTATTTTTCCTAGAATAGGACATGCAGGAGCCAGTCCGTAGAAGGGAGGACAGCTTAAACCATTCATCATGAAAGGATGTACCTCAAGTCCAAAACCAATCTGGGACATACATCATTTGGGACTAATAGTCCTGGATTCTTTCCACAAATACAGTACCTAAGCTCTTTTCCTTAGGAAAGTAGAGCAAGATGTCATTTATTTTAAATTGTTGCTAGAGTAAGTAGAGCCCCTTTCCCCTTATGCTCTACCTCATTATTCAAAACAACCTCTGAAAAAGTGGAAAACCCAAGTTTCATTCTTTTCTCTCACGGAGGAATTCAAATCTAAACAACCTGTTTCACAAGAAGTCAAACATCTATTTCCATACCATGCAGGGGGTTAGCAATTCATCAATATTTCTTTATCCAGTGATTTTTTTGGCATAAGATATAGAAACCTTTGTTAAAGAAAGGAGTAGATTGATGTATCAACCCTACTGTAACTACAAGCCTACAGAATTATGTTCATTCCCTCTGGCTCAGTGAATCCTATAAGCTGCGCAGAATGAAGCTGCTTTTATCATAGGCTACCTATACTCCGTCCGTGCTAATGAGTATAACAACAGTTTGGAAGATTAGTGTTGTGGGTTTACAGCTGAAACTGGATCACTGAGATAAGTACTTGGATCTATGTTAAAAGGGAGATACCATGTGTGTGTGTGTTTGGGTTTTTTTTTTCTTTTTTTGTCTTTTTTTTCTTTCTTTCAGGTTAAATAAGAGGAGGAATGCCTTTTCTGTGAAGTTTGACAGGCTTGGACATAAAGGAAGTGTGGTTGCTCACACAGTTTCAAATCTGAGCCAGTTGTGGCCATGGTGAAATTCTGAGTTTCCAAGAAAATGTTAAAGTCCATGGTCACCTATGGTGAGATTAATCTAACTTCTGCATCTGAGTTGGCCCTAAGTGATGAAGCAACATTTTTAATGGCAATTATCAGAGCTTGTGATCAGGGGTAAATACAGGAAATATGAAAACTCTTCCTGATCATAAGAGAATTAATTGAATTCTTCTCTCTTCCATTAACCTGGAATGTATCAATAGCACTGAGCTTGAACTACACAGCAAAGCAAAAAAAAAAGTATTAATTATTTTGAAGACATCTTTTGAAGTTAGAGATTTCAAAATTCTTTAAAAAAAATCCTAGAAAGGTATGTTATAACCTATGGTATATACTTTTCATTAACAGCATTACAAATACTCACACAAAAGTACTTTATCAAATTACATTCCTTTGGAGCAGAACTACTAAATCAATAATCCACTATGTTAAAAAATAGAAAATTCTTCAGTAAAATTTATGTCAAAGAGTCAGCAATGCTTCTAGCAAAACAAGCCATCAAATGAATATAACAAAGACACCACAATCTTTATGAGCTTCCATTTACAACTGATTTATTCATGTTTAAAAATGGAGTTTCATAATATAACTCCATTATGCCCTGAAAGGCATTGGTAATATGGGTAAACCAACAATTCATAGTGGAAATAAAAGCAAAACTTTTAAAACGTACGCGAAAAATTTCTCATATGGATAAAACACTTTGCAGGCTTGAGACTTTCTGCCCTTGTAGGTTCTCAGTATCAGCGAAAGAGCGTCAATGTCATTAAGTAAAACTATTTTTGCTGGTCAATAGTATACCAAAGCAGAGAATAGTACTAATTTAATGAGAAAATTTAGCACCCAACCAATTAGGGACGTATTAAGGACATATTAATGAGACTTTAGAAGACTAAAAAGCCCTACCCTCCATCTTACCAGGAGCTAAACCTGAAGATAATTTTCTCTTCTAATTCTTCTCTTCTAACTTTCTTCCTCAGAGGAAACTTGAGAACACCAGTGCTGATGAAAGAGATTAAATGGGTTTAGTATGACTTTACAGAGCAACTGTTTGGGATTCCAGATTTTACTGTTGGCATTAAACATATTCTAATGAAACAACAAGGTGACAGAACCCTGTCCTTGAGGGATTCATGGATAATTTCAGAATAGTTATCCTTCCAATTCACAAGTCTGAGGGGAAAAACACTTTTTTAATCAAATAAGGAGAACTTTGTTAGTTATTTGACAGTGTTCTCTGTTGGTTTAGGCTACAGCGCAACACAAAGAAGCTGTAACAGCAGAGGATTACAAAGTGAAACACGCCAAGGATCAGTGTAATCCAGACTCCTGGCTTTGACTGTAGCCATAAACAGATGCTAAAGAAGATGAAAGAACTTAATAACAGATAGACGAGAGAAAACACATCCTCTGCACTCAGCCTCATCCCAGTTTCCAGCAATTAACACTAGCCCTGCAACACAGCATGCTGCACCCTTTGCGATCCCATTCTGACGTTCATTAGAAAATGCCCAAACTAGTCTGATAAACATTGATATATTACCCCTTTGGGGAGTCTTACAAAATTCTTAATTTGATGAAAAGACAATGGGTTGTTACATTTCCACAGAACCATCTCAAATTGGGAACTGTTTGACCCAGGAAAACAGCATTTAACCTTCTTGCTTCCCAGCTCAGCAATACTTGCAGGTGAGCAAAATTCATTCGTTACCACATACTCCCAGAGAAGAGTTAAGAGAAGATAGAAATAAACTCTTCTGCTCCAGCATATGCATCAAGGAGGGATGAAATGTGACATCCTGGGTTCTAGTTACTCTGCATGTATGAGACTGTAAAATCTTCAAGTAAGGATATGTTTAGCTATACACTGTGCCTAACCAAAATAAGGGTGGAAGCATAGGAACATGTGGGTGATATTATAGTACGAACATAAGCTATAAAGTTAGCATAACCAGCTTTGATACCCATAGATAATACCTTGTGAAAAAAGCTATTGCAATCAGGGAAGCAAAAAGGGCAAATGACAGAAGATTAAAAGAAAAAAAAATTGATGCATCCATTATTCTTACAGAAAAAAAAAATCTGAACAGCAGCGAACAAATGTTATTCCAGAAATATCTTACTGACTTTATGGAAGTATATGTTTTGTGGAAAATTTCTCCAGCTCTATTTAAAATAGTTTAAAAAAATGATATAGAAATGTATTCTACAGCTCCGTTAAACTGAATTAGACCCTAACTTGCTACACATCTTTGTATTTTTTAGTTTTTAACTCTTTAACCATAATTGGGGGATATTTATGGGGAAAATCTTAGAACAATAGTTTTTTTTAAAACTTAAAATATATATTTTTTTAAACTTCTTGATACATTCCTTGGTTTTGAATTCATTCATTTTTCTCACTGTATTTTCATCTGTCTGAAACTCAGGTCTAAACCAAAAGCACTGAGGTAAAAACAGCGTGCTTTTAAATAGTTTCCTAAATTTCTTCAAGCAAAACATTATGTGCTTCTAAAAGCTTCTGGGGCAAAGGCTTTGGGGAGATTTCAGCTTGTTTCAACACAGGGTAAAGGTAATCACAGAAAACAGTCAAACTGCTTGACTTGCCCACAGTAAACATAACATTCACCTGATTAGCCACAATGACAGCTAGCATTATGATTAATATTACATTTAATTATGATTTTCAAATGGTTAACACAAATCCCAAGGGCTTTTAGGTCTAAAATCATCAGTCCTTATTCCAGGCAACTCTAGGAAATGCCACCATAAGCTAAAGGTATTTTCTATAATTCGGGAAATTAGTAGTATATCGGAAGCTATATATCTACACAGGACACACTAGAGGTGGAGAGCGAGGCACAATTGTTTGCTCTTAGTTTGTGATATCGCTGGCTCTACCAACATTTGGGAGAGGCAAAAAAACTACACACACCCATTTTGTTCCTCCATTTGACACCAGACATAGCTAATGTCCAACAGAGAAGGCGTTTGCCAATGCACTGGGTCCACCCGCCCAATACAGTAGAGAGCAAAACTCGTCCTTTGTCTTGCCGAAGGGTTCCACGAGTTCATTGCTCATGTTTAGATACCAGCACCTGGACACATTTAAATCTCTTGATCTTCATTTCTTTAGAGTTCAATTACCATCTCTAAAGATGTGTTAAGTCTTATCTTAAATATATATTGGAATAAATGCATAATGATTGTGAGGTCTTTGGACACTATGATAATCGAATTGATAAAAATATGAGGTCTAAAGGAGTGCCTTTTTCTATTTTCTCTCCCAACATTCTCTAGAACTTCATTAATAAATATTAATGCTATTTTAATACTTAAACATATTCTACCATGTATTCCTTATACTTTTTACCTTGGCACCTAAGCTTCCCTTGAGAAATTATAATAAATTTCTAAAGACTTCCTCAGCACATCTTCCCATACCAAGCAAGCTATCATTATTTCCCAATTTACTGTATCTTCCTCTGTTTTAATAATATCCACAATGTACTTTCCAGAGTACATGTAATTGATAGGTAGTTCATTCAATTAGAAGTGTGCAGTTTGCTAGATGATATTTTATAACTGTTTACATCACTGAACAGGAAGAAGCAGCAAAAAAAAAATCCCTTCTTCTGCCTTCATAATCAAATACACAACCCATTCCTTAGAATTCATAATTAGTAATGATTTCTAGAACTGACTTTCACTAAACAGTCCTTAGGACCTTCTACACTATAGGATTGCCTGCAAAACTATTCTTTCTTATCAGTTGGTTAGTTTCTAACAATTTTAAAAATTAATTGTCTCTGTTTCTTAGAAACCATTAAAAATGCAGGGCCCTGTTTCCAGGTTGGTGTGAGGCTGTACATAAAAAACTTTTCATGCTGTGTGTCTAGGAGATGTTTCATGAGTTCCCGTATAATAACAAAGATTCGTAACAACTGGCTATTTCTTCAAATCAAGTAATTATGATAGTCAAGCTGCTTTAGGGTTCAGCCAAGATCTTATTGGAGACTTAGTTTTACCATACTTTCTTCTGAATGTAAGCTATGAAAAATACTACTGTAATTGTCATTTGTTATTGAATATTTCTGAATCTCACTGCTCATAGTCATTCCTATTAGCAAAGCAAGCCCGATGATATAAATCCAGAGTGCTCTATGTTATATGTATTAGATATTATATATCTATATTATACGTACATAATATATAGACTATAATATAGTCTACTCTGTGAATTGTGGAAGAAACCTGCTTCACTTCTTGCTGCTTAGGTGGGCAACATCTTGCACATCTATGGCTGCATCTATACAGGTGAATAATATGGAAATAGTGTAGATTGCACCCCTGCAGTTAAATGTTTTAAGCATTCGATTTCAAGCACCATAACTGGACTTGAACTTTGGAGATTGTCTGCTGGCTTCTAAACCTGCCTCAGTCACTGTCTCAGACAAAGATGTTTAGGTACAAATTATACCAAGGTATATGCTAACCATTAAACAGTATCAGTAATTGTGCTTAAACTAACTTGACCCAGATTAGTCTATTAGTTTAGACATACTCTAAGTATACTCTTTATGTCCTTGCAGCAGTCCAGTGGAACTGAAAAACTCAGGGAGCTGAAGAAATAATTCAAGTTATGAATCATGCATCATTATTAACTAACTCAGGACCAGTCCACAGGACCACTCAGGTCCACTCAGGACCACTTAACCTCAGAGGTGATTTTAACTCCGGTGGGTTGGCTTGGAAAGGGGACAGAAACTCAACCCTAGAGGAGACAGAGCTAGCCAGCAAGCACATCTACTGTACAGCACAGCTACGAGTGCTGCTGAAGTGCAAGTTATCTGTCTTCCTGCGTGCAAAAGAAGGGAAAAATCCTGGCACGGGGGTCCAAGAGGTATGGTCGTAGGGGGATGGCCAGGAACTGCTGAATTACAAAGTACATCGTACAAAGCACAAGAAGCACAATGACAAAGAGTCTAAGACAACTGGCAGCAATTAACAGGCGATTTATCTGAACACAGAGGAGACCATTCCCCTGCTGACAGTTGATTATTACATACCATTTTTGAAGAGCTCAGAAGCCCACAGTGAAGCACAACAAAGTGATGCTGATCAGACATAGGATCAGCAATTAATTAATTTCAGGGAGTGGACCACAAACAGATCGACACTCTTTGCAAAGGACTGTTGTCTCCCACGCACCTGGTTATCTGTATTATTTCTTATCCAGTAAAGCAGCAGAACAAAATCTGTACAGCTAAAGAAATAATAAGCTTTGGATTACTAAATAACATGCTGATAGAATTAGGAATTTCTGGCAAATATGCTGATACAAAAAAAAAAAATCTAATTAGAAATGCCTGTTTTTAAATTCCCAAATAAAATAAAAATATAACTGGCTGGAAGATGAGGATTAAGATTTTAGTTCTTGTAAAAATGCCAGAGCACTAGGACTTTTCACAAAAATTTCAAGGGCAGTGATCCATGGTATTTTGGTGAAATAACAGGACCAGCAGAACATCCCATACTATATATGATAGAAAGAAAGCAAATGGAGAGCTATTTAGGTGAAACCACAGGGAACTAGTCACACTGCTCTAGCTCTGTCTGACACAAGAAATGCATCACAGGACAGCAGATGCAAGAAAATGCAGATAGTGATAGAACTGCCTACCCCTCAAAGAGGAAGAAAAGAGATAACTTAGGTATAACCACAATAAGCCCATGTGACACCACTGTCCCAGTGATAAGAAACACAACTTACCCCAGCCGCAAAAAAAACCCAGAAGGTATTGCAATATGTACTGTTGCTGTTATTAAGATTACATCATTCACATCATCTAGAGATTTTTTATGTTCTACCAGGGAGGAATGTGTTATATTCATATATAGTTAAATAGTGCACTGTCTTAAAGACAGCATAAGGGTTGATGCAGTCGCTCCAGTCTGGCTGGTTTACCCTATATTGCACAGTTCACCATCGCTGCAAGTGATGTGAAGCAAAACAGTACAAGAACGAAGCACAATACTGAACTGAGGCAAAACAAATCATTCTCAAAACATTTCAAGCGAGACTGAAAGCAAAGGGTATAGGATATCTCATGTGAAAACACAGTTCACAGGAGATTTCCAGATGAAAGCAGTTTGGATGCACTTCTAAAGAATCTCCAGGACTGAGGATACCTTTTCCTTTTTTTTTCTTTTTTTTTTTGCTACTTACACGAAATGTCATTTAAAGGAGGCATAAACACAGAAATCAATGGTGATAAAGAGTGACCAAGAAATTGAAAGAAATATATAGAGCCCTAAAGCATAGCTGGATGCATCCAGGGAAATTTCTGACTAACTTAGCCTACTCAAAGACAGAAGCATACATATCTGTTTGCCTAGATACCCCAGTGATAAATGCTTGAATAAACACAGAAAAACAGAAGCTGCCTCATTTGTAGTCTAGGACTAAAGTGGCCTGGCCTGTTGCAATGGTGCACATCAGAGAACAAAAAAGTAGCAATTTCCTACCTCTCAGAAGGGCTGAGGGGGAAAAAGGTCAGGAAGCGTGGGGTCCAAAAATATAAAATCACCTGAAGTTTGTGACTGTTCCCGTGACTGGTAGCAAAGTACTAGGATTTAGCTTCAAGGGTAGATTTATCATGAGGGAAGGTAACTAATGGGCCGTAGCGCCTCTCCCATTACATATTCACATGTAGTACCGTGCATAACTTCTAGCAGGGCACTCACCATGAAAACTTCCTGTCCTCATTACAGAGGCATCCTTCCTACGCATCCCAGAATGGCGAAATGCCATCCATTTTCCAGTGGCGCTTCTGAGAACTGTAATTAGTCCTTTTTTCAAGACACCACAGGGGTGTAAGGAAACAGCAATTTCTTTAGGTCTGACTAAGTCAAATAGAACTATTTTTTGTGTGTAGACTCCATTTTGCTTACACGAGTATTGGGGGCAAAACAGACTCAACTCAGGGATTTTTACTTAATTAAATTTGTTGTCAGTTTAGACAAATTTCTAATTTCTGATTCAGGTATTGAAAAAAAGAAAACATAAACAATTAAACAAACATGTCCAGTCACTGTCCCAATCCCTTTGGTCAGCCAAGAGGCAGTGCAAGAAGTTGGGATCACATGAGTCACCCCTGGCTGCAGCCCCCTCAGAGGCACACCCGCTTCACCATGAAGCCCCCCCATGGTTTCTTCCATGAGAATCACATTTGAGTATAATCAACTGGATGCTAATGTGATTGTAATCTGCAATTTACCCCCCCCCCCCAAGAAATGGAGGGAGGTTGAGCACAAGCAGGATGGAAACTCAAGACTGAAAAATCATCCTGCAAGTTATAGGAATCCTTTTGTCTCCCAGCTAACATCCCGGCCAGCAAAACATATAGTGCCTGGTTACTCTGTTTTTTTATATAACCTGACAATAAATCGACATGTCCTACACGACATGCCTACTCAAAGGGAAAGACAAAAGGCCACCAGTCCTTCCAATCATGCAGTTTTGGATACAGGCGGAATCAATACAGCTTTATGAAGCTTGAAGACCATGACTATGGTGAAGGCACATTATAAGCTCCATGGCTGCTTTATTATCTGCTCCCTGTACGGTAGTGCTATCGCTATACATTGGACCACTCAGGTACTTTGGTGTCAATGCAGTTCATTAGGATTGATTTTATTTTCACTCAAATTTTATTTATTCTGGGAAACTGCACTGCCTTCAGAGGCAGTGTTGTTGACTACAAAGGGCTACAAAGATGATTAGGGGACTGGAGCATCTCTCTTATGAGGAAAGGCTGAGAGAGCTTGGCCTGTTTAGCTTGGAGAAGAGAAGGCTGAGAGGAGATCTTATCAATGTGTACAAGTATCTGAAGGGAGGGTGTTGAGAGGATGGGACCAGACTCTTTTCAGTGGTGCCCAGTGACAGGACGCGAGGCAACGGGCACAAACTGAAACACAGACGCTTCCATCTGAACATGAGGAAAAACTTTTTCACTGTGAGGGTGACAGAGCACTGGAACAGGTTGCCCAGAGAGTTTGTGGAGTCTCCTTCTCTGGAGATATTCAAAACGCGCCTGGATGCAATCCTGTGCAATGTGCTCTAGGTGACCCTGCTTGAGCAGGGGGGGTGGACTAGATGATCTCCAGAGGTCCCTTCCAACCTCAGCGATTCTGTGATTCTGTGATTATATGAGAGTGACTGAACTGTACCATGTGGTCCCACTTATAAATCCATAGCAGACTAGGGTGCCAAATGTGTTAGGAGCAGCTGTGATTTGACACACTCACAACTTCAGCTAACAGGAGGCTGAGTGAACAGAAGGATGCAACTGAGAATTGAGTCCATGGTCCATAGATTTTCAAATACAGCGAAATTTCAAAGTAGAATCATCATCTAAAAATTGTTTAAAGAAGAAGTAGATTCTTAGCAGTTTCATGTTCTTCTGGGAGTTGGACTGAGTCAATAAGATGCATTTATAATTCAGATACCTTGAGTATTAGTCATATTTGCTCCTGCTCTACCAATTTTTGCTCAATTTTTAATAACTCATTGGACTTTGATCAATTTCAAGGTCATTCCCCTTGAATAATCTGGAGACTTTGCCACCAGCTTTCCGGATGTCATTATACTCCGCTTCAGAAAAATAATTTCTTAGTTAGCATGTGAAATGCTAAGTATCTTTCAAATATTCAGGGCCTTGTGCATTCAGAATGATTTGTGCGAGCCCAAACTATTCTCCTGGAGAGAGAGCCATTAGAAAAGGTCGTGCCGCAGTTGCTGTGATGTGGGAAAGGTATTTCACTTTTCTAACTCCCAGAGCCTTTGAGCTATATTCACCTGTAGCTTCTGTGACACCGAGTACCAGTCACAAAGGCAGATCCTGCAGTTTGGCTGAGCGCAATATGACAAGGCACCAATAACACCTTTCAGCCGGCACCCCATGACTGACCAATAAACCCCTACAGTGGAAGAAGGTTCAGAGGACATGGGCAAGAACGATGTGTCCATGAAGCTCAGGGAAGAGTGTAGGGAGAGGCTGGCCACAGCTGCTGCAAAGAAAGCTGAGTTTATCTCAACACAAAGGTGTCAGAGCGTGGCCTTTGTTTTAGATAAAGGGCTCTATCAGTTGAGTGGATCGGCTGACTATATCACAGTTGAGTGGATCAGCTGGTTGGGTAAATGTTTTTCCCTGAGTTCATCAAAAGAGTGTGAATGTCTCCCTGAGTTAGCCATACCAGCACTGGGGAGTGTATACGTGGCTCAGCCCAACATAAAGTATAAAAACTGAACAACTATCAAAAAGAACTTTAAATGAGCAACAGGCTTGAACTGGTTTCAACCCATCTATTCCTTCCCAGTGACTGGAGATGCCCAGCATCATAACGGTGAGCGTATTATAGAGACGGGTAATGACAATGACATTTGTATTGTCACTCAACAGTATATTGTAATTGCTATATTGTGCTAAGTGTAACTTACACTTGTAGTGTGATTTCAACATATTGCTGTATCACTCCGCTAAATCAAAATCTTGCATAACATCAAATATCTTCAAATGAGTAAATCTGATACTAAACATTAAAACTTCTATGTGTGGAATATCTAAAAGAACCCGGTCAGAGAGAATTGGTCTCTGATGTACCTGCAAGTGGGCAGTTTGAAATAAATAGTAGATGACATTCAGCAAGGAACAGACATGATCAGAGCAGGCCAGGGAGGTACTTTTCAGATCCTTACCCCTACTCCTGCTGGAGAAGACCTTATACAGCACTAAAAGTAACTTCAAGCATAGTCCTAAAGTAATGCTTTTGCACAGAGGTGAATCCCTTACAGAAATTTTCATGATAAACCCAGCTTTTGAATTGCTTACAAGCATCACAAAGTCTATCAGAGAAGCTTGCCATCATGGTGATGTCGATAGTCAGGCTGGTAATGTTTTGAGTGTATGAGTCTAGCGTAGGCCCCTGGTGCATTGCAACCCTGAGCCTGACATGACTTAAGCATAAATCTAAGCATAAGCTGCTCGGAAAGGCATGCACAGACAGTAAGCCAGGATTGCAAGTCAGAAGGAGACTGTGCTACATGTCAGCGAGATCTCAGACTAGATGGTCAGAAGATCAGGACCCTTGGATGCTCTCCCTCATGCACCCTTATCTCAGGCAGGCTGTGGCCCATGTGGCCCTCTCTCAAACAACAAACACTATATTTATATAGACCCAGTAATAGAGGTGACCTGAAGAAAAGTTAGCAGCTAAAGAAAGGACAGATCACAGTGAACTACGATTCCATTTTTGCTATCAACTTAGGTATTAAATGAGTGGCAAGAAAGACCTTACATAAACCTCACAATCAGTTCAAGTAAGGAGTTGTTTACATTTTTTCAGGCTGCACTGATCTGACGTCAAACTGTGGATACAGTTGTATATACCAGAATGAAAGAAAACTTGTGGGATAGAAACTGAAAATGTTATGCCACAGAAAAGAAGCACACAGTATAATATCTATTTGAAGCAGTTTTACCAATAATTCTGCTGAATCACTTTTAAAACTTTAAACATGCAACATAAATGAATATATTAATACAGTAGAAGGGAACACAACTGGTAGAGTTATTTTTCTTCAGGATGAATTTATCCGGAGTAAAGTATCCTATAGCTGTGTTCACCAGTTTATCAACCCAAGGGACTATTGAATGGACATGTCACAGAACAAAGAGGAAACAAGTGTTATATCACTAAAATTACTCATAGTGTAAGTGGACAAAACTCAATAACATTTTTTTGCCTGAAATACCTTCTACTCCACCTGTGTCATTATAAATAATATGTGTTCTCTGCACATGTATAATGATATACCCACACATTATATTTCAACAGAACAAATTGGATTCTCCAGAAATTTATAGCAAGTCCATTATATAAGTTTGAACTTTAAAATATGAATTGTATTTTCTGTATGTCTAGTAAAGGTGTAATTTTTTATTCTAACTCTTCCTAAAAAATAATAAGCAAGAGAAAATGTAATTCTAGAAAAGAGCATAAGATCATATACAAAGTGAAAAGCAGGTTAGTGACCATAAACAATTTGTCGATAACATAACTCTTGTGTCAGGAACAGATAAGAAACAAAAAGAGACACAGATTTGCAACACAAAAAGGAATCCTCTGAGGTTTGATATAAATAGATGACATATTTCAGATGGCTGCCACTAAATGTCACAATCACTGAATTTTGGTTTTCTTATTTGTCCTTAGATGATAGATATACAGTTTTCATTTCTTCAGTCTTTTGCACAGTCTGATTCCATTCAGGACTGAAAATGGGTTTGATGTAATATCCACCTTCTTCCCACTACACCAACACACCCAAAATAATCTAGCAAGCTTTCCAGGCTTTGCAAACACAGGAGATACAACCGAGTCAGAATCCATCCTGTTTGGGGTGTTTATCCAACCCACACTCCTATAGGTGGCTATATTCTCATCAGTCTTTCTCTGGCAAGGACACAAAACTTTCTAGCTATGCACAAGTCATGTCTACTTTGACTTATTCAGAGCTGTGTTTATTATAAGAATCAAGGAGATTTGATGCATTTCTTTGAGCTTAAAAGCTCAGTACTCTGGTATTTCAAAATAAAATGCCTAAGTGAATTGTGCCTACTTTTGTCTCAAGGATATGCATTATACATCAAAGATAGAGATGTGTTAAATTAATGCGCTGCCATGATTTCCAACATCTGCTTTGTCTATTAATTAGGTTTGCTGACAAATTAAATACCTTGGCTAAGAAACATAATACAAAGCCCTTTTTAAAATAAGTCTTGTTTTTCGCATGGTGATGCATTGCTTTATTGACTAAAACATGTTACACTCCAAAGCCTAAATGTTTTCTGCAGGATACAAAGTTCTGGCAAACAGAAAAAGCAAATTAACTCCATGTTCTGAATTTTTATCACACTTAGTGGCTAATTTGCTCTTCAGAATGTCCTTCTTATTACACATTTTGCCTTCATTTCCCCCCAATTAACCCCAGAAAAGGCAAATTAAGTTCAATGAACCAATGAAATGAACCTCTTGCAATTCTATATAATTTAAGGTTTCTCTTTTTGAAAGTATCAGTTTTTATTCTTTATCTATAAATACCACTATCCTCAGTAGTGCAATAACTTCATAGTTTTGTCTAATCAAAAGTTACAGAGGAAGAAAACTTAGTCCTTTTCTGAGAACTGCCTTTTCTGACCTTAATAAGAAGTTAGCAGATCTAAGGAAGAACTCAGTTGCTTAGCATGGAACATAAATACCTAAATTCAGAGTAAGGCTGAAATTCTGATGCTGGAAACCCTTTCCAAGGCACTGTGTAAATGTAGATGCAGCCAAACTCAACAGGAATCTCCCTATTTGACTTCAAATTTCTCAAAGCATTTAAAATTTTATTTAGGTGTCCACACTGAAGTTCTTCAGTCTTGCTCAGTTTGGCTGAAGAGCTTGTCTCTTCATACCTAAACTCAAGATTTATAAACAAAAAATGATCGTATTCAAGCTCCTTAAAAGGATCTATCTAAAAGGTATTATTGATGAATATGTATCACATTGCTAGGATCAGGCTCTTCATAAAATCCAGCAGTAAGTCTGCTTTCTTTTAAAAAATGGATAATGCAGCATACCATACCATCCTTCCTCTCTTATTAAATAACAGCTCATTTTTACAAGCAGTCATGGAGAAAGTGAAACACTATTTAAAATCCATGCATTCTATTTACATTAGTATTTTGCAAATACGTGCTGTAGATGGGAAAGGGGAAGACAGTTGTCCTATTCTTAGTGCTGTTTAGATAGTTTGTACTAAGCAGCAACTAGATAAAAAGCCTGAATGAGCTTTATGACGGAGATAAGAATTTGACACAACGCTTTCAAAGGGAGTTCCCGACTGTCACGGCTACTGAATCAGACCTCTAACGATGAAGCCCTGATGGATGATGTTCCCTCTATCCATCCTTAGATGCTAGTATCTGCCTTTTGTTTAACAATGTAGTGTCTTCTATTAATTTTATCATAATCTCTTGCACAAGTTAAAAAATTTATCTTCTCATTTAAAACAATGCACTTCAAATTTTCCATGTTTCAGTAAAAAATTTATAGTGTAATTGACACGCATTTAGTTTACTTAAAAGAGGTGGCTCAGTTAGAAGGTTGATGTACTCTAGGGAGAAAAACACCATATACCAAAGCTACTGTAAGCTACCTAAGAAAGTCTTAACAAGAACAAACATCTTGAAGAAGAAATTGGATAAATGCAAAGATGTGCAGTTTATTTCTAATTTAACACTAGTAGTGATCAGTCATTAGAATAAACTCTCCAAGGACACAGGCTCCATCACCCTGTGTTTTCAGAACAAAACTATGGATGGTTTTATCAACTTAATCAGATGCAAATTATTGATCTCAATACAGGGGTTTTATAGACTTAATCAGACAAAAATTATTGGTCTCATTACAGGATTAAATGAGATTATATGCTATGACTAGTGTTATACAAAAGGGCAGACTAGGTGCTCAGTTTCTGTCCCCATAGTCCACAGATCTGTACATATGGTAGAGCCCTGAGCTGACACTGAATGGAAGGTTTGAAGTAAATGTCAATATAATTGAATCCAATTTTTTTAAGTTGAGTTAAAGTGTCCTCAACCAAATTCATTTTTTTATTTTCATCGAGGCAGCAAATGTGCATAAATTATATAGTTCCATCTGCATCGTCTAGTTTCCTCATGCTTCAAACACATTCCCAATGTTTTTACAATTGCTATTAAAACCTCATAAATGACCCAGATATATATCTTCTCTTGGGTTTACACTGTGTTGACAAAGACAATACAAATTTGGGGGGATCTCAAAGCAAAATTCTATCTTATGCAGATCAAAATCAATGTAAGTTTTTTTCAGGAGTGACTCCAATAAATATTATATAGAAATTGAAAATGTCTCAAGGGAAAGAAATAGAGAAGCAGAACAGCTTGACAATCAGGTCAGTGTTCTGAGAGATGAATTGTTTAAGTATCTTCAGATAAAGGCAGGATTATATTTAACCCTGAGCAAGCACCCCAGTCAGTTCTTATCATGCAAAATGTTTGAAAACTGATTTTTGAGAGATATGGTCCTAGACAAATGCCTTCAGAATTACAGAAAAAAACATTTGGTGACTTTTGCTTAGTTTTAAGTTTCCTGAAATGACAGTTTCCATAAATGCATTACCTAATTATTCAAAAATCAGTCACTTAGGTTACTGTGCTCACCATAGCAGTGTCTAAGTGATTAATTCTAAAATAGAACACAACTGGAATCTGTAATAACTTAGCTAGATTATAATGTAAAAATAGTAGCCAATCAATAAAATGTCTAGATGGATATATTAATTTTTAGAATCAAAAGAATAACCATCTATGAAATTTTATTTAAATTATAAAACCCAAGTTACATTTTATTAGTAATAAATTTTAATAATCTATGGCTTATCTATAGGACAATAAAATGATGCAAGGAAACTATCTTTCTGAAAGTTACCATAGATAATAGCCTGGGAAAATCTGAGTATTGTTAGCTAAGGGGAAAGATGATACTGTTGAAAGAACTTTTAGAGGAAAGAAAACCTGAAAAAATAGGTGATTTTTTTCAATTCAAACACAGGGTTAGAATCCCAGGCAGACTGGATATTGCTAATTGGAAGGGCTTTGGAAAAGAGGGAATGGAAAGTTTTATGGTTTAGGAGCCATCATCCATAGTGAAAGACAGAGGAAGTTCTCCAAAAGAAGTGTAAGAGACGGCCTGTTTAAGGTCTGTGTCTGCCATATAGGGAAGTTCTCTTTGATTCCAAATACCTTTAATCTAGAAGATAAAAAGGCCCAATAGAACCCAAAGTCTGAAAGGCAGACAAACTCAGATTACAAAGTGGACACAGTTTTTAAATAATCAGTACAGTTAACCACGGGGTAAAAAAGCTTATCATGAGACCTAAAGGATTCTGCATCATTTGAAAGCTTTCAAAAAATTAAGTTATAACCCAAAAGTTTCGTGCAAGAGTTGTTTAAGATACCTTTGGTGTCTGATATACAGTGCCAGGGCCCAGAGAGCACCCTTGCTAAGCTTGCCCTGTGCCCAGGCAGCTGAAGCCCCAGGAAGAAGGTGCAAGGAGAGCCGAGGACAGGGCTCTGTCTGGTGAGACCCTGCCCTGCCACCCGTGGTGTCACCCTTACCTCCTGGCTCCTCTTCCCATGGGGAGCAGCTGGCCCTTGCTATCCTTGACATACAGGGCATCAGATTAGCTGATCATAATGCTTCCTTTGGCTGCTAAAGGCAAATGATAAAAGTCTGCCTGAATTTTTTTTTCACCTTATTTTTCAATAAAACAAAATAAATTTTCCTGGAAGTATCGTCTTTTGAGATGATCTACCCCATATGTTTACTCTTTTAGGAATTCCCTCTAAATTTGCATTATTCTAGCCAATTACAGCTATGAAATGAACATATTTCTGAAGATCCTCAAACAAGAGTGTTGTAAGATCCTTCAGATAAAAGGCTTAGTATCAATACAAATTTAAACTGTTAACCATGAGCGCAAAAGATGAATGCACAACCTTTCATGTCAGTCAGGAAAACTGTAATGCTTAAATTCAAATCCATATTTAGAAACTAAAATGAGAGTCAAAACCAATAACTTTTGCAAATAACCAGATTTTTGTAGCAGAGCTGAAATACAAAAGATATAATCTGGAGTGGCTTTGGAAAGTCAAAATGAGGTCTGTGGATGTGGATCTTTAGAAAACCAAGCCAAAGAATCACAGAATCACAGAATCACAGAATCACTGAGGTTGGAAGGGACCTCTGGAGATCATCTAGTCCAACCCCCCTGCTCAAGCAGGGTCACCTAGAGTACATTGCACAGGATTGCATCCAGGCGGCTTTTGAATATCTCCAGAGAAGGAGACTCCACCACCTCTCAGGGCAACCTGTTCCAGTGCTCTGTCACCCTCACAGTGAAAAAGTTTTTCCTCATGTTAAGATGGAAGTGTCTGTGTTTCAGTTTGTGCCCATTGCCTCGCGTCCTGTCGCTCGGCACCACTGAAAAGAGTCTGGCCCCATCCTCTCGACACCCTCCCTTCAGATACTTGTACACGTTGATAAGATCTCCTCTCAGCCTTCTCTTCTCCAAGCTAAACAGGCCCAGCTCTCTCAGCCTTTCCTCATAAGAGAGATGCTCCAGTCCCCTAATCATCTTTGTGGCCCTTCGCTGGACTTGCTCCAGTAGTGCCACATCCCTCTTGTCCTGGGGAGCCCAGAATTGGACGCAGTACTCCAGATGTGGCCTCACCAGGGCTGAGTAGAGGGGCAGGATCACCTCCCTCGACCTGCTGGCAACACTCTTTCTGATGCAGCCCAGGATCCCATTGGCCTTCTTGGCCACAAGGGCACATTGCTGCCTCATGCTTAACTTGGTGTCCACCAGCACTCCCAGGTCCTTCTCAGCAGAGCTGCTTTCCAGCAGGTCAACCCCCAACCTGTACTGGTGCCTGGGGTTATTCCTCCCCAGGTGCAGGACCCTGCACTTCCCTTTGTTGAATTTCATGAGGTTCCTCTCTGCCCACCTCTCCAGCCTGTCCAGGTCTCTCTGAATGGCAGCACAGCCCTCTGGGGTATCAGCCACTCCTCCCAGTTTGGTATCATCAGCAAACTTGCTGAGGGTGCACTCTGTCCCTTCATCCAGGTCATTGATGAAGAAGTTGAACAAGACTGGACCCAGTACTGACCCCTGGGGGACACCGCTAGCTACAGGCCTCCAACTAGACTCTGTGCCACTGATCACAACTCTCTGAGCTCTGCCATTCAGGCAGTTCTCAATCCACCTCACAATCAGCAGGGGAAAACTAAGTTATCCAATTTAACGAACACTTTCTGCTCCAGTCCCTGGGAGGCTGGAGCACTTGACTGACACTAACAACATAAGAGAATGAAGACTCTGAAAGCAAAGCTCCTTTCCTTTGTATCCATAAACATGGACTGATGTGCCAAAATATAGATGCCTTTGAAAAGACTGGCCATATTTTCTTCTTTGTGTCTCCCCTGTAAAAACAGGAATGACCATAGTTATCTACAGAACCGCACTCGTTGGTGGTTTTAAAATGTTTAGGAATCTTCAGAGTACTCCACACAAGGAGGAATGAGTTAATTCATTTTAAAATTACCTCCTCAGAGACAATATCTCATGGGGAAGAAAAAAAAGTCACTGTAATGTCTTTAAGGGATATTTCTTAATCTTGCCCTGATCTCACAAAATCAGCCATACATAAAAGTGAACAAGGACACATGTAATACTACCAATTAACAGAGAACATCTTTTCCAAAGGGGGAATGTTACTAGCTCATAATTCTTATGCTAATACAGACTTTATTTGAACTGTTCTAAGCATGTATTACAATGTCTAAATTATGAGCCAGAATGTACTTCGATCTGCTATTTCTCTGAACAGTAGTGACTGTAATAAGCAATAATCTCTAATATGTTACTCATGCTGGGTACAATTTGATTATATCCTTGAACTGTACAATTCTATATGTTAGTGGTGTTTGCCACTATAGAACTGCACCCAACTTCATTTTAAATAAAATGGAATAGGAAATTTGTCACAATGTAAAACTGCAGGCACCACTAATCCAGTTAAGAAAAAAAAAAAAAAAAGACTTTCCTTGACAGTAACAATAGAGAATCAGAAGCCAGGTTCACTAATTTAAATTAAAAGGGCATTTAATTTAAACTTGTATTAGTTTCCCCGATCTCTAAAATAAGTTTCCCTCTGAGCAGAGGAGAACTTGAGAAAGTACAGAAGAAAACTTGAAAAAATGCAGGTCTCTGTGTACATGTGAAGTTTGCTGTATCAGACTATATTTTTTAATGTCCTCAGTAATACACTGATTCAGATGAGAACAGGACTGAAGGACATCACCGAGCAGCCTTCCCCTAACTTCATTAGGATCTCAGTGAGGCTCACAGGACAATACCCAACCAAGAGCTATAGGCGTTGCAATGGTCAGCACTGCAATGCCTGAGATGTTAGGCACTCAGCTCTGAAAGTAAAATCCTATATTTAGCTATATTTAATAGCCAAATATTTATATATTTATGGCTATATTTAATATACATTATATGTGGGAGAATTAGGCTCCCTATCACATTTTACAAGAACTGGTGCTCAGATGACTGGAGAGGAGCCTCAGACTTACCAAGAGTGAAAGCCAGAAAGGAGCATTTCACTGCCAGAAGCAAGGAGTCAAGGACCTAGCAGCTGCAGTTAAACACCCCTGTGAAACTGGAACATGGAGCCAAATCTTGTCAGTGGATCTTTTATAACCGGTGTTGATCTTTTCTTCCGTCCTGAAGGGCTTCTCACAACAGAGGCCACTGGTGAGATGAGTTTCCTGTTTAGAAAAAGATTCCATTTAGAAACTTTTCTAATTCATGTTATTGCATTTAGTCTCTTATATAAATAAACATGCCTCCCCATCTTTCAGTCTTGTCATTTTAACAGCAGTCAGTTCCAAACAAAATAGTCTAATACACACAAAAATATGCTGCATTGCTCTAAGCCATGACATGAGTCAGTAGGCAGTAGTATGCTATTACAATATCACCATTGATTTTCTAAACTATTGCAGTATAGTACATTTAGTACACCCATAACTATTGTCAATATGTGCCAAACCCGCAACATTGCACCAATTTGACCAAGAAAAATGAACAAAATGATTAAATGAATAGAATACACAATAGGAATATGCTTGGGCTTTTTAGAACTAAATTTAATGATTTCACAGCGTTTTTCAGTGGCCGTACCAAGGATCTCAATCACCTACTTCTTAATAGTTTTCCATTTTTTTCCAGGTACTGATTAGCTTATACACACACTCACATATCACTGCAGCTATAAGTCAAAGAACATCCACATTCTGGAATTACTTTATTCAACAAACTTGGGCTAAACTTAAAACCATTGCCAGAAATGCCTTCAGCAGTAAACTGCTGTAAAGGTAAACTGCTATATTTAATTAAACCAAAGGACAGCTCAATGGCCTGTAATATCCACTTAGAGAACAAATATTAGAAACCAAGCATGAAGAAGGTGATTCTAGACTCCATCTTCCCGTTTACTCACCACCAGTAGTAACCTTCATTCGAGAGTTTGTCCAGTTTTAGAGACCTTCAGAACTTTTTGAAATGACGAGTTCCATAATTTATGTTCCATCTTTGTGAAAAATGATTTAAAAAAAACCCTGCTCCCTGATAGTTTAATTGCACACCTTCTAGGCCTGTGTACTGTGAGGCTTACCTCCTCCACATTATTCCTAAATTTATAAATCTCTAGGCTGAAGAGTTCTAGTTCACCTATTCTTTTTCAGCTGAAGCTGTTCCATACTTCTGTTAATGTCTTTGTTTTTCAATGCACTTCTTTGTTCTACTTTGTTTTTTTGGAGATAGGCCAAAAAAAAAAAAAAAAGACATAGATGTAATGACAGAATCACTATCAGAGTCAATGTCTTAGCTATTATCATTATAACACAATTCTTGATCAGTAATGTTAATATAGACATAGGCTTAATTTTCCTATATGTGTGGGTCTATGTGGGATGAGGATACTTCCCAGATGAGAGGAAGAATCCTATGTTCTGATCTCCATTTCTGAGATTCTTTATGCATTTTACCCAGAGACTGTTTAGTATAAAACATATTAAAGTCAAGGATGCAGAGAGCTGTCTTGGGTCTGAAGAACGGAGGCTTTAAGATGCATCACTTTTTAAACTGGTGAATTTGGGCATCCAGGCAGCATGCTGGCCGTTGTGAATACCTCCCTGACATGATTAATCCTCTCCACACATTGTGTACACAAGTCAGGCTTCTCAGGAAATAGAATTCCTTTTTGGGGGGGACTAAGGACCGGTGAGAGTTACCACACCCACACTTAATTGGGAGTTTTCCCAAAAGTTACACAAGAACTGGCAGAGCAAGGACTCTAATAAAGAGTAACTGGGAGAACTAACCATAAGTTACCCTTCCCATGTGCAAAAACCAATGCAAAAAGCATCTCCAGTCAGGCAGGAGTGAATTAAGCTGCCTAGGACTATTGGCCATTTGCTGATTTAGCAATTTATGAAATTAAACCCTATAGAAGAATTCATTAATTTCTATACTGTAAATTATTTCTTCAGAAGTGTATTTCCCATAAGTAAGATGGTTTTGCTGTGGCCATGAATAAATCAACAATGGAATAATCTTTATACGCATTGCTAAAAAAAAACTGACTCAGGAGGGAAAACTAAACATAAATAACAGAGAAGAGTTTACAAAAAAAAAAAAAACTCATTAAAAATGCATTTATATTATGGAAGAAAGAACTATGTGAAAAAGCAATCTGCCTAAGCTTAGTATTGCAGATCTGACATTTGTTGTATTGATCAAGACCCTGTTTGTCAGGGAAATGTTTGATAAATATTATTTTGACATAAATTCACCAGCCAACAGGACACAGGGAAATCTTTAAGGTCTAACATGCAGTTTTGAGCCTTTAATCAAAAAAAGAATGATGCCCAACATTTTCTTGAGTGACTAATGGTTTGGGTTGTATTATTCTGTATGTGCTTATCTAGAGACACCTTAAAGGGAACTGGTAGAGGAGAAACAACAGTCAGCATTTTCTAAAAACTCATTCTTTTCAGAGTGGTGCAAAAGTTGCACCGCAAATCAAGACATCTAAGGTCACTTTTCAAAATATGTCTGTGAGTTCTGCATTTATGCAGTCATCTTTGTGTATGTATTAGTATACGAGTAGGCAAATGGATCGTGTTGCTGCTCCATTGCCTCAAATGAGGATATAGCTTTCAAGGACATGAAAGTATGTTTCTGTCAGGATAAGAAATAAATAAAAAGCAGGCAAAAAGGTTTTTTTCTTCCTCTGAAATATCCAACTATGCAATTTGGGTAAGTTATATGCCAGGAAGCTCTGGATCTCTACTGGCTCTCGCGAAAAACAGAACTGCCTCTCCAGGCTTCCTGCTGGTGCTCCCCTTGTCACTCCACACATACTGCAAATCTAATTTCTAGCTATTGTATTTGTTGTCAGGGAAGCTGCTTGGACCAAGAGCTATTGTTCTGACCTGCTGTGCGCCTTAGACAGTACTTCATTATTTGCATCGCACTTCCCACAAAATGGTTTTATTTCTTCTTTCTTTCAGGCAAAAAGGGCCATAACTAAGTTGTAAGTGGAAGAGTTCTGGAGTAGAGTTTATCTGATGGTTACCATTACTACTTTCCTTCATCAGCTAGACACATACTGTATACATTCATGCATATGCATACCCAGACTTAAGGTTTTTTCCAGGTTAAGTGATATATTTTTACCTGTTTATATGGTATCTACAATTGTCAGACCTTAGTATCTGATCCTAGAGCTTTTATCTACACCAGTGAAAATAAAGTATAAATAAACACAGAGGTATTTTTGGCAGGACTTGCAGCACTCTCAGTTATTGAGACAGCTCAGCACTTTTGTTATAAGAATTAGTTTTTAATTGTTTATAACTATCTTAAATTTTAAGCATCTGACAAAGTCAAACTGTTGGATTTCTTCTGGTTTGTTTTCTTCTGCATAAGACAGTATTTCATGGAGGGGCTTTGTTTCTTTGTTTTGAAGCAGCCAGAATGGTTCAGAGAATGTTTCAGAGAAAAAGACTACTGTCAAATATTGCTTTGCCCATTCTAACAAATCTTCAGAGACATTTTCTCTGAAATGTCCTTTCACAATTTTGTCCTTCGAAGTGGGAACTTGTAATTTGCCAGAGGTCATTTGATATCAAGAATGTGCCATTTGCTGGCCTCAGGAAAATCCAGCCACATCAGAATCCTCTGTGACTTGCTTGTGCTTACAGCTAAAACCTCTGAAGATTGCTCAAGCATCTGACATGACCTACCAATGACTGGACTATATATCTTTACTGTCCCCACAGAATGACTGAACTCAGAAAGACTTCTGTTATGACTGTCCATTAGTCCTTTCCCTTGTCATTGCACAGCCTAGCTAGCTGATGCTCCCTTAATGAAAAATTACAATATTTTAAATGAGCATTGTCCATTTCTGTGCACTGAATAAGGGATTAATCCTTGGGAGAAAAATATCACTGTTGTACAGATATGAACAGAGAAAAGAAAGCAGAATTAATTGCCCAGGCAACCTTATTTCTGAATTTCTTACTTCTGTGAGCTTGATTTGTCAATCTTAGTAATGTTTTTGAAGAATTTGTGTGCAACCTGTATTTCTATACATGTGAACCTGATTCTATAGGACCTGCAGCTACAAAGTAAAGTGAGGTTGTGGTCAGTCGACCTCTTATATTTCTTCTGAATTAAACCACTTTTTTTTTTTCCCCCCAATAATGGAGGCTAAATACAAGATGTTATTATGTTTTCACATCATGCATATGTACGGAGCATATTTGTCTTCCTAACACCTGAAGCAAAATGAATATGACTTGAGAAAGATTTTTACATTATGTGTGGCTGAAAAAAACTTCAGTTTATTTATGCTGGATTTTAATTATGCAGTGGTAGATAGTCACATTACGTTTAATTAGCAGTATTCTTGTAGTTATCAAGCTCTTCAGTCATGACTTCATTTTCCCAGTAAAAATGACTGTTAAAGAGGGTTTCTGATAAGCATACATAAAGAATCTCATAAAAAGTGGGGGAGAGAAATCAATGAAATAAATATTTACAAAAGATTAAGGTCTGTAAATTAGGTAGCTTCCAAAGAACATAACTGTCCTGTCAAACAGTCACTCTATTGATCTTCTTAAGGTCTTTAACTCTTCTTCCTCCCTGATGAATTTAGACTATTGAGAAATAGTATATTGCTAAGCTTCAGAAATAATTAACCCCTCAAACTTGCATTACATTGCTGTATGAATATCAAGGAGAACTTGGAAGGATGAAAATAACATAGAACTGACAATACTTCTCCTACCCTTCTGAATATTTCAAGGGTGGTCAACTTTGCTGATCATCCAATCCAAATACCAAACTCATCCTATAGCCAGTGCCATAAAACACATATTATATGCTTTGGAGAAGATGAGAAAAAACATTCTGGACATCATTTACAAACACAGAAACCTTCCCAAGGGTCTCACCATAGTATTGCAGAATAAGGTTTACATGGGTATACATCTGGGGTCCAGAGAGCTCTGTTGATGTTATCAGCCCACTCATAAGAATATAACATAAGAACATCTGCAATGGGTCCTGTCCCCAACTCTGGCCAATAGCAGATGCCTATGGCAGAGTAAGAATAGAGTGAGCATGTATTGCACTTCTTAAAATTCTCCCCACTTCCCTTAGGGGCTTCCTGAAACAAATGCCTTTTCTACATGTTTAGTAATGTTCAAGGGATCTCTCCTTCATGAACTTGTGCAGTTCACCCTGGAACCAACATAAACGTTTAGCACCCACAACATCCCTTTGCAAGCAGTTCTACAGATGTACTGCTTGTTGTATGAAGAACCACCTCCTTCTGTTTGTTTTGAATTTGGTTCCCAGTAAATTTATTGACTTTCTGCTTTTATTGGAAGAGTGGATGAGCAATCAATCGATAGGTATACTACTTCTGAGGTTTTATTGTTACTCACGATACTGTAGCTTTCCTCTCCAGTGTGGCACTCGTTACAGTCTCCTGCCCCTTTGCAGTCTTATAACTAGCTTACAGCTCTGCTTCCTGAATTTGATGCTAGCCTGCAAAACAACTTGGAAAAGTCAGCTTATGAACTCAGAATAGAGCATGGACTTCATGGATCCGGAAGCAGGGTTTGCTTGTTTTCAGTTACAGTATGAACTTTCCTTGTCTGGACATGTCTGGGTGAATTCACACTGTCTAAGTGAGAAGTCTAGGCTCTCTGCAGTCAATGGACCCAGCTGCATGTTTCTAAAGCATCTAGGTTAAGCAATGATTATAGTCTGTAAGGTCTGTGTAATGCGGTTCTAGGAGGTGCCAAAATCTGTGCATGAGCATTTTGTGGTCCCATTCATGCCTTACCTTTTACTGAGAAGATTCCAGAAATGAATCAACAAATCCCTGTGACCATTGACATCTAAGCGTATCTTTGGTGTTCTGTATTTTAAGTTGAACTTCCTTCACCTCTGAGCTGTCAGGAAGCCGGTAGCCACCTCAGCACAGTGCTAAGCCTGAGCTAGCAAGCCCATTTAAAACTGCTGCCCTATTAATTACTGCTCTGTAGCCAGCTCAGAGAAGGTTTGTGTCCAGCCTGCTTGGTGTGAAGCCAGAGCAAAGTCACACCTCCTTGCAAAAGACAACATCAGCCATCTGTAAAGATGTTGCTAAATCAAATAGTATCAACAGGAAAATTTCAGCTCAGACCAAGTCATTAGCAGCTAATCTGTAGAAAATCTGAAAAAAATATCTGTAGAAAAACTGAATGCAGATACATATTCTTTGCAACCTAAAACCAAGAAAAAATGGGATAAGGAGCTGTGGTAGACAGTTACTGTCTCTACAGACTCTACTATCAGCTTTTCAAAACCATTTTGTAGTAAGTCGTATTTGGAGTTTTACTTCCGACTCTACAGGACTGAAATGGGAATGTGGCAATCTTTTCTTCCAGTCCCCAACCACTGCACGGTGTTGCTGTGCTCTGTCAGTATGAAAATTGGTATGGACTGGTCTTTATCTCCTTGAGGAAGGAGCAGGTCACTTCATTAGTCACATAAAGACCCAAAAGGACCACAGGAAAGGTGACAAACAATTCTTCAAATTCAGTGCTGCTACGAAGGTATGAGGCCAGGCAGGAGATGAACGTGCAATAGCATGGTTATTTCACCATCACATGTCCTGCAGCACGTAAGCTGCTCCTGTTCACATTAATTAGATAATTACAGTCCCCTAAGACTCTTTAGCACACCTGCAGCAGTTCAGACTGCACATCCTCAAGACCTCCAGAAATCATGCCTGTTTATACCAGTGGAGCACTGACATTTCTGTTTCCGTTTCCAACAAAATTTGTATCCGGTCAATGTGTTTTTCTCCAGCTCTATAGAGCCATGAAAAATTCCATTGGTTCTCACTGTTCCAAACTGCAGAATACAAGAGATGAGAAAGTCTCCTCCTTCGTGAGATCTCTCCACTACAATGTTATACCTATCCCATACTCAGTGCATCCGCATAGACCCACTTTTCCCTTTGGCCCTGTACTGTTCGAAAGGTCGTGGCTCCTGGACAGGACTCAAATGGAGCTGTGAACAAGTACTGCAAAAAGAATATAATCCTCTTTCCACTTGGGCTCATAGCAAAAATGTGGTCCTTTTCAGGGGTCAGTAGCTAATTAATAGCAGAATGTGTTTAAATAGGTCAAGTTGTTGTACATGTTTTGGAATCCAATGAAACAGAAAAACCTTAATAAGCAAAATTAGGCTCTTTTGTGTAAACTAGTCACTTACAGTTAAGCTCTCTTTATAACATCTTCGCTGCATTATTCCACAGACAATAAATTGTTCCTTTCAGTGCAGGCAATATTTCTCAAAACTCTCACGCACCATAAATCATATTTTCTTCTCAATCTGTCAGTTTTATTTTAAACAATTGCAGTGAAGTGTGCACCACAATTCACAGGCCATACATTACTTCCTATCAACAGCTGCTTTAACCACCACAATTCCTACTTCCTAGTTTCAGTTTCATATTTATGTATCTTGGCAGATGGGAAAACAAATACTTGGAAATCACTTGCACATCAAGAACAGCAGAATATTACATTGGATAAGGCTGTCAGTAATACCTTGGGATTTTCAACATGATTTTTATTGACCAAAACTGCACAGTTGTTAATGATTTTGATAACTAATAATAAATCATATTTCTGAGGCCTAAGGAAAATAAATGTCTTTACACATTATTACAGTGTTTACTTTGAAGTACTGCAATTACTGCTGTTGGATACTGAATTGTTTTTATTGTTTTATTACAGTGTGTTTCTGTATTTGTTTCCTGGTTGACTGCAATTCTGTAGAGTTTGATATTGATCAGAAAAAAATCCAGAAAATTAACTATATTTACAGGAGAAAAAAGTTCATTTTAGGGACTTATAAGACTTCAGGTTTGACTGAAAAAAAAGGGAATATTCCCACCTCATAGCAGTTCAGAAGTGTATTCAAAAGACTGTGGTTTCTAAGCAATTCCCCATGAAATGCATTAAAAAAATGACTAGGCCCTTGAAACTAATGAACAACCATGCTTATAATACAGTTTTAGATGAGAAGTCAAGAACTCAATTACTTTTCCTGAACTAACTCTCCTCCAATAAAAGAAGTTCTCCATAAGGCAAGGAGAAGGTACCTTGGTGCTTTATGCCTACGGGAAGCTTGCACTATTGTATGTGTGCTATCAGGCATAAGCAAGATCATGAGGCAGATAGCTTTATTAGCATTAAATCAATTTTAGGAAAAAATGTCAATTCATACAGAGTGCAATTTACTCTATGGTTCAAATATTAGGAAACTAATTTAAACTGTTAATTTAAATCACCTGTTGTCACTGGAGAGACATAACCACCTCAGGAAGGTAGTTCACAGAATCACAGAATAGTTGGGGTTGGAAGGGACCTCTGGAGATCTTGCCCAGGACCATGTTCACTGTTTTGAGTATGTCCAAGGATGAAGACACTACAAACTGCCTGGGCAACCTCTTACAGTGTTTGACCACTCCCACTGTAAAAAAGGTTTCTTCTTATGTTTAAATGGATTTTCCCATGCTTCAGTTTGTGCCCATGGCCTCATCTCCTTCCACTGACCACCACTGAGACTGGCTTCTATTTCTTCATTCCCCCCACCACACACACTAGATACTTATACACATTGCAAAGATTCCCCAAGACCTTTCTTCTCCAGGCTAAACAATCCCAGCAATCGCAGCCTCTCCTCACACGTCACATGCTCCAATCCCTTAAGCATCTTCCCGCCCCTTCGCTGGACTCACACCAGTATGCCCATGTCTGTATTGCACTGGGGAGCCCAGCACTGGACACAGCGCTCCAGATGTGGCCTCACCAGTGCTGACAAGAGGGGAAGGATCCCCTCCCTCAACCTCCTGGCGATGCTCTGCCTAGTGCGGCCCAGGAGGCTGGTGGCCACCTTTGCTGCAAGGCTGCGCTGCAGCCTCATGTTCAACTTGTTGTCCACCAGGACCCCCCAGCACCTTCTCTGCAAAGCTGCTTTCCAGCCAGTCAGTCCGCAGCCTGCCCTCCTGCCTGGGGTTATTCCTCCCCACGTGCAGGACCTGGCATTTCCCTTTGCTGCACTTCATGAGGCGCCTGTCAGCCCATTTCTCCAGCCTGGCGAGGTCCCTCTGAATGGCAGCACAACCATCTAGTCCACCCACCATTAATCCCAGTTTGGCACCATCTGCAAACTTCTGAGGCTGCATTCTGCCCCATCATCCGGGCCTTTAACCAAGGTGTTAAACAGTACTGGGGCCATATTGACCCCTGGGGGACACCACTAGTGAGTGGCCTCCAGCTGGGCTTCCTGTCACTGATCACAACCCTTTGAGCCTGCCAGTTCAGCCATTTTTTGATCCACCACTTATCTAACACGTACTTCATCAGTTTGTGTGTGGGGATGCTGTGAGAAACAGGGTGGAAAGCCTTGCTAAAGCTGAGATAAACAACATCCACTGCTTTCGCCTCATCCACCGAGCCAGTCATTTCATTGGAGAAGGCTATCAGGTTGGTCAAATGTGATTTCCCCTTCATAAATCCATGGTGAGTACTCCCAATTAGCTTTCTGTCCTGAATATGTTTGGAAATGGTTTCCAGTTCATTCTTTTCTTCCTTTCATGACTCATATTTTTCATATAGTCCCTCTTCACAGAAATGTATCTGTGGCAGAACCAGCAGCTGGTTGTTAAAAACTGATCAAGATTCAGGGGAAGACCCAGAGTTCTTATAGTTGTTCACTCTAATACGCTTTGTCTTTTTGTTTGTTTTTGTTGAACAAACATCTGAACAGATCTCCTGTGCAATGTGCTCTAGGTGACCCTGCTTGAGCAGGGGGGTTGGACTAGATGATCTCCAGAGGTCCCTTCCAACCTCAGTGATTCTGTGATTCTGTAACAGCATGAAAACTACAGATCTAGTTATATTACAAATCACTAACCAAATGACACCCTTTCCTCTCCATTTGCAGAATCTACTTTTGCCACACTTATGTTCTGCTCTTCACAGTCCCATCGTCTAGTAGAGTAAGAGATGGATTGGCCAAGTTTAGCAACAGAAAGTTCTGTGGGGAACTGACAGTAAAATTTTCATCTTGCTAGCATGCAGAGAAATTGTCAAATATTCTGCTATTTATTTTCTACTGATTACTTGTTGATAAATACGGGAAGTGTAACAGGCAGAGGCCATGATGACATGTTTGTGGTTTCATTTTGGTATGAATGCTAATTGCTCTTCACCACTAGTGCTTAAAGAACATGACTCCTTGACATTAAACAGTACCTTGACAAGGATAAATTTTGTTATCTGCCAGTTTTGGTGGAGTTTGGGGTGCTCTGTAATTCACTACTTCCAGTACTATTACTTTTAAGTATAGTTTCTTGAGTGGTTTAGTAATGGATAGATCTCCCAAAGGTCTGTCAGATGGGCGTATTTAATGGTCTGACATGTTTTTAACACTCCTGTTTGAACAGAGATGAGAAACTGGTCTAAACAGCTGTAGATTAGAGGCACCTGAGATTGCATTGCTTTAGTTGAAGTGTCACCTCTTTGAAGTTTGCATTTTTCTTCTTTTGACTGTAAATCAAAGAGTGATTTATTGTTTACACGTTTGCTATTAAAACTGTGTATTTTCAGTCACGAAAATGATAAGTGATAAAATACTGACATGATTATTCTGAAAGATCACATTTATTAAAATTGCAACATACAACATCACTAGTGGAATTCCTTGTCCTTGGAAATCATCCTAGAAATATTACTTTTAAGACCAGCAGCAATAAAATTTCTGCCTAATTGGGTATTCACCTATTTTTTCTTTCATTTTTGCAAAAGACATCTAATCTTTTTTAAAGATTCAAAGTGATGATTAGTTGACAACTTCCTGCAATAACATGTTCCCAAGGTTATTTACTCTCTTTGTTAATTTAAAATTTGATTTCCACTATGAATGTTTGTAACTCTAGCTTTCATTCCTTGGACTTGAGAGACTGTTCAAGTCACCTCTAAATTCTTATAAATGTCAGTAGAGCTCGTTATCACTGATAGGGTGCATTATACAGTTTTAAATTGTTTTTGTTGGTCTGCTGTTCAGCACCATTTTCTCTGATATCCTTATAAAATGTTGTGATCAAAACTGGATTTCATCTTCCAGTATTAGTCTCACACATACCCCATACAAAAGTAAAACTAGCCTCCTATTAAATGATGCTTCTGCTTCTACAACAGGAATTCACTTCCTTTCTGCCAGTCTTATATCCCTGCTTTTCAGGGCATGATCTTCCTCCCTGCAAAATAAAGAAAGAAAGATTTACCTCCCAGAAGCAGTAGAAAAACCTGGAACCAATCTTGTCCTATATTTTGACATGCTTTATGTAAAATAATAGAAGTTTGACTGAGAAAGTTTAAGTGAGAGCCATAAAATCTGCTTGGCAGGAGCCAGACATCAATCAGAAGGCTACTTCTGAGGGCAATGAAAATCTAACTTTTAGCTGATTCTTGGAGAGACCAAGTAAAAGACCTGGGTAACGTCCACCTAAGAGGAAAAAGAAAAAATGTGTACAAACATCAGAGAGCAAGGAAGATTGCAGTGAGGTCTCTGTTAAGTTATTCAGGCAGATCACAGAATCAGAGAATAGTTGAGGAGGAAGGGACCTCTGGAGATCATCTAGTCCAACCCCTCTGCTTAAAGCAACTAGAGCAGGTAGCATAGGGCCTTGCCCAATCAGATTTTGCATATGTCCAAGGATGGAGATTCCACAACTTCTCTGTTCATATGTTTGATCACCCTTACCGCAAAAAAAGTTTTTTCTTATGTTTAAATGTGGAGTCTCCATCCTTAGAGATATTCAAAAGCCAATTGGATGCAGTCCTGGGCAATGTGCTTTAGGTGACCCCACCTAAGCAGTGGGATTGGACTTGATGATCTCCAGAGGTCCCTTCCAACCCCAATCATTCTGTGATTCTGTGTAAATGTAATTTCCTGTGTTTCAGTTTGTGCCCCTTTCCCTTTCACGGCACACCACTGAGAAGAGCCTGTCTTCATCTTCTTTACAGCCTCCCATCATGTATTTATACAAATTGATAAGATCCCCCTGAGACATCTCTTCTCCAGGCTAATCACTCCAAGCTCTTTTAGCTTCTCCTCATACAACAGATGCTCCAATTCCTTAATCAGCTGGTGACATTAATGATGCCCAGGTGTCCAGATAGCAGCTTCTGACTCTGTGCTGGACAAGACAGAAAGTCATGTGTGGGCATGGCTCTGGTCCAACCTGTTCCTCTCAACAGAAGCAGTGGCAGCTCTTGGTTTGGTGCTGTTTGACTGTTTGGAGAAGTGTTTTTCTAGTTCCACCGGAAAAAAAGGGGCATACCATCTTGGAACTGCCCTATGTGTTCACTGTCGATACAATGCTACTTGGAAATCCCTGAACGTTGAACACAAGGCCCAAGAGCCCATACTAAGGTTTTCAAGAAAGGCTAGTGGCTTTGTGAACTCACCTTGAGACCTCTTTCAAGGGAGCTGAGTTTCAATAAACAAATTCTCAGTGCTTCGTGAAAAAGAATTCCCTTGAAGGTGCCTCAAATCTAGTACCGCAACACCTCTTTCCTTCCAAGAACCCTCCAAAAGAAACAAATCACCCAAAATATCTAGCTGCTTTCAAAAATCTGATCCTCAGTTCCTCTGCTAGATTGTTAGCTATGATGACAGACCCAAGAAAGCCTGCAAAACCCTTCATATGGAAATAAAATAATGAAATTTATTGTTAATTAAATTCTTCCTTAGCAGAGACCCATCACAGGCTAATATCCCACATACATCTTACTTAGGCCTCATGCTGCCATTCTGCACAAGATAAATTTCGCCCATCAATGCAATTTCATCAATGACTCCTACTCTTAATAATCACATCAGGACTTTACAGAACTAAACATATGAGCCAAAAAATAAGGGTATGAATGCCAGCTCGGTTGCAATACTGAGCATTATACAACACTGTGCTGTCTTTACAGAGGGCTCAGAGGACCTTGGTCATTAAAAGGCAATAATGAAAGGGCCCCCAAACAGCACATTCTGATACCCAACTATTATAAACCTCCTGAAAGATGATTAAGTTCAGCTAAAAGGGCAATAATCCAGGAATTCTCTTGCCAGCTAACCAAGCATAAGCATTCTGTTGATTCAAAGACCTTAGAAAGCTACATCCCTCCCCAGAGGTATCTCTAATACTACAAATATGGGCACTATGAAAAGAAAAATGAAATGGAAAATGGAGACCCTGATAAGCAGCCTTTACTGGAGCCTCTCCAGTAAATCCAGCAGAGATGCATGCACAACCCCCCTTCCTGGGAGACTGTACCACAGGTTATAATTCCCCAAGTGTGCCCATATCACACGTGCCCCTACTCTGCTCACATGTTCAGCCAGTGAGCTTAACTCTCTAATTTTCATTTTACAGTCCTGATCTCATTCCAAATGAAGCTGTTGGAGTAATCTACCTGGAATTTGCTACTATCTGATCCAGTAAGATCAGCTGCATGGAACCTTAGTTCTTGCCAGCTTCTCACAGTAAGGGAAGCAACAGTGTGCAGACTACCCAAATACAGGACTAGATACTTGTAATTTTTTTTCTTTATCGTGAGAAAATAGCCCCTTTTCCATTATTTTTCTGAGGGCCTGCTACTCTGAAATCCAAGTTTATTGGTAGTCAGATTCAGTCCTCAGCTACCATTACGAAAATAATCTATGAAGATAATGATTATCCCTCTTCACCAAAAGATGGTGTATAGAGCCGTTCTCCCTGCTGAAGTATTTAGGGAAGATTAATGACTTTCTAAAAAAACAGCAGATCACTTTCTTGTTGTATCTAGATGTTCCTTCTAGAAAGGAGACTTTTCTAGATCTCTTCACAAAGTTTTGTTCCATATAGATCATGACTAATATTCAAGATGGGCTGAGATTTCATCACAGTGTACCCCAGTCACTCCTCACAATTCCTCTAAATCAGGAAATATCTTCATAGCTTACAGATAAAACAGAATTCAAAAAATTCTTGTCAGGATCAGAATCTTTTCTGAAAATATTTTTCATTTGATTGTTTCCAAAAATGCTCATATGGGACAAGGAATTTTGCTTGTATCTTTTAAAATCAAATAATATGCACACTTCCTGACCTCTTCAGGTCACAGTTAATTTATTATCATGATGAATGCAGACAGCATTGCCTTCCTTCTACACACTCCTGAGATTTACCACATGAGGTATTTTTAAGTATAAATCCCTTAACATCTGCCTTAATTTAGTAGATAAGATCATTAACAGCCATTATATCTAATCAACATCTAATCCTTGTAGAAGGGATTCATTAGCAGGATGAAATGGGAGCAGAAGCCCACTAATGATAAATGTTTATTTTTTCTGAATAAATTTCCGCTAGGGAAGAGCTGGCAACATTTTAAAAAAACTCTTCCAGAACAATGTTGGAGTGTGGTTTGAAAGATCACCCTCAAGCAGTAGGTCATTAAGAATTCGTAGCTTTTTTTTATATCTATAATCATAAAACAGATTTTACAAAAAGTGGAGAAAAGGGTCAAAGTAAACAAAAAATGTTTAGGACAATGTTTTGTTTGTGGTGTCATATGGAGTACAGATGAGATATAACAATGATCTTCTCTGAATGAAGAAGGTATTATTGGGCTTCCAAAAGCCTTCTACTGTATGTGGAGATACAGGACCACATCCCTCGAGAACACTTCTGAAATCTGTATGACAGGAAGACAAGAATGTGACTAAATAGCTATGAGATCTCTGTCTCCTGTGAAGTGTTCAGGTCCATTTTATGAAGTGCCTGGCCTTGGGCTTTTACCTTATCGAGTTAAATTACACAGGACTCTCACTCTAACATTATAACATGGATCACAGTACTTGCGTATTAATGGTTTATCTGGCAGGCCAGAGTGATTTGGGAACCCTTGAGGGCAGAGGAGGAATACAGTGATTAGGCAAATTTCCGCCTGCCAAGCCTCCCCATTTTTTTTAGAGTAGCTGAAGAAGGAGGCAAGACTTAAAGCTACTAGTCCTAATAAAGTCTGTAAATAATTCAACACTTGCTGAGGATTGGCTTATTTCAAGATATTCTTCTCCTTCTCACCATTTTTTTCCCAGGCAAATGGTTACAACAGTCATAAATTGCAAAGTAGCTCCAAATAATTTAAAAGGCTTTCGCTGTAGTATGAGAATTTGCCTACTGTTCTGATTCTAATCTAAGGATGTTCAAGCATTCGTTTCTCATACTGTGCACTTTATTTGCTTATACAGGTGTGGAAATGACTCCTACGCTTTAAACTTTCATATAAGCAACCTTCCACCATGCACCCTTTGGCCAGAGAGTTATTGAAGGGATATGTGTTAAATACACCTTACTCCTCAAAGAACTTATGTATTTTATGCCTTTTTACATACTTAACTTCAGAGCTGCACTTAAAAACAATGTCATTTTACCCCTGGATTTTGGTTCATTTTTGAAATCATGTTTCACTGAATAAAACTCCTACATGGGGAGTCTCTGACCATTTCTAGAAAAGTATCTGTATCTCTGGGCTACATAGCAAGGCTCGCTCTCACTTGCTTTCCCTCTTTTGAACCCCATGAATGCAAGACTTAACAGAAAGTGTGCCAAATTAACCCATTTTAGCCCAACTACAGGTTGGCAGACTCTGGGGGTGAGTCATGAGCATGCACCACTTCGACCTGGAAAGGACATACCACAATCACCATTTCATGTGTGAGTATTTTTTACCATTAAGCTAGCGTACAAAACTCAGGCCGTGGTTAAAAAGGAGTGCAGCTGTGACTGCTGTGCTTTGTCCTGTACCAAGGGTTTAGGCTGTGTTTCATGTGCTCTAAACAGGATTTCAGACAACTTGTGGGCAGGTACATCTTGTCTGAGAAAACTAAATGGCCGAAGATAGGCAGTAGATGCCTCGTTATACAGCTCAGCAAAAACAGAAGTGTCTCTGGACGTCTGCAGGAATGGAAAACTGAACCTGGAGTTCTGGCCAGCAGCAGGCTCTGCTAATGAATCTGAATTCTGAAGCTTATCTAGCAGCTAGCTACTAAACACGTCCAACATTCATCCATATCCATGTTCATCAAAGTGCTTTAACCTTGAGAAATAATAGCATTAAATTCCTTTTTGGAAAAACACTTAACTGACTCTTAGCCCACAAATCCTCTATACTTCCGATGAGCATGACCTCCAGACTGTGGCACTGGTGCACAGCACCTACACTGTACCAGGTAGGATAGCTGGTTATGTGCTGATTTCAAGGGCAGTCCAACCATCTGGCATTTCTATTTTCTTGTGTAAGTGACTCGCTCTAGCTTAAAAGTTCAGACTACCTACAAATTCCATCTGTCTTCACGGCAGATTATTCCAAAACAAGATATCTGATCACCTTCCTGCCTGCGATTGTTAATGCAAGGCCTTATGAGGTTGCTGAAGGCTTAGGACAAATGGAGGCACTCCATATATTGAGCACAATCAAGTGATCTTCCCAGGAAGATTAGTACAGGAGCTGATGGATATCAACAGCAATAAGTGATTATCTTGGCCTAAAAATGGCCCTGGTGACACTCCAGACAGCACTGTAGACACCACCTTTGGTTCTTCTCCTGGTCAGATTTGTTCACTTACACAGAAGGGCTGCTCTGAATTTTGACCTATTTCTTTTCACCTCAGGGATTTTCAGAGAGAGGTCACCAAAACTGAATTAATCTCAGGCTTTTGTCAGCACTTCATAATTCTTTAATGAAATCTAAAATGGAGACCTATTTATTATTTGCCCTCTGTATTTGTCCTTTCGCATCATGTTAATCTTCCCACACCCCTCATTTTGCATACTTATCTCTGTTTTTATTTTTTTTTATTTTTTTAACATCTAAAATCCCTACAGAAGTTTCACTAATGGGGGGTTGACATACTCAGAGAAGCCCTGTCAGTTCTGGGGGATGCTTTATTAATCTCTTTTTTTCAGCTGTGATAACACTCAAGAAACGAGATGAGCAGCCTCAGAGATAATTTTTACAGTGATATATGCAGCTACCAATAGGACTTAACATCAAGGTCAGGAAAATTCACACAATCTGTTTGGGAACGTAATGTTGCAAAACTGAACTCATAAATAGACTTTGAGAAAAAAAGTGAACAGAGATGACTTAGTGAGAAGTGCATGCATATTTGGCACCAACCATCTACTCGGTATTGACCCCTACACAGGAAAATCCTTCTCAAGGCATCAGATGAATTTCCGTCAGATTGTTCCATTTGGGATACAGTGTCTGTCCTGTCCCAAGCCAGCAGTATTTCTCTATCCTCATGGACCCCTGAAAGCTGCTTTTAAAGCTAGTCAGTAAAGGGCTAACTATATCTCTGCCACTCTTCAGAAGGCTCTCCTAAAACCCAGATGCTGTTGAACTACCAAACCCTCACTTGGTTCAGGGGAAGAACAAGAAGCATAGGAAGGGCCCATGGATGGAGAGCCAACAAGGATCGGTCCCTCCAACCCAGGGTGAAGGACTCCTGGGTCTGAGCACAATGCTTAGTTAGACAGTAATCAGTGTTTCCTTGAACACTTATACTGGTGATTGCGTAAGTGATCATCAGATCATTAAAACACCTACTCTTTCGCTTTTAGTTTCTTAGTAGATTATTAGCATAATTAATTATATGTTACTTTCCCAGCAAAAAGCCTTACCTAGGAAGAATGGGCGAGGAAAGTCCTTCTCCATAAGCATTACCCAGTGCTTTTTAAAAAAAAATCAGATTAACTCCAATATTTTATAGCCAGATTCCTGGGATAACAAAGGCCAGGTTTTCAAGATGTGATTTAAAGAAACATGTTGAAATTCCTGCTGGATAAGAGAATGTAGACTGCCATTCATCATAAAGGACACATTTAGTCTTCCTCTTTGAGGCACCTAAATATTATTGCAACACCTGAAAAACAGTTGTCTAATTCAGGCAGAATAATTAACAAAGCTTAGACGAGGACTTGTTAAAAAGGTATTTTGATACCTAAGTGCACTTCAGTTAATTCAATCTGTTCCCTTTACTCCGATGCATCCCACTAGGACTCCTCTTACTAAAAGAACTGTATGCCTCTTGAGGAATTAAAAGGACCTAAGCTAGCTGCTTACCTTTCCCTGCTGACTGTATATAGATATGTTGGTATTTCCCCATACTCAACGGGTAGGCACCCAAAGCCAGCAAGGGAAGCACTGAGCACCTGGGTGAGTCTGAACAGGTCCCTGCCTGTTGGAGCTCAGTATATCATGTCTTCCTTTCAAGACAGGTAATTAGCGGAAGAGGACAAGGATGCTTCAGGCTGGTCTAATGGTCTAATTCAACACATCAAAATTTCATAACATGAGTATATGAGAAGAGACAGAGAGTGATCCAACATTTATTGAAGCTGGTGAATGAAATCCAGAGTGTACCAAAGTCAAGAGTAAAAAATCCTTAGTCCTCAGCAGGGGCAGGATTGCACTTTCAATGGGCGTCCGATCCTCAACTTGACTAGGCAGTGGCTAGGACACTTACAGCTAGTCATCAACTTAATTTCTCTTGTGCACTGCATCTTGAGAGAGCTGGATCCTGTCCCCAGAGAAAAAGATTTCTTTCATTCAAATTGTAAGAATCACTGAATGATAACGTTTGTATTACAGATAGCACCTGGATATGTCAGCCAGGGTCAAGACCTACCTGTGTACTGTACACGTGCAATGGGCTGAAATACACACTCTAAAAACACATGCAGCTGTAAAGTATCGCACCCTATTCCCTCGCTACTACTCCTAGTGCACACATTGCTCAGAGTGTAAAATACAGCAGAGACATCTATATTTACAACAGGGCACTGCCACACTGGAAAAAAGCCAGCGGGGAAACTACGTGCTGTGATTTCTACAAGCAGACATGGGAAACAATACATTTCAAGGAAGTGTTAAAAACAGGCTCTGGAGTTAGCAAAAATAAGCAGCAAGTCAGCATCATTTTGAGCATATTGAGAGCTGCAGTCCTCACTTTCGAGGGGCTTCCTGGCACTCACCTGTGCTATTTCATTCATGTTACATGGACAACAGGTTAATCCACCATATTGCTTTTCCACCTACTTTACTGTTACTGCCAAATCAATTTGTGTCAGCGAGGTTTGCTTCACTCACATGCCTCCAGGTACTTACTCATACTTGGGACTTGTGCTTTTTGTTGTTGTTGTTGTTTTTGTTTTTGCCCTGAGCAAGTTATTTTGTTTACCGAAGCAATGCACTGCCATACACAGAAAGCTGAAACCGAGAACGCAGGTAAAGGAGCAGTTGTGTTGCATACTGAAATTCAGGCTTTAACACAAGTTTTGCTTCACACACTTCTGGGGGTTTTTTGGGAGATAGGGGGGAAGGACGGGGTTCAAATTCAAGCAAAAGGGCTATTTTCTGCATACAAACCTCACAGGACCAAATCCTGCCACCTTTACTCTTCTGGAGCAAGTCTGATCAAGTTCACAGGGCTCACCAAACGAAGTAAGTTAGGTTATGCCTTTAGGCACAGCCCTGAGCAAAGACTGCAGATGAGGGATCCAAAGGCCAAGAACTGCTCTAAGAAGGTTAATTATTTCTTTCACTCCCTCACTTGATTTTCTCCATTACTTTTACTTTACAGGGGATAGAATACAGCAGACCTATATTTCCACAATAGAAAGTGGTTGAGCTGGAGCTGGAGGTAATCAAGTGTTGATTTTTAATTCTGGTTAAACAAATAGACTTGGATATGTGAAATATATTAAAAAAAATAAAAAATAAAATAAAAAAGGTCTATCTGCTTCTAAACAGAGAAGGGAGTGACAGCAGGCACAGAGATGTAGTGACCTGCGAAGGGTCCATTTTCTACTAGCAAATATAGTTTACCACTCTGAGCCAGATCTGTCACTGCACTTTTTAAACAGTGTAAGGAGTGACCTTACTGTGATCTGAACCCAGTTTGCTCTTCCTTTGCGCTTCTGGCTCCTGGAAGCAGCTATATTGAAGGGTGAAAGGCTCCAGTGTGTGTTTGGCCCAGGCAGCCACTGCTCTGCCAAACAATTCCCGCGCACAGTCAGGGAGCTGCCCTGGGCCAGGGACCATTCTCAATAGACAGCTTAATTAGAAAGAGTTTAGGAGGGAAAGAGAGTTTAATAGTATAAATAAACCACGCCACACCAGTTGGGCTCGGTTCCAAAAACAAGTCCCAAGCACATATAATTTATTAATATAAAACATAGGTAATGGGAAAGCGTGAAAGAAGACGATGAATGAGCACATTTCTTGGCCGGCCCACCATTCACACATATTTAATCAACCAAGACTGCCACACCGCATCCACCCCTTTTTCCTCCTTCTACAGAGAACGGGAAACATGAAAATGTGCACTTCCTACATTCATCTTACTGCTGGCAGATACTGGCCCAGGTCACCTGAAGAATCAAGGCCTTGCATGTGTTGCACCTCCCTGGCTGCTCTCAGACATGTGTTGGAAAGCCAGAACAGATAATGAGTATTCAGGATCATATGCCACCAAACCTAACTCTGCTTGCATCAGTGTAACCAGAAGACTCAGTGGAGATCGTTGTACAATTAAAGGTTTGAGAGCCATCTTCTGTGCACGCAGGTTGCAACTTAAAAAGAAATGACATACCCAGGCCTGAGGAGAAGCAGCAGCACCGGTTAAGAAATGCCCCTGAGGTGGAACAGCTGGAAACAGGCCATCTGGGACCAAAACCATCAGCCTTTTTCCTACAGGTCTCAGTGTGCTCAGCATGCCTAAAATGTTCACACTGGCCCAATCTGGGAAAGATTCATCTGGGGCCTTGAGGTTGCAGAATGTAGTAGTTTCTGGACAGGAGTAAATCCATTCTGCAGCAGAATTTGCTTTCATTAGGATTTATGGGCATCCATGCTTAATTACTGCAGCACTGGCAGCCCTCCAGCTCACATCCCACACTGTCCTGCTTCCTACCTGAACAGATCCACATTTCCGTTTCTGGCTATGTATGTACTAATAAATAAAAAGGACTTGGTACCATACTCTGCTGCTTAGGCCGACTGCCTCAGCGCAGCTTGCACTAAAACAGATAAACCTCCTTACATTCCCAGCACAGAATAGCAAAATTCAAATTGACTGTTGGACATGGTCTGCAGCCCATGCTAACCTCTGAATTGTGCCTGAGCATTGCTTGAGGCAGCTGGCGCTCACCAAAACCATGCTAGGCTAACGGGCCATATGGGTGTCATACCAGCCTTGTACCCTGGTAATGTGACTATTTAATATGTGTATAACCTTGGAACGCTCCATTGCTCCAAAGACATTTTGCAAGGTGCAAACTCTGTTCACATACTTGCCATTCATCCTTTCAGATGAAAATATACATATACATACACACACACACACACACACACACACACATATATATATATACACACACTTTATACAGTTTAACCTATAAATGGCATAATATCCTCTGACCTCTCTCTCTCTTGTTATTGAATTCCTAAAAAGAGTCAAAACAGTTTTCCTTCATTACAAAATAGGCATAAGTGATAACTACCCCCGCCAGGAGGGCAGGCCACTTCCCAAGGCCATGTACCACTTGATCATGCCAGTGGCTGAGGCTCCCTGTACTCACACTACATACTGCCAGCTGGTTGTCAATGCTGCTTTCAGACTGAATGAATAACCAAGAGGGAATTCTCAGAAGGTATATATTTTTACCTGTATTACTTCTAGATATTGGAAGCATCCTAAATATAATGTACACTGTAAAAATAAACCAGAATACAAAGTATAGCGGAAAAGGAAGCATCCACCACTTTCTGTAGAGCACTGCGGTTAAACCAAGATACCTATGTAGACACAATAACAGTAATGTAGCTGAGAGCAAATGAGTTCACCCGCTTATACTTTGAGCAATATAGAGTTTATTCACCTCTAACTTACACCAGACCAGACATTAAATATACCCCAAATTGTCTGTCCACTTTTTTCTTAAACTTACCATACAGTGATTAACAAAGAAAACCTCAAGTTCTGTAATAAGGCGGGGTGGACATGCTTCAGTTTGCTGCAGTCACATCAGAGACAAAATTATACGGAGAACATCTGATTGTGTCACATCCCATTAGGCACACACGAGAGGCAAACCCCTCTCCTGAAGGCTGCAGTGTAGGCAGGACCGCCATCCACTGCCCAGGCTGAGCAAAAAAAATGAGTATCATGCTGCAAGGAAAATACCTAATGATAATCATGATTTCTAAGGAAGTCCTGCTGAATTATACCCCTTATGTGATTTATATAGACCTAAGATGTTCCCTTCTAGTCAGAAAATTATACTTAGTGTTAAAATGACTTTTTAGATGGCAATTTTTTTTTAATCATCTTTCCTCCTCAGAAACCTGGGCCCCTTAAATAGCACATTTTGTGACATATCTAAGTACCTTCTAAAAACCCATTTTCTCAGTATACTTAAATATGCTAAATGTTAATCAGATCCTCAATCTCAAGAAATGTACTTGGGCATTTTAATCCTGGCAGAATCCTCTAATTCTTACTGAGACAGAAGATTTTACTTCCAAGTAGATATAAGTAACACATTGCTGTCCTCTGTTCCGCTCTTCTCCCTTTGATTTAAACTTTTGGTGGAAAGCAAATAAAAGATACAGAACCCTAATTAAAGAAATGTGTCTCCTAATATGGTGGTTTGCTGTTCTAATTTAAAAAAAAAAAAAAGGTTTTATTAACTAAGAGCAAATGATTTAAGGCAGCAGTCCCTGTTTATCACAGTACAAAACTGCAATTGCTTAGATAACTCTTGACTGCGCTACAAAATTGTACTTCTGGTAAAGTTGCAAGAATTGAAAGCTGACATTTTAAAACCCAAATCGTTAGATGCTCTCTTCACTAGCATTTTACTTGACTGCTTTTAATTCCACAGAGTTGATACATGATAGTGAAGACTAGCACACAATAAATTTCACCCTGAGTGGACAGAGGTGCTGTCAAGTCTTATCATCTTTAGAATGAAGGCAGAAGATCCTGGCACAATTCACTTCTAATTAAATTTTACTCTCCATTGAACACTCTGCTGAAGTTCACAGTTTCTGGCAGAAGAGGAGAGCCTAAGGCTGTAGTGCTACTCTTGACACATCCAGTGGTCCTTCCATATTTCTGTAAACATCCTTGAATCTTATCACCTCGTCAAAGCATCAAGCTCCACTCTTAACACACTAGGGATAAAACAGGCGTGTTGCGTGTTGCTTCTGGAGCTAGCTAAATGTCAACTGTAGAATGAACCTTGCTAAATCCAGGACTTATTTGTGTTAAATTATGAATGATGACAAAAATCTCGAGGACAACTATATAATATTAAAGATTTACATCTCTCCCCCAGCTTTTATAAATAGCTGTTTAAAAAATGCATTTTGTTCTACTTTTCAAAACTAAAAAAATATATATCCTATTGAAAGAGGGCAAGAAAACAGTAAACATATTTAAATATGAGACATAAAACAAACAATAGTTTATGCAGATTAAAGGAGAGGACAAATAAACATTTACAAAGCCTTCTCCATCAAATATCTTCTTCACATTCTCCTCTGTTCTGATGTCTACAGTAACTAAATAGGAAGTTAGCTGTGACTTTTTATCACAGTGTTGTTCTCACCATTAAACTGTATTGCTACTGTCTGGTTTGCTCCGTCTGCTGTAACTTCATACTTGGACTGCATTTTCTTTGGCGCAGGAAATTCTGAAGCTCTGCATTTTGTGAAATACCTTGCACATGGTGACACTAAATTCTTGGGTATTGCAAGTAACAAGTCACCAGAAATAACTGTTACCCATGACAAAGAAGGTACTCTGCAAACTGCCTGGGCAACCTCTTACAGTGTTTGACCACTCCCACTGTAAAAAAGGTTTCTTCTTATGTTTAAATGGATTTTCCCATGCTTCAGTTTGTGCCCATGGCCTCATCTCCTTCCACTGACCACCACTGAGACTGGCTTCTATTTCTTCATTCCCCCCACCACACACACTAGATACTTATACATATTGCAAAGATTCCCCAAGACCTTTCTTCTCCAGGCTAAACAATCCCAGCAATTGCAGCCTCTCCTCACACGTCACATGCTCCAATCCCTTAAGCATCTTCCCGCCCCTTTGCTGGACTCACACCAGTATGCCCATGTCTGTATTGCACTGGGGAGCCCAGCACTGGACACAGCGCTCCAGATGTGGCCTCACCAGTGCTGACAAGAGGGGAAGGATCCCCTCCCTCAACCTCCTGGCGATGCTCTGCCTAGTGCGGCCCAGGAGGCTGGTGGCCACCTTTGCTGCAAGGCTGCGCTGCAGCCTCATGTTCAACTTGTTGTCCACCAGGACCCCCCAGCACCTTCTCTGCAAAGCTGCTTTCCAGCCAGTCAGTCCACAGTCTGCCCTCCTGCCTGGGGTTATTCCTCCCCACGTGCAGGACCTGGCATTTCCCTTTGCTGCACTTCATGAGGTGCCTGTCAGCCCATTTCTCCAGTCTGGCGAGGTCCCTCTGAATGGCAGCACAACCATTTGGTCTACCCACCATTAATCCCAGTTTGGCACCATCTGCAAACTTCTGAGGCTGCATTCTGCCCCATCATCCGGGCCTTTAACCAAGGTGTTAAACAGTACTGGGGCCATATTGACCCTGGGGGACGCCACTAGTGAGTGGCCTCCAGCTGAGCTTCCTGTCACTGATCACAACCCTTTGAGCCTGCCAGTTCAGCCATTTTTTGATCCACCACTTATCTAACACGTATTTCATCCATTTCATTGGAGAAGGCTATCAGGTTGGTAACATATGATTTCCCCTTCATAAATCCATGCTGATAACAACCAATCACCTTTATGTTTAATATATTTGGAAATGGTTTCCAGGATTATTTACTCCATCACCTTCCAATTGATCAAGGCTGACAAGCTGGTAGCTCACTGAATCACCCTCTTGCCTTTCCTGACATTTGTTTTCTTCCAGTCCTCAGGAGCTTCCCTGATTTCTATGAGCTCTCTTAGAAGACTGAGTGTGGCCTCGCAATGACGCTGGCCAGCTCCCTCAGCACTTGCAGTTGCATACCATCAGGGCCCATGGACTTGTGTAGATCCAGTTCATTTAAATGTTCCCCAACCTGATCCTTCTCCACCAAGGGCAAGTCTTCATTGCTCCAGACTTCCCATGGATCTTAGGGACTTGGAATTCCTGAAGGCAAATCCTACTAGTACAGACCAAGATAAAGAAGGCATTGAGTACCTATTTCATGTCCTCTGCCACCTCATTCAGCAGCAGGCCCACATTTTTCCTTTCAGCCTTTTGCTGCTGATATACCTGTAGAAGCCCGTCTTGTAGCCCTTCTTGTCCCTCACCAGATTCAACTCCAGGTGGGCTTTGGCTTTCCTAACCCCATTCTTGCATACTCTGACAGTGTCTACATATTCCTCCCAAATCACTTGTCCCTGCTTCTGCCTCTTGTATTCTTCCTTTATATATTTAAGTTTTGTCAGGAGCTCCTTGTTTATCCATGCAGGCCTCCTCTCACCTTTCCTTGACTTCCTGCTCATCAGGATGGACCATTGAGTTTAGAGGAGGTGATCCTTGAAAATCAACCAGCTCACCTGGACCCCTCTTCTCTCCAGGACGATATCCCATGGGATTCTTCCAGGTAGCCCTCTGAACAGGCCAAAGCCTGCTCTCCCGAAAAACAGTGTTGTAAGTCTTGCCCCCCCCACCCCCTCAGGATCCTGAACTCCACCATCTTGTGGTAACTGCAGCACCCCTGACCTTCACTTCACCACCCAATTCTTCCTAGCTTGTAAGTAATGCAGGAATTGTAAGAGAGAAAGAAAGAAAGGGAGGAAGGGAGGAAAGAAAGAAAGCGAGAGAGAGAAAGCGAGAGAGAAAAAGAGCTGCTGCAGGTGGCGACAGTGATTCCAAGGTGATTATGAACAGGTTCATATTCTGCGTGAATATGACAGAATCTATAATGCAGACTGACTTCTGGAATGTGGACATGACTTGGATTCTGGTATAAGGATAAGCTGTCATTTTAAACAGAAACAATATTATGGGACAGTATTTACCAAAATATGAAACTTAGTGCTTTTGGCATACCTGATGGATTTAAATTACTGAAATTAGCCCTCAGGACAATCCTGCAATGCTAAGTAACTTCTTTGAAGTGAGCTAAGAGAAAAAATATTCTTCCCATCTTTTTTGTCATTTTAATCTCACTTTGACTAAATTGTCCAAGGCTTTCTACAAAGAGAAAAGCCAGAAATGTAACTGTGAGTTCTATTTCCATGTCCAGTCCATGGAAGAATGAAGTCCATGGAAGAATAACTTAGAAGAAGGTGATTTGGGGCTGACATTGAGTTTAATGGTTTAAGAGACATTTTTGACCATCTGAAATTTAAGTAGCACTTTGTTCATGGAAAGCTTCTATGCTATAACATCAGTTTCAAATAACTAGAATGAATTTTCCCTCTTTTTTGCACAGAGATTCTTAAGGAATTGGTCTTAGGGCAAAGCCAAGATAGTTTTGACTTTGAAAAGAGTTATCTGTAGTAAGTAAAAGAAAATTTTTCCTGTGGATCAAACTAAATATGTCTTTGAGAGAGATTTTATCAGTTGATGTTGAAAACACGCTCATTTTTGCCTAGGGGTGTTTCTCTATAACAAGGGTAGGAGATCATCATCTCCAAGGTCATGATGATCAGCCTGTTCAACTAAAGTAAACAATGGTCTCAGTTTCTTGATGACTTCTCTTTTGTCAATGGTGACTCTATGTATTGTAACAAATGAAGATTCTAAGCAGAATGGCATGCAAGGTAACAGGTTAGCATTTTTTTTGTAAGACAAAAGCAAACCTACAAATTGACAAGGTGTTAGCACAACTCAGTTATGCCTCTTTGGACTTTTAACCAGTCAAAATATAAAGAGTAAACTGATAAAAGAAAACACTGGAAAGATTGCAAGGCTCTAAATCTTACCTACTACTTTTTTTTTTCTTATTGTTTTCCACCTACCATGTGTTTTTCTTCTTTGGTATTGCAGATCTGATGTGGAAAGTTGTCACAACTTACTCTGTTGGAAGCCACTAAGAAGTTACTATCACCAGAGGAAGAGGAGAAGACTGGAGGGACTTGCTAGGACTTGGTGTTCTCCGTATCACCCTCTGTCAAAGATACTTGTGGGAAGGAGAAGTTTGTGCAAGAAAACCTCATGTGAACAATGTCTGAAGCTACCAAGCCAGCCAACCGGAATATTCAGACATTCACAGACCTTAGCAAGTTAAGAGCAGTGATCACAGCTCTCCACCTGTTTTCCCTTTACTTGGTGACATTTCTCTAACTGTGAGCAGAGGTAAGTTCTGAAGAATAATCCTGTGGATAAAATGGCTGCCCTAGGCACAATTAATTCTAAGAATATTTTAAACTGTTTATCGTTAGGTTTCTTTCCTCTTCACCTCTTGTACAGCCACATTTGTCTGTAACTGTTTTCTGATTTTTACCATCAAAACACATCATTATTCTCCATTATAAGTCTGCACCTTGACTCACTCAATAGATCTGATGCCTTGGGGCATGACACCAATATCAGTCAAGAATATTTTACTCATAAGACTGACATTGTCCAGAAATCAAGTCTCAGGAAGAAGCCACTGGTTTTGGAACTGGAAAGCTTTGTCCATCTTGAATACACAAGATGGAGGGAAATACAGTTTTCCATCTCCAAGAAAACAGGCATTTGCAGCATCAGACAAGTAGTATTGGTCTCACGGGAAAGTGAACCAACACCGAACAGGCAAAGAGCCTTTTTGGGTGGAAAATCTCTTCTCATTCGGTTTTTACACTGGTAATGTAAAAATAATCATCACACCATAGCTTGTGTCCTCCTCACTCCCAATATTTTAAATGAATGCACTCTGTGGCCCACGGGTTTGGAACTAATTTAAATTCATAGTAGAAACACACCACAAGTTGCTTTATTTTGAGTTAAATCCTGCCAGATGCGGAGGATTCTTAATTTCCATTGATGCCAATAGGACTCAAGGACAACTCAGTGTTTGGCACCAAGCACTCAATGCCAAACAGTGAACTCTGCCTCTGGCACTACACATTCAAATATATTGTCTCCAAGGGTATCATTAATGCTGACATACAGAGCCAGCAATTGGCCCACACACCTCTAAAGTTACATTTTGATGATTTGACCATCCTCCCAGGTGCTGAGTTCCTTTTGCGGGAATTCATTCTACAAATCAGCGTGCCCAGCTAGTGATCCAAGGAGCATCAGACACTGGCTGGATTTGTTCAGAATTAAGCTACAAAGCTGAAGATCTTTTCTTAAGAATGGTCAGCAACATAAATTTATCCACACACCATCTGCTATTCAAAATTAGGGCTGTAGGATAGGGCCACCCCAGAGAAAATACCCTTGATCCAAAAATGTCTTACTAAGTAGATATCAAAGGTGCTTGCACAGACAAAATGGTATGATAAGAGTTTGAGGTCAATTAGAGAAAGGCATTTTCTCCCATCCAAAGAATATTTGTAAGAATAAAAGAAGATCCCCACATTCTGTGGAACAGAGACCTTTTAAAATGTCATTAAAAAGTTGAGACAGACTCATCACCCCTAAAACAGCCCAGCAATTTAACACCTCACTTTCCACAATCCAGGAGATGATATTAACCACCGAGCTATAGGGTTAGTCCCTCTTTAACCCAACAGTGATGTGATTTGCACAAATAACCCCTACAGGCAAGGTTGGAAGGGGAGCTTGACTGACAAGCAGGGTTTTTGTCACACCTTATTTGTCAGGTAGGAGACCTTGCTGCAGATACAGGCAAAGCAGCACTTTGTAATGAAAATCCATTTCATGGAAGCATTGCTCTAACCAAAGTCTTGGGACTGCAGAAGAAAAAGGGTGTTTCTAATGGAAGTTAGATAAAACATACCAACTCACATACAGCTAAATCTGCTGTAGAGAAAGCAGGCTCTAGTTTTAACACAAACAGGTTAGGGTGATGACTTTGCAGAGGAATGGAGTTCACCTTTATTTTCTAAACTTATTAAACTGTAAAAGTTTCCATTAGGCCTAGGAGAACAGAGACAATAACACAGTTTTTTTGCTACTAAAGATCAAATTATTTTGAAAGGAGTTAAGCCTGATTAAAAAAAAAAAAAAACTTAGGGCAAACGTGGGTATTATTTTTTGTATGATAAACTGTCTTTTTGAATGCAATATTTCTTCTAAATTTCCTTAGTCTAGATATTACTGGCCCATTCTTTAAATCAAATTCACTTTCTTGATTTTTGTTTGGAGGAAGGAGCATTCAGACTACATAGTGAACACTATTATTTTTGGAACATTTTGTTATTGTAGATAGCTGATTTAATAAATTGTCCCATCTCAGACCCTAAACAAGTGTATAGTTTTGTTTGTCATTGTTGCTAAATTTAACTTCAGCTCTCCAGAGATTAAATACAGATTCATTAAGCTGCTGCATGGTTTTATCCATTCTCACATTCCTGAAAGATTTCTCATTTATTACAAAGAAAACTTGGCTAATTGTTAATTAGAAAGTGCATACAAATGTGATAAGATTTAATTAACTCAGACAAATACAACTCAAACCCTTAATAAAATGATTTATTTGCTCTTTTTTTTTTCTTGAAAAAAATTTGTAGTCTAGATTTGCAAAAGTCTTACTTATTGTCCCAGCTATCGTGGGGAGTTTGACCTTCAGATACAGTCATTCAAAGTAGTGGGAAGAAGAAAAAACTCACAATATAATTGAAAAATCTATGAAGTCTGTACTTCAAAATTTGCTGGAAAACCTTCGTTGAAAAAGTTTGCCATCAGAAAACACTCTTTCAACAAGAGAAATGTTTTATGAGGAAAGCAAGTCAATATGTATAAAATACCCCACAGAAAAAAAATAATCATTTTTATCTTGGAAAAGCTGAAAATAAACTTTTCAAATAAAATGTTCATTTTCAAATTCATTTTATTTTAGATTACTTTTGTTACATAGGTCATATCCTGACACAGCAGTAGTCACTCTGCACAGAATCTCTGTCAAGTCAAGTTAATATCAAATTATGCTCTCTGCTCCCATTGACCTCTTTGTATATTCAGGAACATGAAGCATCAGGATATAAAATAAAGCAGAGTAGGCAATAGGTTGTTAACTTTTGGGACTCAGCACTCCCAGCTTACATTTCTAGTAAATTCTGCTTGTAATGTGCAGTTAAGGCCTAATTAATGGATAAAGAAGGTAGCATTAAAAACAAATTACCATTTAAGTTAAGGCCTCAGAATTCACAGTTATAATTCAGTGTAGGATTGAAGCTTAAATAAACTTCCATGAAAACTGAGAAACAGCAAAAAAGATATGAACTGCTCATAAAAGTGGAAGAGTTTGAAAGACTTCAGATTGATGGATGCAATAAAATGAAATCTTCCTTTATCCCACACTGTTTAAATAAAAATTACCCATTCCTCCTGGCAGCCTCAGATGATATTCTAGGAAGAAGTATATAATTTTCTGTAACAGGGCTCCTGAAAAATAATGACATATGAAGGATTTACTGTAAAGTCTCTCAGACTCTTTCACAAGTTTCCTTCTTTCATGGAAAGCTCTGATGGTGGAGCTTTTACCCAGAGTTTTGTCATATTAAATTTTGCTGTGTCTACCACTTAATAATTGCAAGGTGTATCCAAGCTCTCCATTTTCAGATAAAGACTGGAAATAAACATTCTACTCACTGAAAGTATATTTGGATAGATGCTGTTAGCCAAACATTAGAAGTGACACTGTATTGCTCATCTATACATCTCCTCTTTTTTTTTAACAAAGGGATTGTTATGACTATAGAAATAACTGCAAAATTAAATACAGTAGATCTCAAGACTTAGTACACGTCAAGCAGTCCTATGAGATAAGACAACATCTGCTGTTCTGTGGTACATGCTGTGGCAGAAAAGCAACAGGAAAGAAGAGATTAATTTGAAATAGCATTAGAGACCAGGATCTCAAAAAACAGATAAACTTTTCTGGGTTTGGGGGAATGGCATTTATTCCTTGGAGATGGGCATTGGTCCTAGAAACAGCTTTGAAATCCATAGATCCTGCCAACAATGCAGCAAGAGCATGCTTTTGCTGGTCAGTCCCAGAGATAAAAAAAAAAACATTCTGCTAATGATACATAGCCTTAGGGGGAGAAAAACAAAACAAAACAAAACAAACAAACAAAAAAACCCGAGAAGAACAGCACAAGCCAAAATTTGGACTGGATTTCAAAACATTTCCGCAAAGTAGAGGAGATATAATATTTCAATTCTTTGCCCTGAAAACTCTGCTACCTGTCCATATTCAGATAGTTCTCTTGAAAAAGAGACTAGACATCACATCCAGGCATGATGACAGAACTCATTTTCAACACATTCAGGAAAACCACACAGAAATCAGTTACTTTGGCATATATACCCCATCATAGGCTCCAAGTGCTTCACAATATTGCTATTGTCATCTTGCAGGTAGGGAAAGATGAGGCTTGTATGGGTTTTTGAGACCTCATTCAGTGCCTTAGGCATGAGAAACTATCATTTCTATTTAGCCAAAATATCAGACATATTGTAATTACAGCTGTAATGTGATTAACATTGTGTTCTTGCCTGGTGCAGTCACGATGTTATCTGCAAATTAGAAGGATAGTGAAGTATCCAGTGAAGCTCTTACTCTTTCTCATACTCTCTTAAATATATATATATCAGCCAGCAAATTTTCACAAATTACAAAAAAAGCCAGAATTCAACTGCATGAAACAGAACATTCACCATTTACCGTTGTTCATGTGTCTAGAAAAGCCACGCTGTGTTACCACCCTAATAACTGGTATGACTTTGAACACCATAATGCAAAACATCTGGGTCCACTCCCACAGTGACCAATGAGAGCTAATTTTCTACAGCCAGAACAAATTATCATCTTCAAGGATGACAGCATCTGTCTCAGTGATGTATAAACATGTCTTCCCCTTTGGCCTAAGAGAAGATTCATCTAAGGAAGGGAGCAGAAACAGGGGTATTACAGCAAGGATACCCCTTGTGGAAAGCCAGCTGTTAGCTATTTATCTTTGTATGGCCGATGAGCCTTTATCCAACATACAGCTGTTCCTTCCTTTCCTCCTTATTAGCTACACCTGCCTCAAGCGTATGAGGGTGATTGTTAAATGCCTTTCTCAGTATTTAAAGTTTTATACCTGTTCTTAGTACCCCCTTGTTCTCACAGGTTGTAGTTTAGATGCTGTCAATTTATCTCCACAGCAAAAAAAGACAAGGCTTGGTTTTGTTTTCACAGAGTTGAATGAATAAAATATTCCTAGTTTTTTAAAGTATTACAAACCCAGTCAAGACAGCTATTTTCTCCCACCCATCTATGAATTCTTAACGCAGCTGTAACATTATGTGACCTCAAAATTTTTACTGGGGCTGAAATTTCCCAAAGGAAACATGTGTTCCTAAGCATATGTCACAAGATTCTTCCTCTTTACATAAGACTCAGCTAAACATTTAGTGGCCAGTTAAGCCATTTTTTTCCCTTCAGATGACAGCATTGTTTTAGGAAGCACAAAGGCAGATGGAGTATATTGTCTACCCACCCATACACAGTCATGTACTGGATACGTTAAGTCTTCACACTTGTTCCCTTCCTCCCCTTCCTCATAAATGTTTTTAGGTCCACGCTCCTCTGCACTGAACCCTCATTACCATTTAGTAAACTTTCTTATGGCAGCACCCAAAGGCCCCATCCAAAACTGAAACTCCCTTTCTAGGTATTATAAAAGTATACAGCAAGAGATTGCAAACTAAACAGATGAAAGATTGGAGCTGAGAATGGGCAGAGCTGGGAATAGACCACAGGTGTCCCAGGTTGCCCCTCAGTGCCCTTTTTCTTGTCCCAGCTCATAAATGATTGATTCACAGTTGTTGTAACATTTATACCTAAAGCCACAGAAGCATGCTTGGAAAAACTGCCTCCTTAGACTCAGCTTCCTAATGTCACGAAACAGAGTCGCAGATCCACTTTGTTCAGCTTTCAGCGCTGTCTCCTGACTGTATCAGCAACTACGCAGTGTCTGAAATTCCATACAACATACGTAACGGTTGGCTGGTACGCTGAGAGTAAGCACCAAGACAGTCAAAATTCATGCAGCACAAAAGCTTCGTTCAGCTTGACAAGCTAGCAGACTAGCAAAAGCAGTCCCTGAAAGCAGCTGAGGTTTGCTAGGCACATACATATCCAGCGTATTCACCAGCAGGGGTGAATGTAGCCATGAGGAGCACAGAGCAACCGGAGACTGAATCCCCTGGGTCTTGCGTCCTTGCCTGTTTTGGTGGGAGCACAGGACAGAGCATGTCGTCTTCCGTTTGCCCTGCAAAGCAGCAGCCGTGCCTATGCAGTGCAGCTGCAGGTTGGGACTCCATCCTAGCCTGAGATCCCAAAAGCTTCAAGACTGCCCCTGTCTCTTACTGCCTTCATCCATCAAGCAGTGATTTGTGTGGTGCTCAGGAAAAGCATGGAATAATAATTGCAAATCATTCCAACAGATAAGCAGGCCAAATAAAGTAGTGTCTGGTAATTCATCTACCCCACTTCTTGGAATTAAAAGGGCCTTCTTGTAGATTGAGAATAAATTAATCATGAATCTATAAACCAGAGAACATTGGTAAACTCAAAGAGAATAACGAGTACATGACAGGAAGCAGAGCATATGATATGCAGGGATGTATTTGCTCATTAAGTGCTACACATAAATATGCAACCTTCTATTCTGAAGGACGCGAAGATGGGCTGTAGGTGGAAAACAGTAAAGAGAAACAAACATTTGCTCTTATTCAACCACCCACATTCTTTCTTGTAAAAATAGATGCATGCAGACAGAGAAATAAGCCCAAAATGGGGGCTGAGGCATACACACACTTTATTCGCAAAGATTTAAATAAGGAATGTCTGGCCCTTTGGGAAATGAAGGTTGTCGAAAGTTCTCCATCTAATTGGGAAAGGGTTTCAGCAGCAATTCAATTATTTAATACAATTTACATTCTTTTTTCTCCAAGAATGATTACCGGGGGGATGGAGGGGGTATTTTAAAAAGTGTGTGTAGGGGGATTTCTTTTCTAGGAGAAGCTAGTGTTGTGCATTCATGATACAGTCACTGATCCCTGTCTAAGACAATCATGGTCAAAGAAAGGAACCCTCTTTCCTTCAGGAAATGGAATAATAAAGGCTTTTATAGAGGACACTGATATTTTCCCTAAATGGAGTTTTCCATTCCTTTTTTTCAGAGCTTGTTTTGCCCCCCTCTACAGGCCTCCCCACGTCACCTGGGTGCAATGCAGTACAAGTCCTGGGGTTGCTTGTGCTCTTTGACCGCACACCAATATTGATTTCATAGGCTTTATTATGAACTCTGTTGGTTCTTTCTGATCATCTTCTGTACGTTGATTCTTAGTACTGGGTCTGCTACAACGTGCTTTTACTTGCTGACTTCTAAATGACTTCATATGGGAAGACTGGGGCTTCTACAGTGAGTTCCTCCTTATTCCCAAGAAAAGCTGTTCTGCCTCTTTGTATGCCAGCTGCGGAGGGCTGCGTTCTTGGCTATCTGTAATCTGAAGCTGATATCATTTTAAAATCTGATGGAGGATTGAGTGACAATCAGCTAATGAGGTACCTCCTCTCGGGTCTTTGCCCATCTCTCCAGAGCCACAGCGGTGTAATAGGTTTTAGGAGGTAGTTATGAAATCATTTGCTGTTGTACCCTGCTCTTACTTGTATAAATGAAAATCTCACTGTGCTGTAGCATAAAATGCCTATCAAAATACTGTCCCCTCTTTGAAGAGCTCTGCAGTTTCTGGAAAATAAAATGGCCCTGCTGTATTGTATGGGGTAAGAGATGTTTTCCTTCTCACTGCTAATTTAAATTAAAAGCCTTATAGACCCTCAGGTCTCTGTTTTCTCGGAGTGGCCTTCTCTCTCAGTCCTAGAGTTCAAAACGTGAAGGCAGAATTATTTAGAAAAGGCGTGTAAGATGTGTAAGATGTAGCTATTTTCTAGAGTTTCGTTATACCTCTCCACCTCCCTTTTTTAAAAGTAGGTTGTTTTAGTATAAAATGCAGCTTTTTAAGATAGAAAATTGTTAATGCCGTGGTGAACCTAAAACCAGCTTCAGTTTCTCTTACTTTCTTCCTCTTTTCAAGCTCTGATGAGTAGTGAACTCACCTCAGCATGTCTTTTCAAGTTCCCTCCATTTTTCAGACTTCTTCCTGATGTGATCTCCTCTAGCCTCTAGCAGATTTACCTTTGTGGGGTTTTTTGTTCATTTGTTTGGGGGGGTTGAGGGTTTTTTATTTTAAATATTATGTGAAGATTACAGAGGACCAACATGTGAGTGAGTGTAACCTTGCCTTTATTTCTTGCTTAAATATTCCTTCCTCTTTGCTCTGCGTCCACCACTGTCCGTATGCAATTAGCATCCTTATGCTCTGCTAATGTTCTTGTCTTTAAAGCCCCCCCTTTGATGGTTATCACAATAAGCTATTTTGGTCCTCTCTCCTCCTTTTTCTCTCTCAAATTCTCAGTCCTTGCTATGCCAGACCACATCTTAACACTCTTCTAGGACTTAGGCCAACTCCCAGATAACCTTTTGGAAGCTGGAGTAATCCCATAATGACTAAATAGGGACAAGAAATGCTATTGCATGTTAGCCAAATGCACATCTCCATCTCAGTAGTATTTAAAAAGGAAAAGGAAAAACACAAATGACAGAGTATCTCCCCTGGTCTCTGAGCTCTTTTAACCATATACACGGTGACTGCACTCACTGGACCAACTAGACTGTACTAAAAGCTATAGAATTGTTATGAAGAGATTGAAAAATAATCTTAGAAGTATTTTTTTCAGATGTCATGATTAAGAGTTTTCTTTCGATCTCATAGAGACAGGCATAGTCTGAGAGTCAATGGGGATTGTTTTCAACACATGGATGTTAGTCTTCTGTGTTTAATTACGTTCAAATTGACATTTTATCATTTTAAAGGTACATTCAATATTTCATATCTATAATGTGTTAGATACATTACACCACATAGAAATTGAACATTTATGAGAACAATCAGGCAGTCTTTATCCAAAATTTTTCTTTCATTGTTCTGAGCCAGTAAAAACAACAATTTAACTCATCTCAGTAGAGAAATAGCCTTCCAGTGATCATAGATACAAGACAACGCTGGCACCATTGTTTCTGAAAATGGTTTTTCACAACCATCAGGAACAAAAAGCAGTCATTAAAACTACCAGTTTCACTCAGGTTCGGCCCCACCTGTTACAGAGCATTAACATTTTTTTAAAAAGAAAGGGCAGAAGTGCCCTGAAAGCCACCTTGATAGGCTGTAAGGAAATTTCACCTTTGTCACCTGCAGTGGATAACTAATAGCTCAGTTATCTAGAGCTGAGAAGATCAAATAAAATCAGGGCTATGGAGAAGGAACCCCACACTTACTGCTACTGTTTTCTTTCTCTTCACATAGATGAATAAGTTATAAGCATATATCTAGGCCTCTAATAAATACATTGCTAAGAATAAACAAATATGAAAGGGCAAATTCTACACATCCAAGTTGCTTCTATTGTTCTGTGTTTCTCTGCTTTAAAAAATGAAAAAGAAAAAATGAAACACCTCATAATTATTGAAGGAAACCCAGCCCTTATTTTAACATTCATCAGTCATCCTTAAGCTCTACTCATTCGCTTACTATCGCCTTTAAAAACTAATCTGGGTGTGAAAGGATGGGAAAGCAAACTCACCCACACAGGGTGCTTCAAGCGCATCAACAGCAACCATGGTTGGAACAATAAAGGTGGTGGATGGTGCATTTAGAGGTGGCATCAGGTCATGGATCTAAGACATCCTGGAAGGGTCCTATACCACCCTTCACAGAAAGGTTGGCCATCCCACAAAATGCTGCACGCAGCCATCAGGCTTCTGGTACTGAAGAAACTGGGCAGCTGTGCAGAAATCTTGTTGCCCTTCCACTTTTCCATGTTAACGGAGCCAGGTGGCTGGAAATACCAAGAGGTTCTTTGAGACACAGCATGGATTTTCTTCCCAGTGCTTGGGAAATTTTGTTCTGAATATAGTTTAAAAATCCTTTCCAGCAGCTACTTCGGCTAACTATGTATATTTATTTTCATATTTCTCTTGATTATACACACCAGAAGATTTAGAAGATCATATATTGCTCGTGCTTTGATTTAATTAGTATTTGGGGAATTGGGTCTGGCAGGTTGCATGACTGCTTTCAGGGTGGAAATTCTCAATTAGCAGTATGCTAATGAATGTACACAGGCCATGTTTTCTCATTTTCACCTTTTACCCTTTGCCCAATTTCAGAGGATAAAACAGGCCTGTTATAATTTTTGTTAGGACAGGATTAATAGCTTGAGTTCACACATTCAACACAGGGTTGCTTTTGGTGTCTCACAAAACAGCAGTAAGTACGAACCACTTAGATGCTCTCATTTCTAGCAGCTCGTATGTTTTAAGTGTCTGAAATGTTGTTTTTTTTAATGGATCATTGCATTTCCACATTTTGGTAGATTCATTTTTGCTGTTTCACTCTACAAGATTCATCATTCTTTACAAAGCTAATGGATTTTCCATGCAATCAAAATTTGAGTCTTCAACTATTTGCCAAATTAAAATATAACTCTCTGCTAGTCATCCTGCATATAGAAAAGAAGGAATATGTCATAACAGAAAATCTTTTTGTTCTGTTTCTATTTCTTTTTCTTTCCTATATAATATTTTTTAAAGCATCAATGTAATATTGAATGGAAACTCCAAGGGGAAAAAAAAAAAAAAAAAGGGGGCAAGAGGGATTTTGAAAGTGACTCTTGGCTGGCTTAAATGCTACCGCTCACAAAACTCTGCTGGATTCAATGGTGGCTGCATGGGCATTAGGAAGTAGTGTATGTGCTGTGTAAAAGAATACATTCAGCAATAAATAGCTACAGGAATGTCATACAACTGAGTGGCAGGCAGATTCTCAAGGTCTCTCAGTAAAATGAAAATTCTGCTGGGGGAGCCAGACTTTTTTTTTTTTTTTTAAATCTGGCATCTATTATTACAAAGTCTTATTCTGTGATCATGCTGCTAGGGTCATCCACAGTGCAAACATTATTTCCACTTAAGTGACACAAAGCATACAAATATATTGGAAGTAGAGAGGGAAGATTCCTTCCTTTTCTCCATAGATGTGGAAGGTACCTTGGCAATGCAAGTGATGAAATTACAATTTATCTCTCTATTATGAGATATCAGGCCTATTAAAAGATCTTAAAATTGGATTGTGGCCAAATATTATTCTTATGTAGTTGGCGTTTCAAGAAACCCACTTTCTGTCCATCTCAATAGCTAATTGTTATCCAAGACTATTACTATAAAATTAATTGGAAAAAGGAAAAAGAAGATAAAAAAAAAAGATCATCCTTGTTTGGGTGACTAGAAAGCCATGGCTTTTTTTTTTTTTTTTTAACACAACAAATGTTTTCTTTGATGAGCAATGAAGAAAGAAGCTGATAAATAATGTTTCTCTTCTCTATTTCATTTTCCAAACAAGTTTCTCAGAGAAGCCTCCTGCTGTTTTAAAATAATGCGGAACACCATATTAAATAATTACTAATGAAAAGGTATTATCTGTTTCTGCAACTACAACATAAGCTAGTTTTTTTTTACTGTAAATAAACATTATAAAGAAACCCGGATAGAAAATTGTGGAAAAGTTGGATTACTGAAAAGGTTCAAATCAAACCCTACTTTTTTGTAGTTACCTTCTAAGCAGTCATCTTTAGTGACTGTTTCAAATGTCCATTAAAAGAGAGATACCAAAAAGCCAGAAACAATTAGAAGAAGATTAAAATGTAAAATTATACTGATAGCTTTGTTTATATCATGATACTTGCAAAAATTTGGCTCTAGAAATGGCATAAGTTTTTGATTCACCTTAAGACTTATTTAAGCATTCCCACCTTTCCATTTGAAAGGCAAACACTTTCGATTTCATTACATTTTTCAGAGGAGGAAAATACAATAGCTGCTATTCACATCTGCGATTACATGCCACAAGCAGGTTTCACCTGAGAGTCATAGCCAAAGAAGAAATATTCAAGTTAGAGATTTATCTACATCCATCCACATATTAAATACCTCCTCAGAACAAAATAAATACTGTCAGAGAGTATAACTGAAGTAGCAAATGGAGCAGCCTACAGGAAAAAAGAACGGACTCAAGTGTTTTCAAAATTGGATGTTCGAGGTTAAGTACTGAAGATCCCTACTTAGATGATGGGAGATGAGTACTTCAGATAAGAAACAGCTGAGTGCTCGTGGACCGGTGGCATAGCTCTCGAGTACGTGAGCTTTACAAATGCAGCACAACCTGAGGCCAGAACGCTCCAAGCCCTGTGCTCTGAAGCTGGGAAGGATAAACACTGATTTAGGGACTCCATTTCATTATTCATCTCATCTTCCAGGCCTGCCACCCTGGGCTGTTGCTTCCAGATGAAGACAGAACCTCTGTATATTCTTTACACTTATGAAGTTTTACAGGAATATCTAAGCCGGAGGCCCCGCTTCACTTCTAGACCCATAATCCAGTCACGAAGCAGCAGCTTTCTTGCAGCTTCACTTTTTTCTGCTGAACTGGGAGGTTCTTGCATTACCAGCTATACTGTCCTTCTCAAAAGAAATGCTGTTTCAGTCCTGGCAGTTAGCAAGGACCTTATATTTTCTTAGTATTAATTAATATTGTGGTCATATTAGCTGCAGTGATTAGCCTCTTTTCATCCTTGCAACATTCAGGAGCTCCTGTTATAAAAGGAAGGGTGCAGGGTTAGGGAATCGGAGGCAGACTTATAAATGGGATTTGGGAGTTTTGGCTTAGAGCCTTCTTCAGTCCACTAGAACATGCCGTCTTTCATCAGCGCTGGAAAAGGAGAGTTTTTGTGCCAGTACTGACATGTCTGCTAAAGACTGCTTGCTTTGTGCTTAGCCATGTGCCACTGGTCTGAACTCACATCCACCGAAGCCAGTGGCAAAACCCTCCTGGTTGCAGCAAGACCCAGAAGAAGAACCAGCACAAGAGTGAGGGTAGTGTAGCCCATCTGCATATGCTCATCCTCCTCAGTGCACTACTATATCCTAGCTTGGCCTTTCAAAATGCTCTGACTACAGCTTTCAGGCTGAATGAAGCATGAAGAGAAACCCAGGCTCTATTCAGTGCAGTCATTTTAATTGAACAGACCTTTTAAAGCTTTACTTCTTAACAAAGCAGGGGTATTTTTACAACCTGCATATTTTGTGGCATTTGATTTTAATTTACGAGTGGATGAACTTGCATCAAGTTGTCTGAATCTGTTCTTCATATTTGAGTTTCATTTTCTGCCTCTTCTCTTTAATGATCATGGAAGCTCGTAAAGTTTTACAAGAGTTCTCATTTTCCTGACATAGTATAAAAATCTCCTCAACAAGACATAGCAAGGAGACATCTTTGCATTTAGACTAAAATAAATATTCAGAATCAGTATTTGTCTTCTTTACTCCTGTCTAATTATTGTGATTAGGTCTAGTGTGTGGTTTCACTGTTCACATAAATTTTGTTCTGGATTTTATACCATAGATGTGTCCTGATACCTTTCTTTGAAAACTAAATTCTGAACATTTAGCCCCTGATTGAAAATCCTTTGTTGCTTTCAGTGAGTAATTTTTCATTGATAATCTCACTGATTCATGTGAATACTTGCTTACCAGAGGGAGTAAGAGGACTCTTATATACTAATGATTTTTTAAAGGTATTCATTGCTTAAGGAGCAAGGGACACATTCAGATACCCTGACACTGGTAGTACAGTCCTCAATAACTCCTCCACTGAGACTTAGCTTTGTGGCGACAGAATGTTTAACCTGAGTATTGGTGTGAGGACATGGCCCCTGGCGTGTTAATGGCTTCAAATTGCCGCCATCCCTGCGTTAAAGTAAAAGGGATGTGAGAGCAGACAAAGCACTCCCGCACAGAGAGCGAGTCCTTTCCTACCAGGTGCCTTTGCTACCGACCCACTGAGGGCAAGAGCAAGCAAAGAGGTGTCTCACAGCAGGTCTTCCAGCCTTCTCAAGGAGACAGAGCTTTTCTGTGCTCCCCTGAGGGGATAAGAACAACCCCAAGGAATGGAATTTCTTGCAAAAATGGGTGATTGAGAGACAAATTTAATGAGACAAGCTCCTCACTAATACCTCTTGAGTAGATCCCTGGCTAAATAGCACGATTTAGAGGAAGAACCACAGCATATCACCTCGTTATTTTCTTGATCTTGTTAAAGGAAAAGTGAAAGAAATTGCTCCCCCAACTCTGATTTTGCTAGTGTGCCCCACCTCCCCTCCCCTGCTCCTTCATTATTCCAGGTTATTATTTTCTAATGATAGCTTCCAATTTTTCCATTTTCTTTGGCCTTCTTTCTCCCCTTCAAGAATGGGACATGCAAGAAGAAGGAGAGCAAGCCAAGATGGAAACACTGCATGCAAAAACAGAAAGTTAAGGAAAAGGTATTTTGGGCAATAGTCTGGCTTCAGAGCCTCCACAGGTCCGGAAAGAAAAATTACAAATGAAAGATCCATTTCAATGACCAGCCCATAACTGCACAGCTCAGCCTATAACTCACAGTAGCTATCTGCTGATTTAATCTTCCTGCAGCTTGATCTTCTCAATGTTTTGTATCTGTACTGAGTTTTTAGCTCAGCGCTGCAACATGAAATTTTCCTTAGTCTTTTTAATGAGGTACAGTACGTCCCTTCTTTGCTGACTCCCATAAGGATGAACAAAGGGAAATTCACACATCGCCTCAGAAAAGTAACAGGCACAACTGGGAGCAGGCACAGGAAGTCAGCCTCAAAGCTTCCACAGATGTGGAGAAAGATTAACAACATCAGGCAGGCTAATGTATTTGAAGCACCACTTAGTAGCAACCCATAACCATTACTGAACATACTGAATGAGATTTTTGCAGGAAGCGTTTCACCCATTTCCTAGTTTTTGGTCTTTCTGAAGAACAGAAAAGAGGTTATGAAAGTCACTATGTAGGAGTGAGCAACTTCAGAATAAAATACCCACAAAACCTCCCTCCCTCTTTCCATGAAATGACTCATATCAATGCAATTGCATTTTGCTGAAGTATCTTATAAGTGAGATGGAACATTTTCAGAGGGAACATTTAGGCTGGTAAAAAAATATCAAATAAAAACATCCTGATGAAATGACGTGTTTGTCCATTTTGAACTAGTCTCTCAGGAGGCATACTAGACGTGTAAAGCACTCTTGAAACTGCAGCCAGTGGATAGGGAGTGGCTGAATTGACACCGGAGATGTCCATATACCTAGGATGAATTAGCAAATAGTAATTGAGGGACAATTTGACTACACCAAGGCAGGTCAGGAGTACCCCATGTAAATTAATGGAATAAAACTGGTTTAAGAAAGAGATAGTCAACTCTAGGGTTTAAAGGAAATTGCTCAGAAGTTTTTGTTTTTGTGTGAAAGGAGAGCTGAATCTAAACACAGTAATTAATTTAAATGTTTTGGCATAGCAAGGTACTCATACATCAGAACAATACTTGCAGAGCAGAACAGAAACAATACCAGTGAACTTGGAGACTTCTTATAGAAAAACAACACAAGTCAGTATAGTCCTATTTTATTTGCTTAATTATTAAAGCTTTTAAAAAATTCAGATAGGAGAGCATGTCTGGCAGCATGCCTAAGCTGTGTAGCTGGGACATGCACATCTCTGCTGAGGGTGACTGGGAAAGCCATTTTCACAAGGATAAAAGCAAGAATTGCTCCATTGGTATCACACAGACGATGGAAACAAAAGCTAGAGCAGAGGCAAGACACGTTTTACATTGAGTAGATGTGAATTTTTACGCGCAGTATATTGAATAGGTATATTATTTCTATGGTGGACACGGAATATTCTTTACTTAATTCATTTATTAATTTTTTAGCTTACCTCCTAAGCTCCAAACATTTTCCAAAGAGCAAAAATTTCTCCTATTCAAATTAATTTATGACCTAACAAATCCAACAGTCAGACTTTCCTACAAACTTTGTCCATCTTGCACTCAGAAATGAAGCAGAGAAATAACTTCACATGTATCTAATTCTTGGCTGCACAATGTAACCTATATTTCTATGGTACAGTATAAATTACAAAGTAGATCCCCTTGTTGACTAAGACCCATATAGTGCATAGCCCTTACATCTCCTTGATGTAAAATTAAATGCAAATTTCAGCATGTGCTTAATTGTTCCAAAGAAAATGGTGAAATCAGCATATGAACTTTAAATAGAACTGATGAGTATAGTTATTTCAACTGACTTTATACTTCTGTTTTTTGCAAAGTCCCCTGTGAACGATATGCATTTTTCTACTGCTAATAGAAGAAATTATCATTCTGTCTGCCTCCGATTACTGTGCGCAGATGATGAAGAGTCACCCACAGCCCCATTAGGGACTGCGTTGCCCAAGCCTGTTTCAACTTTAGGCAACTCAGGATAATGTCAGTGCTGACTTCACACCGGAGTCTGGACCAGGAAGCTGCTGCTGCTGCTTGCGTGCCGGTGGGAATTCCTGCACTTCACAGAGCAGGATGGCCCAAAATACTGTATCCCCTCTAATCTGCCTTACTTCATTTTATGCCCTTAAAGCCGTGCAAAATGCAAACATAACGCACTGCAGAGTCTTTTTAAAACAAAAAAATGGTCATGCCCAACCTGTGCGAAGCCTTTCTGGGGAAGCAGTTGTGGCAACAGATGGTGTCCTTTTCATAATCCAGGTTGCAGAAACTGCAGCGAAGCGGTACGAATATTGTGTAAAGGTTGTAAATGTCGCAGCCTGTTACTGCTTGGGCACCTGTACAAAGCAGGTGCCAGTGATATAAAAAATGTCCATCCTGAGAGGCCACTCTTCTGAACTGGAAGGGATCTACTGGAAATCAGTGCTGCTTCTTTTGGTCACCTGGCTTGAGCTCACACTGGGCCACAGAGCAGCCAGGAAGGGTTAAACTGTCCATCACATCCAATTGAATGACAAATAAGTGTCTCTCAAACAAGAAACAAAAAAGAAATAAAATAACGAAAAGTGCTGCAAGTGAGTACAAACAATGCCTCCAGCTCAGCGCTGACCACCCTGCAAATGGTGCTGCTTCCTGATGCAGAATTGAACCGGGAGCTTGCCATGTGGCTAATGCCTTTCTCTAGTGTTTTGCAGAAAGTGAACAGAATGAGGTGGGGTCTGACTATTATTCTTTGTTTCTTCATGACACATTCAAACCCTGCAGTGATGAAAACTCAGAAAGTATGTTGACATACTATGTTATAAAATTCAAGGTGCTGATCGTTTATAATACTAAAGATCCGAAACTGCTTGTAACTCAAACTTGGGGAACTAAATAGACTGTGGGAGAAGAAATAAATTTACAAGCCTCAGATTAATTTAGTGTGATTTGCACTCCCAAATGATAGTTTATATGCTTTTCCCAAATATTTTTATGTTATTATTATTATGTCAGATACATCAATGAAGACAGCTGAATACGGTAAGACTTGCTTTATTTCATGAATGCAAGAGACAAGAGGGCTAAATTCAGGGCTGATTTTTAAATGGCACAGGTCTGTCAAAGTCAATGAAACCACAAAGATATATGTGAAGAGAAAGCCAGAGCTTGAGTTTTCTTCAGTGTTGCTTTTGGGTTGTATTTTTCAGTAACAACAATAATGTCTAATAGTGCTCTTGCTATTTCATTTATTTTAAAATATTCTTTGTAGGTCTTGCAAATTTTCATGTTGCTCAAGAGGTAGTACCTTTTCAGGACAAGAGTTCATTTTTAGGAAACTTGAAGTAAAGTGATTAGTGAATGAGCCCTGGTTGCAAATCAGGCAGCACGCTGTTGATTGGATAGAGGGCAGTTTCCTCCTCTGCATTTTGGGTGCAGTGTAACACAGGGATCAAGCACTGATTAATTAACAACTGTGCAGATCTGTGATAATGTAATTAAAGAAATTTCAGGGCACAGAGGATTTGAACCGTACTAAAACATTTATTTGTACTGTATTTTCAGCCACTAGATGCCACTCTGTGCTGTGGGGCGATCCTGGCAGCATCCCTGGTAAACAAAAGAGACAATGTCTGGTTTCAAGCTGTGTAGAAATCTGTTCTTTTGTCCTATAGGTACAGCTCTTCTGTAAGCTCTCTATTATATTTCACTATATAATGATGTGTTCAGACAAGCCGAATTAACTCTCTAAAGTTAAATTCGACTGGGTGCTTCTTGATTTTTGAATGCTTAGTTCTGCAGCCTTCATGCCCTATTACTGTGAAGGAATAAAGTGGGGAGAGGTATAAAATATATAAATGTAGCGTGCTTGCTAAGCATAGCATTACTAAGTCAATACAATTATTTCTCAGCTAAGCAGCTGAAGAAGATATGTAGGAATACTCAAAGTTAAATCAACATTGTATTGATATATAAAAGTGCTGATAGTGCAGGGGGAATACAAACCAATCAACAGACTAATTGTTATCAAGAAAAATACTAATAGTTCCTCATTATCACAACTACAACACATTTATTAGAGAGGACTCTATCTTCACCTTCTCATTAGAATGGTGCATCTCTTATTAACACTCAATTAGAAGAAAACCAATTGTGAGTTACTTCTGTGTATAGTTTCCCCACAGCTGACTGCTGTTTCCAAAGAGAGAACTCAGCTTATAACAGCACCCTGTTGTTCCAGCCCCCCAAAATACAGCAGCAGAAAACAAAGAAACAAGCAAACATGCCCCAAAACCCTGTTCAAAATCCATCCTTCACTGGACGGACTTTCTGTCGACAGAGCCTCTACATGATGCTTTAGGCTGTCTTCTAGAAAAACTTGAGCTAGGTCATGCACCAAGATTAGCTCCGGACACCGCTGCAGTCTCATCTGAACTGTGTGATATTTTCTGATTATTCGTTGTGTTCCAGGTTTTCATTGTCCAACTCTCAGCATCATCTTGCTGCTTGGAGATCTTACTTTTGTAATGAACAATCCCCCTGACTCTCTTATTATCAAATTGCCCCCTTTCAGTGTCTAGCTGCAAGTGTTAATGAGGATCCAAGTTTGATAAATATTCTCACAAAACCTCCGCATATGTCAGATTCAGGCACAGTACGCTTGATCTTATCAGTGTTGATTGTTTGTGGGCAATATTAGAAGCCCTGGCAATCAGCCTATAGAGACAATATATTATGAAATAAAACATTCTGCCCTGTAGTTCTTCCCTGGAAAAAAAATGGGTATTAAGTTTACAAGTACCCATCAGTGATTTTCCTAGACTCCACTTTTTTCTAGTAGCCTTCCCTAGAAATTAAGAAGCCAAAAACTACTCTGATCCCTTTTCTCTCTCTACATCACATTCAACAATAAAAATTCTACAAGCCAAATGGCATCCTGCCTGCCACCTTCATTGCTGCCAGGAAGAGGGTTTGTATAGCTATAGCTCGGTGCAGTTGTGTAACAGCTGTGAATTACTTTCATGCAGGAACTGCTACCAGGAGCAAGACAGAAAAACTACTTAGCTGTTTTCAAGGGAAAGAGACTTAAATTCCATCCATGCTCTTCTAACTTTGTTATCAGCTACTGGCTAAAAAGCCACTTTTGAGACCTCAGACATGGCTAAATAGTAAGTATTGTTGTCTTTTCCCTTCACTGCCCTTGCAAAACAAGAGGATGTCATGACAACCAGGAGAGCATATTTCAGAGACACTAGTGTCTGTGCTGACTGATACTTGTTGTGGAGCTTAGCACTACCTGTTGCAACCAGTGTAATTATTTCCCTGCTTTTATACCATTATGTCTGCAGTACACTCACTGGTACTCCAGAAATCCATTATTCTAGTTCTGCCTGTTCCTCAGGCTCAGTAAGCATACACAGACAGCCAGGCTCTTTCATGATGTCTGGGTTGGACTTTGGGTTCTCTAGTCAACAATCCCCAACTGGCCAATTAATTTCCTCACCTATCACAGTTCAGTTTGAAGTAAATGGATATAAGAAACTAGGTTACAGACATCTAACTTCTGTCCACTGCACAAGACCACAACTTGCATCTAAACCAGAAGCATGTGAAGTAAAAACACAGCCCATAGATGTGAGAAGGGCTGCTAAAAATACCAAGGAACTCATTAGTGATGCAGCAGTCAGTATAGTCTTCATCACTAAAAAACTCACCAAATGAAGTGAGTTCTGAACTGTTTTCTTCCATCCATCTGCAGGTTGCCAGGGCATCGCAGAGTAAGAAAACTCGTCAGACATACACTGAAAAAGTGTCTCACATAAGAGCATTTAGGTCAATTTTAGTCAGTCCAAAGTACTGGACTATCTAAAAAGCTAGCACTGATACCTTACCTATTTACAGATTGCTTAAGATTAATGACACATGCAAGAGCCCACTGATGTCCTTTTCATCATGGTGATGACATAACCCTGTCTAGTTATCCTGAGAGATTGAATGATTGAACTACCTTGAATGTATAGTTCAATAAAACCACAAATACTCAGATTACCCAAACTCTTTTGCTTCCGTGGGACTGTCATCTATTACTTCTGGTTCAGCTTTCACAGCTGGCCAGCCTGCTTTCCAGTTTAGATGCCAAGTGTGAGGACATCACAATAATCTCAATGTCTTGAACACCAGCAAGAGACCTTCCAGTTTCTGCCAGAGAAATTATTCCAGTTCAGTGGAGCTGGATTCCAACAAATTCAGCATCAGATGAAAGCTAATACTGCTCTCACTGCATGACAATAAATCGTTATTTTTATATAATGCTGATTCCTGAACAAGACCTTTTTTCTCATCAAATATTTTCCTGAAGCCCTTGGCTAAAGGAACGGTAAGACGAAGTGTAATACATTCTTTAAAGCTGCATTGCTAAGGCTCTGTTGCTGGCCTACAACCTTTCTGTCAGCCTCTGCTGAAGCTGCCAAATGAGTCTCCAAGGAGCTATCTGGGGTGCTAAACTGTTTCATCAATCCTGAGTGCCTACAACCCTCTGCAGAACAGGGTAAAGCTACTGCAGTGAATTATGCTCCTTCACTAAAAAGAACATGGACATTTGAAAAACCTTGACACACAGCACGAGCATGCTTTGCTTATGTCCATTATCCAACAACCCACCTCCACTCCCAGTCTTCAGTACACCCAAGAACCATAAACACCCAGAAGGACTCGTAAAATGAGCTCTACCCAAGCATTTCGTGCTTCACAGAAGAGCTGTGAACAACTGGCCTCACCCTCAATTGAATCAATCAAGGCAGCATTTGAAGAAAAAAACACCTTAAAACATAATATAATCCAAGAAACTCAAGACATCCAAACTGGACATACTTATAGCCATAGCCAATTATCATGCAGTTCCAGGCTTGATATAATTTGGATTCAGACTAGGACCAGAACTGCAGATGGGAGATCCTGTAAAGTCTATACATAAATGCATTTCTCTTGACACCTCTTCAACCTTCAATATTTCAGTCTTGACTGAAAAAGGTGATAGACAGAGGTCTGTTATAATTCACAAAAATTTTCATACTCTTCTTGTCTTTTCCAATCAGGTCTTTCCCTGCAAGAATCTAGTCCTCCTTCAGTGGAGATACACAAGGTCCAGTTCTCTCCGATACTACAAGCTATACCACCATTCCTGAAAGGGCCACTGGTTAGATGTGAGCAGGTGATGGGAAGGCACATCTGTCTAAAGCTGAGCCCCAGCAAAAGAGGGTTGATGCAGGTGAGCATCTACAGCTGTAATACAGCCTGTCCTACTAAAAATATATGCCTGAAAATCATCAAATCTTTTGATAGGCTGGGAACACTCATGGATTCCTGACTGATAGTATAGATAATATGAAGTTGTGTCTACAGAATTTTATCAGCTTTCTTTACATAGGAGATTCTAGCTCATCCTGAAACATGATGAGACAGTCATTATTAATGCCCTAATTTTTCTCAGCGGTACTAAACTGGTGTAATTTAACTGGGCATGAAACTTTCAGCATTTCTAGAACTTCAATGTGTACTTCAACTTCTCATTTGTAAACGTCTGATCAGAATAGCTAGTGCATCAGCTACATTAGAAACTTTTCTTCTTCAAAACATAATAATCTAACCTGCATCTCGGATATGCTGAGTGACATATAGGGAGTCACTGACTTTAAAATGAGTCACATTCATCTCAAACCCAGTATAATCCAGATTCAGACTCAGAAAAGGAAATGGAACCATGGATAGATGATCTCCGCCTCTATCAATAGATGAAAAGTATTTTTGCTTTTCCATAAAAAGTAATTTAAGTTGAAGATCTTTTTTTTTCTTTTTTTAACATCTTCCAGGACAGAGACCTAGAGGAGCTGAAAGCTTTATAATTAACACCAAGATTCATAATAATGTTGTACTGGCCAAACTGAGCTCTCCAAAGAGGAAGGCAATACTTTCTGCTGCCTGCACTCAGGCCCCCAGAACAAATACCATCTGAAATTTTGCAACCTTCTGAGCTAGGAAGAAGAAACATGTCTTCAACTTAATCTATTATTTCATGCACAGAAATACAAAGATTTTCAAAAAGAAAAGTACCACAAGAAGACAAACGACTTCCCATGCTTCTGCCACTGGAGAAGGGCTGACAGACAAACACTATGACAGAAGGCCTAGTCAAGTGTTTAATGAACCCTGGTTGGAAGATACTCCAAAATTGCTGAGCAGGAGGACTATACAAGATGCATTCTACCTTAAGTAACCATCCTTGTAGCTGTATGAGGCCTGCAGAGCTCAGAGGTATCGATGAAAAGCAAAAACAGAGAGTAGTCATTTTATTAACAGATACAACACTGCAAACACAGTTAACAGACTTATCAAATGGGAAAATAAGACTTTCACACAGACAGTTCTCAGAATAAACTTTAATTGTAAGGTCACTGCAGTGGCATTAATTAAGACAGCATTCAACAAAGGTAGCAATATCCACCTTAGGTATGCCAAGAAGTACATATATTAACTATGGTTTGTACGTCTAATTTAGAAAGTTTCATTCTTTATTGTACTTATTTCAGTTAAACATAATTAAGAAATGGGAATTAACTACTAACCATCAAACTAAACAAACAGAGAAGGAAAAAAATGAGAAACTAGTGTAATAAGTTTTGTAAATTCTTGTAGAAGGGTATAATTTACCTTTACTCTTTAATCCCTGCTTTGATTTCTCCAGTTCTTGCATTAATCCAGTATCCTGGATTTTCATGTAAGAACTTCCAGCTCATCAGTAAACATGTAGACACATTTCTGATTAATTTACTTTATTGATTAAGAGTTTACAAAAAAACCCCACAGTAAATTCCTTGGAACCTGGGCAATATACACATGTTTTATTACTATTGTTTCAATTTTCTTCTGCTCCAGGCAAATTCTACCATAAACAAAAGCTAATAAACCTGATTCAGGAGTTATAACCACCACATAACATTGTAAAAGCAGCAAAATAGGAGGCTGTGCAGCAGCCCTCACTTTAGTTAAAAGTATTTTTAATGACTTCATCCTTCATGGTTGCCCAAAGCACCCTGTGAAATAAACCTTTAACTCTTACATCGTTTCTGTCTTAAGGGTAATGAGCCATATGTGAAGACATCTGCAATGCCTGAAAAGAGTGATCATTAATCAGAGAGAAGACAGGACACTTTCTGATTGCTGATATGGGAAGAAAAACCTTTCAAAAAGTCACTGGAATGAAGAAAGGAAATTTGTCCTTTATTTTGCATGGCATGAATACTGCAGGCATGATTTTTATTTCTTGCACACGCTGGGGAGTAGAAACCCTATGCTGTGAGAGAGGAAGACACCAGAGAACAAAGAGAGGATCCAAGAGAAGGGAGTTCTGTGAAAAAGGCTAAGACAACAGCATATGTTGTTTGTATAGAAACCTCTTTCTTACTTACCCAGAAAGTCTGAAGGAAGACCCAAAAGCAGGGCACAGATTGTAGGCTTAACCTCTTCTTTTCTTCACTCTAATTGCCTTTAGCTTAGAAATTACAAGGTCGGGTACCCTCACAGTTTTTTCTGGAACTAGAAGAAGCCTTGGCATCTCCTCCTGACTGCTGAACACCCATTTTGAGTCACCTTCAGTTGCACCTTTATGTGGCACCATCTGGTGTCAGACACACCATTCTGCAGGGACAGCTGTACCATGCCTTCTCACTGAAGCATTAAAGCTGGTACCCTCAGCAGAGTGGGGTTTTATGCTTAAATTTGTGTCAGTTAATGTCTTCTTCGTGGTGGCAATCCCTGCTTTTTTCCCATTTTGAAGAAAAGCAGCTGGAAGTGTTTTGTAATGTAAGGAGCAAAATACTCTCACAGAATAGAGAAAATAATTTACACAGAGATGTGGAAAGAATGATTCATGCCAGGCCGAGATAAGAGGAATGAATTACCACCTTGCTGATCTCTCTCCATTGATCATAAAGGGAAATGAGACAGCTAGTTCAGAACAGCTGCCTGACTTTTAGACTCCTGAAGTTAGAAGACCATAATCCCTGTCAGGCTTGGGAGATGGGTGTTTTAAGGACTGAAAAGTTCTACGTTTCTAGGAGACATCTCCAGGCAAGAAGTATGTATTATGTCCAGGCTTAGTGCTGGTCAGACTCCATCTCTTGGTTTTTATTCTAAAGGCTTTCTTGCCTGTTATAATGTATTCTCCAAGCAGGGGTGTATTTTCCAGGAAAGCTGCACTTTTTATAGATTTGCAAATATGTTCTTCCATCCTTTAAAGCAATTACATACATAAATATCACTGACTTCTACATGCTTTGTGCTCTACTGCTCTGTTTCTATGAGCCTGTGGCTTACATTTCCTAATGATATGGAAACAAGCAAATTAAGACAATGAAAATAACATTTACATATAAGGCATACTAATTAACCAGTAGCACCATCTTCCCTCCTACTGTGAGAAGTCTCAGTTTGTGAGGTACAATCGTGCACAATGGATTTGATACACAGGCACAGGAGTAAAAAGGCACAAGCTGAACATAAGTCATCTTGCATTACCATGGCAGTGAGTCTGAATAAATAAAATTTGTTTTTATATCACTTCTAAAAACCAGCTGCTTCGTGTCATGTCAGTTTGTACCATGGAGCACAGGTGCTCTGGTCTGTCTGTGTGCACTTCCAGTTAGTCAAACAGTCCAAGCCTGTCTGTTTCTCAGTTGAAACAAACACTAAAAACTATAGTTTCTTCCTATTGCGTTGCCATTATGCTGTTATTATATACAGCTTCTTACTGTTTCATTGCCAGTGACCCAACGTATCAGAATTCAGTGGTTCCCATGTGCCACTGAAGACATCACAAGGAAGGAAGGAATAAAAGTTTACGAAAACTTCCCTCGTGTATTACAGAAAAGAAGCACTCGCAGGGAATTCCAGGGGATCAGCACTCTAAATTTTCGGTGAACACAACCTGTCCTCAAGTCCTAATTTCTAGATATCTATTGAAATGGAAGATATGGGCTTCATAAACAAGTAATCTGATTTTTCTCAAATAGAACCTGCTCAACTGAGGAATTTGGCCCTGGGCACTTGTTCTGTTCTCCAGGTAAGCTTACATCTGGAAGCATGACAATCACTGAATGAGGAATTAGATGCATTCTGGAAGTTTCTGGAGTGTAAGTCTTTGGCAGATGGAGACAGCATCTGAACAATTCTGCCATATTCAAGCCAGAATTATGATTGATGGATGGACATGACCTGTAGAAGTTAGACAGAACATTTGAAACAACAACAACAAAAAAGCATCAACAGAAATCCTCAGGAGGCTCTGTCTCCTCCTGATGTTGTTGTTAACTCCTATAACTAGATGGTCACTGCTAGATTCTTCAGAAACGAAATGGTCTACTGAATAATCACTACCTTTTTTTCCAGGAGACAAGGATAATGGCAAATAAAGAGATTACAAAAGAGATCAACAGGTAAAAGTTAATATGTTCGGTGCTTAGGGCATTGGATCTCCTGATGCTTTCTTCTCAGAAGTAACAGACATGGTAGCGCCACACATAACAGCAGCTCCTCAGAGGACTGTGTTCATCGTGGAACAAGGGAGGTGCAACTCTGTACTGCTATTTCGTGAAGTCCTCGGTCATTGAAAGCAGCAAATAAACTCCTTGTAGCATATTAAGAAAACTTACCATGTACTTAGACAATGTGTAACACTATACTCTAGGAAAGCAAATTAATATGACCGTACTGCACAGTATTGACATCCGCGTGACTTACATGGAGGAAATCACAGCTATCAGACATAGCGATACACCTAAGGTCACACTTGGAATTAAGAAAGCACATAGAAAATAAATGTCTTTCCTGAGCTGTTATGAGAAGATTGCTTTAAATGTGGGGTTAAGCTCCAAACAACAACTTGGCAAATTCTAATTTTTAAAAGGAAAATATGTTTCCTTTTTCTTGAAACATTTATGGATCTTAGCCCAGCCCTCAGTGACAGATGTTGATAACACAAAAACTACAGCTGACAGAAATTCTCATCATAAAAAAATATTATGACTAAGATATCCGTCCTGCCTATACTTATTTGTAGCCTTAGCTTGTAACAGACAAACATTTTGATGTTTGTAGCATCAAGGCCCAAATTCAACTGAAGGGTTTTTTTGTTTTCAACAGCACAGCCTGTTTGGCATTTTCCTGCATGTGTTACTACAGACAGCAAAAGCTGAGTTATTAGTTGCAGGGACAGGAGATAAGAAGTTGGTGATTTTCAGTCTTGAGATTGCAAGCCTGGAAATATCAATAGAAGCAGGACTGTAATTCTGAAAACAGGGTCAAAAGCAGAAAAACTGGGAGGTTACTAAAACAAGCCTTGAATTCTGCTTCAAAAGAGATGTGACAAAACTCCCTAAGTATTTACACCTTCCAAACACCTTTGTAAAGGAAGTTATCATATTTATCATTGCACATCTGGAGAAACAAGCTCCTGAAGGCAAACATCCCTGACTCTTATCATATTCAGAATTTTGTTATTGTATTTCAAATAAAGCTATTCCTGATACACCCTGCTGGGGAACAAGGTTGATCTCAACAGGGTGATTCATTGCGCCTGTCCAAACAAGGAGACACCTCCACTTGAGCCCCCTTTCGGCTCAGTGAAGGGAAATAAGCACGCATAAGGCGCAGTTCATCTGACCTCTTTTAGGTGGCTGCCTCGCATCACACGCGGGAGGGTCGGAAGGTGTCATTGTCTCGTGGCTGAACATATATATATAAACTTAGTTATCTAAAATTTAGTGAGATGAATCCCACTCAAAATCACCGGGTTGAAGAAACATACATAATCTGGTGTCCTGAACATGATTAGAAGTCAGGATTTCTCTGGCGCAGACTTGCCTAGCCATTGAAACAAGATGATCCAATTTTGGCACTTGTAACCTCTAGATTTGGGTCCTGGGACTCCTGCTCATGGAGGGCGCACACACGAAGAGCTCCACAGACACATTTACCACCCTCCAGCCTGCATGCTTTTTGTGCTCTCCACCTTCTCCACAGAAGCACCATCCTCCTCCTCCTCCTCTTCCTCCTCCTCTCACATGAGCTGTCACTCCCCTCCCGGTGTCTCGCAGCCACCCTCCTTTCTCTCTTAGCATGACCCATAGCACACAGCCTTTTCTGTATAGCTAAGAGAGTGTTTATTGATGAAGACTTTAAGAAGTCCATTTTAATGGACTTCATGTACTAAAAAAATGTTGAAAAATGTACTTCTCTTCCATTTCAAATGGATACCTGCCCTCCTGACATTGGGGTATCGAAGACAGGCAGACAAACAAGAGGCTACCAGCGTCTTATCCTTTTTGTGTGCAACAGTGCGTTTTCAAAATTCTTGCCCCATAGACACGCTCAGTTTTGGCAGATCCTTGACTAAAGCTTTTTATTAGACTGGGAAAAAGCACCACTAGCACTTTTATAAAATACTGGGATTTTCTTATTCTTTCCTTTTCCCACTAAAGAAGATAAAGTTGCCTAACTGTATGTGTTTCACATGATATTTTTCTTCTCCGAGTCTCATCAGCAGGAGCAATGTGGTCCAATTTCCTCCTCATCCCTAGCAACTGATCCATAAATTGGCAAGCTCACCAAATGAGGGAACATAAGTGCAATTGCACTTAATTGACAGGGCATCACACGCAGCCAACTACAACTTCAAGGGCGGAAACATTAATGACAGCAGCACGTATATATAGCGACAGTCATTTTTGATCAGGAATAGGATGCAGAGATGTTTTAATTACCACACTTAATGTTATACACGCCGTGCTACATTTAACCTATTTGAAAGCTGGTGTGCAGGTTGCAAAGCATTGGAACATTAATAAATTGCGGCTGCATGCGGTTCCAATTGAAGAGACAATATGATTCTCAGCTCAGGCTGCATTTTACAAATACTTATCATTTATTTAGCAAGGGAAACAATGCTTCCCTTATTAATGTTTCTAATGCTTCAGCAAAGGTTATGCAATTATTTTTTTTCAAGGTGAGTCACCTCATATCCCTGGCGTTCATGTTTTCTGTTAATTGCAGAGAAACCAGAGTGGGCAGCAGTTTATATAACCTTTCAGACAGGGTAATGTATATTCAGACCAAGTCCTCCTCACAGCTTGGAGATCACACATTCTGTTGATTCATCTCTAATGGGTGGCTGTCACTGACTGTACCTTTAATGTTCTTATCCTAATGGCAAGCAATTAAGGGCAATATTTTTTAAGAGAGCCCACCAAAGGGCCAGATTATAGCTTAAAAGAGAACTGATTTTCAGCCAGTGCTTGTGAAGTGCTTCAAACTGGGAGGAAAAAAAAATTTAAAAACAAGTGACCAAAGTGATCTGGGAAATCCTGGCCTCAAAAATAGCTGCAGAATTTGATTCTGTTTTTATGGGTTTGCTATAACAATAAATCTGTATAAATGCTGCTTGGTATAGGTGCGTTTCAAACACAGAGCTAAGCTTTATGTTCACATTCTGGTCCTAAATCCCTTATTACCAAAATGCACAATCTGTGCTTACAGGAGGACTATGCCCATCAGAAGACCACAGGATTTTTAACATTCAGGGCAGAAAGGTGCCCATGGAAATATGATTACGTGTTTATTCACTCTACCATTTTATGAAGGGATAAAATCTTTGGTCCCACTCCTTGTATAACTGGTTCCACTTCCATGCACACACCACCTAATCTGAGGAGTCATTTAGTACAGAAGTGTTCAAGTCATAGCTTCAAATTTTACTCTCTTCCCTTTATGCTAGCTGTTATCAAATGTGCCTTTATACGAATTAACAGGGGCCAATTAGCAGGAGTTTCAGATAAGCCTTTATGTGTTTGATTGTATGGCAAAGAAATTAAATGACTGATGTTTTATCTTAAAGTTATAAAACCAAAATAGCTAACTGGTATAATAAAAGCACAAACATATCCTCACAAGGACCGACACATTCAGCATGTGATTGTAATTAATGTTTAAATGGTTGGAAGTTAAGGCAAAGAATTTACATAGCAGTGGGCTTGTACTGCAGCAGTCCTTTCAGCACATCTGTCTGATCTATTGTGAATACAAAACCACACTGATTAGAGGTACATAAATGAAGGAAATAATATTATAGAAACTGTTACAAGATTTTCCTGTTCATTTCTACATATATCAGCTTGAAAATGGTTTATTATTTAAGATCTACCTTTGTGTAACTGCTTGAACTGGTTAGGGATGCTTACAAAATTGACATACAGCGGTGACTACCAGGACACCCACAGAAGCAGCCTAAAACCAAAAAACTGCATAGAAACACCTTCACCTTCCAAAGGTTCATTGTCAGTTATATGCAGTGTGTTTACTTCTACATGCAGCTGTGCTGATTTATCTTTCACTACTATATTCACCACTCAATAACCTATGCATGAAATGGAATATGCGTTTTCTTGGCAGTGGCTGCCCTAGTGGTCCTTTACTAACTAGAACAGGCATTTCAGGACTGGTTCAAGAGGACAATTCAAATGGCTTGATTTTCCACTCATCTACTGTTGTGCATCTTAGAGTTTACAGAGGAGGTCTTTTGCCTTTATCAGTTTTGTCATTGGTTTCCCCATCTCACTTCAGGCATCCAAAAAGGGAAGAAGGCGGAGTGTTATAGAAACATCCAGCCCTATAATTCATTTTGTGGAGATCCATGTCATATTATCTTTGTAGACAGTTTCATGAAGGTGGATGAAGAAGGTTAAACACATTTTTCAGCAGAAGTGACTGCCACTGCAATGGGCAAACTTAAAAAAAAAAAAAAAGACAAAAAAATCAATCAGTCAAAACAAACAAAATTACATCAAATGGAGAAAGACCAAGAAGAGCAATGTAACTGATTAGAGGCCTGAAACAGCCTACGAGGAAAGTAAGTGTTAGATTTGTGTTGAAAAGACAGAATTCCACAGCTTTAAACTACAAGACAGATTCAGGCCAGACATGCAAGAAGCTTTTTAAAGGTAATGATCATGAAACCTTAGAAAGAGTTGGCTGGGGAGGCTACGAAATCCCCATCACTGAAGGTCTCAAAGAACAGGCTAGACAACATCTCTCAGGAAGGGCAGAAGTATTGATGACCCTGCCTTCAGGGTCTTATGATCTCTTCTAGCCTATTTTATAAGATTTTATACAGTACTGCATTTCTTTACACAACCACACACGTGCGCGCATACACACACACTCATCTAAACACCACAGAAATTAATAACAGCAATAAATGCACAAGAAGAACCAATATGGCTTAAGAATTGATAAAAATTAATTTCATAGTAATTATTAGGTAGATGGAGGTACTAAAAATGTAATCCTGAATCAAGAAATTAAATTATCTTTAGAAATTAATAAATCGACCAAGTAATTATCTGTTCTGATGGAAACACCTTCTTTTTTTACAAAAGATCATAAAAAATAATAACTTTGAGAAAATTAAGTTTAGCTGGGGAAAAAAAAAACTTATGAAAGGAAAAGAGCATTCTCACTAAGTCCCCTGGCATGTGATGGTCCTTGCCCACCTGCTTACCCTCCAGAACCATGTGTCTATATGCAGACACCCTGTTGGAAACGGTCTTTGGCCACCACTTATTTCCAAACAACGTTCCCAACCGTGAGTAAGTATAGGCCAAAACTGTGCTAAGGACCATCCAGCATTTTAACATCTAGGACATTCAGGTTCCAGTGCCCAGGACCTTTTCCTGGCAAAGTTTAGTTTACTGGTATAAACACAGCCATTGATAGCAGTGGCCTTCTAAAATAATTCCCAAGTTGCTCTGGATTTACGGTATTGCATGAGAATAAATACATGGTGTTAGGGCCCTGAGGGCACTTACTGGCTCTGCCCAGCCTAGAAACCAGAAGCACTGCTTAGTATCTATCCCTGCATCCCAGGGAGCGCCCTTAACAAAGAAAGATCCTTTAATTTTATTGATAGATAAACAGATCGGATTGAAAGCTGTGGTTTGGGTCTCCTCTCCTGTTAGGCAGGCACCTTCAGCCCATAAGCATCCTTAATATGAGGTTTCTGTATTCAAAATCAGAGTAGAGAAGCCGATGAAGATAAAGCAAAGGAACAAGCCCTCTTAGCCTATAACTCCCCAGTCCTGCCTTTCACGATTGAAGCTATCGGGCTTCTCTCTTCAGCAGCATTAGTCTCACTGTCTTTCCAAAGCAGCGGAAAGCATCATGCTTTACACTCAAGCAGTCAGAAGTTCAAATCCCAGGAAAACTGTCATGCAGTTAGTGAATATTTTCTTCCTATGCCTGGCAGGGGCACCGAACTCAGAAAGAAAATTACAAGGGAAAAATTCCGTGGTAAGCGAAGCCATGCTGCAGCGTCTAATGAGAACACAGGCTTTATTCTGATAAAAGTTCTTTGTGTTGCTCCTTTATTAAGAGGGACCATGCCAGTTTCTCTGTACACATGGCAGATCAGAGGGGGCTTTTATAATGCAAAGCCTTAGAGTATCTGCTGAACGTACCTGGCATTGCTCTGAATTTGCAGTACCTACTGTTCCTCTTCATCTCAATCAAAGAGAATAGCTCTTAACAAAGATTAATGAAAATCATTATTAAGGTGATTATTTGCGGAGATTATTTTTCCTGTCGGTGTCTGAGGCATTCATAACACTGTTTATGGGTGAATGCCATTTTCATTAAAGCCCTCCCCCCCCTTTTTTTTAGATTAGAAACCAGCCGTTGAATTAAAGGTACAAATGCTGGCATCCTGGGTACAATTGTTATTTCATTCCTCTGCTCGAAGGAAGGAGATAAAATCAACTAAAAACTTTTCTTAATTCCAGGCAGAAATGAGTCACAGGATCACTCTGTAGTGTTTATTTAGACACATTTATTGAAACTAACAGCATTTGCTGGCATTTGACTGAAATATTCACAAGGCTTGATAGATGCTGTTTGTGTAACATCTCACTTTATGGCAAAGGACCTGGGAGGTTCTTTAACCAAATTTTCCTTCAGTCTCGGTTTTCACAGTTTCATCGGTGCAACAGAGGGCTGCACACTAGCGATGCTATAATTTACACCCAAAGAAAGTTTTGCCGTTTCTTGTGCATTTAATTGCTCGCTTGCCAGGCGTACGGTTCAAAAAAGATTTGAAAGGTCTTCCTTTCTGCTGTAGTAAGGAATGTCTAGTCCCAAATGACATGCCAAGCTCATAACCTCTGCTCGTCTCTAATTTAATGTCCACAGCCACTGCTGATGTAATTATGGATGAAATACATCCTGCCTGATTTTAGGTATTATCCTATATATCTGTGCTAGTCACCCTAGGCTCCATTTCACCCAGACAGAGATAATGTGAATCATCTCACGTACTTTAGATAGATATTTTAGGATAATCATGTCCAGAAGTTCCTCTTTCATTCCTTTGATCCTTTGCAGACATCAAAAATCGGGAAAGATGAATCATGCCATGTGTCTGCTAATCGTGCGTTTGAGATGCATGGCCAGAGCCTTGACTGGATTTCTGAATGACCTCTGCACAAGGGGTCTGGTGAAATTCTGGAAGATCTTAGTGCACAGGATGTATCAGAAAGCATCCTAAGACAGAAAATGCACCACTTCCAATAGGAATAGTTACACAGTCTAATTTAAACATTCTTGCTGCCTTCTCTCAAGCCTTCATTCCTCTCCCTGTTGGAATCTGGATAACTAAAACTCTTCCAAATTGTTCAAACATTTCTAACAAAAATATGACCTGTAGTAAAAACCACTCCAATTAGTAGACAGTAGGCCCTGTCATCTAGCAGGTATATTATTAGCCTTTGATAAAACCTGACCAGCCTCATGTGAACAGAGCCAGAAAATAAAGATCAGGATTATAATAGCCTTCAGGCTATCATATCAATATAGTGTGCCTGAAACAGAAATGAAACCCTAATCCTTTTCCGGTAGAAAGCAGGTGTGTAATGCAAAAAAATGCATGGCCATATCCTCAAATTCCACTGTTGCTGGTCTTCCAAGCATATGTACGACATAGCACTGCCTTCAGCAGTTTGCTGCCCTAGGCAAGCGATCCTAGAGCGAGTCCTGCACGGAGCCTGCCCAAAGCAGAGCAAACAGAAGGTTTCTGTGGATTTCAACACAAAAGATTTTGCCAGTGCTGATGGAAAATCCTATGTGGGATGTACTTAGTGAAACAGCAAGTACTTGAGTATGATCCTCTTAAGCAACAGCGACTGGAAGGCAACGGACTTTTGCAACCAAAATATATTCTGAAGTTAATGATTAAGAAATTGAAACAATGGCCTTTCACTTAGCTTGAGAGCAAGGTTTCTGTTGAATGTAATGTACTGGCTAATATCAGCTAATGCAGGCAATCTTGATCCTGCAGGCTGTTATGCAGTGCCTGGGGATGGGCTCCAGACTATGGCTTTTTTTCTGTTTACTTGTTGTCCATCATATAGCAGTGAATCAATTGTGATAAACAATGGGAGTTTTTTGGAAACCATGAGTATTCAGTGGAATCCATTGCAAATTAAATGTATCACTGTATACATGTAGGACACTTTAAGTGCTAACAAAATCTCTCCAGTTTTGTTCTCTGTAATGTTAGTCTTATATAATTTTACAATATTACTGTACATTTCTTAATGACAGCCAGATGATGACTGATATACTGTAAAAATAAAAGATGGGACAACTGAACAAGATTTGGGTTTATCTCTCCAGAGAAGCCATGAATTATCTGAGGGAGTATGACAAGCAATTCATCAAAATATAAAACACACAGTCAAGCAAGTGTATATATTCCTTTAAAGCTTAAGCCAAAGCCCATCAGAATTCAACAGCAGACTTTCTATTGACTTCAGGAGGTTCTGGATGCAGACCAAAAGGGAAATTTGGGGCTAAACTAGAAAGCTGGGTATAAAGTGGGATAAGGATTTAAGTTGGAATAATAAACATGTTCATCCCTTATCAATAAAAGCACTTGCCTGTGTGTAACTTGTACGTGTTACTATGCTATGTTTCAGCTCAGTGCCTTATCTTTTCTAGCTTGAACAGGACAAGAGAAAATTTCTTTTTAAAATAGTAAAATACTGGCCAAGTAAATACCGACTACACAAATTCCGGAATAGGAGGTCACTATGCCTCCTTGCAGCAACCTCATCATCCTCGATTTCTCTTTTATACTACTGTGTAGTACTGTGAGAATGCTCTTGTGCAAAAATATGCTTTCCCTAAACCAAGTGAGAATGCATTGTTTTATTGTGCAAGTATGACCTAAACACTCAAGAATCACAGCATTTCTCATCAATGTGGGGAAAAAAACACTTATATTTCCGTACCAGCCTTGTCATCTGCAACGTTCCTTTCATGTTCTTATATGTCACTCTAACACGACTCCATACAGATTTGTGAAAACTTTGAAGACCCTCTTGCTTCCTCAGCAAGAAGTGATCATCTAGAGATGTAGAAGTGTCCAAGAATTTTTTTTCCTATATCAGTAGCCAAGGTGGGGGAAACCTATGGGAGAGAAAAAAAAAAAAAAAAAATCCTCTACCTGTCCCAGAAAAGAAATTGTAGAAATGCCATCTGGGTGTCAGCCATGTAAGTCTTTGAAGAAAATGACTACTGCATTTTTTATTAGCAAAACCAAAGTCCTGCACTCCAGGTCTTAGACATAACTTGAATTTAAATCCTGACTGACGCTTTGTGCTCTGCACTACCTATTTTATTTGGAACACGCACAGTTCCAAACCACATCTGCTGCTAAAACAAAGGATAATAATTCTAGCTGCAGTACGTGGTGAAGAGCTTTGTGAAGTGCTTTTTACTAAAAGCTTGGGGAACTGAAATCCTTCTGTCCGGCACAGAACAAACACAGCAGAGACAGCTGTAGTATCAGCTCTCCAACCCTGCCTCAGCACTGAGGCGCTGATTCCACCTCCTGCATTAACAATCGCCTGCAATAGCATGGCTGAGATGGGGTCATTGCCCAGCACAGAGGATATAACTTGAACCATTTCCTACACCTCACTAAAAACAGCACATAAGAGCAGAGAGCAGAACAATAATTTCAAATTAACCCCCCTTGTGAGCGAGTACAGCGTTTCCCTAGGGTCCAGAGGCCACCCAATCTTCAAAGCTTTTCAGGAAAAGCCTTTTTATTTAAGTTTTGGCAGACCACATGAACAAAGATGATCTCAGACAAACAATAGTAAACATCAGAAGAGAATTGTTCTGAGATATGCCACAAACCAATCGAAAGCACTGTGAATGTGTGTGCACACATATAAAGAAACTGAGTACTTGAAGAAAGAGTTTGCTGTACAAACGTTTCTCTTGTTATTCAGTCTAAAGAGACTAGACAACATGTATTCAGAAAGAATACTACTTTGTCTAGCAAGGATCACAAAGAGAGTGGTGTATAATAAGGTAGTATAAATCTATCCATCATTTAGGGTAAAGATGAGAGGGAAAAAATTTTGAAGTGCTTCAGTGACTTACCACACATCTATATGGTGCAAGAAAGCACAGTATTAAAGATCTCCAAGGTAGCGTGGAGCAAGCTGAGAGTGCCAAGCTGCAGAGCTATGCAGAGGCAGTGGCTTGGGACCCGAAGCACTATATTAGCATAGTACCGTGTCCAAGTTCATTTGATCTGCGAAGCTAAATTAGCTAACTACCTCGTTTCAGCTTCAGAGTAGGCTTATTCAGCAATAGGAGAACAATCTATATTTTACTGCACTCCTAAATCCTTAGGCCCTAAATCCCACTTTTCAAGTGATTAGGAACATGTAGAAGCATAAGCCACTGAAGTGTTTTTGAAGATTTTGGCTGACCTTTAAGGAAACCACCCTGAGCTCCTTGAGCAGACACGTGACAGGGCAGAGTGCGCTAAAGTAGCATGCAGGAGGTAACAGGGAGAGCCTTTCTGTTGTAGAGACCACACTGAGATCCAGTCCCCAAGAGGACAGCCTCTGAGGTCAAAGGCCTTGAATTCGAAAGAAATGAGCCTTCCTGCTTCCAACAGCAGCCTGAAGGAATTGTAGTTCACAGAATCTATTTAAACTTCACTATTAGAGATTTCCTTTAGCGGCCTTCTGGGGTTTTTTATACACTCAATATTTATAGAAATGAGTTCTAAGCTCTTTATATTTAAAAAAATGCCATGGGTGGTGGGGGAGATATAAACATTAGCCCTGCAGGGATATAAAGAACTTGCTTCATGAACAACAGCTCACATCCATGGGGACAAAAGTCCCATCTTCTGAATGCCACTGAGGTGTTAGTCTCAAGGGCCTGATGAGGGGGGTCTTTCCTCCCGGTTCAAGATGGCAAAGGGGTGCATCTTTCTGGTAACCTTACCTTAGTTTTGGTACTTATGCTTAATCAAAGTACTAGACTATACTGCTCTAGTACCAGTCTAGTACTAAGACCAAGTACTTAGTTTTAGTGCTATATCAAGCCCTTCCAGCAGAATCCAGGCTAGATATTGACAGCAAGAGAGGCAAGACTTTGCAGGCCAGGAAGCTGACGTGTTGCACTTGGGATGGACCGACGACGCACCGGCTCCTCCACCCTCGTGTCCCGCAGAGGAACAGATGATGGCGCCAGGCGCCCGGCCGCAGCGAGACGGTGATACAGCAGATGCTCAGTGGCCTGCAACACTAGGGTTGCCCAGCACACAGCTGCCTGATTGGATTCGGACAGTGGTATAAATTTGATATTACACTTCTATTACATCTAATAGTCACTGTTGCTGTCAGTCAGGCAAGTTTATTTGTTTCCTTCAGGGTACCATTTGTAATTTGGCAGGAGTTTTCAGAAACAGTTTCTGTGTTGGAGCTCCGTGTGATCTCTGTGATGTCTTGCTTACCAGACCTCCTTCCCCCTGCTGGGTCCAGCTCTTCACTCTCAGTCTGTGCAGCTCCTCGGTAAACAAGAGAAACTATGGCCAGGACTGAAAGAAGCAGATACCTAACATTAGGCATCTTAATCCTTGTTTAGCTTTGTTAAAATGCTTGAGTAGCCAGTCGACCTCAATGAGGTCTGTCAAGAACTTGATATTTTTGACTAGCCGATCTTTTATTTATATGCCAAAATAGATAACTATGAATGTTTTAAATCATTTACTTTTTGTTTGCGTATTGTTATTTTGGTAAGCAGGTGAATAGATACATGCGGTTTAAGCTGATTCTCAGTTTTTACTGATTTAAATACACATTTCAATAGTAAAAAGAGAGAGCAAAAGAAACAGATGTGAGGAAGCTGCTGAGCATCACCAGAAATGTGGGTGAAACTCTCCTTCTATTTTGGGGCAGGATGTTTTGAATTTTTTCTTTCTTATGATAATACTTTAGAAATCAGTAAGTGGTTTTTGAGTGAGCTCTGAAGGCACTGCAGATTGCACATTAAAGTAACTGTGAGGAAAATATTTCATATGAGAAAGAGCAAGTCTCCACTCTTTGCTAGCAGTGATAGCACAAATGTGCTTAGACATTCCCACCATAACCCTAACTACCACACCAAAATTCAATAATTTTGAATTATTTAAATTATCAAACTTAACATTCAATAAGCTGGAAGAAAGCCTTTTCAAAGCGTTTTGACCTAAAATGTACTTTAAAATGTTGCAGACACACAAAATGTAAGTCTACTTGCTTCCATTTGAAAGGTCAAAAAGGTTAAAAGGTGAAAAAATGGGCAAAAAAACCCCCACATTTGAAATGGGTTTCAAAACCCATAACGAATGTTTCTCAGACCTGTAGAACAGTCTGCTTTCCTCTGCTCCTGGGTTATCACTAGAGTGCAGTTTCTGGGTCAAAATCTTTGCTAGCACTTAATGTGCACTTGCTAGCATTTTCTATATACAAAATGAAACATTTACTCTGAAAAACTTATTTTCAGTGAAAAGCATCAACAAGAGTTGCAACAAGAGTCTCTATGAATGCATAGCTCTGTGTACTGCAGCAATCCTGAAGGGAAAATGGTTGTTGCCTTTCCCATAAAGGAGGAGTATACTGACACATTAAACAATCATACAGAAGTTGGTTCATAATATCAGAAATCGAATAAACAATCTTGTACTTAGGGGCAAGTAATGGATCCCTGTATGTGTGGCTTTAGATACATAATATGATATCATCATGCACAAAATGAATAGCAAATTTAACTTAGACATAAAGGTTTGTCATCAAGTTCTTAGAAAGATACCATGCTTCAGTTTTGTTCCATGCTATTGTTAGTGTGCAAGATACTTCCATGTCTCAGCATGTTACTTTTGAATTAAAGCATTCATTCTTCTTATTGTCAAGTATCGCCTGACCAATCACACTCAGAATCCAACCAATCCAATCATGTCAGACTCTGTGCAAATGCCAGACAGTGCACAGTCACCATGCCAATACATTTACAATCTCACCAGACATGGTAGATGATGAACAGAGGAAAATTTAATTACCTAAGCAGAGGGAGTAACATGAAGTCCAGCAAATAAAATGAGAGTTGCAATAAGAGTTATGTTGTTATTGTTTTGTTTTGTTCTGCTTTGTTTTTCTGGACCATCTAAATGGAAGGACTAGGGAAGGAAGTGGAACAAATGGCTGAGAATAAAGCACAGATCCATGGAATGAAGCTGTATGAAGAGGCTGGGTGATAGAAACTTGGAGCATGCACAACTGGAAAGAGGATTGACAATCAAAATGAAAGGAAATACCCTCGTGATACTGGCCTCTGCTTCTACAGCTGCTCCTCCTATCTGCAAGTAAGAGTAGTAGTAGTAGTAGTAGCAGCAGCAGCAGCAGCAGCAGCAGCAGCAGCAACAGCAGCAGTACTATTTTAATGGCATAAGAGTAAACTTCCTTTGGAAAGAATAAATATGTGTAATAGTTTGGATTCCCCCTAGATGTGATACCACGTTACGGACAGCTTGCATTCATGATATTAAACAAAGCCCTCATCTCAACACTGAGGAGCAATGCATGGCAAGGCATCTCAGGAAAGGCACCGTGACTCTTTTCATTCTGTCAACGGTCCCATCATGCTCTGTATGGGAGACTGGTGCAGCTCACATCACGGCGTAATGTATTTACTTCTGACCCAGACAGAAGAGGTCAAAACTCTGCCCATTTCTCATTCTGTTCCTTCCAAGGTCCTCAAATGTTTGAAATATAGTGTTCACAATGCTGAGTTGCCTCAGATGTTTGAGAAATTATCCCTGTTGTCCTGCTGAATGCCAACAAGAATCTGGTTAAGACTTGCTAACGGAAGACTCTTTTCCTAAATTGACAGCTACGTCACCAATTCTCAGTTGAGGTTTTGCACAACTTGATGTGAAGCCACTGATGCTGTGTTGGGACTCTAGTCACTGTGGGACTGGACTGGACTTTGATATATGTCTATTTCCAAAAGAATGGGACATTTGCAATTTCTTCCAGATCTCAAAATAGCTCTGAGAATTAGACTACCTATTGAAGGGAAGGCAAAATTGATTTATTGTATTAAGGTGAAATATTAAAAAAAAATCAATAGCTGTATTTGAAAACAGAAAAAAAAAGAAATCATGATGGGTAGCCTCCTACTCCTGGGTATGCTCCACAGGGTTTTCGTAAACCTAGAAAACTCTCCAAATATTTCACAGCTTTGCAAGCAGGGTTGTTATCTGTAGTTGAGATGCTGAGCGCTGCTTCCTCCAAATGCACTGATGGGGGAACTAGATTGCCAGAGATTCATTTGGAACTCATGTCTCAGCCCTTTGGTGTCTCCTGTAACATGTAAATGTGATACTTACTTGAGATATCCATCTTTAACACTTCTCCCAGAAAACTGTTGACTAGCTTTTCTTCGCAGGTAAAGATGTTTAAGGAATACTGATGTCCCCTGAAAATCCTGCTGCACTTGAACTATGGGACATTCATTGAAAGTGCTAGGAGGTGATTTGAAAACAAATAAAAGGAGGTACTTTTTTGTATACTTCTGGAATCTGTTGCTGCAAGAGGTGGTGGAGGCAGACACTATCTGTAGGTTCATAAAGGGATTAGACAAATTCATGACCAGCAGTCCATAAACAGATACTTCAGGAAGCGGAAAGTACCTAAGCACGCTATCCAGCAATTACTGTCCTTGAAAGGAATATGAGGGCAATGGACTGCATCTCCCATTGCCACTGTTAGAGACAGCGTACCAGGCAAAATTGACTCACTAGCTGGGCATTTTCCCTGCCTTATGAGTAGCTGGACATTTTCTAATGATGAAAGTAAGGCTACAAATATACCTGATGTTTAATTTGACTGTAAACAGCTCATTTTATCACTGGAGATGAAGTCATCCCTGAAACCAGGAAGGATGGGTTTGAACATTACTGTATAGCACTTTGTAGCATACATATTGCAGACCATATTTTATACAAATGTGGAAAGAACATCAATGAAAGCATCTCCTAAGCATTTTGTGAAAAAGACTAGACAAGTTGAGAGCCATGAAAATTTGGGGACGATTTGGGGTGACTGATCTCTAAGCCTGGCTTGCAGTAGGACACTGCCATAGTTGCAGTATACAGTAAATCTGCCCCAAATTTCAGGAGAGCCTACCAAGTAAGCGATAAGTGGGAAGACAACTCATAGCTTGTTACTGTACTGCTAGACTGAATAAAACAAGGACACAATGCACCCTCAGTGGTCTTTAACTAGTGAATTGTGCATTCAGATAAATTCCAGAGGAACAGGAGCATTTTACCTTGTAAAGAGAGAGAAACTTTCAGATAACACGCTTCAGGAGAAACAGAAATTTAAACTCGATGCAAAACTCTGCTGCTGGGAGTTTCATTTTAATCAGTCATTTTCTCCGTGTTGTTTTTATTTGCACAGCAGTTCTGAACAAATTGAAAAGCAATTTTTTTTTTTCCTTTGGTGCAGGCTGGTTTCCTACCACTTGCATTGTAAAGGAGAATTCAATTTTGTGGCGATAAGTTCAAGAGCACACAGATAAAGTGCTTGTAGGAAGGTATGTGGGGGGGCACGACTACCGGGCATGAATGGAAAGTACTGAGAATATGCAGCGAAAGGAGTACTTGTCAGCTGCGTTTTACATACCACAACCAGACATTTCCCTCCAATCTTCAATCTTTAGGACGAGACAAAGTAGCGAGCTTTGCTGATGCTAATTTCATCTCCTCATTGTTTTGGAAAGATGAATTTGTATTTTCTGTGTGGATAAGCAGGACTAGACGGCTTTTGGAGAGAGATAACAAAAGCAGTGAGCTCTTCTGAACCTTGGCAGCTTTCTGGCTTTAATCTCAATTTATTGTCCAAACTCTATCTCTCGAATGGCCAAACGACATCCAGATTTAGATAAAAAGTGTAGGGGGTTGGTTCAGATCTCTGTTTGAGGGCAGATGCTGTGTTCTGAGGTGGAAACACCAGCCGTAGCAGGGAGATGCAGAAGGTTTAAGCTCTGCAGCCATCACTGTCGCAAAATAGAAGATCATGTGTGCTCATGAGATAGCGGTAACTGAGTTTCCTTTTTTTTTGTTGTTTGCTGTGAATCTGCTATCAGCCGCTTTGACTTGAAGGCCCGAGTTTCTGTATTGGTAGAGAGAGTGAAAAGTAATTTCTTATGAACCCTTTGTGAATCCTTCAGAATTTGATGCACCCATGTTATACCCCTCACTCAGTTTCCACTTTATTTTGGCTGAAAAACTGCACCTATTTATTCTGCACCCTACAAATGATTACCTTTGCTACCCTTCGCTGGGCCTTTTCTAGGACCTTTTTGCCTTCCTTGAAACAGGGACTAGACCTGCACAGAGTATTTAAGATGCAGACACACCAGCACTTTACACAGCAACATAATGACACTTTCTGTTTTATTCAGTTTCTTTCCTAACTATTAACATTCACTTTGCCTTTTTTTTTTACCACAACTGAGCAATGAATTCAGTAAAACTATACATTATAACCCTGAGATCTCATTTCTGTGTAATAGTTAGCTCAGAGCCTATCATTTTAAATGTGAAATTTGGATTGTTTTTCCCCATGTGTGTCACTTTATGTTTATCTATCCTGAAATTCATCTGCCACTTAATCACCCAGTCTTTTAGTCTCTTACAGTCCTTCTGCAATTCTCCGCTGCTGGTTCTCACTTTTAGCTCAGTTATTTAGCTTAGACTTCCTACCCCATGGTAAACCCATGTTGTTCTTATGCCCTTGGAATAAAACACCTGCAAACTTTAATCAGGTTGAGATTAATAATGGAATTTTGTATTACAGGTTTCCCTCTTGATTCTAAATATTTTCATTCCTGCATATACCTGCATCCAATCTCTGAACCACTGGAAAAATATACATGCAGTGTTGCTCTTGGGGAGAAAAAGAGATAGAAAGTGGGAGTGAGGGAGAGAGAAAGAGAGAGAGAGAGAGAAATTAATTATCAAGAATATAAATATTATTCTGTACAGATCTGTAGAAGATAATCCATACTGTGTATTTCATGGCAGCCTCCAAATTAGCTATATTCATACCATGAAACTTGATGTTACTTTATAGGTTTTCCATATTAATGGTCTAAACTAATTCATTATTACTGTTCCTTTTCTGACAGAATTTAGGATTTGCTAAGACCCAAGCTCGGCCCAAAGGGATTACAGATGCACTGATTTAAGAAGTAAGTTAAGGACATGTGTAGTACTAATCACCTAAGTGCTTTCCTAAATATGTCTGCTTTTTGGAGTAGTGGCTGAGTGTTAAAGAATTTTCTTGACCCTAGGTTTCCCGAAGCAGAGTCTCAGACGCGGAGTGTCACAAACTGATTTACTGTAAGTGGTACAGCCGCAAATAACAGCTCAAGCTGGGTGCCTCTGGAGAGGGACCTTGTTTGAACAAATCTCTTCCAGTCTAGTGTCCACCCCATAGTTCTGAACCAATCATAAGAGTAGAGTTCGGGGTCTTCCAGCTCCCGGTTGGTCCTTCACATAGTTTCCAGGTGTGTTCTTTACTTCTTATTGCACTTCTGCATAGTTGTCAATGGCCCTTTTACTCCCTTATCTTGACCCTGGGAACCAGTCTTTGTGGTTACTTCTTTCTTGCGTAGTTGTCTGGGTCTTCTACTTCCTTTTCTTGTCCTCCAGAATCAGTCTTGTAGTTCCTTTGTTTCTTCCTTCTGTCCTAGGTCAAAGTCCATCTCCCTGCTGGTGCTCATTAATGCTAAACTGCTTATTTCTCTCTACAGTCAACCCCCCACGCCCCTTATCTCTCCGACTTGAATGGGCTCTGGGGCCTTCTTTTACTTAACTAGGTAAAAGTTTGACATACCTAGGTCCAAGTTCACAACTTGCAGCCTAAAGCTTCAGCCAATTTAGCTACTAATGCTAAACAAGTTATGCTAAGCGATTAATTCTAGACAGCTTCAGCCCAATATTCTTTAACAGTGAGTATGGAGAGTCTGGGTTAGGATCTAAACCATAGCTCTCTGTTAGTGTTCTCCAGCTATGTTCTCTTAGCCTTTGAAATTCTTCCTAGGAGCAAAAAAATTGAATGTGACTGCTTTAAAGTGGGATGTTAAACCCATTAATTGCCATTTAAACAGATGGGAACAAGAAAATGTTTTAATAGCCTCTTCCCATCACAGCCCCCGCTTCCAGGCCTGCCACACTTGCTGATGGCTTACTGACATTACAGTTACTCCTTACTGTACCTTGAGATGCTCCATAATTAAGGCACAAGAAAGCAAACAAACAAGCAAACAAAAAGACTCTTGACAACATGCCATTCATGGTTTGAAAAACACAGTCAAATTCTATATACTTTACTGCTTAGGATGCAAACATCTGGCTTCAAAAGTTGGAAATGCATTATTCTGTAAATCTTCTCATTAATTACATTTCTTTTTTTATTCAAAGCTAGGCTAGCATCAATTTATTTCACTCAATTGCATCAGCCCTGTAATGTTATTCTTTAGTTTTACTTTCAGTCTGGCTCTGACTGATAACATTTTCTGATCGATGAAAAGGCAGAGGTTGTTACCAAAAGTAATGGTATGTTATAGAGCTGTTCTACTCCAACAATTAAAGGCATTTTATTATGTAATAAAATCAGTGCTATTTTTTTCACTGCAGCCAGACAGCATTAATTCAAACACTAATTTGCCCATGATATATTATTGATGGGGCAAAAAAGCATTTGTTACTAACAAGCTCAAAAATCATATATATATTTTAATATATTAGTAATCAGAATCCTCAGCAGGTTGTAACGTGATCTTTCTTAATTGAGACAAAATGTATGCATAGTTATTGATTATATCCAACTGTTGGAGTGGTCCTTCCTGAGCTGAGTGATATGGAAAGGCATTAGCACAAACAGAAGGTGGAAACAACCTTTTGCTCTGTACAGTATTAGAATAGCAGAGTACCTTCCAGTATGTACTGCATTAAGATTAAGGGTTTATTTTCACAGCTTCTATCTGGTTAGAGAACTGTATGCAGGGGAGAGGTTATTGTTGGCAGGTTTTTTACTGTTTTCAGGTGCACATTTCTCTTGGTTCACATTTAAGCCTGACAAGTGAAAAAACGCACCTGGCATTGGGAGCACAAAAAATCTGTGTGTCCTATAAGAGCTCCCTGCACAGTTTTAGCCTTGCCCCAAGAAAAGTGCTTCTTGTACAGGGGAACTTTATCTGGAAGATATAAAGTTGCACTGTGCCTGAGAAATGGAGTCACCAGTGACATTTTAGCTAATGTGCAGGCAGACAATAGCAATGCAGATTTCCTGTGAATTTGATTCAGCTTTCAAGCTGTAAGAGGACAGAGAATTTGAGATACTGGCATCTGGCATCTTCTAAGTGGTGAAATCTTAATGTTTTGACATGTCATAATGTTTTAGTCAGGACAGGTGGGAGGCCTGAATAACTGAGACTTAGATTCTCAGTCTATGCTTAGAGTCCTCACAATGAAGTTCTCACATAGTTTTGCAAACTTATGAGTGAAACTGAGTGAAATTTATGAATATGCGAAATGTAGGGACCCAGATCTGTAGATAGATCTTTAAGACAGCTGATCATCTGTTCATAGTTACCACTAATGATAGCTACAGAATTTCTTTGGTTGGATATGACCTGGTATCATGAATATGAAGCTCTCTAGCAATAAGTGTTAAAAGATAACAAGAATTTTGGACATAAGTGTTCATGCTTTAGAACATTATTCATCATCACAAAACTATGAAGAATTAAGTAGCTTTTCATTTTTCCAGTGGGGAGATAAGTTATTGTAGAAGTCCTACTGCAAAATGTCTACTTCTGAATGAACTCCTCCATGGTAATTTTTAAAGACAGACTGCCGAATGAGATGGAATATTAGCCTGATTCACCAGGACAGTTTCTCTGTTTCAAAGCTAGAATGATCCCCAGCTCATTAGTGAGTTATTTGCATGCATAAAAGTTCATCCTGTGATAAATACAAAGAACTTATAGCCTGGGAGAATTTATTTCCATTCTAAATTCTTCTATAGAAACTCCACTGTGATCTTTCTCAAGTCACTAATTAGGCCTTGTAAGTATAATAATACTTACTTACTTCACAAGATTGAAATAGGTTTTCCTAATCTAAAATCTGCAAAATACAGTTAGTTCATAGCTGAAAATCCCTAGAGAAATACAAGCTGTCATGGACCACCTTTGAAATCAAACCAGATGGGACAAAAGAAAAGATTAATGGTCAAAACAACACTGTAGTGGCTCACAAGGGTATGGCCAAAGTGATCAATAAGGAATGTCTTTTCCATTTCCAGGGTCTGGCCAGGGGTTTGAGTGTATAATAGAAGTCAAGACACAGAGATTTATGGAATCCCCAAAAAGTATGAGTTCCATCTAAATCGCAGATTCAGAATGCAAGAAAATCTACCCTGTCTACTGTGGTAACAAGTCACTCCAATTCTTCTTTAAGCTACTGTTAAAAATCAAAAGTAAAGAAAGATATTGCTTTTATCTCTGAAAACAATCAGATCATGGTAGTTTGCAGTGATAATGTTGCTAAGTTTTGCATCATTTATACTACCGGATGGCAAGCTATTTATTAATAATTGCCTGCTGTTGTGGAATCCCCTGACAGAGGGCCATATGTACCACAAAATCTCAGGCACACTGGAGGGAATGACTGGAGATGGTGCAATTCAGAATCTCTGTCGGTCATTCATTTGTGCATGGGTTTTTTTTTCCTCTTCTTCATTCCCTAAGTCTGCTTTGAAATCAGCTAAGCTATTAAAATATACTTAGGTAATAAGGAGCAGAGACTATGTATGCTATCCTGAGCAGAGTGTGAACTCTGCTGTCTCTTCTGCATTAAAAGAAAAAAAGGCTGAAGAAGCAGTAATCAAGTTTTATAAAGCAGCTTTCCAAGGTATCACAGAGATAGGAGTAAAAGGAGGTTGTTTGGAATTGGAAGTTAATCCAAGAAGAGCAGAAAAGAAACTTTTCCAAGGAGAGTTTACCCTTGCAGACCCTAGTCCTGTGCAGAGCATGCATATGATAGAAAGACACAAACCTGAGGAACTGCTTCAAAGAAGTAGCTCACACAGGAAGAGGAAGTGGGGAGGCATTAAGAGAAGCTGCTTCCACAGCCCTCCTTTGAAAAGCAGACCCACAGCACCAGCAGAAGAAAGATGTCTGTAACCAGGGCCGTTAAGGCCTGGGTGCACAGGCAGAGGACTGGGTGGACAGGACAGCGACTTGTGTTTGAAGGGACCTTGCCAGCTGCCAGACCACTAGTTCTGAAAGCAGAATTATTGTCTGCCCAATGTTCAGCTGATCTGTAAACCTACAGTGAATGCAACACTTCAGACCTACTGTGCACATGTGGAGTGTTGCTGCTCCACACTCTACAGTGATATTGCTTTGCCCATGCAGTGGGACCAAACTCAACACCATAAGCACAGTGAGACCTGCTTCTACTAAGAGAGGGTTCTTGCTCTCCACATTGTCAGAAAGCAGTGACTCCCCACTACGTGCACCAAGATGCATATGCATTCACATATGGCAAGACTATCGCAGAGAAAGAAGTTTCGCCTTGAAGCATTACATACTGAAGAGAGACTTCATTTTGTATCTCAGAAGCACTAACCTCCTGAAGATCCCCAGCCCTCAGCTATTCGCATCTAAAAAGATGGATTTAGAGAGAAGCTGGTCCCCCTATGCAACTGTGATAATCCTGATACAGTATGGAGAAGACAGCATTTCTCTATCCTCTGGGCAAGACTGGTTGTCAACATTGCCTGTGAGATCTCCCTTCTTCTGGAAATCAAGAGGAAAGCGAGGTCTGGGCATGCCAAAGGTTCACTGCTCCATGCAGTGAGACATCTGCCTTGCAGAGAGGGAATCAGAAGACATTAAACATGCAAGAATCCAGAGCTACACATGAATAAAGTCATAAATTGCAGTCAGACCTACAGCAGATGATGCCTCATGTTGTTTTCTAATCCTTTCTGTGTTCAGTTATCTCTAGAGAGTTCCAGTATATGGAGGTGCAGGCTAGCCTCACTGCAACCATTTATTCTGTGGAGGGGTGATGACCTCTAATTATTAGAGGGGAAATTTTTGTTGGGAGAGCCTGATTATTGCTATGGATTTAATTTGTTTATTCATGTTTTACCTTTAACCTCTGTCCTATCCTTACCACTGCTTTTAATTTAACCTTGCCATTTTTCCCAGAAAGGTCATGTTCTTTCCAAATTCCATTTAGGCCATGCTTCCTTTTCCTTCCTAGAGTCTTGGATATTAATAGTAGGAATATTAATTTATCCAGCTAAACATTACATAGTTCTAGTACCTGCTCAGATTCCAATCTGACTCCAGCTGCCAACAAACTAAAGGCTGCAACCTTCATCTGCCTTACAAGTAACCCAGGAATTGTTGACTTTACAATGGACCACTTGGGAATGTGGAATTAAACAAGCACTACCTCTTTTGAGGTAAGCTTGCTCTCTCCAGGGTGACAATGACATGCTTTGGTCATCCTAGTTACCATTTCTATGATTTTTTTTCTTGTGGATTGTATGAAACCATAAGAAGCATGGTGGACCTGGCAATGAAAATGACATCTACACATTCAAAATGGGATGTGAGAATGAAAGTATGCCTACCTATGTCACCTGCCACAATTGGTGGCAGGTAGAGAGCTGGTTTTCAAAAGAATTACTACTTGTCTCATTTAGGTCTTTTTAGACAATATCTGGAATTAAATTCAGACACTAATAAGGAGCTGAAGGGAATCTCCAGCACTCTGACACCTTCTCTGAGGAAATGTGGAAAGGATTTTAGATAACAAAGCCATCCAAAAGTTCACAATCATTTGGGAACCTTTTATGAACAGCAAAATTTGATCAATGATTCCATTACTTGCTTGACTGTAACACTTTGGTGAAAATAAGGTTTGACGTGGCGTCCTTTTGGGGATAGGATGTGAGAATAGAATGTGATAAAGCAACAGAAGAAAATTTTAAAAAATATATATGTTGATGAAATGGATGAGAAATTATTCTTAGGAAAAGCCTTTAACCGCTAAATTTCTCACTGACCCTTTGTCAATAGCTCTGCTTTCCAACAAGACAGTGTTCAGCTTTTGCTTGATGCCAGCAACCTAACAGGACACATCAATGAGAATTATATTACACAAAATATAGCAAAGAACAGCAATTTCAAATGGAAGCATAATGCTTTCCTGCCCTCCCAGCACATTTTCTTATTATACCAGCATATAATACAGAGCAATTTTGTTTTTAATACCAAACTTTTACAGCTAGATACTTATTTGGGGTAATTTGGAGTAGCAGTCATGGAAGTATACAAAAGGGATAAAATCCTACAGATCACAATGAAGTAGTCATACGTGATACACAGATATTGAAAATAATTATTTGAAGATTAATTCAGTGATACAAACAGATCATGCTTGGTTGTTTAACAGTTGCGGAAGAAATAGAGCTCATATGACAAGTACAGTGTCATTGACAGGTAATCTTAAGCTTGAACAAAACTTGTATTGCTCAGCCATTTCCAGAGTTTCACTTAGGACTTCTAAGTATTTATGTTGCAACCAGAAGTAACCAAAAGATTTACCTTGTTGTAATAAAGATAACTCAGTGTAACTGTGCATCATGATGATCCAGAAGGTAAAAAAGAGAATGCTATGATATAAAATAAGAAATATTATATTCCTTCTCCAAACACTTGAAATCTAGGTGAGAGGAACTGTGTTTTCCTCACTTTTTATCAGTTGGGATATGTTTATGAAAATAATTTCGTTATATCTTTTCTTTTATTTCTTGCTTGTCCTCACTTCTCTTTGAAACCAAGAGGATCTACAGTAAATACTTTCTGCAAAACCTCACAAAGTTATTCACTGATTAGGTGCCCAGTAGCATGGTAAAGAAAAAAGTTAAAATCCATGCTGAATAAGAATATACAAAGCTGTATTCCACACCGTCTGTCTCAAAAATTCAGTGCTGAAGAATCCCAGAGTGCTAGTATCCAATCTATATTGCAGAGTTAGTCGGCAATTCAGAGGAATTCATTTTGCAGTCGATTCAATCAGAAATGCTACCAGGGAGCAAGAAAGCTGATGGAAATTGCATCCACCTTCAGTAAGTAATTGACTGAACAACAAACATCTCAGCATAATCCACTTAAATCATAATTAAACCTCCCAGACACCAGTCTTTCTATTTTCAATGCTGTTTATACATGCAACAAAATGATTCCCTTTTCTTTAATAAACCACCTACTTTAAAATATGTTGGTTTGTAACATGCTCAGAAACAGCATCAACTCATTATGTTCACCTTCTTGAAGGGAGGGGTATCCTTGAACTCCTTTGTCATCTTTATTTTGATCTGTTAACGTGCATGAAAATTTTGCCTTCACTGGTATTTTAGCTCCTTTTAGCTGAGGGTTTCCAGCTACTACAAAATTCAGTTGAAGATTAAGACACTAATGTTATCTACATGTAGGTGTCTAATAGTAAGCTGGGTGTCTGAGCTTTCTTATACTCAAGGCCTATTCTTTAATCAGTGTAATGAAGAGTCTCAGGAGAAATTTAGCTCACTCTAAAGAATACATGTATTGTCTGGTCAGCTGAATTACTTTCCAGGCTTCACTGACATCAATGACAGCTTTGCCATCTAGGACACATGTAGATACCTACAGGTAGACACTTAAATATAAGTGTTTTTATCTAGTGTTGATTCTTACTTTGTGATTTAATGTGAATTCAAGTAGACTGTGAATTAAAAATAGAATAGTGCTTCCTCATTAACTCAAGGTAAGAATACTTTTATTTTATAATCAGGGCTTTAGTTAAAATCAGTTTAATTCCTATACAGAGGGACAAAAGCTTCACCAGAATCACAGAATCACAGAATGGCTGAGGTTGGAAGGGACCTCTGGAGATCATCTAGTCTAACCCCCCTGCTCAAGCAGGTTCATCATCACTTTTCTAGAGCTGTCTATCCAACAGAAAAACTCATGGACATTTGTCCTAGCTCTTTTGTTTGGAAGCTGGAAACACAAGAGCCAGTAAGACAGGAATACGGTGCTGCAAAGAGAACAGAGTGCAGATGGTTTCAGAGGTCCTTAGAGTTGGATTTTGCCCCTGAGGACTCCGTAATAGGAGACACACGGGTGGATTTAATTTCACCTAATTCCAGACAGTGAAAATATTTACATCTGTGGTACTCATGCCAGGTTCCCTGCATTACAACTGGAGAGACAGAGTCACTTTTTGGGTGCAATTCATCTGAATTAGGTTAGGTATATGCATTAGGAAGAGAAGAATTGTTCCTTAAAAGTGTTTATTTCTCAAGACTGGCTTAGTGATTGACTCACTATCAGTTCTAACAACCAGGTACACATATTCCAGCTTAAAAAAAAAAAAAAAAAAAAAAAAAACCTCTTACAGAATAATGTTTCCCACATAAATACAACCTAAATCAGATTTTATCCTGTTAAAGACAAGACATTAGAATACTGATCCTGCAAAGGTGCTTCTCACAGATTTTCAGAGCAAAATGGACTTCACACTGATTCTATACAATTCAAATTCTTCTTAGACTTCTCAATTAAGAGTTGGGAACTAGGATTTTGTATCAAGCCTAGTATATGTACATAACAGGTTCCTTACAGCTGTGCACAATGAACAACAAATGATACAGCACCTGCAAAGATTGAGGTATCTTTCTGAAGACAAAAATATCCAGTATCATGTCAGTTATCCTTCATCTTCCACTTTTCAGATCTTTCAGATCTCAGCATGCCTCTACCTGCCTTTTCCACAGCCCTGGCTTGCCCTTCATAGGCAAAAGTTCAGTTTTTTCTACCCTGGATAGAGTGGATGCAGCTCAAAAGACAAGGACCGCACGTTTGGCTGACTCACACACAGCCCATTTGCATTGCCTAACTTTACTGGTGCCAGCATCTCCATGGTTTTACATGAGGTGCCCCTTGAATGAAAACAAAGTAAAATGATCAGGAAAGGGTTAATGGTTCTCTCCATCTCTCAGAATATTTAGGAACAACGTGCCTGAGAGAAGGAAATGAGGAAAGAATAGGGTTTTTTTTCAGTCTGTAGCCCACATTGCGAAGAAATTGCTTTATTTTGTTCCCTTTTTAAATAATAAGCTTTCTCATGAGCCCCGTTGTCTAAGATGCATTGGCTGTGGAACCCTTTCTTTACACCACTGCAGAGATAACTCTGCTTGGGAGACAAGGTACCCTATAACACAGCGGCTCTAGAATATGTTTGCTACCTGAGTAAATATTTCACTTTCAAATTAAGACTTTATTACCAAAATGTCAATGTTTTATGCACTACCTGTAATCTTTTTAAACAAATGACCTGCTTTTCCACAGTCAATATTATTCCTACAGGGAGGAATTGGTCGGCTTTATCGGAGAGGGACTGTTGCCAGAGTCACTAAGCTGAGCTAAGTATGTAGGCTGCCAGCATCATATAGGTTGCTAGTAGTCAGGCTGGAGCTCACAGCTCACACAAAACTGAAAATACATGTTGTGTATGATTAAAATCTCATAGAAGTACCAGTATGTGAAGGATAAGACATACTTCCAGTCATGTACGAGGAAGAGTCTGCACGATCCCCAGGCAGGAGAATAAAGAAGCCTCCTGCCAGACAAATTCATATGGCTCACAGCCAGGAAAAAGGGCAGTAGGCAAAAGCTACAGTTTGTAGGTCAGACTGATCAGCTGGGTGCCTGGGTCCAGCCCCCGCTCCAGAAGTTGCCTGATTTCATGGAGCATGAAAATACCTATCTGCAAAGCAAGGTGCAGTGATTTGCAGAAGTGCTTAAGCTAGCTTGGACACCAGAAACAAGATAATCATGTTGACACAGTGCTCTGCTAGTGTTAATCTGTCCTGCTTCTCCTACCAGGGCAATCACAGCAGGATGCATGTCACCTTCATACACTCAGTCTTTGGGTCACTAAATCTAAGACAGTATCCAGTACATTGCTGATCCCTTAAACAGTTTTTCAACCAGCTAAAAGCAAGGGAGTCCAACACACTCAGTAAATCCTGTTCCCATCCATGCTCAAACCACTTTGTACACTGAAAATCCCAAGGATAAAAAGACCTTCAGCTTTGTTTTGCCTGTTTTGTGTTTTCAACTTTTAGATTCCTTTGGGGGTTTCACTTTTCTCTCCCTTGTGCCTCCATTGCCACAAACCAAGTACTGTACTCAAAGAAGTTAGAAGAGGTTTTTTAATGACCTATTGAGAATGAAATGAATAATTTAAGATTTACAATAGCTTTAAATTAGTTTCCCTTGTTGTAGGGTGTAAACTACATTACAGAGGGGGGATTTGTTCTCTTTCTGTTTGTTTGCAATGAAATGATACAAAATCCTGTCTCATATTTTCTTTGTGTTAATTGGGGATTTAACTGTTGCTTCCTTTGCTTACAGTGGTGTACATCAAAGCCGTTAAAATCCATTTTAATTGTGCTGAGTGGATTTGGTCAATTATACCAGTACTCTTTCTATTAATAAGCATGTGTAAGGAAGACTATTCTGTATGTAAATTAATAGCGCTAATCAGTTGTCCTCCCATTATAATACACATGACAGAATTTGGCAGTACTTCAATAGGAAGAGAAAGTTTCGTGGCTTATGTCCAAGATCACATTTTTGCAGCCTACAAGCAGAGAGGAAATTGAGGTTATCTCCACATTCTGTTAAAATGTCCAGGATTTATCTGGTCACCTGAATATCAGCTCATTAGGGCTTTTGTTTGGAAGAAACTTCAAAAGGGGGGATTGTAATAACTGTACAGTTCTGAAGTTGATCAAGTGAGAGAATTAATTTTTGTAGCCTAGTGTTTATCAGCTCCGTTCGTGATCTGAAACCCTATTGTGCTTAGTGCTGACAGACAGAGAACAAGAAGACACTCTCTGACCACCTACAAGATAAGAGAAAACAAATAGCTCCAAACAATGCAACCTAAGAAAATAGAGATAATATTGCTCAGTAGAATTGGGTCTTATCACATCAGCCTACCACTACTCAAGTATTTTGCTTACACCACAGGAAGAATTTTAGAAGAGAGACGAAGGAGACCAGAGAAGTAGTTTGTTGGATGTTTCTGAGAAGCAGTTTCCAGAAATATGACAATCACCGTGGGAGAAAATACACTGGTGTTTGTTCATTAAGTGATGGAGGTCAGTGATGGAGGTAAAGAAGACCAGCAGACTGAGGGCTGGTGTCATCATTCAGATACTGAATGAAATAGGATAGATAGCAAGAGAAAAACTTTCAAAAGTATTGAGATATTTGCCTCTGAATTAAGTGGGAACATAATCAGGCCAGCCCAAAGTGCTTTCAAAAATCCCCCTTTTAAACTTTTATCTAATTATAAGCAGAATTATGGTTTCTTAAATTCTGGAGGTGTAACAGTAGTGACGCTGATTTTGGTCCCTTCTTTCCCTACACAACTCAATATTCCTGACTGTACCCTCCAAATTAAAAGTATCTACATAAAACTTTAACCTTGCTAGTATCAAAATATATCACATTAGAAGACTTTTTTCTATAGGACTGTTGTTTCTTTTGTGTGCCCACCTGCATATTGCTATATTGTTTATCAATTTCTCTCTCATCTTCAATCTTTTAACAAAGCATATGCCAGCTTTTCTTTGTTCATATTAATACCCAAGGATAGGAAAATGCATAAAAGTAGCTAATCTAAAATTTTGTGGAGATTTTCCCTCCAATTTGGTCAGTCCTAGTCCCATTAGCCAGAAGAATACAGCCCCCTTCTAACTGATTTTCACAGAAGATAAATCCTAAATAAATCATCATTTGCTTAACAAATAGTAAATATTATTAATATAGTTTTTCATTTTCTTTTTTGTCAGCATTCTCAGGCAGGTAAAAATGTTGGGTTCAATTTCTGGTGCTACTAAATATTTAAATTGTACTGATTTTAGTCCTCACTCTTAAGTCTGGGTCTTATAGAGCAATCTCTACGCCATGCTAAAGTAGCTGTAATATATCTAGGTTATATCTGGCTTGCCTCTAGAAAGATCAGAGTGTTGGCAGAGAGACCTCAGTTCTGTCTCCCCACATCCCTGGAGACTGGCACTAAACTGCACTGACTGGAAAATCAAAAGCAGAAGTACTTTAATATTCCAAAGGAAAGGTTTTACACAATGGAGTTCCAATAAACAGAAATCTACTGAGGGGGAAAGCAATAATCCATTAGCTTGGAAAAAATGGAGTAATAAACAATAGGTAAGAAAAGAAGCCAGTCTAGCTAGTTTCAGTGATCTAGCTGAGACCAGAGCTGCAGACAGGTTGAGCTTTGTTTAGATCATAGTGGCTTCTGGGAACTAAGAATCTAATGAAAATTTAGAGGAAGAGAGAAGAATATATTGGAAGGAGAGAGAAACATGGGACTTAGGGTTCTGGTATTTTTATTAAGCATTTTCTAGATGGAGTTATAGAATATGACATGCTCTTGAACCACTCATCTTACTGTTGATGTGCCAGATAGCACAGTAGGTCTGAAACTTCTGGAAAGCACTTGATTTATTGCAAATACCAAAACTACTTTCCTACTCATGTACATCAACTCCAGCAAATGTCAAACGTGAGATATCTAGTAGACTTGCATAGCTGACTCTTCTCAGAAATGCTAAACTTACCTCACAGAAACCCAGAAAATCAGTGAAGGCAGACATCTGCTTTTTAGTAGCCATTTGCATCTAAGTTGCATCTAAGTTGCATCTGCTACCTACACAAGGGCACCTAGTTTCCTTTGAAATGACCTATGGTATCCGAGACATCTGCATAAGCCTGGCAGATATAGAGTTTACTCTTCTCTTCATCAGCCAGAAGCCAGACTGGACATCCAAGAGCACCTCAAATGGTACCAGATGCCTATGTGGCCAAGTGAAGTGATCTCTTAGAATATCTGACCCATTTTAGACATTCAGGGTGAGATTTGATTGCCTAAACATAAGCATTTATATGCCAATTGCGATGCTCTGAGGTACTCAAGACAACAACATGACAACGGACAAAAGATCAACGAAAGACTTGCACTGTTCTGGAGAGACACCTGAAGGCGAGACAGGACACCTCAGGGCACCTAATCTAACATTAGCCATCTATGTTTACACAGCTGAATTCCCCCCATTCTTTGCAACAATGCAAACCATGTGCTGGCAATACCTGCTTTTCTCCGTTGACTATAAAGCGAATCGAAGGATTCAGTTCAGATAGAGACAACAACCTTGTAGATGTCTAGATGTGGTAATGAATTTCACCTGCAGTGGCTGCACACATAGACATGTGCATTGAAGACATGTTGGACATAACGTGCGCAGACTGTGAGGCAGATCTGTCTGGACTTTCTTTGTGTCTCACAGATCAGATTAGAGCTACTAAGCTGTATCTCTACCTGAGCAGCTGTACGTACAGAAATCCTAGCCATTTGTAAAAAAAATTCCTTGGATTCTAGTCAGGTCAATTTTGTGGGCATAAAAAGTAGGACATAGCTATGAAAACTTGGTTGTATGATAACCTAGGGCAGGATATTTGTGGCTGTAGTATTATGACCTTGACAAGACTTTAAGTTTAACTTTCTGAAACAGAGGAAGATCATAACTTTGAGAACTAAAACAAGGTAAATGAGGTACAGGAGCATAGACATAATTTAAATTATGAGTTAAACACCAGGTTGGATTTTCGGTCATCCTCCGGTACTGACCCTGTTTCCTGCTAAGGTTAATCATTTCTACAAGAAAGAAAATGTCTTTTGGAGCAAATTGTAAAGGCTGTATCTCTGGCAGTTTCAGGGTAAGTCGAGGAACATGCTAGCGTTAGCATACTGTTGGGACTGTACATCTTATCTGCTATTGACATGCAACTAACGTGAAAGAATGTCATTTGCATTCAGGCAGTGAACATTAAGCAAACAGTGAGTTGGAGGCAGCATGTTCTGCTCTCTTTATAAGCTCACAGAGTGCCTTTTCCTATACAAATAGACCCAGAAGCTCTTCAGTGACTCATAATTCCTCCATTTTAATTCTGAGCAGAGATGATTTCTAGTCAGATTTGCTGAGGTGCTGAGTATGCACAATTTATGTTAAAGTCCACTGAGACACATGTACTCAGCCAGGTTACCTTGGTTGTGGGTTTTGTAGGCTTGCTAAAATACCTTGTTATTCTGCAACTCCAATTTCAGAGGCAGCTAAGCTTCAGCAGAGTTCATCAAGTCAGCAATTGGCACAAAAATATGTAAAGCCTATTAGGTAAGGCTAATTGTTTTCTTAGTCAATAGAAATTGCTTCCCACCCTTTGCCTCTTTTTCTTCCGTTTCAAAACAGTTTTATTAGAAAGAAGATTTTATGCTCATGACCAGTGCTTGATAGATAGCTGTATTCTTTCATGTCTCCCGAGCAAAGTGTAAGTTTAAAGAAGCCAGAAGTATATAACAATGCTATGCAGAAACTTATGCTATGAAACATTGAAGAACTCTTAGATGCTCTTGAAATTACTAGAGTAGCTTTGTGTAGAAGCTGTATGGTTACTCTATTTAGAATTTTATCATAAGAAAAAAGTTAAAAAATAATAATAATCTTGAAAAACAAGCAGATTCCTGAAGTAAGAAGAAACAAAATAAAATGTTTGCAGAACACAGCTCCCCAGGACCGTCATTTATTTGATGGTATCTAAAAGGAACAACATCTCCCTTAAACAAATCAGACAGTAACAGCAATATATACAGGGTCATGACATGCAGCAACTGAGTTAACACATAATTATAAAGATAATATTATTAAACCCAGTCAAGCCTGGTAAGTAGTTGGGATTCCGTTCAGGTCATCAAGACTGATTTTAGGATCCTCTTCACACAATTTCCCTTTCCTGTTACTGTGGTTGATTTTATTGAAGTTAAACCACTGTAAAACCAGACTCAGGCAGAGCAACTTAGGCCTCAGTATTGCTGTTCCTCCCTGTGATAATTGTTTCCATAATTGTTCTTGTCATTGTAGTAGATGATCTGCAAAGAGGAAGAAAAAAAGAGGTTGTGTCCTTTCCTGCTACTTTATAAGGCATGATGATAGCTTCATAAAATTTTATTGTATTACTATACCAAGACTATATTACCATTCCCATACTTTATTACCACACCAAGAGCTGGAAGTTGAAGTCAGACAAATTCAACATCGAAATAAGATGTAATTTGCTACCACTGAAGGCATCGAAACATAGCAATGATTTGCTGGGACGGTTAAAGAAATAGAAGGCAAACTACCCTGCTCCTACACAGTTCAAACATCTCAGCTCTGGCTCCCTCTGATCTCAAAGATGAAATTATACAACTTTCTAAAAGACAACCCTTAAGCCAGAATCTAGAAGACATTCTCTAGCCTTTGTTTGTAGTGGAGGTCTGCATATCTACAGCAATTGTTCCGGCCTGATCGCTATAGGTCACAGCCCACGAGTTTGCTCTCTGTACTTCCTCACTATCTTCCTGGTGCTTGTGAGACCATAGTAAGACAAGAGTTATAGTATGAGCTGAAGGTTAAGCATTTCCTATGGCAGTAAGAAGGGATATTTTTCCCCAATTCCTAATTTCATCCTTGGGGCCAGGAGGGGTTCTGTGCATGGTTTTGATTTTTCATTTTCATCTGAAAACATCCATACGCAACCATACCACATCAGCGTAGAAGTCCATCTAGCCAGGGTTGTTGTCAACCCTTGCCAACAATAGTTTTGTGGGGAAGAATGTAAGAACAGGGCAAAGAAATAGTGGTGTTTCACCATTATGCTCTCTTGCAGCTAGCATTCCTTACTCTGGGACTTCCGAAGCATCAGTTTCACCACAGCTCAATGCAGAATAATCCTTCTTTCTGGATCACTACATAAGAGCTATTTCATGTATCCATGCAGTGTGTCCTGGTCATCTGTTCAGACTGCTCGCCTGATAGAGTAAGAAACAATTTTCCCTTGGGTCACTGTAGTGAAGATGCTGGTATGTTTTTTTGCTTTCATCAACTCCTTGGAATATGGTTTGTCTACTGAAATTGGACATTTTTAACCTAACTGACTCTCTGCTCGTACCAGGTCTTTTAACGTTTCCATCAGCTGGTCTCTCCTGATTGGCACGTGGTCTACATTTGAGCAACACTGGAGACTAAAATGATTGCTTTAACTGTAGCCTTGAACTAGGGAAGTTGGATGAAAATAATGGCTTGTGACACACATGCAGTACGAATGGTCCCTTAACTTCTGTGGCATTGTGCTAATGCTGTTCTGCTTGTTCAGTGGTTTATCTTAGGAGCTTTACCTCCTGGGATTTGCCTCCTTTTCCCATAGGGTAAAGTGCTTTTACAGATGTGTGGAACAGATAGCTTTACCTTTTTGCAACCACATTGTATCTTTCCCATGGTAAACTGACTATCATTTTTTAAATGTTCATCATGCAAATGGATTGACAGTTACACAGAGTATGCTTTTTATTCTCAAAAAGTGCACATGCTAGGGAAACATCTTGAAAAACTATCAGAGAATGGTAAAACCTGGACTGCTGTTCTTCCATTCTACAGCACTAAATGGAAATATACAGCCCTGAATATATATATGCTGCATATACATGCTACATTGCCCCTAATCTCAACCCCCTAATTCAGTCTTCCCAGTTATAGCTCACTTTCCAGCTTCTTCTTCAGACTCTTCCCTCCAAAGAGCTCCATGCTAGGATGAATAAAAAGAGATGATTTTGAAAGTAAACTATAATTGAGAAATAAAGCCTTCAAATAAAGTTTTACAGAGTCACCTTCATACATCTTAAGGGAACAGCAGAGGGCAAAACCAAAGCACTGTGAGTGCTTGTTTAGCAGTTCCTCAATAGAGTCAACTCCAAAAGGAGAAGTCTGAAAGCTTATGAACGATGTAGCCCCGTGTAAAATATTCTGTCTTATATGGGAGCCACATTCCCTTTCCACCTCACACAAGGATGCAGGTCCCTGATGCTCCCTGAAGCTGCTTGTCCCTGTTTCACCTGCCAGTATTATTCCGAAAGCTGAGCCAATGCAAAAGCAATCAGTTCTTAAAGTCTATGTCGTAGCCTCTTTTGCACAATAAACAGCATTTTTGATGTAGGCAAAAAGAGAGAGAACAAAACAAACCTTTCATCTCCTTCCATAAAAGCCACATTATAGCTTCTTTTTCATGTCCTTCTTCTTTTCCCCCATCTGTAGTCCCTGGAGAATCAGCACAGTGTTTTCTTCATAAACAGATCTCAAAACAGACTTGAAATTGTCACTGTTAACAATGAATATCAGTTGTACAGAGAGCAACGTGGTCATCAGTAGTTATTTCTGTAACCCCTCAAGGCTCTGAAGCACTGATAAAAAGGAAAGCCAGGGGAGAAAAGGATTATACAGTAAATAAATTTGACTAGTATTAAGAATTTAACATGCTGGCACAATCAACTGACTAAAGCAATACATCAAGCATGGAATGGTCTGCTATACATTTCACTTACACACCACTGTATTCCTCTGTCAGTAGCTAACAATTGCAAAAACACTAAATTATAGGTGACAGTATCTGATAGATTTGTCAGACTGAACAATTTTGCTTTCAAGCTAAAGGTAGAAAATCCAGTTCATTTTGGAATGACAAATGCCTCACAGTTTTGAGGTTTCTGTCATTTCCAGTTCATCATCAACAAACATGGCTAGCAGCCTAAGGAACTGGTTGACTGAGAAAATATTATTAATATAAATGTGTGTGTTTTGGATATGCTATTGCTGGCTTCAGCTGAAATGGCTAAAGGAGGAAAATAGCACTTTTTAATTTAAAGACTATATTGCATAACTTTCTTTTTTTCCCTAAACCATTCATTTGTTTAAACTTAACACAGACCTTCTAAACATTTAAAACACTCAAAGTGGCAGCCTTGTAATTCGAAGCTAACACAAACCAAACAACACTGCACATGTCATAGTATTTTCCCCAGAAGATATTAGGGAACTCGGTTAATTAACAATGCCCACAGTGTCTCACCAGTAGGCATGAAAGTGTTTTGCAAAAGAGCAAAAATCATAATTCGCATTTCACAGATGGGGAAACTGAGGCAAAGTGACTTTCTAGGTAAACTGTCCTGGTTTCTAAGCAGAACCAGGAAAAGGAAACAAATCCCGGAGTTGCAGGTATGTGTTCAGGTATGTGACAATTAGAGAATATATGTCTACACTCACATAAATGTTAGAAAAGGACAGCATTAGGGACCTGAAGATTTAAATGCTGAAAGAGGAAAAGGCACTGATGCCCAAGGGCTGTGATTCACAGTCAAAGCAAAACATTAGCGATGGTGGTCTGTGAATCCTCCCTTGAGGCAACAGAGGAAGCCACCTCCAAACCAAACCTCACCTTTGCTGAGGAAGGTTATGATGGAATGGCAAACAAATGTTGGAGTAGCCCGTTAACCAAGTCGCATGTACTGCTTGTCCATATGAACACTGCTGGAAATGACCATAAACACAGAGAAAGATGACTAGAAGGGGCTTTGCAATGCTGGCAGTTCTTTAAAAAACAACATTAAATTCAGACATAAAAATTATTCTATAGCAGAGGAATAAGAAGAGGAAGTGCAGTAAGAGATCCATTTAGCTTCATCAGGCACTCTTTCTGCACAACAAACATGAAGTGAAAACAAAGCCAGACTTAATAAGAATGAGTAAAGAAAAAATAGAATGGCAGTAGTATTTTAGGAACAAAATCAGAAAGAACTAAATACAGAAAGATATACAAAATAAACAAGTAAGAACGCTCTGTAAGTACATTATCAGTAAGGGAATAAACCATGAAAGAGTTGATCCAACGACTAGCATAAAGTGAATCTATCAGTAAGAGGGAGAAGTGTTTGATGCCTTTCTTGCATCAGTCTTTTGTTAAAAGTTTGAATGTGATCAGAACTTTAACACATGCAGGGACAAAGAGATAAGAACTTGAGCTTCAATAAGGAAAGAACAAATCTGAAAGTTCTTAGAAAAGATAGGTGCTTTCAAGTCTGCTGGACCCAGTGATCTCCTTCCTTTAGTATTTAGACAACTGGCTGATGTCTTCAGAGAGCCACTTTGAGATTCCCATAGAAAATGTGTAAAATTTTGGAAGACTGGAAAAAGAAAAATCTAGCAACGACCTTTAAAGGAGGAGAAAAGAAGTAGAGGAATTTTAGGTCCCAGGAAAGTACCATCATCAACAAACTATTTGTAAATACCTAAATGAATACAGGGAGACAAATAACATCCAACATGTCTTTCTCAAGAATTAATCATGTCAAATAAATTGAATTTCCTTCCCTGGCAGGGTAACAGGCTTTACGGATAGGGAAGAAGCAACAGATAAACTACATTTTGATTCCAGCCTGGCTTTCATGCTGTTTGACATAATATTCACAGAAGGAAGCTTAGGAAACACTTATAGCTTGGGTATAAAGGTGTCTGGAAAATTGTGTTCAAAGAGTACCTTTAAGTGGTTTGCAATTAAAGTGGAATGATGCATCAAGTGAGGTTCCCTAGGAGTTTCTCTTTTGTCTAATACTCCTACATGACCTCCTAAAGGAATACAGACTGTATTTATTAAATACACAGATGATATTACACTGCAAACACATTGGGAGGCAGGATTAAAATTCCAAATGGAGAAATTGTTTGGAGGAAAAAAAAAAAAAGAAGCCCCCAAAGCAATTTAATAAGAACAGTTAGAGGAAATATCCAACAGAATGAAAGCAGATTGGCTGAAAGATGGCTTAGGCAAGTAGTAATCCAGGAAAACATCTGGAGGTTTTGGTGGATCCCATCAGCTCTATATGTGTTAATAATGCAGTGAAATAGCTTGATTATCATGTGTGGTGTATAATATATATGAGATGATCCTTCAACTGCACTCCCCACTGATAAGGTCTCTAATGGAGCATTTGTTCAGTTCTGGGTGTTGAACTTCAGCAGAAGTATGGGCAAATTAGAGACTGACCAGAGAAAAGTATAAAATTATTAGTGGTCTAGAAATCATCATGTATGAGGAAATTGGGACTTTCAGCATAGAATAGTGAAGACTGATAGCTAACATTATAACAGTCTTCAGAGTCTTTGGCTGTAAAAGGACAGGGAAGCATCTATCCATGATGGGTATGACATAATTTAGGGCCTTAAACTGCAACCACAGAAAAACAGGTTAGACACTAGGATAAACCAGTGAGGAGAGTGGAGCACTGGAGCAGATTTCCTGACAGCTTTTGGAATCCGAGCCATCAACATGGTTTGAGAATAAATTATACAAACAGCCACTGGGAAATTATATAGGAAAAGCTGATCACACTTCGGGGCAGAGGGAAGGACTGGTCATTTTCTGTGATTCTTTCCAGGGTTATTTTTCTATGATTATAACTTTTTAAGTAATTTACCCGAGAATCTACAGCAGAAGGGGAAGGACTTATGAAGAAGATACAGCTTTCAAAGGTGTCTAACTTTGACAGGACATTTTGAGAAACCAGTTCAGGACACAAAAATTCTCATTCCTGAGTTCCTCATCTGCTAAAGCTAAGATTTTCTTACTGATATCACCACCAACGGCTACAAAAGGAAAAGCTTTGGAGAATGTTTTCAAATATTCAGAACACAAGAAAAAGTGTGTTTTTTCCAGAGTTGTTCTGCACCTGCTGGGCTGGATTCTGAATTTCTGGCCATTTATTTTGCTTCCTAAAGAGGACCAGTGTACCCTTGAAAGTTTGTTTTCTTTGAGACTAGAAATGTTGCACTTGTATTTGCAGCATTGCAAATTCTCTCTGAATTGCCCAGCTGCATTTCACAGTGATGACCCTGCTTGTGATCATAAAAGACATTTTGGCTGCTGGGAAAGGATTTCCATGTGAAATGTCTCCCAGCTATTAGCCATCCTATGTATTGCTGCACTGAGTAGTGGCTACTGACACCTGCGGAATTTAAATTCACTGGAAAATCTAAAGTCTGGAGGTCTGAGGCTGATGTTACTCCCATATTTCTCCCCTTATTTGCTCCCACTTGAGACCCTATGCGTCAAACAAGGACTGTTCTGTTGTCATTGTCTTTCACAATTATATCTTTTCTTTTGATGCCTATTTATTTTCAGTTCTCTGCATAATTTCTGAGCTTATTTGCAATAGCTGAAGACTGTAAATTTAAAAGCTCTCCATTCCTGAGATGTCTTGGACTGCTCTGATTACACAGAGGGGCTGAGTGCCCTCAATTCCTGTGGAAAGCCAACACCAATCAGCCACACAGAGATATTTTTATTATCATTCTCCTCAAAGATTGGTGTAGGAGTGTCATGCAGCCCAGATGTATGTCTAAAACTAAATATTCCTGGCTGCAAACATCTCCCATTGATAACTGTGTAGGGTTTTTGTTTGTGATAATTGTGTAGGGTTTCTGTTTTGCGATTTTTTTCCCCATGTTTCTCCCTTAAAGCAGAACCGCTGAGTGCGAGTCATTGCCAGGAACAGAGATTGTGCCAGATCATTTCCCATGCTAGAGCATATGCTTAAACTGAGAAGGAATGCTGCACCTTCATTAACTCTTTCAATCTGACTTGACAATATTCTCTTGCCATACACATAAGGACTACAGAGCTGAAAGTGTTGGGTGAAAATCTGATTGATTTAGCACAGCCATTTTTTGTAAGCAATCTTGGCAGTGAATGGATTCCTGGACACTTCAAATCACCATCCTAGGTGTCAGAGCTCGTGTATTAGGTTTACCTAGCCCTGCAGACTAGTAGAAGAAATGCAAAGAAACAAAGCATAGGACAGTCGAAAAAAATACTATTAGCAACTGTTTTAACAGAGCAGTCTGCTACAGGTAAGTTATATAACATATGAATGAATGAATCTTCACAGTCGAATCAAAGAGTTACTATTAGTCCATAACTAATTATTACTGAAAATAGAAAAAAAAAAGAAACTAACAAATACTATCATACAGAGAAGGTCTCAATAATAATAATAATAATACAGTTAAAATTATTATACACACTGTTCCTCGTTTCTACACTTTTTTTTTTTCATGTTATGCATAGCCTTCCACTTCCATCAGGCATTAATGTTAATGGCTTGCATCTGGTTGGGGAGATTACACAACTTGCCAGCACCCCACGTCCTTCATCAGGAGGAGTAAGATGCTGATAGTGATGGCTTCTTCTTCCTCACTCTTGGATCTACTTTTACATCTTGCTCTTTCTTCATTGGCCTGCAAGTTCATGCTACATCTGAATTTAATACATATATGCTGTGTTTTATGTATGTTGCATACTTGTCCTTTGTGCCTCTTTAATAAGTGGGAACAGGACATTTATGCAACATACATAAAGCACAGCATGTATGTGTTATTATTAATAATAATCTTCCTCATTTTACCCCTAAAACCAGTTTTAGCTAGCTCCTGATCTGCATTTCCTTAACTGATCGTGGATGAGCTGTTTACAGCCTTGGGGTTTCCAGTACCAGTCTTTACCCCATGTCTTATCACCTCAAGCGTCTAGTCCTCTGCACCAAATCCTGTGTCTCCACCTTCACAGGCCTTCTGCTGTTATATCAAACACGTATTTCTCTATACCATTATGTTAGAGTCAAAAGTCACAGAATCACAGAACGGTTGAGGTTGGAAGGGACCTCTGGAGATCATCTAAGTCCAAACCCTCTGCTACAGGGTCGCCTAGAGCATGTTGCACAGGACCATGTCCAGATGGCCAAGGAAGGAGACTCCACAACCTCTCTGGGCAACCTGTTCCAGTGCTCTGTCACCCTCACAATGAAGAAGTTTTTTCTTATGCTCAGATGGAACTGTCTGTGTTTCAGTTTGTGCCCGTTGCCTCGCGTCCTGTCGCTCGGCACCACTGAAAAGAGTCTGGTCCCATCCTCTTGACACCCTCCCTTCAGATACTTGTACACATTGATAAGATCTCCTCTCAGCCTTCTCTTCTCCAGGCTAAACAGACCCAGCTCTCTCAGCCTTTCCTCATAGGAGAGATGCTCCAGTCCCCTAATCATCTTTGTGGCCCTTCGCTGGACTTGCTCCAGTAGTGCCACATCCCTCTTGTACTGGGGAGCCCAGAACTGGACGCAGTACTCCAGATGTGGCCTCACCAGGGCTGAGGAGAGGGGGAGGATCACCTCCCTCGACCTGCTGGCAACACTCTTCCTGATGCACCCCAGGATACCATTGGCCTTCTTGGCCACAAGGGCACATTGCTGCCTCATGCTTAACTTGGTGTCCACCAGCATTCCCAGATTCTTCTCCGCAGAGCTGCTTTCCAGCAGGTCAACCCCCAACCTGTACTGCTGCATGGGGTTATTCCTCCCCAGGTGCAGGACCCTGCACTTCCCTCTGTTGAACTTTATGAGGTTCCTCTCTGCCCACCTCTCCAGCCTGTCCAAGTCTCTCTGAATGGCAGCACAGCCCTCTGGTGTATCAGCCACTCCTCCCAGTTTTGTATCGTCAGCAAACTTGCTGAGGGTGCACTCTGTCCCTTCATCCAGGTCACTGATGAAGAAGTTGAACAAGACTGGACCCAGTACTGACCCAAGGGGATCAACATAACATAGCTGCTTGTTACTACTATCTATATAAAAACTATGGTTGTATCACACAGAGATAAGAAAAAGTAAAACAAATAAGCCACAGACAGCTGGTGAGAAGAAAAATTGCTGTTAGAACCAAACCAAGTCAAAAAAAAAAAAAAAAAGCTGCAGGCAGGTCAAGACAAGTTCAGACAGAGCAAGCCTGGCAAGCCTCAGTCCCATAGCCTTGCAAACTCAGTACAGTCTGTAGCCTGTCACTAGCAATGGCAATGGTGTATTACTTGCCTACTGGGCTACATTCCCTAGAAACATTTTTTTTCATAAAAGATTCCTATTAACTATGCTAATGTTAAAGGTGTCCCTTTCCATACTGTACAGCCTGCACGTATAGCATGTTCTAAATGCATCATCTGTTCTCACACTTAGGCAATGTATGTTTCTCCAAATGAGCAATAGAATGAATTCCCCATAATTGAGAATATATAGCAAAAGATCCATTTTTACAGTCATCAGTTCTATCAGAAGCCAACAGCAACACCCTTGGAAATCTCTCCACAGCCTACAAGATCAGTCTTAACATGCAGATAAATACTGTACATTAACAGGGTCGACTTCCACTCTTTTTTCTGGCAAGGCAAAGGAAGGGTGGGAGGGATCCTAGGAAACAAGAGGCAGCATTAACACACTGACACACAAACGAGTGGATACGAAGGCTGTCGGTGTGGTAGTCATTGCTGTGCAGTTTCCCCATGCAGGAATAGGCATGCTTAAGTGTGGAAGGCTAATCTTCATCTTGATATTATTTCTGGTTTGTGTTAAAATCAGATCTGTAGAGAGAGCAAACCCATGGCCTAGCCAAAAGCAGCATGTTATGCACTAGATGAACTCAGCCTCTGGGACCCTTCCATTTGGCATGCCATATTTCTGCAGAGGTAGGTAGTTGAGCCCTCAAGTGCTTCCCTCAGTATCTACTCACAACCTGACGCAATGAGATGGGCTGTGGAGACCCTGGAAGCCAGGGTTTTTTACACTTCTTGCTGCATTTAGATTACAGGATTTGCTTTAAAATGCAAATATATAAAATCATTGTTACCAACTTCCTTGTTCACTTACATCAATATCATCACTACAAATTTAAATTTGCAGCATCTGTTTTGGACTAGACACTGCCAGATGCCAAACAACATGCTGGTGAGCACAGTCTAACTGCCTGCATATGTGCCAGAAGATGATCTATCTCTCCTCATAGTTTTCATAATTGCAGAACCACAGGCTATAAAAGCTTTATGGGAAGGACAATCAGATTATCTGAAATCTTCCACTACTGATGGGATTGTTCCTTGGCATACATTTTCTGTTCCTTTATTTGGTCCAATCTGTAATGTGTTGAAACATTCATTTTGCCTATTCCTTCTCTTGGGAAATGTCTATTCTAACAGATAAATCACCTGTCAGGTAAGATCTTCTGTTATCTCTTGCCTACACATCCTCTCTTATTTTCTTACTGCTCCTCATTGTACACCTCACTCTCTCATGCTACATTATTAAACTGTTAAATGCTAAATCATTAAACTTGCAAACATTTCTAAATGTGAGGCCCATCTTCTTTTACTCGTTGATCAGCAGAATGATTTCCTTTGGTCACTATTGTAACTTGTAAACAAGTTCACCCCTCACCCTATTAATTTGCTTAAAAACTACTCATATTTTGGTAATGTTAACTTTTTTGTTCACAGTAAAGATATTAATAACAAGCTTTAATCTTCTCTTTTAATTCATACCTCCAAACTCTATCACTGCTATTGTTCTTCTGTGGGCACCTTCTAATTTATCTATGTCTTTTTGATAATGAGATGTTCAGAACTGACTGTGGTGTTCCAGGTATAACCCAAAGAAGACTGATCTGATAGAAAGACTCTCATTGAGCTCTGGAAGTACTGAATTAGCTCATCCACCTGAATGTATTACATTCCTGGTTTAAACTGCAGTGTTATGAAGGCCATATTCATACTGTTCACTACATCTGCCTAACTAAAGTGTTATGCTTGTGCAATGGCTGCTGTCATGGGAGCAGGGAGCTGTTCAGACTCCCTATCATCCAGTGCCACCAGATTCTGAGTCCCTGCAAAATCAGTAGAGAGAAATCGTCATGAAACCTGAGAAAAGTGCTTGTAGTGGGTGTTCACAATATAGAATTATAGAATCACAGAATAGTTGCAGATGGTAGGGACCTCTGGAGATCGGCAAGTCCAAAGCAGTGTCAGCTAGAAGAGGTTGCCGATGACCATGTCCAGACAGATTTTGAATATCTCCAAGGATGGAAACTCCACAACCTCTCTGGGCAACCTGTTCTGGTGTTCTACCACCCGTATAGAAAAAAGAATTTTTTCTTATGTGTATGTAAACATCTCCTGAGCTTTTCCAAATCTAGATCAAATAGCAAACTCATGTATAATGTGCTGCACTATGTCACTATTTCAACATCTAGCATTGCTGCCTTCTGATTTTTATTCTATCCTGAAAAAGCAACTGTCTTCTCTCATACAATAGAACGTCTTTTTAAAACTTCTTTTTCCTATTTCAAAGTCTTCCTAAGGTGTCTTCTGATTATACTGTCAACTAGCTGGAATTTGCTCCTTAGTTTAGTATAAAAGCTTTACAGAAATATGATTGTTGCTGTTCAGTGAGCCATTTTGGTATGGACTTTTGAACATTACTTTGAACAAAAAGTTGGATACTGAGTCAAAATACTCAAAGGGAAAACTAACTACAGTTAGTTAGTTTTGGTAGATACACACCAGGATTGCCATAATGCTGGGGATGATCAGACTTGTATCCAGCTGCTGAATTTTGCATTTTGTGTAAGAGGAAATGCCCTGAGTATTTCAGGAACAGTCCTGTGAGAACAGTTGCTACAGCACTGTTTTGGGATCCGATGAGGAGGAAAGCCTTAATGTATTTATCTTTTTCAGGGAATATAGAATTCCAGGTCACTATGCCTGAGACTAAGAGTAACAGACAGGCTAGGTATGAAAAAAAAAAACCATTCAAACTGAAGAGCGCAGCACAAGAAATGCAGGAAAAGAAAGATTTTGAGCTGAAACGCATGAGAAGAAGCTGTCTATCTTGCTGGAAAATGAGTCAAAATCACGAGGCAGCTGAACAACTGGTTCGCACAAAAAAGAAGTTTGATAGGTGTTAAAGACTTTGAGATTTAAACAACTTCTTGTCATCATTGGCAGTCTCCCACCATCAATACAAATGAACCTGGCCTTATTTCTTTAAGTCAACAAAGCACCAGAACACACAAAGGTTAATGCAATTGCTATTCCTGCACAAAATGCACAATGCAGTATTGTGGAGGCAGCCTGACTAAGTGAGGAAGTGATTGTGATTTTGCAGTGACTGACAAGCTGGAGAATGAAAGATTTTTACAATTTTATGTATTACATAAATAAATATATATAGAATAGAAGAGCCTTTTTGCTAATTTTTAAGCTATAATTGGAAGACCTGAATGAGCACCTCCTTTTGTCTCCTTTGACATCTGTAAATTCAAAACCTGATTATTCTGATTAGGAACTATTTTACCTCTACTTCGATCGGGGATGTATGACTGGCTGCAGCAGACCACAGATGCAAATTCTCCAGGTCATGGTCTCTATCTGACTTTTCAAAGTGATAAATGTGACCTACAGGCTGTTTGTCACTTCACTTCTTTTTTTGAGAGAAAAAGGAGAGAAGCTCAGAAATCAGCAAAGTGGGTCACAAGCCATATGAATTCTTCTAGCAGCTTATTTCTTAATTTCTGCTTTCCCAAACCCTGTCATTTCCCCAATTTCTGCCTCTTACTGCAGATTATCACCCTTCTTTCAGCCCACAACCAGATCAATAGGCAGGCAGCCCCATCCTCTAATAAGTATATTTTTGCTCATATGAGGGGAAATGTGTGCATGGCAGAGTCAAATTATGGGGAATCCTACCATAGCCTGTGATAAGACTAGTCATCTGCCCATCAGATGACTGCAGATGGGGATGCCTGGTTTTGGTCATGGGATAGATACAACTCCAGTAACGTGCAGAGACTGCTACTTGGTCTCATCACCAGCCTGCATGGGCTCTCCTCACAGGAGTGAGCCCAGCCCATGGTAGGAGCTTTTCATGCCTTCCTAAAGTGAAAGATACCTTTCCGGTCATGTGGTGGAGGGAAAGTTTAAGTGTATGGCTTTCAAGAGCTTTGTTTCCTTGTCAGGTTGCTTAGTACAGAATCAGTAATATCTTTAGCAAACACATTTTGAAATACCTTTCTCAAACCCCTTTAAAATTGTAGTTGTAAAGTATTTCTCTTACTATGACACATATGGCAAAAGTTCCTTGGAGTGCTGTATGCTACAATTGCACTTTTTATAGGTTCACTATGTCTCTGCTAGAATTGTGATTATTTAAAGATTCCTTTCTTATGACTTTGGATGGATCTACTATGCATTACATCTGTTTCTTAGCATAACGATACTTTTCATTACAAAGCCACTAGCTCTACTAAAGAGGCATCTTTTGTCATTATTAAAATAATCAAGTGGCAATAAAACTTTATAGAAAAAAATATGAAATGATATTATAATTTATAGCAATGCACTAAATGCCATTGCATTCATTTTGCAGTATTTTCATGCAAAGAGCTTTATTTTGAAAGGTTTATATATCTCCTAACTTTCAGATTGTCAGACTACACTGATTTTTTTTTTCCTTGTACTTGCCTGCATTGGCTTAACTTCAGCTCAGGAGAATATTATCTTTCTCTTCCTCTGAACTCTTTTTCTTTTTTTTTTTTCTCCACTGTCTTTTAGAATACATTATTATTATTCACATACCTTGACAACATCCCTACAAGCCCACAAGCCCATATTTTCTAGGCACCTTGCAATTACACAGAGAGGTGGTGCTTTCCATAATTAACAGATATTCTGGATGGCTTTAACAGAAGAGACTGTTTTTCTCTCCACTTTTTTTAGAGAGGAAACGGGGAAAAAGAGGCAGTAAAACCTGATTAAAGCCTTAAAAGGCATTTAGGCACCTGTATCTCATTTAAATCAAGCTTTGTACCTAAGGAAGTGAACACCAGCTCCTTGCTCAAGTGACACAGGAAGGCTAATATTAAACCAGATTCTATCAATCATTGCAAGACCTAGTCTTCTTTACCTGTATGTCCTGAGCTATTGACATTACCAGGGTCTACACAGACACAAGGTCCTGTCCCAACATAGGAGACTGCTAACAGGATCAAATTAAAACTTATTTCAGTAGTCAATGGCTAGAGAACAGCCTCATATGCAAATGTCTCCCATAGCTGTTTGCAGGTTCCTAACATCGGAGGCAAAAGATCCAGCAGTCTAGAGATCGCCTATGGGTCACCTGTGCCACCCCAGTGAAATGAAGCAGTTGCAAACCTGCTTTAAAAATGTAATTTACCTTGGTTTGTAGCTGTTGCACATCCCTGGAAGAGTGCAGTTAACCAGAACTTACTAGCAGTTCTGGGCTTTAAAACTTAGAACACCAAAAGACAAATCTTCTTTGGCTGTTAGTTTTCTTACATGCTTTTCACATTGCAGCTTTCTTATGTTATCTCCAATGGGCTAACTGCTCAAGCTCTATCTCAGTTTTTACAGCCTTGGAAACCTTCCTGGGATCTGTTGATTTGCATCATAAGCAGAAGCTTAATTTCTGTTGAGGATCAGAGCGTGCAGTTGAGGACAAGTGTGTTCTTTCAGCTAGACCTGCAAGTAAGCACATTTCAAAAATGACATGCATGGAAATAGGAAGCCAGAGCAGCCTGAAAGCCTGGAAATAGAAACTGGTTGTTCCATCCATTGTAAATCAGCTCACGTCGAATTTGACTAGATGATGAGCTGAGCAACAGTACCAACAAAAAGCAGAAGTTAGTTTAGTTAGTGTCATCCTAGGGCATGAACTCCTAAATTCCCTGATCCTGAGTACCTGGTTTGGAAAGGTGTCACCATGTACTAAGACCATGTACTGAGAGCTGACTCTTGATTTACTGCTTCTCAATGGATTCGACTAATTGTGTAGCCAGGGTTGTCTCGGGGTGGACAAGGCCTTAAAACGGTCCAGCCAAACAAAGTAGTAAGTGCTCAGAAAGCCTGTAGCTTTTGGATTTGTATCGCTGATGCTTTTATTATTATTATTATTTTTGACAAACACTGTGAACACTCTGTTCAACCGTGCAGTCCAAAGGAAACTAGTGCTAGCCATTTTTTTCCCAAAGGAGTAAATATACAGTCTTGAAATATAAATTTTTTCAAGGCTGTAGTAATTTTGATAGCATCCATAACAGTTCTCACAGGTAATTCTTTCGCATGGTCTGCTACTTCTTTTTTTGGAAGGTTTAGAAATGCTGGCAAGTTTGCGGTCAGAATCTCCCAGCCCTGTGTGAATCACTTTTCCCTGTATTCTTAGCGGGGTTGTAGCCATCATGATTCAGAAGGGTCTACTACATTTGTATTGGCCCAACAACCGGGCAGTCTTCTGAAACTCTTTTGGTGCCAATGAAAGAAAAGTTGAGGGGTCAGAGGTCTGATGTGGACAGTGTTGATGGAACCACAGAAGAACCTTACACTGTGTCTATTTCCCTGGGTTTTTCCCTGGAAATAGACCAAGGCCTAAACTCAGTAATGGAAATATTTTTCTGTATCTGTGATCCAAAAAAGGATTAAATTACTTTTTGTCAAATGCTGGATGAGACACTCAAAGGAATGCCAAAGACTTAGAAGATTTAGAGTATCTGAAATTCCCAAAACACTGGCAAATACTCCGAAGTTTACTAATGGTTCAGTGTGTAAGCAATACATTGATTGCCTGGATCTGTGCGTATACTTTTTCACTCCTGTGTAATAGATACTGCTCAACAAAGCTAATCAAATCAGTAGTTGCAAATAATTGATCTGATTAAGCTGCCCTTCTTTTGATTGGGCAATCATTCCTGAACATGTTTCTATTTCTATGAATTCATTCATTAGTTTTAACTTTTGTTCAAAAAGAGTTCTCTGGCTCTACGCTTCATTTACTGTGGGCAAAACTGACAGTCCTCCAGTACAAGGTCTGATCAGCTCAAAGTCCAGTAAAGCCAAGAGTCTTGTGGCGTACAGGCGGTCATTCAAATCACACAGATTTTTTTTTTTGTTCCACATCATTTGGTTACAATTTTCAGTACAGAGTAACAAAGTGTAAGAAATACTGAATATTCTATTTCACCAGTCAATGCCCCAGTTCATATACAAATATGCATATACACAGCTAGTGCATCTATTCCCCAATGGACAAACAAGAAAGCATTTGCAATCATTTTTGTGAGCAGTGGGAGGAAAAATAGTAAGTAAACATCATCAAAAATAGAAGCAGTTCAGAATTCAAATTAACAATAAATATCACCACCCAGTATTCACACATGTCTTTTATTAAAATGATCTGGAAGAATATTAACAATGAGTTATTTGAAAGCATGCATGCATCCCATAAATCCCTCCAATAAAAAATTACCATTATTTTTTTCTCAGAATTAATAGTCATTCTCTTGATAATGTGTCTCATAATTTTGAATGTCTGGAATAGTATTATTAATAATATTATTAATAAAATATCTTGACTATTTTAATATCATTAATAAAACATATGAAGGATTATTAATAAGATTTTTGAGAGTCCACACACATCCACTAAGAGTCACCAATGAAAATGTATGATTCTATTACACTGTCTTTTTCAAGTAACTTGTAATTCTAAAATTTCTATTGAAATTTCAATAGAATTAATTATTTACATGGTATTTAAAATTGCAGGGCAGTTAGCAATATATTAGTTATTACTGGTTCTGTGAAATATCATGGCTGATGCTTAATGGTGAGCAGGTGTTTCTAATTCTCTTTATATGTTATTTCCTTCTACTATTTGCTAATTAAGCTAACCTGCCACCACATCCATAATATAGCTAGGTCCATTGCTATTATCAGGGTGGAGCTAAAAGAATCACAGAATTTTATTCTGACCTCCCTATTAATTAAGACTCTTTTTCAGGGCAGCCAGGAATGAATTCAGAGCCAAGGGGCATTATGTCACTGACAGCTCTTTTGAAAAAGTTTTGGGGAAGAGTCAGTAAATGTTTGTTCTTCCTAGTACTGAAAGGGGTCTTTAACTCAGATTTAGACACAATATTATTCTAAAATCATTTGTCTGAAGCACTTTACAGAGAAAGGGAAAATATAAAACTAAAAATGTCTCCCCTGAATGATACTCACAACTAAATTCAGGACGCATTCTGGCATGTTTGTGTCATAAAAACTCTAAGGCATTACAAAGGCCTCATGAAACACAAAGGCCTTTGTATTCACATCAGCAGCAGAAAAATCCCTGTAAAGATTTCCTTCTGCTCAGAGGGTTTTCCACCACAGAGGGCTTAAGGAATTGGTATTCCTTTACAGGAAGTGACTTCAAGACAAAGGCAGTTCATACTATCATACATACTATGAGCCTGCAGAATTTGTAGGAGAAAAAAAGTGGAGACCTGCTGGACTCCCTCACTGCACCCATGCTAGAGTTAAATGAGAACACTTGCAGGAAAGCTGCAAGATTTATGCTGCTACAATATGTGCAGTCCCCAGCTTCCAAGCATTATTTAGTTTTATTATGATAAAGTATTAAATGTTTACTAGTCTAGTCAATAAAATTATATCAGGCTTGAACAGCTGTACAAATGTATGGTTAATGGCTCATCCAAAGGGTAAAAAGTGTGCTTCTGTAGAAGCCTCATGGACTAGGTGGAGGTCTCAGGGAGTATGGGAAGTACTTCATGGGAAGTACCTTCTAATGGTAGGTAGTCCCGCAGGGAGACTTTTACAACTGCACAGTCAATCTCGGTTCTTCAGTTACAGCCCATTCTCCTCTACCATCTCTAAAGGAAAACCTGACCCTTTGCTTGGAGTCACAAGTTTGAACATATTTGAACATACGGACCTGAACTCTGCTGTAAATTTGGCTTGTAAACAGCCCACTTTGTACTGAGGAGGTAAGTAAAAATCACTGAATACTGACAGATCTCCAGCACTTTTTCACAGTTCCTCTTTAAACGTGAGAAATGTTGAGATAGCGGAGCAAGAGAGTACTCTAGCGTATCTAATCACAAAGAACCACTGGACATAAATCTATGCTCACACACATGGAAATATATAAACACTCCAGAGAAAGCAGATATAATGCAGATTTGGTAATGCAAGAGCATCTTTCATGTGGGAATGTTTGCCCAAGGACAAGGTAAGCCTGAGTGTTAAGATCTTACAATGCATCCTATTGTTAATTATGCAGTAAAGGCAAAGGAAGGTCTAATGGCCTCTGTCACCTCTGACTGCAATGCACATCATTCTCTGGAAATATTATTCCAGGTCTACTTTGCCTTTTTGCCAGTGCACACTCTATTGAGATTGAAGACATTTAGCTAATTCGTTGTTCCAGCAATTATTGATGCTTCCCTCCTCCCACACACTTGACAAAATTAAAAACTCATCATACAGGTCCCCAAAAAACAACACTTAATTAAAAGAGGTAATCAATTCAATACAGCTATTCTTACTGCTTAACACATCCTAACACATGTAATGAAGAAATTAAACTACAAATAAACAATTATCCACCACAAACAAGTAAGGAAAAATGGTACCTATACTCATTTTGTTTCTTGTAGCAGGATAACTGAACTGTTACATTATGGGAGATTTGTTTTACTTCCTAGTGATTATAGGATGCATCACTGTAATACAGATGAAACACTCAGCTGGCCATCCTTACAAATTGGGATAACAGAGTGAGTTGGTTGAACAGGCCTGAAGTATACAAATAGATGCTGTTATTTTATCTGGATGGATTTTTGTCAGCTAACGAATTGACCTGCATGTAATTAAACTAAAAAATCAGTGGAGTTTGTACATTCAGAACTCTTCACTATGAAGGTAGGGTAGTATGTTTAAAACATTGATGATTTCAACTCTGTGAAGTTTAATTGCAACATGAAATTGTGTACACTGACAGAGAAAAGTGTTCAACAGCTCGTCCAGAGAAAAAAATGATCAATACCTCATTCTGACAATTCATGCAGGGCATTAGTGACTTCTGCCAAAAATCATTCACCCACAATGAGAAAAAAATGCAAAAGGTATGTATGCAGAGCCAGAATCTAGCTAGCATGAATGAATAGATATGAATGAGTAACTGTAAACAAAACAAATTGCAAAGTACTTCTCAGAAGCAACCTGAAGCACCACTTGAAAGAAGCGACTGAAGTTCTCTAGTTCTACTTTATCTCACAATTTGGCCTTGAAGACTGTCTCAAAGCTCATAAAAAGTCAAGATATTTCCTTCCAGTGAATTCAGGAGGCTTTTGTTCCAGCAATCTGAACAGTCCTTTCTTTCCCAGACTGCCTGCACACCTGCCATCCCAATAGGAGTTAAAACCACAGCTTCATCTACTACTTCTGGAAATTATGTTTCACAGGACCTATGCTGGGACTAAGCCTGGCAATAAACTACGTGATAGGACCATCTTCTCCAATGAGCAATTTGTTCCTTCTTATCTTACCATCTGGTGTATCCATAGGGGTTGCCTCTGCTATAAGGTTACCATAACCTCTGCCAATGACAGTTTAGGGCATTTACTGTATGGGCTCCTTTACCACTTCAACAGCTACTTAGTGGGCATGCAACCTCCTCTTTCACGTTGAACTAAACTGAAGCTAATCGCCTTATAAGCAAACAGAAGATCCTACAATCTCTATAATGTTCTCAGTGAAGAACTAGTTTAATTTTACAAAATGTCCTTGCCAATCAGGTGAAAATAACGCTTCACTTAACACACAAGTAAATATAGACACAGCACAGCACATGCTGCACCTTTCATACATGCCGCACTTCAGAACCACAGAAAACAGCTAGAAAGTGGAAAGAATTTAAAGCACAGACATAGCAAAGTAGTCTTTCATTTGCTTCCTGTCTGAAGACTTTGCAGTTCCAGCCTTGGTCTCTATGCGCTTCTTTCTCTTTTCCAAGGAGGACTTCACCCAAAGCCCACAAAAGCCAACATAAAATTTTCTGTTGCTATCAGTGGGCTTTGGATAAGATTCTAAGCAAAACCCCACATCCCAGAACAAACCTCTCTGAGCTCTACAAGAGCAATTAGAATGCAGACAACTCATTGCTGTTTCTAATTGTTCATTATCATAGCATTATAGATATTATGGGTTTTTTCTTCTTCTCTGCTGATGTTGCTACATCAGTCAAATGTCCCTATGGCTAATTATGCAGACATGTTTCAATCTGATTAAAACTCACATCAGTGTAATTGAAAAGCATCAGTGGCAATGTTCTAGAGGGAGAAAACATTTCATGTTTTTTAAGCAGCTATAGGTGGGCCTTCCTTTTGCTACAACTGCCTCATATTTCCCATAATGTGGTCCTGCTTCCAGGTGATTCTGTCCTTGCTGAACTTAGCTGCTGACACTGAGTTGTTATATGTCAGGTGACCATACCTGGGTCTCATTTTTTCTGGAAGTGAGGCAAGGGTCCAGGGGGAAAATGGTATTGAATTCTGTGAGGTAAAAATTATTTTGAAGCATATGGGGGCAGCACAGAATTTAGGTTGTACTTGCAACCTTAATTCTGGCATTTTCTGACTTTGAAGTGAATGATTTTGAGCTCTTTTAATTAGTTCTGTGTGTATGAGTGTGCAGTATCCTACACAGTTACCAGCTCATCTCTCATTTCTTCATTTTCTTGGCGTAAAGACATGCCCTTTAGATGTGGGCACAGAGAGCACTTGCCACCCGTGGTTCTCTTATGCTGCTCCGCAGAAACAAAGATCTCAAGGGCATGCAGTCCTCTGCTTGAACACTGCCCTGTGCAGCTCTTTCTGATGGGGGAATCTGCAGGCTTCTCTGCTCTCTACTGATCCTGCTGTAGGGCCAGCAGGGCTAGCCTGTGCCTCTTAAGCCAGCGGGTCTTGGATTAAAGGAGCATTTTGCTATCTGGTGAGAGAAGGCCAGCCATCCCCGCTCTACAGAGCTGTGTGCCACAGAAACCTCTTTGAAGATTCCTTTCATAGAGCTACTTCCTAAAGCTTTAACTGTTCAGCTGAGCCTTGATAGTCTTATCTCCCATAGTTAATATGACTAACTGTCCCTTTTAATCAGCCACACATTTATCACTGAAGATGTCTCAAATTAAGAAGAAATGCCTGATAAATGGCTCTGCCTGTCTTTGTGTGTGGTGGTGTCGTTTAAAAAGGAAGGGGGTTATTCTCTGTATTTTTGAATGAATCGACACATTTGCCCCTATTAATTTAGCTAGTTATGATGTCACAGAGGCATTTGTCAATGCCATTTGTCAGCGAAGGCTGATGGAATGCAATTAAAGCATGACTATAAAGAAGCCCACAGACAATTGCAAGCCTTTGGGATATTTTAAAGGGGAAGAGCAAGGAAGGTCTTGCTGCTGATGGTAATAGATGGCTGACTTATGAAAACAAAGAACCAGCTCTCATGACGGTGTTTAAACAGGCTGGAAGGAAACTCATTTCTTTAACAAAAGTCTGCTCAAAGCCTTCTGTTACTGCTGAGGTAGGCTTTGACCTGCCTCCGCAGAGTCTGAGTCCGCAGCCCCATTTGTAGGAAGATGGCACTTCCAGCTCTGTCCTGCTCTTCAGCTGGTCAGGACTCTACATTGGGCGATATCGCAATCAGCTGCAGTTAACGCTGTGATTAATTCAATGGGCATAAACAACTCTTAAAGAGACCCCCCAGAATGGGAAGAAAGACATATAAGTATAGAGAATGACAAGAAAAAAGATCACCAATATCAACAAGGCTCTGGCTATAATACTCACATTCACTTCCTGTCTCATGTGTCACTTACTTTTGATCTAATCTGTATAATCATTCCCTCTTCTCTGTCATACTGATGTTTTGTCACCCACCAGAAGTGGCTCCATTACAGCGGCAATTACTATCCAGTGTGGTTACTAGCTGTCTGACTTTTATTGGAATGAGTCGGATAAATGTTGTCATTTGTACTCCTTTTGATGATAGTCATTTTCCTTGCATGAGTTAGATTGCAACAGAAATATGCCCACTTTGGGGGACTTCCAGACTTCACCTTCTTTTTTTTTCCCAAAAAATGATTCCTCCAGCAATACTGCCTGTGGTATATCTGCTTCTCTGAAGAAACAATATCAAATTGAACATAATTTTTTTGCCTCTTGCTGATATGCCAAGTCCTTCAAGGAATGAATAATGAATCACAGCTGATGCCAATCATTCATGATCATTGCCAGAAATGTAATATAAATAGCAATGATACACGTACTTTTGAATGCAAAATTATTTTGGCTTTGTCCCTTCTTGAATATGATTTTTAAAAAATCCAGTTCTCCTACAGGAGAAAAAGGAAAACGTTGGGAAGTGGGAAAAGCTCTGCAGAAAATTATATTCAAATCACAGTTTCTACTTCTGTATCCCATCTGCAGAGATAGGTCAAAGAACAGAGAGAGGCAAAGAATGCAAATCTTGTGAGACCTAGGAACCTCATCTCACATCCCCAAAACTGCTAGGCTTGAGTGTAAGCTCTACCTCCATGGTGATTCTCTGTGTCTCCTTTCAGTGTGCCAATCTGAATGACATTCAGTATTTGCTTTTAATCTCCAGCTCTAGGATTAATATGAAGACATTAAAAACTATTAAACAAAGAAAGAGAACATTCTATATGGTTGAACAGAAAAGTTTGAAAAATGTCAACCATCCACAACCTGAAAGTTCAAAGCTGTAGGACAAACTGAATCAGCCCATCCATACTGGTTTGGGTTTTTTAAATTATATAATTTTTAAGCCAAACCAGGGATTTGAAGTGCTTCTTGCCCTTTCAGGGGTCTTTTCCATCAGTCTCAGTAACCCACTCTGGTCTGCTTCTGCCATGATCTTCTCCTACTGCTACCATCATTTCTTAAACATCCAATTTACCTCAGTTCTTAACATCTTTTCTCCATCCATTCCTGGGATTCCTTGACCATCCACCTTTGTTGATCCAAACCTGAGTTTGCACACAAGCAGTGCAGAGGCTTTCCCTGCCCAAAAAATTCTTTGCTTGCTAAAAACAAGTTTTGCTAAGCAAAAACTGCCTGTTCCCTTAAATGCAGTAAGGATGTGTAAGCCTCTGATTGATGTGCTACGTGCATACGCATTTCTGTTGCTTATGAGAGAAAGCAAGCCATCAGCCTGACTTGTAAGGCTTTTATCTTGACCTGTTTCTAAGACTGCTCTTGTCTCACCAACGTGTCTCCTACAGGTCTGTGGTCAGGGATGTGCTCTTTTTGTATTTCTGCTAGTAGCTTCTCTCTCTCTATTCTCAGGACCAACCTAATCCTGCCTTCCCCATGGCTGCACTGCAGGGATCTCTGCAGACAAAACAGAGATCTTGCTCCCTCACCCTGTGCTCCCAGTGTAAGGGAAGGATACTGAGATGTGGTGTTCTTGTTTCGGTCTCTCCCATTTCCAGCTGCATGTCAGAGCTCTTCAGTTCTGACAACTGTGTCATTTCCTCCAGAAACTATCATTTGCACAGTGAGAATATGTCAATGCCCTGACTATATCAAAACTATAAACATCACCTATGAGACTGTTTCTGCACCAAGAAGCTCACTAGCTTAATAAAGAACTCACAGTGAAGGACACCTATCTCCCCTTGACAGCAAGGAAATCCGGGCACAGAGAGTAAATATGTTTTCCAAGATCATACAAGCAATTCTTGGGAAATGGATTTAAGTCCTGCGCAGTCTTGGCCCAGCGTCCCCCTGAGACTCACAGTTAAGTCAGATAAGAAAGGATAAAAAGCCTTTCCAGGGTTTTCTGCTGATGAATAGAAAGTAAAATGAATTCTTGCTCTTCTTTGGGCAATGAGGCTGTTTGCATGGAATCTCATGGTTTCCAAAATGGCTTGGCTTCCTTGTGAAGCTTCTTGAATCTCCTCAGCAGAGTGGCACCACAAGGCGCAGATGCCAGCTCAGCACGCTCCACTCAGCTGTCGCAGCTCAGAGAGCAGCAACTCTACTGTTAATGGTGAATCCTCAGCAACAAACTCTTCTTCTGACTTTTCCCATTCAGTGACCTGGGTTTGTTTTCCAGTTATTGGTTCCAGAATCATCCCTCTATAATAAAATCCATTCCAAAACCACATCTCCTTTACCCTATAACAAAAAGAGGTAAGTAAAACAGAGGAGTACCTGAACTTTCATTCTGAATGTGGTGTCCTAACCTGATGCTGGTTTTGTGTCCTGATCCAATATCTCACCCTTCCCCTCCCCACAGATGCACTCATCCTGTAGACCTTCACTCTGAAAGAATTTTTTCTCCAAACCCATTTGACTATCTGTATCACCAGGGTCAGTGTTATATCTCTTACTGTACTTTTCTCCTTATTATAAGCCTGGCTGCTGACTACGGAAAGCCTTATGCATTTATATGCAGGTGACACTTCTATTTTCACTGAATGATGAGGTGTCCTCTCTTCCTAATTCCCTTTCCTCCGAAATGGCAAATGTGATCATCTGACTTAATGAGCACCTTTTCCTTCGTAAGGCTTGATAAAAAAATGTGTCGTAGCCTTATTGTCCCCTTCTCTACTCAAGATTTCTCTCTCACAATACAAACCACAGAATTTTCAAGGTTAAAAGATGTGTAGTTGTTAGATATAATCGTTGATATTCATGGTAGGTATTCATAGGACCACTTAGATGTTGTGTCCAGATTGGGGATTCATTGGTGCTATTCAGGAGACTCAGCTCCATCTGACCAAGTTACAGTCTAAGTTACAGCAATCTGCACTTCCCATGTAGTAAAGCTAGAAGAAGCAATCACTAGATGGTATCTCTAACCTTTGGATTACTGAACATAACAATCCTTCTAGCATTTTATATGTCTAATTCAAACATATAATTTTCTTTGTTGCCACTCAGCAGTAATAGTCTTTCTGAATGTAAACAAAACTATTAAAAAAAAAGTTTTCACTCTACCAATTGTATTCCTATCTAAAATTGACTCATTTAAAAATGTGAATTTTTGCATTTGATATACTTGAAAAACTTGGATGAAAACTAAATCTCTGTTTTGTCTGTGGAAATCGTTGCAATACTGTCATGAGGAAGGCACAAATATTTGATTATTAAAGTTGATTCTATGGAATTCTGTAATTTAAAAAGGTATGATGGAATTAGCCATGTATAGAAAATATAGAAATTTCTATGTGATCATATTAGTGTCAGTTCATACGACCTTAAGAAACAGCTATTCAGATGTGGCTTATACACAGGTAGCATTACAAAAGCTTGGAGAAATGTGTTTGTACCAACAAATATAAATAATGATCTAAAATCTCCTCTTCAGGTTGGTCTAGAACAAAATGAAGATGTTCCCTGTGTTAATAAGGGAGAATGTTTGTCAAGTACTGCAGTTTATTTAATCCTGTGCTCACCCAGCCTCTCACCTTCCCGACAATGTTTCTTTGCTGTATAGCCTTTCTCGATAGAGTCTGCCTTCCAGCAGTACAGAATATCCTAACCAGTGTACAACCTGCTGAAATATAGATGAGATATGAAGGCAATCTTATCAGGTTGTTTGACTTAATGAGTATAATTTTTACATTTCATGTTAACTCTGCCTTCCATATGTTCTCTTCTCCTGCTCTACAATTCACTAGAAACTCCTTAAAATCTTTGAAGTACATCTGAAATACTCACTGGAGCGAGGTGTACTGGTAATGTACATTTCTTCTGCAGAAGAGAGTCTTTAGGTACGTGTGTCTTCGTGGATACACCAGATCATACAGACCATCAGCTACTGTGAATCAGCTTAGTTCCACCATGGCACTAAATTATTGTGCAGCAGCTGAGAATCTGGTCAAAAATTTATAAACTTGCCCTGCTCTCCAGATCCTAGTGTATTGCCAGCTTATACTAAATGAGGATTTGTTCCCAAAAGGGCTTCAGTTCTATTTTGAGCATCATTTCTGATGAAAATAAGTTTATATAGGTATGCTGTCTGTGCTAGCTCACAGAGGCAATCTAAGGCACCCATTGTCCATTCAGTAGTCAGGGGTCATGGGAGGGAGATGAGAATAGTCTAGAGAGGCTTAAGGCGTATATGGGAAATTGGAAAGATTATTTTGAGGAAGAAAAGGTCATGAGGGCATAGAAGGAAACTGAGAAAATAATGAAAGAAAGATAGGGCTGGATGCAAGGCACAGATCTGTAGCAATGGCTCATGGAACAACCTGGAGTCAGGGAGGTTCTTGACATGGAATTTTTTAATGGAAAAACAAGACAGATTAAATTCATAGATCTTCCCTGTTTGCTGAAAAGCAATGAAAAGAAAGAGAAAAAGCTAAAAGTATAGTGACTAAAGTTGAAGCTGCTGCTGTGGCAATAAACCACAGAACCATTTACCAAGTGACTGGACTCAATGCCTGTGTAGAAATTTCAAGAAAGCAAATGGAAATTCTAAAAACTGCTTCATAGTTCAGAAGGTCTCTCTTAACCCCAGTTACATTTAACTGCCCAATTAATTTTGAAAAGATGATGGCATCAAAGGTCTTCACACTTCTACTGTGGCTGGATCACGTCCAATTGCCTTCTTCCTTCTAAGCAACTTGGTATTTGGATCTCATTAGTTTCAGATTGTTCAACTTCACCTGATTCATCAAAATGTGATTTTGGGGGGAGGATAGGTCTATTCGGATGCTCTGCTCTTCTGTTTTTCTTTTCTACATTTGTATGAGCCCTTTTTTGTGTTTGTCTTGATTTAGCCCTAAATGTTGACCGTATTGATTCTAACACATAAAGCGCTGTCACACTGCAACCTGTTATAGAGAAAAAAGCAGCACATGCAATGCTTCAAAAATAACAGGGTAGATTTAGGCTCTCAACTGTCTACATTGTAAGTGCCTACAATTAGGAGGGAGAAAACCTTACAGACCTAATGCAACAACTTATTTCAAGAAAAGACTAGCAGTATAAATAGAAATTAAATACCTAAACATTTTGCTAAATCTGCCTTTGTTGAATCAACAGTCTTATTTCTATATTAAATAGTCTACTTATTAGATGGTCCTTCTTTATAAATGAGTGGTATATACTTTTAAGAGTCTCTGCTACAGGGTTGTTATGACCTAGGATAATTTAGGAACCTGTCGTAGTCATATTAAGACCTAAAGAAAATTAGTCACTTTGAATTTCAAAATATTTCAAGTCACATTCAAACTCAAGGCTGCAACCATGGTTACTGGTGGCTTCCCCAAGACTACTGTTGCTCCCATTTTAAAACTATTACTACTATTACATTACTACTAGTTTCAGATAACTACATGGAGAATGTCTTTGGTTCATTCCATGTATCAGACTAACTTCTGAGTGACATTTTAAAAAAATTGAAAAGCAGAGTTTTTAAAACTTTTGTTTGAAAATTCTTTCCTAGTATTATAGATTTTTGATGTGCAGTTCTGTGTATTTATTCATTGCCTTGATAAGCTTAATCAAGAATGATACTGTCTATTTTCTACTCCCTGTGACATCACTGACAACCAAGGATGACAGAAACTTGAAAGAAGTGTTCAGCCCTTGCAGAGGGGTTTCCACTACATTGCAAGAGGTCTATGGCAACTATGACATACTGCGGGGTGTTCTGTTACACTTCCACTTTATGCTGTAGGCATCAATAAATCTTATTTTATTAGGGTTCCTTAGACCCATACATCAAGATCTTCAAAAGCAATATAGCTTCTTTTTTTTCCTTCAAGAGAAAGCTTTGTATACTTCATATTGCTCCTTGAAACAGTCTGACAGTAGCCAAAAATATCTTGCAATGTAACAAATTTAAGAAGGAGAAAAAATGAGGAGTAAATCATACTAGTGTAAGAACTTCTGATTATGACTGTTTTCGTTACTTATTTTCCCACCAGATTCAATCAGTAACATCGGGCAATCAAGCAATGCAACCAATTTTCTATAATATAAAGGATTTTTAACTACTTAGTAATGATGGCAACTCCAGAAGAAAAGAATCACTCCTTCCCTTAATTTTTTCACCCCACATAAGAACCAGCTTTGTCAATATAAGTTCTGTGTTTGGCTCATTCCTAGGATGTCATACAAGGCCAAAACAGCAACTAGTCACATGTTCTGCAGGCTGTTCAGGAACATGCATGAGCAGATTCATTCCCTCAAGAGCACAGCCTTTAGAGTTTGGGGGGGGGGGGGGGAAGGGAATTCATAGATGTGATACCTATCAATATCAGATTAATTAAAATTCTCTATGATCAAAATTCTTCTCACCTCCATGCAAGCTTTTTTTCTATCAACATTTCTTGATCTATTTCGTCTCATCGCTACATAATGTATGTGACTCTGTCCAGGAGTAATCTGGCTGTATTTATCACCTTGAGTTTTTTGTTCATATCTGTGCTGCATCAGCCCTAAATACCAATATAACTTCTTGGCTCACAGGCATATTACAATTCCCAGCTCACAGTCACCCTCTTTTTGTTGCTTTCTTTTGTTCACAGCTTTGTCAAACTGTATTCTGGGCTTTTGAATTCCATCATTTTTTCTGGTTCTTCCATGTGCCTATTGTTCCCATAATGTTATGCATATCAGTATGTAAGCTGAATAACTAATTAGAAATGCTACAAAGTCTGGTGCAGAAGACTTGAGTGCTTTGCTTTCCGGAAAAGAAGAAGTATCTTCATTAAGATTAACTAATAAGATGGATTCAGTTCATCTTCCTATAGCTGTTTTTTAGTATAAGGCAGTCATCTAGGTTCTCTCATTTAGCAGTTGAGACCAGCACCTCGAAAGGGTGAATTAGATTCCATACTTTGGGTATAAATTCCTTTCCATGTCCATGAAAAAGGACTTGTACATATGTATATAGTACAAAGTATTCCCTAGACCAAAGAACTTCTAATGTGAATTTACACTACAAAATATAATTGTCCCTATAGGAACAATTATTGTCCCTAAATGGACAATACTGTTTTAAATAGAGAAGAGGCTTAAAGTGGAGTATGACAGCTGACCTGGAAAATCTTTGGCACAGTTAGTGCACTAATCTGGCCCCTAGAACATGAGGCAGTCCTTAACAACATGTTTGCACATGATGTTTTTATACAGGGTCCAGCCTCTTCAGAGCAGAGAGTGAACTGCCACTGAAGTGATGAATGTGGGTTAGGACAACATAAAATCATAAGAAATGGGACTACAAGGACTACAGGGACTACAGATTAGATGAATTACATTCTAGAAATTCCCATAGACCATGAAGGAGTCATAGATAGTTAACCCAGAGTGTACTAAATTTGTACAGATGAATCTAATCCATTAAGGGACTTTTAACATTAAGTGCTTTTCCTTGTCTTCATCAGAAGGGCATTTTAACACTGATTCATTTGAGAGGATAGGGCCCACCATTCAAGAAAATGATTAAATGATTTCCAAGGTTGTAGCTGTTTTGCTTACGTTGGAAAAAGCTTTGAAGATGGAAGTAGATTAATTGGCTGGTTGGATGTGTATTGAAAAGCCAAAGAGAATGAAGAAACCTAACTGAAAGGGCAAAATGAATAGGCAAAGAAGAGGACAGAGTTTATTTTGTAACACTATCAATGAAGTGGATGACATCTCAGTTGAGAATGTCCTCAGCTAAGTCATATTGCTCCTCATGGAACTTGTTTCTGATTTTCAAAACAACTTAGATATTTATGACAAAAAAGGGTATTCAAGTGCTTAGCTCTTCCTACTTTGGGGACATATTGTTAAAAGCAAGTTGCCAGAGAAACAAACAGGCACTTCAAGCAGAAACTAGGAAGGAAAGCCAGAAATTATACTGTGACACACTCAGTAGTGCTTTACTGCCTGGTACGACACACGGCGTTGGCTTGGGCACCAAGGCTCAGCACAGAAGGCAGTGGAAGAATTAGGGACCTTGGAATACAGCACACTAAAGCCTGAATGGGAACTGAATGGGAAATTGTCTGAAATGTCCAGTGAGAATGCCAAAAAGAGTGCTGGGATCTGCTATCAATCCCTTTCCAGGAACATAAACACCTGAGAAAGCAGAACTACCAGTATCTACTACTACTACTACTACCACTACTACTACTACTACTACTGCTACTATGAGTATTTCAACTATGTGTTGGGATACCAACAGAACTTAACCTCCCCCAGGTTCGTATCAGTGAACATGGCGTGTTCTCCCATGCCATACAATGGATAACAACTGTGTTGTTGTGGCTCCCTCCTCCATTCAAATCACAGCTGTGTTCACCCCCGAAAATTCATGACACCATCAATATATTAAGTGGAAGCAGTGCTCTGGAAACTGTGTCTCTGTAATAGCCACCAAGCCACCAAATTCTTAACACAGCACTACACATCCACATTATTCTAAAAGATGAAACGTTGTGCTCAGACACTAGGTCAAGTTAGCAGAACTAGTTGTCATGCACCAGCTATGAACATTTTCAGCCTGGGACAAGTTCAGGTGATTCTCTTTGGACCAAGCTAAGCTATATTGCCTTGCACATGCTGTAGACCAGGTGTTTTACATGGACTGTTACAATAGCTCAGTAACAGCTGATAATTTGCTAACCTAACCTAACATGAATTCAGGTCTGAGTACTCCAACTCATAGCTCACCCAGATACTCATGAAAGCTTCAGGTCACTGAAGGTATTAATACAGTTTTGAACAAAATGAAGCCTAATGATTATTTTAGGCTAAAAAATGGCACAGGATTCTTTTTTAATAAAGCTTTGGGGAAAGCCTACATTACTGTAATGCCCACTGGGTAATGACATTGACAGTTCAGCTTCTGATTCTAATCACCTTGAAGGGTATAGAAGCTGGTGTCAAAGAAACTCTCCCATAATTTTATCTCTTCCATCTCCCACTAGAGGACCCACATGCTGTTTATCTGAAAATGATCCTTCCTTTGACAAGCACCCTTACAGATTCCTTTTCCAGGGAAAAGGGGCTGCCAGCACTTCAAAAAACTTTGCAGGAGGGGGTATATCATCAAAGAACAGGGACTGATTAAAAAAAATCTTTAAACATCAGTTGAAGCAACCTAGAAAATTAATGAACTCCCTTACAGTGTTTGACTACACGGCTGAGCCTATTGTATTAATCAAAGGAGTCATATGTTCAGCCTCAGTCACGAAGGGATTTGGTTTCTTCTAAATGCAAATAATAAAAGGAAAAAAATAAACCTGTGTGTGTAGGGGTGTGTGTGTGTGTGTGTGCGCGCGCGTGCATGTATGTGTTTAAGCACATGTAGAACAGTTATGGCACATAAAGTCTGCACCTCCCAAATACTTGAAGTCCCAATTTCCAAAACGGATATTACTTATTAATTTTAATTAACAAACCTGTTATTCTATCACAAAAAAACAGAACAGGGAATGCAGTGCATTTTAAACAACATTTACAAATGGGATCGATAAATTGGGCTGCTTTTATTGAAGTGCTTAAATAAGGAATTTACAAATTGGCAGTTGAGTCATATGAAGACAAATTCAATGATTCAAGGATTGAAGGCATATAAGCCTTGACCGATTCTCTCTCTATGGATTGCACATCACAAGCACAGGCTCCACATCTGAATGACTGAGATTTCAATACTGCTGTATATACCTGGAGATAAAATCCATGTACAACTAGAATATGTCATGGTGTTCATGCTTCAACAAAGGAGTGAACCTGAATGGTAATTCTTCTTTACAGTGGGATTCATCTCACCTGACTTAAGGCATCTAAAGTTAGGTCAGTTGTCTGGTACTTAGATGCTCAAGGTTAGGTGAAAGTAATTCCATGATATCAAATACCCACATCCTAGTTCTAGGTACAAGAGTAAAGAGATGCTGCATGCCGATTTGTGCTCTTCTGGTAATGAGGAGTGGGAAATGAGCTTTGCCCTTGTTTTTAAGCTAGCATCAAGGTTGCTCTTTTCTCTGATGCATGTATACAGGCTTCTATAAGATAGGCATTGTTCTGGGTCTCCCGGTGCAATTTCGGCAGTGGAGCAGAATAATTCATTTTTCTCACCCTGCAACAAGCTATGCCATACAGCTCACTGCTTACATGTTGTAAAGTCTTCCAATTATCAACAAACGGAGTCACCATCACTGGGACAGTTTCCTGAATTACCTGCCCAGAAACTAACTGGGGAAAAAAGAAAGTCAGAGGCAGAAGGAAGAGTTCATAACCAGGCCTTGACACGAAGAAATGAGTATTATGGAAATTCAACCCTGAGCATACAGGAAGAGTGAAGATCCTAGAAAACTGTGGTGCCTTGAGGCCAAGCAGGATGAAGGGAGAATTATGTTTATACTGCTAGCAACATGGTGTCAGAACACCAAAAGCACTGCACTGAAACTGCCCAGGCTAATTAGTCCTGCTGAGGAATTCCACCCTACCATAGTTAAATGGTTCCAGTTCCTAGGCCAGCTTGTTCAGAGCCTCCAGTGTAGACATACATGCTGTCCCCAGAGAAGTATACAAGTTAATTCCTGTACCTCAAGGTTTATCTTATTCTCAAGGTTTATCTTATTGAGCTTACAGCAAAGCATAAGATTAGATAAGAATAAATACGCATTCTGTTTTGCAATTCCGTTTTCTCAAATGCTTTGTTTAACTGTTGAATAAAATACTTCATTTTAAGTAGCCTCTTGGTCTGATGCCTTTGGTAGAGGTGAGTCATTATAGCACACACAAATATAGTGAGCGCTGCAGCTTGGAAAACCAAACCTACTGTGATTTATTCCCTCCAGCACAAGGGTTCTCATTATCTTTGTATGTATTACAGTGAGATAACATTCCAGATCTTTGTGACAAAAGTGTTTATTCATAGACAGCCCAGTTATAAAGAAGTAAAGTAAAACAAAAAAGTTACCTGATCAACTGAATAAAATCATATATAAATAATCATCTCCAAATTTAAATGAAGCAAACAAACAAGCTCCATTTCTTTGTGTCTTCCTTTGTCATTATTTTATAACTCAAGAATAAGGTTACATCTTTCCCCTCAGACATAAATGGGATTGTTACACACTCCATTGTATTTCCAGTGTCCTACTGGATATTTTCGGCTGCACCTTTGAAGCTAAATTTGCAGACTGTCCATACTCTTAATCCCTCAGATTATTCTCTGAGGCAAAACCTGAAAATACCTGATGAGGAACAAGTGAAAAACTTAAGGAGTACCTAGCCATTGCTCCACTGTGTCCCTACATGCAGTCCCATAACTGTCATAGCCTGAGTTATCCTACATCTGACAGCAACATATCCCAAAGGTCACACTTTCATGCCATGTCCCAGTACCTCTGAACCCCAATGGTTCTCTTCTAAAAGTCCACAGCCTGGTCCTCCTACTTGCAATATGGTGCCCCACTATGATTAGTCAAGTGAAATCTGTCATCCAGTGGACCATATGTAGCTAGAGTCCCTTCAGTCCTTTCCCTGTGCACAGACTGTAAGGGAAGTCAACTCCTTAAAACCATGTGCACCAGCCACATCAGTCCACAAATGACATGGCACAAACTTCATCATAATTTTTACCAAAAATGTGCAGGCATCAGAGCACACATAAAATTACATCTACCTATCATCTGTGTGCCGTACTCCTCTCAGGGACATCCAGGATAGCAGTATGCATCCTACTGGTAAACCTGACAAAGCTGCGGTGCCTTTCTCCAGACTATAACAGTGCTGACCAAGACTTTTTGGATGGTGGCCATCCAGACATGGAGGAAATGTTGAATATCTTGCCTGCCATGGTGAACATGTCAATATCAAACCTGTGTGCCATGTATCTATAGGATCTTTGCTAGAGATGACTTTCAGAGTTGATGATCACCAACTTCTTGACTAGACCGAAGGCCCAAAAAAGAATGTTATCCTTCTGTACAATTGGTAGCAACATCTAACACACAGTTATGCATGTTGGTCTCTGCTATCTGGAAAAGTATTTCCTAAGCGATCATCTCATGCCTGAAAAACGATGTGGTATACCAATGGACGGTTTGGTGTGTGCTCAGAATCACAGACACAAAAGCTGAGACTGTACTGTTAAATGAAACAATGCTTGTGAAAATTTAAAGACAATGAAATGAGATTGTCTCTACTGCTAAAACAGTCCTTGGCGTAGATTTTGGGCAAGATCAACTAGCACTGTCCAAGACAGTTCCCTGGTCTGGGTGATGGTGTGCACCCAAGACCATTCTTGATCTAATAGGCAGGTTGCAAGCAGTCTTCCTGTTTTGGAGGCCAAAAGAACTTATTCACATGGGCACTGGTCATTCTATGCCAGTTGGTCTTACAGATAGAAAATGGTCTCAGACACACTTAATTTGCTAGAACAGATATAGTCAAAACACCAAAGCTTGATGATGATGGTCTTCAACAGGCCAGCCATGTTTTTGCTATACTGGAGAGCTGCAGAGAAACAGCAAGCGCTTCAAGATTACCAGGCATCTGCCTGGAAACAGCTAGAAATGGAAGGAAAGTATACAGCTTTTCACTTCTGTGTCCAGTTTTCTATCTGGAAAATATGGATAGTAATACTCATTTCCCATTTGAAACAGGGAGTTATGAGACTGAAGGTATTGGAAGAGCTCTGAAGATTACAATGTATATGTTGAATTTATGATTTATTCAGTAGTATTACCCAGTTAGTGTTATTGGCACTAATGCTAATAGAAAAAGAAAAAAGCACCTGAATAGACAAAGCAGGATCTGAACCACTGAGGAATTAAAAATACATTTACAGAAAGTCCTAACAGTAGACAATTATGTCTCAGACAACTTAGTCATTTTTTTCCAGTGAATCAAATAGTAGCCCACAAGTCAAGTAACAATTGGATTGAGATACCAATCACCATATCTATTAAGTTTTATAAAATTACATGACAAAGTTTAAAAGAACATTCCAGCATAATACGAAACATTATTCTTATTGCTACATGTAATTACAAAGAGGTGTAAATCACTCGCTTTAGCCTTTAAAAAACCTACTTCAAATATATAATATTAAAAATTGAGAAGAGGTATGCAGCTCCCATATGAATGGATTATAAAGCTGGCAATTTTGCAAGTCACTGGAAAGGAGTTCTACTGAAAATTTTCATGTCTCCTTTCCTTAGTAGATATTTCTCTCCTTGGCTATTGTGAAACTGAGATATCCATCTGCAGATGCAATCTACCAGTTGAGATTACTATCAGGGTGCTGTGAGGGACAGTAAGCCTTGGTGGTGCCTGCAGGGCCCTGACAATTTCATCTCATCAAAGCATTTAAATGTGCTAAATTTTAACTGAGTAGGTCCATACTCTTTTTTTTACCATAAAAGCAGTTAATCTCAGTATAAAGTAGTCACACGCATAAAGTTAAATGCCCCTCTTGAATACAGGCCATGTTTATTCGTACTGAAATGAAAAGAACTAGTGAAGTATTTAAAGCACAAGGCTGGATCAGGCCTGAATAAAAGAACTTTATTCCTGACATGATTCTCTGTCCAGCAGTGTACTGCCATTGAATAGTAATGATATCATTAATTTTTAGGTCTTCAGCATTTTTGTAAATTAATTTGGCCTCTCTATCTTGGGAGGCAAAGGGCAAAGAGAGAGTCCTTAAATACTGATGAATTTTTTTAATGGATGATGAGAGCCTTCGCTGGTGGAAAAACACTTAGATGGTTTATACTGTATTCTGACATCCCTGTGTCACTTTCACTTTTGAAGTCTGATGCTGTTCTGAAATAGGATGCGGCATTAAAATCTGTGAGATGAAGTTCAGTGTCTTCTCTTTCCTTCAGTCTGAATAAATTACCAAGCTAATAATATTACTTTTTTACACTTGCATTAAAGACCAGTGTCACTCCCCAATTTTTTTCCCAACTAATCTGCATGTAATTGGATCCTTGTTAATCTACAGGAGAGTGCCCATTCACCCCTTCAGCTGGCAATCCTCAGTGCTGTTACTGGTAAGTCACCATCATTTTTCTTGAGCAATTTTGTGAGATTTTTAGGTAGAAATGTAGGATCAGGCAAGCAAATCTGATGTGGAATTTCAGGGATAGCATTAATACATTCTCTGCATCCTGCTCTTATAGACTAGAAAATTTGCCAGGTGAAGTTTAATGACTTAGTCCCTTTGTAGCAGATTTCTGGGCATTAGAAAATCCCAGACCTGTCTGTTGCACACAAGCAGGTCATTGCTGTAGCTCACATGCTACTGCATGTAAGACCTCGAAGAAGCCAATGTCCAAGAAGCAGTAGACCTATTACACACACAAGCACTTCGTGATCAATAAGTCTAACATCCCCACTCTGTGTCAAGTCCAGTGTATCACCATCTATAGAGAAAACTCACAATAGATTTTGTACTTTCAGAGTATGTGTGTGCCCGGAACAGATATTTTGGGCATATTTCTACCTGGCTAGAGAGATATATGTTAACCCTGTGTCATTGTAATGATCTCTTCTAGGTAAGAAAGATCTGACATGATGACTTTCAACACCAAAAGCCTCATTTTTTACCATGCAGGTTGATGGAACAACTCCATTACCTGGTAGCACTCACAGGCTGTGTCTATACTACTGAATTAACAGTTCCAGAACTGTTATCTAACACTGAAGCCAAACAGCACACGACAGCCTTGGTCCATCTTTGTAAACTCTTTCAACCTCCAGTTCAGGGTGTCCATATTCAAACTGCCTAGGGTTCTTTGATAACTCTCAACTGAGCTTGGGAGGAGTTTGACAAAATGATAGATGGCTCTGGCCAAAATCATGCCAGGGATAATTCTAAGAATTCAACGGTATAGATGATTGAGTTCCAGGGCACAGGATTATTTAATTTACTAGCATACATGTGGCTATAGGCTATTAATATAATAGTGGAGCAGATAAAAGAGGACAACAAAAACTTCCTAGTGCATGCTAGTTACATAAGTGCATATTTTTGTGGGCCTACATGTTTGTAACTTTGCTCTTAACTGCCTGTGCATCAGAATGGGACAAAAAGCCAAGAAAGCCAATGAATTTACCCTAGTTCACCTCAGCAGAGAATCTGTCTCAAGTTTCTCAAAGGTCCTTTTCATTTGTTTAGAAGTTGGTTAACTAAACAAAGAGAAAGCACTCCACCGAATAAAAGGAAGAGAACTGCAAACAAGGCAGTCTGTCCTGTATTCATAGCCATTTCTTCCTTTCTCAGTTTCATTGCAAATTCAGTGCTGGTAAAAGTTTCTGGAATGACAGATGAAAGGATTCATTTCCAGACCGAAGAGCAATGGAGAAAATATCACCATGGAAGTAGTGTGTCTAGCCTGGCAGGGCATCCCTTAGGCACAAAGGAGAAAAATAAGAACTTTAAGAGTAAGGAGAAAATTATGTTCATCCCATTTTTTTCCGTGGGTTATAACAGAAGCCTTGGGTGACTGGCTTAAGTGAAGATATCTACCTTGATCAGAGGAATTCCCTTCTCTTCCCCTCTTCCTCCCTCTTTGTAATGCCTTTCCCCATCCATCCAAGTGATTTGGGGGAAGAAAAATGCTGATGTGGTCTTCACTTCACCTCAGCCCCCTTTGTTTCTCCTCTCCTACATTGCCTTCCCCCACCCCTTCCCTCTGAACTCTTGATTTCACGTTACAAGCCATTGGTGCCCACACAGTCCTGAAGCTCACTCACATTTCAGGTGAGTCACAGGGCTGGGCTAGAAACAGCAACTCTACCCAGTCCCTCCTGACCTCCTACGTATTAGAGGGAAAATAGGAACATCAAGATCAGACGGGGCTCTCCTTCTTCTGCCTCTCCTCTGCAGAGTGTCTGCTTCCAGGGTAATATAGTGGCAACGCTCAATCTCCTTACACAAGATCCTTCCTCTAACAGTATTACTGCTGTCGATGCTCTTCCTTCACTAGTGAGAGATGAGGACTCAGGAACTGGCAGGGAAACTACAGTAATAGCAGCTGGGCTAGGTCATCCCATACAACCCTAGCCAGTAAGCAACCACTGTCACTGCTCCCTCTACCTTCCTTCCCAGTATCATTCCAGACCTACTGAAGGCCAGGCTGTAGCTGACCTGAGTAATACTTATCATAAGTAACTCAGGATTGAATCCCAAAGAATAAGAAAAGAGGCTGTCATCGTGTGAACTTGTGAACGCTTTGAGCTTAAAGGAGCTGAAATCACATGACTCTATGAAGAACATCATCTCCAGGTCCCTACAACTTCTGTGACCTAACCTACATATTGGTGAGATCTTGTTAATGGAAACTACATGTCAATGCTTAGTTTTACATGTTTATATAGGTACCCAGTAATATTTATCTGTTAGAGGACAAAGTAATTTTCCTATGACTGCTGCCTGTTCCACTGTTTACTATTCATTTTTATCACTTAAGCAACATTTTCCCCTAAAGTACCCCAGCCTTTCCTCTTTAGTACTCTCTAGCAACCCAGAATTCCTCCTTATAGTCATTCCTTATTCCTGCTCCAAAATACTTCAACTCATGTTCTCCTCTTACTGTCCTGTATTATGCCTGTACCTACAGATCCTTCAACCCAGGCATTGGATCCAGACATGCCCCATCCACTGATCATCAGCAAAGAGCAACCTACACCCCTATTCCAAGCTTCTTTGAGTCCCAGTATTATCCAAGAGACCAGGCTGTGAGGAAGTAATGGCAGATATAGAAAGGAAGAGTCAGGAATCTGAGGTGAAAAACAGGTGGGAAAGACAGACTGGTGGGTGGAAAAGTCTGGCAGGAGGAGGAAGGACAAAAAGAAGGAGTAGGTGTTAATGAAGCTTGCTCCAAAAATTCTGGAAAAACTGTCTTATACAGCACACTGCTGTTAGGCCCCTTAACGCACTAGTTGCCATAGTCACTGCATTATGACAAGTGAATAGTAAAAAAGGCAGAGAAAAATGGATGCACTTAATCTTAGAGAGAAAAATCTGAGTTTTTGTGTCCTTTGCCTTGAGACCTGCCACCCCAGCAAACTTTCTACACCTCAAGTGAAGTATATTAGTACTATTCGTCTCCATTCAGGTGTCACAGTTAGATTCTATTCAGGCCACCTACAATAACAGTAAAATGTAGCATCCCCTACAGCACCTAAGCTCAAGAAAGCAATGAGATTCACACTATTCTTTACCCAGAGCCACTGGTCCCTGAGTTGTCAGTGCTGAAAAGCAATTGTGCTATCCATAAGAGGTATGTAACTTAAGCTTCAAGGCTGCTTTTTCCCACTGACACCACAGGGAACTGGCAGCCATAGAGGAAAGGCTGAATCAATGACTGTTCTCTTGAACTCGGGCTTCACGGTAGGTGTCTAACTGTGAGTCAGACAGTAGAAGACTTGATCAGAACAAAACGCTCCTCTGCCATATAGTGCCCTTCTCTCTAAACAAATGACAAGGAGAGCATGTTTTGTACTGTTTTTTTTGGAGGAAGAATAGCTTCTTGCATTGGGTCAAGGAGTGGAGAATGTGTCCCTGTGTTCAGTGAAGTGACCTGATGTATTGACAGAATGATGGAATAGTGGGAGATGGAAGGGACCCCTGCAGACCATCTAGTCCAACCCGTCTGCTCAAGCAGGGTCACCTAGAGCAGATTGCCCAGGACCACGTCTAGTCGGGTTTTGAGTATCTCCAAGGATGGAGACTCCACAACAGCTCCAGGTAACCTGTGCCAGTGTTCAACCACCCTCACAGTAAAGAAGTGTTTTCTTTATGTTAGCTCAGTCCCTTGTTTCTTACTCTCCTGATAAGGTAGTGGTATTATATTCCCATGCTTATAAGAGAGGGAGATGGAAAATCCCATTTGCAAACAATATTCTGGGACAAAAAAGAGTTTTCTGAAAGCTTTCTGGTCTAGACTAGACCTGTTCTGGAACTGTGCCAGGAAGCTGGTCCATCCTTTTATATGTCCCAACAAAGACTGGATTGGTGAGTCTGGAATGCCCCAGAGAAGACTGCATTACAATGGTGGGGAGTAATACTGATGTGCATGGGCCCTCGGGAATGGGAATGGATAAGAATAATTGCAGAACGGTTTACAGTGTTGTTTCTTAACTGTTGAAAAACAAAAAGGAGAGAAAATTTCATTCTTCAACAGGTACTAATTGAAACAGCCTGCCGCTTCCCTAAGAGATTGTAAGTTTTATGTATCTGATGTCTGTAAGGTCCCATTTGAAACTGTGACATAAAAAGGTTCAAAGAAAAATGCAAAATACTATTATTCCTATTATCTTTCTAAGACAGTATTTTAGTCACTTTCTGAACTGTTTCAATTTGCCATGAAGTTTAGCCATCTCTATTCTTATTTGAATACTAAATTAATTGGTACTGAGAACCGCTGACCTAATTTTTTCTGTTATTTTTTTTCTTTTTTAATCTGAGTCATGTCATTCTAGACAGCCATCTAAGAAGAATCCGAAACAGTGGGTACTGTATTTCAACAGACACTTATCTCCTCTCTGCTTATCTCTTTTTAAAAAGAAGCTGTACTGAAAATGGAATTTGATTACGAAAGGAATCAATCTGTAACTCAGCAAAAAGCAACTCCTTCATAATTTACATAGCCCTGCTGCTTCACCCTAATTAATGTTCATCTGTAACTTATTCTTCCTGCAGCTTTGCCCTTCTAAATGAGTGAAAAATGACAGGAAACCTTTGTAAATCAGTTTGCCTTTACAAAATTATAGATGAAACTGGATCGAATCATTTAAAGTCCCTAGTAATAGTCTCATAGGCCTTAAGAAAATATTGTCATTCAATTTAAATAGGGCTTTATTTGATCCAGGTGCAGCTGGATATCAGAATGATAATGTAAATACAACAATCTATTGTCAAGGGTGTAGGCATTTTAATTTCTTTGCAGATGATATAAACCTGGATTTTCTGTTTAACTGGCAGGATAATCAGCATGCAACTGTGGGAAACAATCATTAACGTGATGAAATATGGAAATAAGACTCATGCATAGAGATAGGGTGGAAATGTAGTCCTAGGGTGAAGGACTGGATTCATGATCTGGGCTCAATTCCCATCTCTGCTGCAGGCAGAAGTCTCTGTCTACAGAGAGAAAATACAGATATTTACTTTCTCTCACCTTTTGTCTATTTATGGTTGAAGAGCTTCAACACAAGGACACCCTCTCACCTTTTGCACATATGCAGTCCAGTGAATGGGACCCTTGCTTGCATGCAAATTTATAAGTATAAACATATACTATTGAAACAGAGACAAAAACAATGTGTGAATTGAGAGCAGGGATTTCACCAGGCATATGTCTGCCTTCAGAGCTTGAAAGAGTGGCATAGGCAAAATCAAAATCCTTAGGAATGCAAAAAGTATGTTAGGAGAAGTTTTATTACATTTCCCACCTCACCATGGGTAATGATAGAAATAGTCTGATTCAGTACACTTATTAACCTTGCAAGTTCACATTTTACTGCAATAGGTGTTTTCATCACACAGAAACTGATGTATATTTACAACTGAATGAAGTGTTTAAAATCAATCGGTGGAAGCGGAGAATGATTTTTGCATATGTGAATCACATGCACCAATTCCTAGATAGTATTTTAGAAAAAGCTATGTATATTCATTTATATTAATTACTGCTTTTCAGAAAAAAGCTCCAAATGTGCCCATTATAAGGAAAGTTTTCAGATGCTCTTATTTTGCACCTGAGAAAATAATTTGTCTAGGAAAGTAATTTATTTGAATCTTCCAAGTTTAATTTATGGCATACACATGAGGTTTTTCCAAAGTAACATTATCCCAACCCTGAATTTTAATAAGAAGGAGCACAGTGCTGACTTTTATTTTTGATTGTAGTTCAGATAATTAAGATTACTTTAACATTTTAGACAAAACACTGATAAGACCAGCAATATATATGGAAATGGAATTTGAGTTTTTGCTGAATTTATTTCTTATAGGTAACAGCAATGCTCAAGTTCTAAGCTCACTTGCTTCATATCAGGGAGCACACTCAAATTATGTTTCTATTTCACTTTTCTATAAATGGATTAAGCTTGTTTAATTTCAGCAGTTTGCAGATTGCCTTGGAGGGCAGTTCTTGCCCCCCAGAGTGTTTGTATTGGAAAGGTTCTAGTATAGGTCTAACAAATCTGCACTGCGAGGGAAAATCCAAGAATTAACACTGTCTGAAGGACATGGTTCAGGGCTTAGGTACTAATGCGTGAAAATGGGGTGTCTGGATTCTTTTTGCTGTTTTGTGACAGATTTTCTGTGTAAGGTATGCAAGCACATCATTTAAATACCATTTTTAAGCCCTGCTTTTTGCGTGGTGTGTCCCAATGCATTGCAAAGCTGAAGAAATTTAGACGGCAAAGTCCCTCTGTCCATGTCCTTCTTATGTTGATTCTGTAGTTTGTCAGGGGATGCTCTACAGAGCTCCCCAACCTGGTCCCCTGAATATTCACAGTGGCAGGAATGGTGGTTTCTCCATAGTACCTTTTGGAGGGAATCTGGATGCTCTCATGTCTACATGAAAGCACAGTAAACGGGCAACTCTCCCATTATGGAGCTGACAGTCCCAGTCAAGGACCAGAACTGGGGACGCTGTGCCATTGTGTAGGATCCACACTGGTCACTCAGGCTGTGCCTGACTCAGGCTGTGTCTGTCCAGGGAACAGTTTATGCACTGGACTGCAAACATTTGTATTACAAAACTGTTGCAACGTTCAAGGAATGAGTCTCCCAAACAGTTCCTTGATGTAGTTCGGCGGTTTGGACACTGAAGAGACCATTCACAAAAGGCAGCTTGCAAGAAGCCGTCCTGTTTCTGAAGCCCAGAGACATCCCCAATCCTTAACTAAAAGAGGACCAGGAGAGGAGTTTGAGGACCCTGATTCTCCACACTGCCAAATTATTAGCTCATTCCATAGTTCTGTTTTGGATCTCTCTGACTAGTGCCCTCCAAGACAAATCTGATGGCAGATTTGATACAAGCCCATCTGTATTATTTGGCTTTGATTGATCACTGGCCTCTTGTATTTAGCAGGATCAGTGTTCCCAGTGGAGGCTGTTTGGAGTCCAAGATGAGTAGCATGAACAATGACTTTCAAGGTCAATTTGATTTCTCTGTGCCTGAGTTAACTGGCCAATGGGACTTAGCCTTCCAGTGACTCCACCAAGTCCCCAGAGGAAGTGCACAATGAAGATCCCCAAAAACACTGTTCGGCTACCAGCTAACCCTTGAAGGGCCTAAAAAGTCTATTTGTATCCAGGTTTTTTTCTGAGTATTCTCTGAAAATTGTCATTCCTTAAGTCTTCATGACGCTGTGCATATCAGAACCTATCTCACATCAAAACTCTGTCTAAATACCTAATTAGGCCTCTCTCTGTTCATCTGCACAGCCTACTTCACCATGCCTGCTCACAGCATAAATGTGCAGCATCACCTGTTGCACAAACATTAGCAGAAACTTTTTTTTTTTAATCAGGAGTCAGTGCATTCACCTAGAACGAGGCAGGCCCGGGTTCAACTAAATCCTGTTCCTGAGGAATTTGCACCCAATGTATCAGGTTCAGCTACAGACTACTTGGGGGAAAATACTTCCTGGACTAAGTCACTCCACATCCTAGTGTAATAGCATCCATCTAGACAACACCTTATTTTCAATAAACACTTCACACACAGCATCTAACATGCAGATATCAGTATGGACCAAATTCAGGTATGTGCCTCCCAGATGAGTATGTTATTTGCCAGCTGACAAAAACTGGAACATCTACTGCAGGAAATGTCAAGAGAGCCCTTGTTTAGCTACCCTATAAAATGGTTGCTAGACTGCTCCTATGATATGTGGGTTTATGTCCTTTCAAGACAAATATGAAGCTTAGACCTCATTTCTTAAATGCCTCTCTGTCCCCTAGCATGTTATAGAGACCCTACATATATAATCCAAGATCACTGAACAGCTACAAACGCAGATGGTGTATTCTGTAACATCAAATCCCCTTTGCAACTTTAGCCTTTAGGCCTTGAAGTTCTGAGAAAAGCAACCACATAATGCCTTTAGAAATTTGGGCCAGATCTATCAGATTATTCTTGCATAGCAAAGTTAAGCAAAGTGTGATCCCTATTCAACAAGACTCCAATATTCTTCGAGTATTCCCTTTAGTTATTCTTCCCTCTTTTACAAGAATCTGGGTTACTTTACCTACCAGGGAACGATAGATCTCCTCACTACCATCCAGTCCACACTCTCACACAACCCACTTTGTTTACAAACAAACAAAGTGCTCAGGTACAGTTTTGGATTGACTATCAAAAACCTCTTGGATAGGAAAACCTGAATGTACTTCTTTTCAGCTTTTTGTCATGCTGGATAGATCAGTAATGTCAAGCTGAAAATGCTATTCCCTACCTCACCATCAGATATCTCAAGACTTGCACTTCCTAGGTGTAGTAGGAGATCTACTCAGCCAAGTAACAGCTCCCAAGCAAGACAGAGAATGTAAAAATCATGCCACTCACTTTATTTAAACTTGTTCAGTGTAATTTAAATTCCTCCTGGTTTACAGTCATAAAACTGAGAACAGTTAAAAAAATAACAGGTAAAACTGAAAGCATGTGACAATTGCACCCCCTCTTTGCTCCAGTACTGATACCCCTTCATTGTTGTTTATGATGTAGTAAATATAGCAGAACTCCACAAGCTGATCATTAGCAGAATAAGCTTGGGTTCAGTACCCCAGAGGCCTCTTTAGCACATCACTATGGCACAGATGCAACTTAGACGAAACAAGCTATGTAGAAAGACTTTGACTTAACCCTTATGATCTCCAAGCATGGCCTGAGGAGCTACGACCCCTTGTTTCCCTGAGCTCAGCCTGGCAACAACCACCTTTGACTATGTGTACAAACAGAACTCTTCAGTTCTTACTGTCTTTTGACTTGTTTTCACAATATCCACTATCCACTGGGGACTCTTAAAATGCTAATGAAAATCTCAACATTAAGACTGGGCTCAGTGCTGGCCATGGGATGTGAAACTGGATGTTATGAAAGCATACATCTTGCCTGGCCAAATGTTAAAATCTTCCAAGACTTTGAAAAACTGGGCTGCTATACTTTTTTCCATGTCCACTGAAAGAGCAATCTGACCATATCCAGTGCAGCAGGACATATGGATGGACAAAATAGTAACACACCAACAAAATGACTATCATGTTCACAGTTAAGGGGGTGATCGCTGCAGCAAAACTGAATTTCTAGTGACACTAAAGTGAGTAATGAGAAACCAAGTCCTACCTTGACTTGGATCTTCTCTGTGGGGAAGCCTTAAAGTTTCTCCGTATGCCCCACTTCTGCAAGCCATAGACACTGTGGTGTTTCTCTGACACTTTATCTGCCTTGGTTATTTTGATTATCAGCTTTTTGAGATGGAGATTTTCTTTAACAGTATGCAAACACAGTATCTAGCACAGTGGGGCTGAGTGCTACTGTAATACATTCGCTTAGTAATAGAACTGCCTACAGCTGCCATTGGGTAGCAGAATGATCCCTTCTGCTTAAGCAGTAACTATCCAAAGGGCAACATTTCAAACTCTGCTGGCTCCCCATCCAGAGGATTTTACAAGAGGAAATCAATGTAGGGCTTAAAACCCAGTCAGGTGGAAATAAATCTTTGCTTTCAATAGCTATTTTGGTCATAAATTTAATTTTAAAGTCTCATATATTTATACCATGTACATTTGAACATTTTAGAAGGAAGAATTAGGTCTGAGTTTACAAAAGCCACTTAGTCTATCCATATGCCTTAAAAAAATCAATTTGTTACCTGACTTCATTGTTAGTATGCTAATTACTTTGACAACATTTTTGAACATTGCTTGGAGGATTTGGTTTTATTCAAAAGCAGATGTGTGTTTGCCTTAATGCTGTATGTTTCTGGTGTAAATATTGCCAATATTTCTTTGGGGAGTTTTTTAGCTGGAGCATAATTTCTGTTCAGTTTGGAATCACATTTGTTAAATTATTTCCCAGCTAAACCACAGCAGGGAGAAAACAGCTGCTTACATAGAAACAAGTAAACAGAAAATAATAAGTTGGAGTATGTGTGCACTGCAGAAGGTTGATAGACTTCCTTTGAGAAAAGTTTCTGAAAGGTGGGGGAGAACTTTTGCTTCGCATTGACCATATCATGGGAGTTGCCCTACCCAAAATAAAAGGCAGAAAGGAGCCATGTGCCAGAATTATTTGGATGAAAGCAGGTGAAAAGCATTATGTTCAGAAATCACTGAAGGTCATTAGGATATAACTGATTACTAGGGCTGCTTTCAAGCAACCAGCAGGTTTTGACAGCTACAAATTCATTCATACCCATCATGAAACATGTGATCAGCTGTCTATGCTCTCCTTCCTAGGTCATGCCTCAGGAGAGGGAGAGAGAGTCTCTCTTGATTCTGAGTATACATAGTTCTTCCCTCCTCACCAGTCAAGTAATTTTCATTTCCTTGCAATCATTTTGCCATACGCCTTCCCTGTTGCAACCTGCACGTTCTTCTAGAACCACCCTGTAACCTTCAGTATTTTGGTGATATTAGTCCCAGATAATCTCAGTGAAAATCATTGCCTATATCTGCACTAGGTAACTGGAGGTGCCCAGGAAGGTTATCTAACACTGAAGCCATTTGATAGGGAATGGTCCACACCTTTGCTAGCAAACTCTCTTACCTTCTGAAACAAGGTGGCCACCTGCAAACTGCAGGCTGAAAATAGTCTCTGTAACAGTCTAACTCTCAAATCACAGCCGGAAATTGTTTGGGAGAGTGCCAGCTGGCAAATGCCAAAATCATGCTAGGGATCAGTTTAACAGGTTACCAGTGTAAATGACAGAACGTCAGTGCTCAGGAATTTTCCTGGGATTAACATACTAGTAAACTGAATGTTTAATCTACTAGTAGAGAGATAGTCATTGCAAATTAGTTTTAATATAGTCCATCCTCTAAAGGAACAGGGAAGAAGAAAGGCAGCCTGTTTTGTAAATCACTTTAACAAAAAGTTTGAGTTTGCTGCATCCAAATGTGAGATACACAGAGCTGATGCCTGTATCATGCTCCCCATAGCTACTTTCCTCAGAGGAGCACCTCTGCCTCTCTCCCCCTTCACATCCCAGAGGCCATGCAGAGAGGCATGTTTAGTTAGCCAGATAAGTAACTTGCTGAGCAGCTGTGCACAGTGGGTAAGGCAAAATTCAAGGAGAGAGATTAGTGCTACCTTCCAAGAGGGCACAACTCATTGTCCATCTTCTGACTATTGTTCTGGCCTGTTCTTCATCACAAGGCTGTATATGGGATGGGTGCATACTCAGCAAGTTGGTAAATCATACCAAGCTGGGGGGATGGTTGATAAGCTGGAGGGCAGGGTTACTATTTGGAGGGACTTAGGCTGGAGAAACAAGAACCTCCTGAAGTTCAACAAAAGCAAATGCAAAGTCCTGCACCAGGGATGGAATAACCTCATACTCCAGTGGACATACAGAAGCAAGTCCAGCAGAGGGCCATGAAGATGGTCAGGAGGTTCAAGCACGTGATGTACAAGGAGAAACTAAGGGAGCTGGGTGGATCTTATGGCTGTCTTATTGCAGAGTAATACAGATACCTAACAAGAAGGTGTAGAACAGATGGAGCCAGAGTCTTCTCTGAGGTGCGCAGCAATAGGACAAAAGGCCATGAACACAAGTTGGAACACTGGAAATTCTGATTAGCTGTTAAGAAGAATTTTCCACAATGAGGATGGTCAAATTTTGGAGCAAGGGCCCAGCCAGGCTGTGAGATCTCCAACCTTGGAGATATTATAAATGCAACTGGAAAACCTACTCAGTAGCTCTGAGCAAACTGCACTAACAATGGGCCTTTCTTTGAGCAGGGGGTTTGACGAGAGGCCTCCAGAGGTCCCTTCCAAACTCAATTATTCTGTGACTATGTGACTGGATGTCACCTGCCCTTGAAGCGCTGCAGAAGCTGTTTCACAGTTGGACAGCAGAAAGCTGGGGGGCCTGAGTTATATTTACATAGAATGTACTGTAATAACTGAGTGCCAAGACACATCCTCTTAGCATTCAAATTAATCTGGTATTCGGACCTACCATTTATCCTCTATCTCACTAAGGATATGAGGTATGTCATTGAAAATTGAGAATACGCTCATTGTGAGCATGCACAGTGCTCAGTGCACAGTTTGACTTACTGTCACAAAAACAAATTCTCCAGAGCAGGGTCATTCTTACTGCCAGAGTTTCCTCTTCCCTGCCACTCAGCCCTGCCTCATCAGTCTATGTCACTGGTAAACATTAAAATGAATAAACAAACATTAAAAGCAAAGATATCCAGGGTCAATAATGATAAGATAAGAACTGTATCACACATGTGCACATACAACAGAAATGCACAAAACACAGAACTCATGAAATGAGATGCTCCAGCACTTATCAGCACCTTAAATTATTATGTAAACAGCTGCAATGCAACCAAGAGCCTTACCATCTGACAAAATCAGGAAAATGAGAGACCATATCTGTGGAGTATTACACACAGTTCATGTCTTTGTTAGCCAACCAAAGATGTATGATGTATAATGGACACTTACCATGGGGCTGACTAACAAATAAAATACAGGTACCTGCTTAGCTAAGCTTCACAGCAACAGAAACAGCCACACAAAAATTGACTGCCTTCGGCACAGGGTCAGCAAGAGTGAATGTGATCAAATTCACTGGGGCTGAGAACCTCCAAAGGTGAAAGGAGGCTGGAAGCTCCAGTTAATCAAACAAATGGGGAAGAAGCAAACCTGAGATGGGTACTGCATCACTGGCTAAGATAACATTTGACCATTTACTAGAGGAACTCATTAATGGCCAAACCAACACACCACAGTGTGCAAGGATATATTTTCCTTTTTTGTCTTCTGTTTCAATGGTGAGGGAGAGGCACGCCAGTTGTTCCTGCAAGTCTCATTGTATTTCATATTCGGGGAACTACCTTAGGTCCTAAAAGCAGAGTTGCTTCCCAGCAGCTCAGCAAAAGACAATCCTTGATTCTTGCAGTAAGACAGGCACAAAGAGGTTAAGAACCTGTGGATTTTAATCACTGGCCTAAGGTATAGCCATACCCTCAGCTGGACTTGGATCAAAGTCTGTTCTTGCTTTCCTTCCCCACTGCTAAAATTCAAATGCAAACTCAAGAGTGGTTGTAAGCCGGTCTCTGGAGTTCTCTGGTGGGGATGAGTCTGAGAAGAGTATGGGATTCCCAGTACTATAGAGATGGTCCTGCCTGTTCACAGGAAACCTGAGCTATGTGAACCGAAGATGAATGTGTGGTGTAGAGATATGGTAAAAGAAAATATGGACATAAAGCAAGCAGATCACAGTGCTTAACAAGCTTAAGACCACTTTCAAGCATACTTTTGTCCTCAAGGTGTAGACCTGACTCATGTAATTCATCCAGTGCCATACAGGAAGCAGATCTAAGAGCATTTGTCTCTTTGGCATGGGACAAATGTAAAATTACGACCTTTTCCCAAAGGACAGAAATTCCAGTAACTGTGCATTGAGGCTGAACAGTGTATCGCCCCATTTATCGCTGTAGATCAACCAGCAGTGGTAGGTGTTCCATTAACAAGTCGCTCAGCACCTGGCCCATGAGTATTACACAGATGTTCTTCAAAACAATGGTGCTAGTTTAAGCACCACTGGGGTAGAATTTTCAATGCATCCCAGTATTTGTCTTTCTTCCAGTCATTATCTTTTTTCCATTATCCTATTTTCTTTGTTCCCTCATTTATTCTGAGCTGGTCTTTCATTCTCAGTTCCTGTTTTGGCATCATTATTGTTATTGCTTTTTCAGTATTTGTCTGCCCCTACCAGCTCTCATCTGGGCCATTTGCTTTGCCCTTTGTTTTATTCTTGTCTTCTGGACTGGTCTTGCAATAAGAGATGACTGCACAGCAGGGAAATCTTTCATCTCAATGTTCAGCCAGTAAACAGAAATGTTGAGCTCGTTCTCGGGGGGTCTAGGTTTTTTTCTCCCCATCAAACAAAACAAAGTAAAACACAGCAGCATTCCTCAAGTAAGCCTCAGAGCTCTGCTCTCTGCCAGGACACTCCTCACAGATTTTTCTGGATGGGTCTTCTGCATACTTTACAATCATAAGTCCCAGTTTACCAGCACAGAGTTTATTGTTGTGCTGTCCGTGCACAGTATCATTTTATCACTTGCCATTCCATTATCTCCAAAATACATTTAATGGTATTTCCTTCCTTTGTAAAACACATGAATACGTATTCAGAAAAAAAAAACAAAAACAAACCACTGCAGTTTCATTTTTTTAGCAAGTTTCAGAAGACTTTAAACAAATCAGGTTGACGCTATTCAGGATCTATTTAAGATTTTCAAAGGAAATCCCAGTTGATTGGTACTGGTTAAACCCCAAAGACTGAAAACTGGGCATTTCAGCTGACTTTCATTTGTCATGGGTTCTTTCAGTTGCATCCAAGTGCTACCTACAAAAATCCAGCATTTCCTTTTTTTTACCACTATATTCTCTGTAGTAGTGAGTTTAGGAGGCAAAAGTGAGATAGGCTGAATGTTATCTCTCTCTCCTCTTTTTCTTTTTTTTCCTCCAGATTGCCTATTAAGTAGAGAAAATTTCAAGGAATTTGTGAAACAATGTTCCAAGTCAAAAGACAGGGTTCTAGCCCTCTAGATCTGATATCTTACAATTTGTACTGAGGGATCACATATAGTAGTAGACACTTTCCCTTCTTAATTAACCTTTTTTTTCCCCCTTATTACATTTTATGCTTTCCATAGGAAAGAAAAGTTTGCTTTTTTTTGTCTTTATATGAAAAAACATATCATGACCTGATCAGAAAAAGGAATTTATGTTTGGTGAGAAATTCAGGGTGACTGGCATTTAATTTCATGTACACGATTCTTTTCCAGTTAGCTGATTCCTTCAGGAGCCATCCAAGGAGCTTACACTAGTCCCACCTGCAAGACAGCCGCTTGGCTCACCCACTGGTTGGCTTCCCACCAATATTTCTAGGCAGACAGCCAAGTTGAAAGCTCACCTGAGCAGCCTGCCAGGTGGAGGTGAGAAAAGCCACTCACACACCAAGGAAGCCAGGTGTCCTGTCAGGCAGAGAACATAGTCTCTAAGCAATCTGGGGAATCAATGGCTAAATATTTGAAAATACAAATTTTCGAATAAGTTGATCTGAACCAACTTACAGAAGGGATTCCTGAAGGAAATTTCCAAGATATCCAGAATTCTGGTCGCTGCTATAAATAAATCTGAAGATGCATTAATATAGAGAAATGCTTAGTTATCACCAGTATTCAAATAGGAAAGAGGGATTATCTAGGCAACTATGGGCCAGTTAATCTGATATCACTCGCCAGCAGAGTAATCCCAAAGTTGATATGGGATTCAATTAATGAAAATTAAAGGTAGAAATATAATTAGCACCAGTCAATATAGTTTTATAAAAATAGCTCATCAAACAAAATTGATTTTCTTATTTGATTTAATTACATATGTGTGGTTGATAATATACTTCGATATATTAAGGTGTTTGACTTGGTACCACATGATATTCAGATGAAAAAATGAGCTCTACATAATATCAGTGCTGTGCATATTAAATGGTTTAAGAACAAGCTAGCTGATCTCCATGGAAGATGTCAATGTGAGATCATCATCAAATGCAGGTATTTCTAAAAGGTTTCTGCACAATTTTTTAACAGCAAGACTTATTGCCACAAAAGTGGTAGGTTCTCCATCCTCTGGTACTTGCCAGTAAATACTGGATGCTTTCCTTTAGGCTTTGCTTGGCAAACACGAGCACCTCTTCAGTTAAGCATCTGCTACGGGGTGTAACATGGGGTTAAATTGGTGAAATCTGCATTGGTACATAGGAGTTACAACAAAAGAAGGTAATGTCTTTAATTTTTCAAGTTCATGAGGATGCCCACAACGCTGTTAGTAGGTGAATAGTTTTCACGAAGAACTCTGCAAAAATGGCTGTTCCACTTCAGGTACCAGAGGCAGCTCATGTAAACTAGTTGAAGCATATCTTCATGGCACAACACAGAGAATGAAAGTAGTTAAAGTTGTTTAGTTTAAGAGAAATACATCACCTCAGGCAAACCCTAAGGTAATGAAAGGATTGCAATTCCTCTGCAAGCAAAGTGTTTGGATATCTGATCCAATATTTCCAGAAAGTTTCCAAATAGTTTTGGATAAATGGAGTCTCAGGTACCAAGAGGCTTTCTAAGTCTGTTGCAGAAAGATTGAACAGAAACCAGCAAGTGAAAGACAGAGTTTTGAATAAATCTGTCATCTCTTATTGTCATTTTACAAAAGGCCCATCTAAAAATGAACACCCTGGTAAAAAAATAGATCATAATTTGTTAGAAAGAAACTCTACTTAGATTATTTGCAGCTATAGGACACTTAAAAGAGAAATATCTCTCTTCAGTAAATAACCTTTCAGCTGACTGTTTCTTTCCACCACATCAAGGCTCTGTGTTTAAGAATTCTGGGCAGTTCTCAGATTAATACCACCCAGCCTGTTGCTAATAAAACATTCTTTCTCCTTTACCCTTTCTAAGTTGATGCTTATGCAAATTACATCTAAAGAGAGAGTCTTTGGATTGAGGTTCCCCACTGATGGATAGGTAATTCTCTTTCTCTGTGGCAGGTAATGCCACTCTCACACAGATGCTTGAACGCTGCTTCAATTTTCTTGATCATCAGTAATGATGACATCTGTTAGCCTGACTCTATCCAAACACCGTGCAAGGATTTTGTTATTTTGCACAGCTTACCCTTCTGATTATTGCTGACTGCTCTCGCTGCTGGAAAGTGCAACACCACTGTTACAGTGCTGACTATACCAACTAGGTGCTATAAAGGAGCTCTTGCTTTCCAGGGCATCTAAGGGGTGCTGTGAGTTAACTGACAGAGAGCCAAAGTCACGCAGACAAGAGCGTGGCAGGGCAGGTCGTTGGAAGGGGTAGATAATGATTTACCATGAATTCACTGGGTGTCAGTCCAGGCTGCTGTCTGCAGCTTGTAAAATATTATCCTTGCAGCCACGAAGGATCATCTGATGGCTTATTACCCTACAGCCATTACAAAAAAGTGTTTTGAAAATTAAGGTCTGTCCTGTGATTGAGACATGTAGGTGAATAAATCCCTCTTCAAACACATTTAAAGATGCCCAGACTTCCTCCATTATAGGAGAATATCCGTACCCCGAAGCTCACAGTTCACTAAACGCATGATCAGTAGTGGAATGGCTCCCATGGGAGCACTACTAGGTCCATCATTTCCAGAAAAGAAGCACTACATATGGTCCTTTTTTTTATATATATAGAATGCAAAGGTTGCCCTTATATGCAAAAAGGGCCAGAACTTTGGCACTGAAGCAACCAGGGTAAAGAGCTGACTTATTCTTTCCTCAGTCTTTCATCTACTGTGAGAATGTAGTAACGGTACTTGTCTTGAGCGGTCTTTTCACAGCATGAATCTGCATTCTCCAGAGGCAAGCAAAGCCAGTGGAAAAATGCCCTTTGTGTTTCCCCCACTTTTACTCTGTTCCATAGGAATGGAATAATTGCTGGCTTGAAATAATTATTATTTAGATTAAAGTAGCTTCTAGAAGCCCCAGTCACAGTTAGGGGTCTATTGGACCTGACATTGTTCAAACACACAGTAAGAGTCAATGCCTTTGCACAAAGATGTTGCAATGCCAAAAGGTATAGGGGGAGGAGAGCAGAAAAGAAGTGAATGACTTGTCTAGGTAGTTCAGATGATCTGAGTACAGCCACGCATCTCTTGTCCTCCAAACTGATGCCTATCCACAGGCAGAGCTCTTCCAATATGCTTAATGTTCAGCTTTACGATATGCTGTGAAAACAACCTACTAAAATAAATGTGGGAAAATCCATCTGAATATTAATGGTCTTTCCTCCCTTTAAAAAAGAAATAACCCAAGTGGGTAGGATGGCTCCCAGAAAATATTGATGCCTTTCAGAGATAATCTGGGAATTTAAATACTTTCAATAGTTTGAAATAGTACTGCTGGCTGTTCTTTACCCTGTGTGGCTCTGTTAGCAAAGCAGTTGGTGCTAGCAGCTGTCAGAGCTTTCATAAAATAAGACACGAGATTTCGGCACTGTGTTTTGTACACAAAACCCAGCTGCTTGCCATTGTTCTCGCCTACATCTCCTATTCCTTCCAGGCCTTGAGCTCCTACAATACAAGAAAGAAGCCAGCAAAAAGGTATTAAGCCTGGTGTCTGAATTGAATCTTCTTGTTAATCACAGAAACAATATTTTCGTCATTATCCGAATCTATGGCATCCTCTGCGGTAGAAAGAATAAGCTTTGCTAAATCAAACTTGTTAGCTGACTTTTAAAATCAGGCAATATAGCAATTAAAAGGAAAGAGCCAGGGACCTTACAGCTGAGGTGAAGAACCATGTTTTGAAGGGAAGTCAGTAGCTCAGAGCTATTTCTCAGACCTGCCACTGAATCACGCAAGTCAATTGTGTTTTTTAACTTCAGTGTCTGTAGACCAGACTCTAAATCCTTAGTTAGAAACCTTCAGCACAAGCCATCCTGAAGTCAATTACATTTGTTTCTGTGATGTTATTATATGATGTTCTACCATTAGCACAGAATCTACAGTAGGTCACAATATTTACTTCAATACTAGAAAAAGAAAGAATACATAAAAATCTCCAGGAAGAAAGTGTTTCAAAGGTAATTCTCACTGCATGCAACATGTACTGAGGAGTGCTTATTACCAATAAATTGCACAAGACCATACAGATATAAACAGATAAGTAAACAGACTTCTCAAAATACATTCATAAGAAAGGTGCTGAGAGTGAACCATTTTGCAAAACTCAACAACATAAAAAAAGAGAACAGGAAAAGTGTCCAGAAGAAAAAAATATTCACGGTGAAAACAAGCTACTCAAAGAGATCTACTCAGTGTAGGATGTCTTTCTTACTTCTGTATAATTATGTTGGTTTAGCTGTTGTGAGGATTTAAACCCTAAAACAACTATACCTAGGGGAATTTTACTTTGTATCCCGGCAAACTCCTGTAAGGTCTCACATATTGCACGTGCTGTGAAAGGTAAGTGCTGTGATCATGTCTAGATAACACAAGGAAATGTAGGAGGGCATCTCACTGATAAGACCTTTGGACATACTGAATAATGATACATGAGAACCTATAGCTTTCCTTTCATTCTGAGAAGAGAAATGAAACACTGATCTCTTGGAAAGCATGGCTGTAGTTCATTAAAGCTTCAATGTGTTATTCAAGTTTTTACTAAAGACCTTCTTTAGGGAAACGAAGACTTGCGGACACAAAGGAAAATGGAAACTATGGAATTTGAAACAGAAAATTTCATTGATTTTCCTGAAGTGTCATGTATTATTCCTTTCCTAGCCAGAGAATTTCCAGCTCAGGAGGCGAACAGGCCATGTGCTGTTGGGCACTCCAGACACATATATACGCAACCATTATAGAAAGCACCTGCACTCAAAAAGTTCAAATTAAAAAAGCAGTCAAACAAAGAAGTCACCCCTTTTTCTCAGCCGTTATGCATACACACCTTTTCTTAGGTTTGCTGCTCACCCCTAAGGACAGCAACTCCTGAACTCAGCTTTAAAGGGTATGAGCCAACAGTAAAGCAGGAGTTCTTAAGCGTTTGTCATGAGGGGTGGTCCACAGCTTGATGCATTAACGTCTGTCTCAGAAAGAGTACCCCTCTCATTCACATGGAAATGGGCAAATTTGCCTCTCCTTCAAAGTGAAATGGACCACACCTCTCATTAGTGTGGCATTTGATCACACACAGCAGGTGTCATTCTGCTTACAAGGAAGTGTCATATTAGGATAATATGCTCATTAATATTGATATAAAGAACTTGATTCATGAAAATTAATGATAAGTTATTTATCTTCTTTTCAAATGATTTAGCAGCCAGAAATGACAAAGACAACCGGCAATATATGATGACCCTGCACTCTATGGAGCATCAGATGTCACCCATCATCTGGGTCTCAGGGACCCTAAAAACCTCTTCCTACAGCAGTGGTTCCCAATTTCTTCTGCTCCCCGCTTCCAGATTGATTTCCTCATTGTAATGCATGGAGGGAGGGTTATGTTATCTCCATCTTCACTTCCAAGTTCAAGACACCGCGTGGCATTATGAACTCAAGCTTGAGGAACGCTGGCCTGGAGCCAATCTGCGCTCAAGTTTTCTATAACCATTACAAATGTAAATGCAGATATTTGCAGATTCACTGGAGGTTTTTGTTAAACCATAGATCCCAGTAATGAAAGAATAAACAACCAGCAACTGTATTTATGAACCCATTAAAGGAACCATCTTAGGAAACTGCAGTTAAAGTCTGTTTATCATTGCTGCTGTATACTGCTTCCAGAAGCTTAACTTTAATGAGCTATAAAAAGGAAAACAAGCTATTTCCAAACAATTCTCACAATTTAAATAATAATTAACAAATAAATCTAGCAACTATAAAAGAAAATAGCAAGTGAGAGATGGAGCCCCAGTCGGGAGTGGATGGCATGTACCTAACTCTGTACCTGAGTGCACAAGGCCCAACTCAGCACTGATAAGAATCAATCCACTGATGCCCATGGATATATGCCACAGCCATGCCAGCTCTTATAACAACAAGAGCCAGTTAACAGCTTGCTCCTGTGGACATTCCATAGGCAGAATAGTCCCCCATGCTGTATTTGAGACTGAAAAGTGGAGTGAAGGTCCTGGATTCAGAGGGGGCACGGATGAGGTTGGGGTGGTGGTACAGTCCTGCTCCCCAAGAGGGTTCCTGAGCAGAGGACATGGCACGGCATTCCCCAGCTCTCTGCTCTTCCTCAGAGCCACTTACCCTTCACAGTCTCCCCACTCTTCCCGCTCCTGGCTGAACTCTTCCTAAACTGTCCAGAGCATTTCCCTAAGTTTGCACTTTCAGGCTGGAAATTTTGAGAAGAGACTGCAGTGTATAACCTAGAGTACACGCAAAAAAACCCTATCGCAGGCTCAGAGTGAATCACATATGAATAAACCCAGTTCTTTCAAGACGTAGCAGGTGTTTTAAAAATGCCTTTTTCTTTGCCTGAGCCACAGGAGAGCTTGCTGAAAGCTAATTTAAGAACTAAGTCTGTCTACAAAGATTATTGAAATTAATGGGTAAATTATTATTCCATCCTTTAGCTCAGTCTGCTGTGATGCTGGGCTCTCACTTATGAACATAAGAATGTATGAATGGCCATAGTGGAGCATGCAAAAGTCCATCCAGCCCACTATTTTCTCTCTCAAGGTGGTCAAAAGCAGATGGCTAGAAAAGATGCTGTAATAAGAACAGGGGGCACACACAGTGATATTTCCCTGGTGTACTTTTCCTGCTTCCAGCAATCTGTGGCTCAGACACACTTTGTGTTTAATCACCCTTGGATAGATTGTTCTTCTATGAATTTGTCTAATTGCTTTTTGAGTGCCTGCAAACTTTTGACATTCACAATATCCTGTGACAATCAGTTCCACAGTTTAACTATGTGTTGTATGTTCTGAACCAGACAGTCGATAATTTTACTCAATATCCTCTAGTATCTCTGAGAAACAATGAATAGTAAATGAAATGAATAGCATTTCATGGTCACCTTCTGGAAACTAGCAGGTTCAATAACATTTGCACTCACCTTAGCTTATGTGTTAATATTTCTTGGCTTGGCTTTTTTTTTTTTTTTTTTTTTTGGTGCTCAGAAATACATACTGCATTTTGCAAAAGGTGTCTTATAAATACCCAAGATATCCATCGACTTCCACTGATACGGAATAGAAGTAGAATCAGTAAGAAGAGCATAAAAATACAAGGGGTCAAATATACTTCTCAAATGTAACCTAGTCACTGTGCAGAGAAGAATTTAAAAAGAGGTGAGACAGATCTAGCTTACCGGACTATTTGGGTGCTAAAATCTAAGAGGACAGTTGGACCATCTCTGTTCTACAGAGGTGACTATGCATATGAGACTCAGGACACAAGTTAGATTTCAGATATTTTCCTCTCTCAAGCGCTTCATATTGTCTATCTTAGGCATTCCCCCACACAGCATCCTGTTCTGAGATCATCACCCTCCTCATCAGCTCTCAGTGTAATGTCTTCATTTGTTTGTGAACATGGACTTTAATCTATTTTGACACTTTGTAAATTTTACTGAGTGCCTGCTTGCTTCTTTCATTATCTAAATATATGTGAAAATCTGACCTCAATTTTTGGCCGATCTCCATTCCTACACAAATCAGTGCTGATCAACCTGGGGAACTGAAAAATACTCCAAAAAATACTGAAAGAAAAATGCATAACTTTTTACTTCCTCTGAAGCAGTGGCAACAAAAGTATTGCTGAAGCATTAACAAGCACACCTCTGGTTTACATTAAGGAAGAGAATACATAATGTAGCAGGCTTTGAAGGAACATAAAATAAATGATCATGTTAACATTAAAGCAGATTAAATAAGTCACAGTACATTAAGTTACTTTGCCTGGCTTTGTACACTCCTCAGGTGCTGCTGGGCTGAAATCCATTTGGGACAGATCAGTTTTCCAGGAAAAATCTTGTAGCATCTAAAGTTGAAGTTTACACCATCCCATGGGAACTGAGACTGCGTAACATTCAAAACACTGATTTTGTACTTGAGTAATGAGAGGGAGAAAAGCTGGTATTCAGAAAGTGAGGGGTCTATCTCTTCACGTTGATGAACCCGTATATTTAAAATGCATACAGCTTGAGAACAAGTCCATAAGTTGCTATTATTTAGGCTGAATATTATGCCACCAGGGAACAGTATAATGCAAAGTTCAGTTATAAAAGAGGTTTCAAAGGCAAAGATTTACATCATGTCATCAGATATATGGGCAGTGAAAAACCATTTACTACCATCTAGATAACAGTGCTCTTTTTGTGCTGTTTCACCGCGTTGCTGCTATGTACATTGTGTTGAGTTTGTCAGTTTGATTGTCATTTATTTGTTCTAAGTCACAGATTTATGTCCATAACTTTTATCTCAGTTTTTCATTCCCAGCAGGAATCTAGCAGCTAGTTGCCTAACTCCTAAAGAAGTTATATGCCAACACGTCTTTGTAGATCTCAATTTCAATCATCTCTTGCAGAGTAAAATAATCAGAGGTAATCCATGTAATTAGCCCAAATATTCAAATATTGTTTGAGTGCATCCACACTGAAAACACAGAGATGGTTTAAGAAAGTAGTAATTCTGCTCTATAAATACACTGCGCATCATTCCTGAGGAATGCAAAGAGCAGTCCCCAACCTGACACATTGATGCAATGAAGTCTAAATTGCCTTGAATCGAGGGCCATGAGGAATTACCTGAGGCAGACTCAGATTGCTTGGACTAATCTCTTCGAATGCCCCAGCATTTATTTCAAAATGCACTGCATGATGTTGCAATCTGCAAATTTTGTACAAGATGGAGATGCCCAAGACTGTTGTTCTTCTTTATCCCTAATGAGGGTCTGCATGAGTGAGCAGATTTCAAGGCATATATTTTCATTATGAAAGAACACCAGATATTGGGGTTTGAATCAAAATGTGCATTTTTTTCTATTTTTCACCAAAACTCTTGGTAAATTGGATTTTTTAGCAGCTCCACTTGTTTCCGCCTCTAGTTTGTCCAATGCCATATATTCCAGCAAACTACAACTTCAAGGGAAAAGAATCCACAATAAAATCCAGACTTCTTATTCCAAATACAGATGCTACATCTATACCAATAAATTAAACAGCACCAGGAAATATTCTCAGGGACTGGAATTCAGTCGTCAATACTGATAAGCTGCTATAGCAGTCCATGGACAAGCTTTTGGCCCCAGCCAACTAGCGTCCATGATCAATTTCTGGGAATAGTTCAGGAGTTAGTACATGCCAGGAATCATTCTCAATAGGTAATCTGGATGGAGACTGAGAGATTTTAATATTACGCATTCGACTCAGTTCATGCCAGTTGTCCTTATCACCAGAAAACAATCCTAAGCAAATTAAATATACTAGCAGAGAGGTTGCCACAGAGTTCTAGTATTTGATCCAAAGATTAATTATCTTGTTGCAGTAAATTATATAGGAAATATTTGGATCCTTCCAACAGAACACAGTTGTTCTCATAACCAGGGCTTCGTTTCTACTCTTTAATAATTTATTAATACAATGTCCTTATCTGATTCTTTTCCATGGCCAAAGAAATCCTGTTTGAGGAGAAAATCATCTTTGTGGGTACACACTTAAGCAGGAGATATACTAACAGGATACATACTTGTTAGTTACACAGAGAGTGCTGTTCCTGAGATTGCAAGATTTTCCCAATTTTGCCTGGAGTATGTTGAGTTAATAGGACATTTTTGCTTATTCAGTTTCAGTGAACACATTTCAGCGTTGCCAGTTCTTAGGGTATTCGGAGTTTTTCTTTAAAGTCACGCCTTTGGGAGCCCTTGATCACAACAAAATCTTCAGTTTCAGTGTTGATAATGGATTTTTCCAACTCTTGTGATTTCAGGGAAAAGAATGAAAATGTGAGCCTCACAGTCTTCAAAGCCATTAAGAAACAGAAAGGGTCTGTATGCTTCCTACACAGGATTCTTAGTCAAACTCAAAACTGGAGGTGGGAGAGGAACTGCAGTGGGTTTATGAATGCCAGGCTGGGTAGCAGTGCAACCTCATCCTAAGTATACGATGTGGTCAAGTTTTTTGCTGTCATCAGTTTATACACTGGTATTAGTTTACGTGTTGGCATTGCAACATAGCTCAGAGTAGTGCTGCTAACCTCCCTGGAAAATGGCTTCCTCTGATCTCTGACATTTTTTTCCTGATTAAAGAATATTTTTCATTTTTATAACCACATGAGAAGACACTCAAAAATATTTTTTGAGAGTGATTTTTACAGCAAGTCCCCAAAGAAGACTTTTGCTTTGCTTTCATGCCACACTAGCCATTCCTTAATCCCCTAGGTTAACATGTGAATAAAAATGTTGATAAACAGCTGGTAAAACAAATAGACACAACTGGTACTCTGCAAGTGGTTTATCTGCTGTGGCATCATTCCTAAAACAAGTCCCTTTGCACATTCCAGAGACAACTCTTGATAAAATACCTTTTTCCTTTGCTGCTACACAACCATTAACTGACTGACCATGTAATAAGACTGAAAGTTAAGTAATTATATGCTTGATTAGTGAAGAATCTTTTCCTGAGTTGCACCGCAAATTCATTTAGTTCATTTCATGGTATATCTAAGTCGCAACTCTGTTTAGGTATTGATTCTCTGTGTGTGCATATGTACCTGTATATGTAACTTGGGATTGCCAGCTAAAAAAAAGTAGCAATCTACTGTCCAGGATACATCAGTTGCCTCACTCCGTAGGACATTTATAAGAATAACCTTGAGTTTTCTTATATCTGATTACTTGTAAATGGGACTCCACACTGCTGGCTGCTCTGTCCTCTTTGCCAGTGACTTGTAGTGTGACCCTGAGCTGCCATGCATATTCCCTTGACTGCCATTACTGCAACATGTAAAGGCTCCAGGAGGGTTGCTGCTATTCAGACAAATGTAGAACTGTCCCAGCCTTGAAAAGCTTCCCACCTTTAACAAGGAGTCATCAGCAATCTCTGTGCTAAGCACTTTCTGCTTTGGTAAAGCATCTTTGCACTATCAGTTATGCATAACCCCCAGCCTGTTCTCAGGTCTGCATCTGCCTACCATCCCATCTCCATAGATGTGGGCTAGGAGGAAAATGCTGAGCGTATCAAGTGTACAGGTATAACTCAGCTTAGGGCAAAGTTCTTGTTCATACCCTTCATGTGAAGGCCATGAGGGGCAGATTCCCTCTGTCCTTCTAGTTTTACAATATCGTTCTGGAAACAGCTGGTTTTCTTTAATATACATGATGTTCTTCCATCAACACAACCTACTTTGTCATTCCTATATTATTTGCATCTTGTAAATTTGGGGTCTCACTAAATATCTTCCATCCGATTCAAGGACATGAATATTCTCATTTCTTCTTTTTAATTTTTAGATTTCTGGAATTTGTACAGGAATACATAATTTGGTCTTGGTCTGGTGACTTATTTTTAAGTGCCCTGCTTAAATGGGTCTTTATTTCTTGAGACTGCTCATCTTTGCTTCTTCTTTGCTTCATCTGCATTTTATGAACTTCTCTCCCAACTTTTATTCAAGAATAAAGAGTTTTAGGATTTCATCTTTCTGATATAGACTCCATCAAACCTAAATATTTCCCCAGTTCCTAAAAAAGTAAAGCCTCTCATTAAAAAGTAAAGCCTTCTCTGTAGCATTTTTGCTGTCATACATTGAGATACTGGTCTAGTGATCTTACCCCTTTGGTCCTGCGCATGTTACTGAACTAAGTTCAGAAATCAATATGGATTTTTGGTTGGTACTTAGTTTCCTATTTAAATGATTAAACTGGCTTCCAAGTCCTTTGTCTTATTCATCTCACATTACTCATCATCTCATCATCAACTTCATCACCATCTCTTCCTAGCACTCTCCATCTCTACATTATCTGCTGACATTTTCTTTCTCTTCAGCAGCCAGGAGCCTGCTAGACTGACTGTTTTCTAACCCTGAAAGTCTCATCCATGCCTGTTTCTCTGACCTCCTCCAGTCAGGCCTCCCTGGGCTCAAAAGAGAATAGTCTGACTTTGAGGGCAACAGAATGCCCTCACTGCTTTCACTGCATTCATCACTCAGGTACATTAAGGGAAGCATTGCAGCTGTCCTGTGGTTTTAAAAGAACTTTTCAAAAACTCTGTGTGGTATGCCTCATGTTTCATTTGAAAAACTTGAATGATTTGCACCTTACAGGTCATGCAGCACATCAGGGCACACAAAAATATTTCATGAATTAAATTTGATTCTCTTTGACAGAGCATTTTCATACTGCAGGATGTTTCCATTAACACATAGTTGTTCGTGTGGCATATGGACAAAAAAATCTAGTCACTTTAGAAGACAACTAATTCAATTTTGATATAGCCAGGAGTTGCCTGTGTTTGGCATTCCTGTGCTGGTCCTCAGCCAGCAAAGAACAGGGTAAATTTTCAGTAACTTTTGCAGAGTTCTACCAGTTTACACCAAGTAAAAATATTGCCAATGCCTTCTGGGGAATAAGAGACCAGCGCAGAGTTCTTGTCTGACCTTTCCAAGGAGGGCATTATTAAAGATTTATTCCTTCCAGAATTCTAATTGGTTTCTTTTAGTGACCTTTCTGGATAATGGTGATGTTTTTCTCAGACTTACAATGCTCTCAGGTAGGGAATTCCTTCACTGCACTAACACAGCAGCTGAATTCTAATTTGTACCCAACTCCTCTTTTCTCAAGAATTTCATGCTACAGTCCTACACAAGGATACATTTGTTGTTGTCAATCTTTTTTTTTATTTTTTCATATAGTTGCTTTATCTCTTTATTCCTACATCCTGAAAGAATTACAGAGCTCACAAGGAACTATGCATCAGACCAGATTTTGAGAAGTGCCTAAAGACACAGAGAAAGCCTACTGAGATTTACAAAAGCACTTGAGCAGATGATGCACCGCTGGTGACTAGCTACCGAAATGTTTTTGGCTACACCTGTATTATTCTTGTTCTGTGTGCCAGGGAGCAAGGCCTGGACTTTGTCTTGCATCTGTAATGTCTGCAGGGTACAGATCCCAAAGTGAAATATGTTCTGCTCCACACCAAGATTTCCTCACTAGGGAACTCTTTGATTTGCACCAGACTGGAGCGAGGGAGTGAACTCCCGTATGTGCAGCGTCAATGACATGGGATCTCTGGAGTGAACCAGCTTCATAGTCCACATGCACCCTCTTGTGAATCTTCTCATTATTCATTAGGAAGTTGCCCATTTGTTTAGGTACTTAGGGCAGATCCAGAAAGTTCATACTTGCACATACTTTCTAGTTAGTAAAGATTAAGTTCTTCATTACCCTCTCGAGCTGGCTCTTACATAATTTTTTAAAGTCTGCCCCCATGTGTAAATTAAGGCTATAAGGTAACATCTTCTTTTTGATTATCTTTTCACCAATAATATTATCTGACTCTGCATAAAACCTCCTTAGCTATGGTTTATCACTGTACACACAAAAGCAAAGGTGGAGGAAAAAGGAAAGTAGATTTCTACAACTCAGCAGGTGAAAAATAAGTTCGGCACTTAATCTACAAGCCTCAAGAATCTCATTCTTCTCAACATTGTTGTCACCTCCTAAAGCAAAATACTTGTCCCATTCGTTGTCAGTAAAAAGTCTGAGAATTTATTTTCTATTAATGTATGCTAATACACAACAGCAAGGTAGACCTAAATTATTCAGTGAAAGAGGGGGTTCTAATAATTAATAGCAGAGACGAGAGAGGTTTATTTAAGGTTATTCTGAATATAATTCTCCACAAAGAAAAGATAATGATGTTCAACAGGTAACTAAAAGCCTGGTAATTTAAGGAAGATTTTAGGATATTTGACCATTGTTATGAATTAAGTGAAAGAGTATTCTCAAAGGAGGGGCTCACATTAGCTTCATAACTTTCTAGGAATGATGCTAGCATGACTGAGAAGCAGATAAAATTGCAAAGTAAGGAGAGAAAGTTGCAGAATCACAAGATAACTCAGGGCAGAAGGGACCTCAGGAGGTCTCTAGTCCAACCTCCTGCTCAAAGACAGGTCAGTGACAAGGTCAGACCAGGTTGCTCAGCCTTCAAACAGTTAGGTCTTGAAAACCTTCAAGGCCTGAGATCTCACAGCCTCTCTGGGCCCTGTTCCAGTGCTGACTGTCCTTGTGCTGAAAAAGTTTCTCCTTAGATCCAGTCTGCACTTCTCTTGTGGCAACGTATGCCTGTTGTCTCTCATCCCCCCACCATGCACCATGCTGAAGAGCCTGGCGCCATCTTCTTGATGATATCCCTGTAGGTACTGGGGGACTGCTATAAGTCCCCCCAAAGCCATCCCTCCTCCAGGCTGAACAAGCCCAGCTTCCTCAACCTCTCGTTACAGGGCAAGTGCTCCGGCCCCCGGCCATCTTGGTGGAACTCCACTGAACTCACTCCGCTTTATCAACTTCTCCCATGTACTGGGAGACCCAGAAGTGGATGCCTAGAAGTATCTAGATGTGGTCTAACAAGTGTGGACTAGTGGGGGGTAATCACTTCCCTGGCACTACTGACTCTGCTCCTGTTTATTCAGCCCAGGAGGCTGCTGGCCCTCTTTTCTGCCAGGGCACACGGCTGGCTCATGCTCAGCTTGCTGTCTGCTAGGACCGCACGACCTGTTCTGCAGAGCTGCTTCCTAGCCAGACAGTGCCTAGCCTGTATTTGTGCCAGGGTTTTTTTCTTCTCAGGTGCAGGACTTCGCATTTTCCCTTGTTAACATTCATGAGATTCCTGTTATCCCCTTCCTCCACCCTGTCTAGGTCTCTTTGGATGGAAGCCCTGCCAAATGTATAATTTATTGCTCTCAATGTGGTATCATCTGTTGACTTGATGAAAGTGCACTCTGTCACCTTCTCCATTGATAAAGATATTATACATTTCCCCCTGTAGACCCATGGTCTGCCACCTGTTACCAGTCTCCAGGTAGACCCTGACCATCCAACCAATTTTTTATTCACTGGCTTGTCCACCCATCCAGACTATAATGTCCAAGTTGTATACAAGAATATTGCTGGAGGCAGTGTTGAAAACCTTGCAGGGTCAAGGTAAACAACATCTACTGCTCTGTCCTGGTCCACAAATCCAGTTTTCTTATCATAAAAAATGATCAGGTTCATCAGGCATGATTTACCTTTGGTAAATCCATGCTAACTGTTCCCAGTCACTTTCTTCTTCATGTGCCCAGTGATATGTTTTAAGAGGTCATAACACAATCAGATCCTCTATGCAGCAGGAACAGAAGGGGATGTTTAACCCTCTGAGATGGGTCTTCTACTCAGGAGCACTGAGCCAGCATACCTACAGATGGTCTCTGTGAGGTGTGCTGGTGCTGTAATATACTTTCCTACACAATTTGCAAAGTGTAATTACACTTTGGAACAGGTTGGTAGACAGATGTGTTGATGCTTGAGGAATGGTTCTAGACTGACATACATAATTTATGGACTATGATATTCATTATGGACTATGTTATTCATTGCTATAGCATTTTTTGGCTTGGGATCTTCCAGGTTTCTGAATTTGCAGATTTTTGTTTCAGAACATGGCTTTTCTGGAAGGGTTTACTCTTTAAGCTTCACTGTGCTGGTAACTGAAGACCATACGTGATTTAAGGCATTCTATGTTTTCTTTTGCCACATCTTTATGATATTTGGTATATGGTTCATACTTCACATATAAGCTATGGCGTTTTAGAGGACGATGTTCTGATGAAGAGATGAAAGTGTGGTGCCATGTTGCAAGATAGAAAGAACTGATTCTGTATACTTTGCACAACAACTAAGGGATCATATCATTGTTCATAAGCCTTTCAAAGGGTCAAAATAGTAGGAGATTGATTCCTTTTGTTCTGGGTCAGCTTGAAATTTAGAAAACAAATAGGAATTGAGCAAGAGAAGAAAGATGAAGAAGAAGAAACCTTCCTACTACAGTTACTTGTTGCAACACTTCTGAAAGTGATGAGCAATTGCTGACTCATGTAGTACTTTTTGGGGCCCAGATGACATTGAAAGCACTGTAGTTACATCACTGACTGCAACATGTCACTCTCGCTCTCCTTGTATGATTAAATGCTTCTTCAGCCTTCCTTTACTGAAAAGTACCTGTAGGTCTTCAAATGCACATGGAAGTACACAAGACGAAGCCTCTTTTTGGGCCATGTAGGAAGAAGAGGACCCTAAAGGAACACATCTCACAGCAGATCTGCAGGCAGTGCCATCAGTGGGACTGTAGATGTCTGGTAACAGAAAGCACTGCCAACCAGAGAGGAACCAGGAGATCAGCAGCACTAGAGCCTCAAGCAAGACAGGGAGTTCTGGGAACAGGGGAAAAAAAAATATCTGAAAGAAAGCAAAGGAGATAAAAGCAATCTTGGTCTTGCTTAGGCCAGAACTAGGGAACCAAGAAATCCCATTTCTTCTGTGAGCAGAGAAGCTAACCGAGAGACTGGATCTCATAGTAGGAAAGAGATGTCTAGTGCAGAGGTGAAGAAAAGGGGAAGGGGGAGCCTGCAGGAGATAAAGGAGAGTGATACAGGAAAAACACCCAGACAGGCATGAAAGAAACATTTTCGAGGAGGGTGAAGAGACAGACTTATAGGAAGCATGAGCAGGGGAAGAAGCAGCCTGGGAAAATGCAAAGCAAAGAATGACAGAGAAGTGCATGAATGGGATTAGAAAGAGAGGTAGCACGAAGCAAATTGAGACTATAACACTCTTCGTACTCCCTGCCAGTTGGACATCTGTCTGTTTTCCTGAGGGGGAGAAGAGAGGATGGTTGTGATGGGTGATAATTTTGTATATACACAGAGGGTTTTCATCTTGAGAAGAAAAAAGGTCTCTGTCCTTATGTTTTAGGCTTTTTGTTTAATTACACTTAATGGTCTCTTCCTCAGCACATTACACAATAGAGCAGCTGTCACCAGAGCAGGATCTTTCTGCTTTGAGAGTTTAATGACCTATCATTTTTGCTTTGATGGTAGCAGTAGTGTTGTGCTGTTGTGAACTGCTTATGATTGTTCTTGGTGACTTTTTTCTGCCTTCTGTCCTCCCAATGAAAATGGAAAAGTTGCTCACAATTTATTTTAAGAGAGAGATTTTTTAAACTTGGCTGAAACATCCTTGGTGATATGAGACTGCTTTTACAGAAAACTGACTTCTGAGATTAGGGTGAAGAATTGATTACAAGTCTTTTCGATTATGAAGTCCAGTTTCCCCTGTATTCATCATAAATGAAAGAAAAGGTGAGTAACCTTGCTTGGCTTTTTGGAAGTGTAATAAGTAACAAAAAGAAACGTCTTTCTTCTACCTAAACTGAGGGCAACAGTCAATTTTGAAAGAAGTATTGCATTCCTAGTTTCATGGCAAAAGCAGCTGAAGACTTGTTATATATACAGATGGCTCTAGTGGCAAGGCCACTATACTATCTTCCTAAGGGTTTTGCTAAACCTGTACAGGAATACTGTGATGAGTTCTGCAGTGCATACTTTGAAAATGATCTTGAAAAGCTGAGAAGAGCCAAAATAGTTGCAAACCAGAGGTTATACCTTACAGGAACACTATAGTTCTCTAACACTTTCTAAACTTGTAGACCAAAGGCACATGAACCGTCAACTGAAATGAGAAATATTCAAATGGGAACTAAAATGCAAAACTGCTTTTGGCAATAAGATTGAATAGCCTTTGGATCCTTATTAGGGAGTGTGGCAAATCATGTAGCTCTGCCTTAAGAATAGATGTCTTTCTAAAGTCTTTGTGCTAACTGAATTGCAAGCTTTTGCATATGAGAAAAGGATTATTAACAACATTCTAGGATCTGTATGCTTCAGAGAGCACATCAGATGACCATATTAGTTTTTTCTGGCCTTATAATCCTGACTTTGTTTACATTTTCAGAAGAAGCTTGGGTGTGAACTCATGATCAAAATGAGACTTGCCCATTTTGGATCTTGTTTTCATGCCTGCAGGCAAGACGCAGACGTGGTAGCTCCTCTATATCAGCCCCATGTGTCAAAACATGTCTAGTGTGTTTGCAAACTTTCAGATCTCCTTGAACAGACTGCCTTTACGTCCTGTGCAAGGTAACTCTGGAGAAAAAAAGAGCAAGTGGCTGCTCTCTCATTATGGGATAAGAAACTTCTGATCAGTTTGTATAATCTTTGCAGCTAAAATGAAGCTAGCAGGATTTTATTCCAAGGATCTTTTAGCTCTTAGCAAAAAAGACACCTGATAAACTGCACAGTCTGCCAAATGATAAAAGTACAGCTATGTGACATCAGAACTTTTCCTCACTGATTTCCTGGAGTTGTAACACAAGGCACATTTGTCCCTGGATTCCTCTTCTGCATAATGCTCATTAAAATCTCTTGCCTAGGAAAGCATAAGGTGGAAAATACAGTGATTTATGCAGTATGCCTGGAGGGTCACAGTTGTAATGTTTACCTGACTGCACTTTCATTGACGTTGTCTTCTCTGCATGAGTATTATTTTGTTGATGCTGTGTGATGCTTTAAAGATGTAAAGTGCTGTAGAAATGCTAAATAATAATGAAATATTTATGCATTATTATTATTCAACCCCTTTCCCCAGTCTTTAATCACCAAATGCATATGTTTCTACTGTAATTTAGGGAAGAATTTAAGCATAGCTTTAACTCGAAAAGTGGTTCTAGTTATTGTGTCTTATATTTCAAGTTGAGCAAATGTCTATAAGCCTTTCTAATTGGTCTATATATATTTAAGCTCAGTGTTGACTTTTGGCTCTGTTGATAAAATGCAGTAATTGAAAGAGTCATGAGATAGATGGAGTTATCAGAGAACCTAAAGTGAAGTCCAAATGCAAACGTTCTGATTTCAAGGCGTTAATTGTTCCTTTTAGGGTATTTGACTTCTGTGAAATTTAATCCACATTTTTATCCTGGCAACTGAGAAATTGCATGAACTGAAACTGACTGCATGGAACAGGTCTGACTATCATCACCATTTCTACGAGGCATTGTGTCCTTTCTTCAGAGATATTTAGTTGCTAATGACACAGAATTGATTCAAATCTGACCAAGGAAACACTTAGAACTGAACATTCTGGTTTCTGTGTCTCACTGTTGAACCCAAATCTCTCTGGAAGATCTTTGCCTGTGGTCTGAAGACCTCCCTTGGCATGCTGTTGTTAGACAGAGTGATGAGTGAGCTTCTGATTTAAGAACTCAGCATGGAAATGGCCTTATTAATGACCTCTATCCATTTACCACAGATCATTGTTACTGTAGTTTTTTTCTACTGATGACTGGCTGTAGAATCAGAGGCAAGTAAAAATGGGCTAAGTCATTTAACTCTTTCCAGACTGCAAAACATCATGCAGGCACTAGGAGCATAAAAGAAATATAACAAAGTTGCTACAGGAACTGAAGTTTATGAATTTCTTTTTTAAATTGTGTAAAAACGTGTCATATTTAATCAGGAGATCGTGCCTGAATGTCAGTTTGGAGTTTAAACAAAACCACAAGAAGTTTAAGCAGAAAGATTGAACAATAACTCTTCTCTCCTCTTCTAAATCCTGCTCCAGCTGTGCAATAAGTTTTCAAATTTATGATGCAACATGAAGGTGGGTTTCAGTTACCCAAGTCTAAGAAATAACTTCTCAGAAGTCTTGCCTGAAGTTTAATGCGCCTGAAAGCTCAGGCATTTTGTACAGTTAAGTTCTCTAGCTGGAAGGCTAGTGTTTATCTCTTCTCACTTTTGACATCAACACTGTCTCCATCTGAGTTTCTCACTCTAGGTTCCCCATACAATCAATAGAGAAAAAATCAGCAGTCTTAGGGTGCAAGACAGAGGATTAATTTTAGGTATTTAATTGTACTCAAAAAGTGACTTTAAAGAGAGCCTAGGGCACCTAGTTCTAATGTGGATGCCTACTTGGGAGGCATCTACATTTGGCTAGATGAATCTTTTTCCAGATAACACCGCCCTCACTGGTGGCCCTATGGGCCTAACATAGCATGCTCACCACGCGACAATTTAACAATGCGTTACTGCACTTTCAAAAAGGAGAGATAGCTACTATATCCTGCCTCAGAGGTACATGAATTTTGATAATTCCTGTGCCTCCCCAGTATTTTGAGCTCTTTGCTGGGCTCAGCAGTTCTTCTCCAATACTAGTTCCTTCATATATCCTCAGATATTTTCCTTTAAATTTTCTGCCTCTCATTAAAAGTAGCTGTGACTAGTGCCTTATCTCCTCACCCGATCTTCTATGACCCTTCCTTCCTAGAAGTCTTTTCACTCACTTACTTGCTAATTTCTTGTAACACTGTCTTCTCCTTGCAGAAACTCTTCCTCTGGAGATGATAAAGTGGTTCTGCTTACTTGACCTAGCTGTATGACCAAACTCAGATAAATAGGCTTTGATGGGACTGGTCCGGATGGAGTTATTATCCATACTTTGTACTGATAATTCACTTACTAAAGATGAATGAGGAAAGCAAGCACAATACTGTGTAACTGTAACCGCACCCTGCAAACAGTCCTTTAATTTTCAGAAACAGCTTCAAACATAGAAGGTTTGAAGGCACTTTTTTGCTTCCCTCATATTTGTGTATAGCCAAGGTCCTGTATGTAAATTAAAGCAGCTTATTCAGCTATTACCTGTGAGTTAGAATAAACTCACCTGAGAGCATAGCACCTGTTCCTTGTCACACTGCCTAAGAGAGGCACTTTGAAAGGAAGATGGCATAGACCCCTTATATTCTTGTGATACCAGAAAGTGCACCCTCTGTACAGCGGCATTCCCTGAGTTAGTCTTTGACAGCTCTCTACTGCTTCTATGTCACTTAAATCAGTTTGCAAGTGGAATTAGGTCCAAAACTTAGTTGCCAATCATTGCTGAACTGCAAAAAAGGGTTAAATTGGGAAGATAAATCCTTCATAATGAATAATTCACTCTGGATTAGTCTCCTAACCTGTCTCCCTCAGTGCTTATTCATGCATACACTGAGTAAGCATGAATTTACCTCCCTCAGTAGAACTGTGTGAGAATTAAACCATGCTTGTAAATTATGCTATAGGCTGTTCTAGTAAAAGGCACTTGGTAAGTCCCATGAGTTAGTGATCGTTTAATTTAGTCCCTACCCAAAACACTTCATCAATCATATATAAAATGCAGGGAAAATTATTATTCTTGTTGTTATTATTATTATTACAGTGTTATAATAATATTTTCTATGTGAAAATGAGACCTGGGCCCTATGATCCTAAACTCTCCCTATAAAAGTTGATTCCCACAAATTGCTTAGATTGAAAAGACACATAAAAATATGACAACCTGGGGGATGGACTGCAGTGATCTGACCAGGGTCACAGTAGTAAGAAAAGAAGATAGCTCTACAGATGGGCAGTCCATGCCCTTTTTTACTGGCTGGGAAACTATGGCACATATGTTCTGCTTTTCAGAGACACTGTGTTGTATTCCAGTTGCCTATTGTGAAATCCTAACTTGAACTTTGCAAAATTTGAGTAGTAGGCATTTGGCATGCAGGATGCTTCAGAGGACCTGAGGAAGGAATGTGGGCTCCCTCCATATCATGCGATAAAGGTGTGGGCCCCATTGACTGTGCTGCGGAAGGGCCTGATTCAGTTCCTTAACATCAGCATCTGGTGCCATTTTAGTGGCCTGGGGTATCCTGCCTTGTCTCTAGCTAATCCAGACGGATATAAGTCTCCCATAGGTCCTGAGTCATTTCTGCCAGCCTTATGTGGTTGTCTTAGGTGCCCTAGGGCAACCCAAATGACAAGAGCTCTCTCCATTGACTAGGCAGGGAGTATAGGTGCATTTCTTAGGTTGTTTGTATCATTCTGATGCATCCACAACTTTGTTGGACACCGCACAAATTCGGCATCTGTGAGAGGTGGAGATAACACTGAGAAATGGTTTTCTTTCAAGGCATTGGTGTTAAATAATGGGTGGGAGGGTGAAACTAGGAGAAGCTGATCTAAATATTAAGTATGTCTTTAATAGTTGACTTTCACAAGTCCTTTATCCCAGATTGTTTCCTCCATTAGCACCTACACGAGTTGATTAAATATGAGACAGAAGCACCAGATCCATCAGCTCTGACATTTTTTTTTCAGATTGTAGGTACTTACAAAAGGAGATTGTTGCCATTTGTTATTAAAACATTCCTAACTGCACCTCCTAGGTGCAAAAAATAAGTTTGTTTTTTATGCCCAATAGTTTTTCTTGCCCTTGATAGCACAATCGACAAATTAACAGTGATCTCGTAATTTATTCCTGCAATGTTCCTTTTATTTATAATCTAAAAGCAATTAAATTCTCTTTTATGCCACATTGTCCTGGTGACAGATGTGTGGTTACCACTCAGACATTTGATGGCTGACATAAATCATCCTGTGATCAAAGTGTCTGTTGACTTGAGAGTCTGTATTTGCAGCAGATGCCTCCACATACAGAGTGACAAGAAAATTCTTCATGGGAGTCTCATTTCAGTTAACCACCTTGCTTCACTCTGACTTTGCAATCTGACAGCTTGGTTATTTTATGACAGCCGGGATTCTTCAAATGTATATTTACAAAGCTAGGAAATGTGTCACTTTATCACTTATACCAAATAATACCTTTGATATAAAAGAAGTGCATTAAAATTTATAGGGGCACGGTGCTTAAGGAGCAGGAATAGATAGTGAGTTTAACAACTTGACAAATTTCTCCCCAAATGTTGGAAGAACTGCAGGATTTTTTTTACAATTTTGCTAAGAGCAATATCAGCACATGTAGTAATTCCCTTTTCTCCCTGTCCCCTCACCACTGTATTTCACACTAGCTATAAATCATATTACAGTGGGAGCCAGGAGTCTTCAACTGAGATTAAAACAAAGTTAAGGCCTGGACCAGAGGTAAGCAACTTAATTGTCTATTTTGCTAAACTGTGAGGAAGCCTCTGGTGCAGTTTTAGCCATCCCAAATAGTTTGAGAGGTTCAGGCATGGCTCAGGAAATAGCAGAGTGGAGGAAATATTCCTGAAGAATGGTTTTGCTATGGCTTCCCTGTTTTGAAGGGAAGGAGATTTTAATACTGTGTTTGTTGCCAGATGGTGCCAGCTAGTCTCAGTTCCTGAGTGGCCAGAGAATGGGCTCAGGTACTTTTTAGTTTACAAATATAAAAATAATATAAATGTAAAATAATATAAGTATAAAATAATATATAAAAATAATATATCAAATAACAGGTTAAACAAAATACTGTTAGGAAGTGAGCTGGCATGAGTGGTCCAAAGTGAGGATTTGGCTCTGGGCAATTAGTATGGTGTGAGACCATCATTGCCAGGGACCATTCTTAGGAGGCAATAAGGACAAGACTGCACTTTGGTTCGGCTCCCACCACTGTCCAGAGTCTCTCAGTACTATCTTGGCAGCTCTTATGCCCTTGAATATGCCTACATTCCTTTCCTGACATATCTCAGGACACATCCACAGCTTTCTACTCCATCCTGTGGTAGGCTGTAACCCAGTCTCACTTTGTTTTTGACACTCAGAACAGAAAAAGCATAAAATAATAACCATGTCTTAGGGTCTTAGGGGCACCACAGGGGTTTCAGAGGAGATCTATGGCCCCGTGCTGTCAAGTGTAGATGGGTGTTAGCCGATGCCATTTGGCCTCAGAGCCAGAAAGTGATCCCTGACCCTGTTTTATTTGGTACTATAGACACGGCTACAGAGAGGATCCCTGCTTCAGTCAGGCTAAGTAGGCAATGGGATAGCAGGCAGGGGAAAGGTGAACGTGATGTAGTAATATTTCTCCTATTTGTGATGGCTGAAGAGATGAGTTGTCAGAGATGCCTGCTAGCAGTTGGTTCTAACAAATACATCAGCATTAAAACAGCTGGTTATTTAACTTCTTATTTATGCCATGATAGGGTATGCCTTCAGGGTTAGGTCATGTGGTGGAAGTATGATAGGTGAAGGGTCACGTCAGATGTGGCATCAGCCAGGCAATCAGCTGGATCTAATCTGTGGTTGAGAGAGCTGGAGAGATGCTGCAAGTAAAAGGCAGGACCATTAACAGCAAGAGCTTGAAATGCAACTTAAATATCTGTCTCAACAGATGCTCGATGCTCTCCGGACTTTTGGAGGATCTAGCCAGTTCCTGCTCAGGGAATTGCGCATTCTAGCTTATGGTTTAGTTTATATGCTCCCTCCAGGCCACGAAGCAGAAGGAAATTGCTTCAGCTTATGCTGCAGAGTGACCTCTCTAGAAGTTTAATGTAGGTGCAGGGAAGTAAGTAAGTGCTGTCTGCTCATTTCTTGTTTTCTAGGTGAATGAATAGTGAGCACTACTTTGTTTCTCTTTCCTCTTTCTTTCCACAGCACCAATAAAGCAGGGGATGACAATTTGCTGTTAGTCTGGATCTGTAAAGAAAAACAACACTCTCCAGCTTGGACTACAGGGGAATGATTTAAGGGCTTCCATAAATAAATCCATAAATACAATACCATCACCTGAATAGGACATTTTGTTGCAGGACCTAGCATCACAGGCTGGCCTAGTTCTTGTAATATTCAAAATCTTTGAGACAGCTCACTAGAAGGAAAAAAATCTGGCCATGCCCGAGGGGAAGTTAATGGCATCAGAATTTTATTTTGTGCTGTTTTGGGGATCTATCATAACTGGGCTTCTGAATTCTCAGCTGGATCAGGATCAGGAACTTATTATAAGCTAGGAAATGTTAATATCATCTTTTCTATGTACTCTAGTAGTACTCATAGATGTATATATATATAAAACATGCCACCGTTCATTACAAGATTTATCCTTTCAATTTCCAGTTCCATTGTGATTATGTCATGCTGTAGAATAGGAACATTGCTCCTCAACATCGCTCCTCTTATTCCTTTCTATGTATAATTAATTCATACTAGTAAAGGAGGATTTATACAAAGAAGAAAAGTCTAGCTTTAAACAAAGAATCATTCTGTCCAGTGGACTGGTTTTAAATCATTTTTACTTTTACCTTTGGGAAAAGACAAAAGGAAAAAACTAAACCTTTTAACTGGAGATTTTTGAAATAGCCATTAGCTAGTCCTTCAGCTCTCAAGGGCTTTTTGTTTGTTTGTTGAGATTCTCTCTACTTCCTTTGAAAAAAAAATCACCAGAAAAAGAATATTTTTCTCTTTTTAAAAATCAGTTAACAAGTGACAGAGGAAGCACTAAAGAAAGTATTATGTATGTAAAATAATTTCTCACTACTGAATTACAACCATTTCTGGGGTTAAAAGCAGGGTGAAAAGTTTATAGACTCCACACTGCATTGTCCTAATGTATGAATTTATCTCACTTCGACACTCTTCATTAACGCTCCCTACTTGTTGTAACCTTGATGAAAGTGTGGGATCTCTGCAGTTATAGTGGTAAGAATGGTTCCCTTTAAAAGTGACTGAAGATGCATTGAAATCAAAGGTTATTGCACTGATTTTAGGAATATTATTTTATACATAAAGGACAGGGTACAAATCTTTCTGCAGGCCAGAGCCTATTTCTTTAGGAAGTTGCTTTCATGTTGCTACTAATAGTTGCTTTCAAGTAATATCCAGATACTCACATCCCAATCACAGCTGGTACAAACGCAGGAAATGACACAGTCCTTTCCCTGAAAAACTTACTTTCTAGGGGTTTTTCATGATTCCCATTTTCCTCTCTGGGAGCAGAATTAATATAACAGCAAACACTTGTCAATTCCCCTCAGCCATAAACGTACAACAAATACATGAAGAAAGGAAAACGCTACATAAACAAAAGCCACAAGGATGGGAGATGGAGGCAGCCGCATTGTGCGAAGACATGATGTCAGGGCATTACACCATATTAGACATGAGGGTAACATGCACCGGGCATGGCACTTGCATCAGTGACTTCCTCCTTATATGTGTACATATCCCAGAGTCAAGGCCGGTTCACAGACTTTTAGGTGCTGTTCTTACTTACTGTGATGTACTGAAGGAGAACAAACAGGAGAGAAAAATTACATTTATCTCCTCCATAAGCAAAATGTTGCAGACCCTCTAGGCCAAAGAAGATCTCAAGAAACAACCCATGAGAGTTGTCTTATATAATGACACCACCTCTGGCTTGGGAGCCTAAGACTATCACTTCTCACTTGCCCAGTCCTTATGCTTAATCTTAAGCATCTGCTTTTGTCCAGGAGTCAGTACATGGTGGTCTTTTGGTCTGTTTCAAAGCAGATGTTCCTCTGGGGCTTTGTCTTGTGCCTTTTCTTCCCCATTGGCTCTCCTGAGCAGTCAGTGGCTGGTCCTCTGCCCTGACAGTGTGTAATGTTATCTCCCAGCCTCAACAGTGTCCCAGATCACCGAATCACAGAATGGTTGAGGTTGGAAGGGACCTCTGGAGATCATTCAATCCAACCCCCCTACTACAGCAGGGGCACTTAGGACATGTTGCCCAGGACCATGTCCAGACGACATTTGAATATCTCCAGGGACAGAGACTCCACAAACTCTTTGGGCAACCTTTTCCAGTGTGCTGTCACCCTCACAGTAAAGAAGTTTTTTCCTCATATTCAAATGGAATTTCTTGTGTTTCAGTTTGTGCCTGTTGCCTCTCATCCAGTTGGTGGGCACTACTGAGATGAGCCTGGCCCCATCGTTTTTACACCCTCCCTTCACATATTTATACAAGTTGACAAGATCCCCCCTCAGCCTTCTCTTCTCCAGGCTGAAGAGTCCCAGCTCTCTCAGCCTTTCCTCATATGAGAGATGCTCCAGTCCCTTCATCATGTCTCCCTATGGAAAATCCTGCCTCATCATCTGAATGCTTCTGTCCTCTCTCCATGACTCCTGCATGAGATGCAGAGGCTCAACACCTCCTCTGATCTGCTGACCAGCTGCGTCTCAGAGGAGGAGCAGCAGAGTGGGGAATGTGCAGGGCTGCCCTAGGGAAAGGACAGGGAGGCATGTAATAGCATCCAGTGCTCCATAGGGTCTATGATAATTTGCTTCATCCCACACCACCAACCTCAGTCCATGAGTTCTTTGGGGAATATGACCTGACCTGAGATTGCACTGTCTTGCACTTTGGCGAAGTAGAAAGGTATGATTTTAGGAGGAATCCTCCACTGCTGGAGGAATGGACAGGATGATTATATACCTTATTAACTAGGGTTTGATAAAAAGATTTCCATCAGAATTGCTTTTCAGTGAATAATTTGGTATTCTATGAAGTAAATTTTGTTTCAAAACATAACTCACAATTTTTATTCAATTAACCTGAATTTTTGCCAACCTTTTGTCTCAGTGCACCTCACGTTTTTATTCCAATCTTAGGTTCAAAGTCTCTAACTGAACCTCATCTTCTGTCTGGACTGTGATCACCAGTCTCTCTCCTGAGGCACAGCTTCCCTTTTTATGTGCAGAAAACATGGTGGATTGTGGGATTTATCAAGGGAATGTAGCTTACAAAAAGATCTAAACCAAGAAGTACCATCTTCCGTGTAGTAGTTGGTAGCATTTCTAGGTTTTGATTGTTTTAATTGGAAACAAGACATTTTACCTCATTTTCTTTAATCATCTTTGTAAATGACCTGGCTTGCAAAAGTGCTAGGTAATCCCAGCTAATATTAAAGTAATGGGATCAGTGGAAACTAAACAACTTTGAAACTCTGAAAAGTCATAATCCATATTTTTCCCTCCATTTCTGGTTTCTTTGGTTTTCTGGCTTTATTAGGCATTCACAAAGCTGAAAGGCTTGCACTAGAGAAGTGTGATAGCTTCAGTAGATGCAGAGCACAGTAGGTCCTCAGACTGTCCATGATCCCTAAGCCAAAGAGTCTATTTTCCACTTGACTGAGTTTTGTAGAGATTGGAAGGTGTATCAAATTAAATTCGTTCTGGTTTGCGATGACATGTGGCATGATAGCAAATAAGGTACCGCAAATCTCTTTAATTCTCTTTTTCTCTTGCAGAGGCAGAACCAGCATCAGAAGAAACTGTTCTGGTGGTAATGGTTCATTCAGTGCTGCTGGATATGGTGTGGGTGACTGTATATTTGATATTCAGGAACCAAGTTCATTGCATGTATTATTCCAACTGGAGCAAATTAATTCAAATAAAGCTCTTGGGGTTGATGGTTTGGAAGATAGATAAATACAGCTTCTGCATTGCTATATCAGTCCATTAATACATTGTTTAATTCATCTTTGTCTTCAGCTGATTAATCTGGAGACAGGGCAGTGAAAATTAACTCCCCGTTACACTGTATTTGAACTCACTTACAGCAATCGTCTTTATTTACTGACCTCCAGATCAAGGACTTCATGAACATTTGAAAGGAACAAATAAGCAGTCACAGCTGAATGTTTGCAAAGCTAGTATCAGAAGTGATATAGGGTAGTATTAAGAACAGGGGACTGCAAATCAAGTTTCCTGCTCTGCCACTGATTTCCCATGAGCCAAAGCATCATTGTCCTGTGCTTCCACATATTCAGTACTCTACAGCGCTGAGGATAGCTGCATACTCAGGAAGAGTGAATAATTTTCTTCTAAAATTCTGTTGTTCTTCAATGATTTAGAAACTATGTTGTTCTTTTAGCTTCAAAATGTTTAGTGTACAGCTTTGATTCAGATGAGTACATGAAAGGTGAGAGCTTTATTCAACAAGTGTCTAATGCTTTAGGGTCTTCAAAATGACAGCAGGAGTCGTCCTGTGTTCCCTGTTTGTATTCAGTTGTGAGGTGCAATACAAATAGCTTTTCTTGAGTGCTTCAGAATATGTCCTTGCAGTCCTGGTAGTGGCCAAAAAATCCAGAGACTTAGCTAAATGGAAGATGATATCCATAAAAGCTAATCAAACCTCTTAGAGAGTGATGTCAACTTTCAGTTAAGATACTCAAATACTGCAGTAATGAGCTTGGTACTCATGGAAATCCATGGAAGGACTCTCCTTGGTTTGACTGTACTTTGAATCAGGCCCTAACTTCTGACAGGAAAAAAAAGAGAAAAAATAGAGGAAATTCAGTTTAACTGAAAAGTAAAAGACCCTATGGAATCTGTGGAAATGAGATCCTTATGGAAAAGCGTTCAGGTAACATACTTAGCAATTCTTTTCTCCTTCTGATTTAATTTTCAGAAAACAAATAAACTGTTAATTTCATTCACAGAATCACAGAATCGCTGAGGTTGGAAGGGACCTCTGGAGATCATCTAGTACAACCCCCCTGCTCAAGCAGGGTCACCTAGAGCACATTGCACAGGATCACGTCCAGGTGGGTTTTGAATATCTCCAGAGAAGGAGACTCCACAACCTCTCTGGGCAACCTGCTCCAGGGCTCTGTCACCCTCACAGTGAAGAAGTTTTTCCTCATGTTCAGATGGAAGTGTCTGTGTTTCAGTTTGTGCCCGTTGCCTCGCGTCCTGTCACTGGGCACCACTGAAAAGAGTCTGGTCCCATCCTCTCGACACCCTCCCTTCAGATACTTGTACACATTGATAAGATCTCCTCTCAGCCTTCTCTTCTCCAAGCTAAACAGGCCCAGCTCTCTCAGCCTTTCCTCATAAGAGAGATGCTCCAGTCCCCTAATCATCTTTGTAGCCCTTCGCTGGACTTGCTCCAGTAGTGCCACATCCCTCTTGTACTGGGGAGCCCAGAACTGGACGCAGCACTCCAGATGGGGCCTCACCAGGGCTGAGGAGAGGGGGAGGATCACCTCCCTCGACCTGCTGGCAACACTCTTTCTGATGCGCCCCAGGATACCATTGGCCTTCTTGGCCACAAGGGCACATTGCTGCCTCATGCTTAACTTGGTGTCCACCAGCACTCCCAGGTCCTTCTCCGCAGAGCTGCTTTCCAGCAGGTCAACCCCCAACCTGTACTGGTGCCTGGGGTTATTCCTCCCCAGGTGCAGGACCCTGCACTTGCCTTTGTTGAACTTCATGAGGTTCCTCTCTGCCCACCTCTCCAGCCTGTCCAGGTCTCTCTGAATGGCAGCACAGCCCTCTGGTGCATTGGCCACTCCTCCCAGTTTTGTATCGTCAGCAAACTTGCTGAGGGTGCACTCTGTCCCTTCCTCCTGGTCATTGATGAATAAGCTGAACAAGACTGGACCCAGCACTGACCCCTGGGGGACACCGCTAGCTACAGGCCTCCAACTAGACTCTGCACCGCTGATCACAACCCTCTGAGCTCTGCCATTCAGCCACTTCTCAATCCACCTCACTGTCCACTCATCGAGCCCACACTTCCTGAGCTTCCCTATGAGGATGTTATGGGCGACAGTGTCAAAAGCCTTGCTGAAGTCAAGGTAGACAACATCCACTGCTCTCCCCTCATCTACCCAGCCAGTCATTCCATCATAGAAGGCTATCAGATTGGTTAGGCATGATTTCCCCTTGGTGAAGCCATGCTGACTACTCCTGATCACCTTCTTTTCCTCCACATGCTTGGAGATGGCCTCCAGGATGAGGTGCTCCACCACCTTTCCAGGGATGGAGGTGAGGCTGACTGGCCTGTAGTTCCCTGGGTCCTCCTTCTTGCACTTTTTGAAGACTGGGGTGACATTGGCTTTCTTCCAGTCCTCAGGCACCTCTCCTGTCCTCCATGACCTTTCAAAGATGATGGAGAGTGGCTTAGCAATAATGTCCGCCAGCTCCCTCAGCACTCGTGGGTGCATCCCATCAGGGCCCATGGATTTGTGGGTGTCAAGTTTGCTTAAATGATCTCTAACCCACTCCTCCTCCACCAATTCTCTCATTAAGTGTGCACATACTAGCTCAGAAATCAAAATTTGCCTTATCTGAGACTACCCAGAGCTACAGAATTCAGTCATTAATTCCAGGTTCTTCCAGAATGAAAAAATTTGGGTCTAGACTGGCTGAATATGGGGTATCGCTTTTATCCCAGTCTAATAACACTAGGAAAATGTTGCTTCCTGCATGATCTATAATCATAATAGCAGTGGGCCATATGTCTCCGTTCCAAGGAAGTGGGGGAAACTATTGTAGAATAGCTCTTAATTGGAGGACCATTGACATCATGCAGGGAAAAGAACTGCTGAAGCTGTAGCATGAGCTACTTTCACACACACTGTTCTTTTGGTGGTCTGGTTTGACCATCAGACAAGGTTCATGAAAAGCACTCAAAAATAAAAGCAGAGAGCTGTAAACAAGGTCTGAAATGAAGATGCCTTCCACTCTGTTGGTAGACATGAGAACTCAAGTGGGTTCTTGTACAGTTCAGTGTTGCACAAGCATTATGCTGTTTTAGTTCACTATGAAGAAGCCTGCGAAGCCTGTACTCTTCTTGGTGAACAATCAGTAACTCAAGTAGAAGACCAGATGCTTAGAAGTAAACTTAAAAGTTTGGCCAATTTATGTAAGCCATATTTAAAACTGTATGTATCTTCACTTATGTATTTCACTGATATATATATAATTATAATACATAAAAATATGTATATAAATATATACATGTCCATATTTCACTGATACGTCAGCCCTCACATATAACACTTGTATATATAAATAACTAGAAATAAAAATGTGAAAAGTATGCATGCTAATCTGGCTGACTACACCGAAGCAGATTTAAAGCAGTCTCACAGGCAGTTACAGTAACAAACGTAATATAAGAATAATAAATTGGTAGACCAGAGCTACATGTAACCCAGTATTGTGTCACTGGATTGGCTACTGGGATATGTTTAGGAAAGAGTCATGTATTCACACAGCTTGCAGAAAATGCTGTGTTCTTACAAGTCATAGAGGAATTATATTCCTTCTGGTATTTGCTCCCTGCTTCTGTCCATTAGCAGTTTAGCACCATAGAGTTGACCACCACCAGCTGAAGGGCATCAGGGTATCTTCTACAAAGTAGTCCACACTTTGGAGTCATAAATTCTTAAACTGTTCCACCTCCACCTCCAATAGCACATCTGCTCATGTCCTCAGTATCCCTTATCCTTCAACATCTCACAAGATGTTCTCCCAAACTTCAATGACTTCTTATTGCATTCTCGTCCATTGCATTTGTACTAAAGACATCCAAAAAACCCTCTGGTCTCACTGATGAGCATTTATTTAGAAGCACAGGGTTCACATTCTGGCTTGTAGTGTGCTGGGGTAACATACGTTGGTTGTGTGTAAATACGAGTTCACGCTTAATACAAATAAATTCAGAATAAGTTCTCAAAATTGGTGTGGAATACTTCTCATAGGCAATCTGGCAACTGGCAACAAAGAAACAATATGCTGGATCACGCAAGTTTGGTGGTGACTGCTGAATGAATAAGAGTAAGTTAAGATCTTCCAGGCAGCCGTGGAGAGAAAAAAGCTGTGCTTTGTAATTGCTCTTCTCTTCTCTTGAATGCCACTTTTAATAAGACCCATAACAGTTTTTCAAACAGTTTTGGATTTTTAACAAGGAAACTAACACAGTACCAAAATCGATAGATAGCAAGGGACTGAAAGGTATTTTAAGAAGGCTGTTGTATATTAAAATCTTTAAGTTTGCTATAAACATAATTCATAGTACCACCCAGGGGAAAGGGAAGCATTAACTAGTACATTTTATATAAATACCTGTGTTTGGAACAAAACCTACATTTCTTTTATCAAGTTTAATTTATATTGTAAGATAAAATAAAAAAAAAATTATGTTCTGTATGGAAGAAGAAAAGGTCCTTAGTGAGTGATCTTAAATTATCTCCGATTTGAATGAGTTCATTTTACTGAGAGAGTTCCATCAAACCTTTAATTAAGTTTAAATTCTACATCTAAAAAGTCAGTAATTTGACAGTGACCTCCTCCAAACACATTGATCCAAGTTGAGGGAACAGAGAATGAAATGTTAAAATTAAAAAGCTTTTTCATTTTAGTCAGGGGATCTTAGTTTTAATGTGAAAGGTTGGGGCAAGCAATGACTACTAAAAAGATGATGTTTTCATTTTTCCTCTCGAAGAAGTTTCTAATGCTAGAGGTCCAAGTAGTTAATGTTTGTGCAGCACTTTGATAAATGTAAAGTGCTCTCTTGGAGTTGATCTAATTCCCAACAAATTCAACAGCAGACTTTACATTGACTTCTGAGGAAGCTGAGCTGCACTGTTAGTCAGGCTTTCTGAAGTGCTAAAGAACAGATTTTTCAAGAGCTCAAAACTATAAGCCAGATTTGCAAACACATTGGTGTCTTTGTTACTCACTTAGTCCCTGATGAAACCCCAGTCTTTCCCAGAAACAGAGCTTTTCAGCTTAGAGAATGTCATTCCCATCGGTATGGCCTTTCATTTTTCTTTACGTATATCTTTGTATGCAGCTGCGTTAAAACATTCGTAGAGAAAGGGTCTGTAGCAATCTTCATTTCCAAGTCCTATTTCACTGTGACTTAACACACTGCTAGTGTCTATGCCTCCTGCTCATTTGGTAATGACTTTATAGCTTCTTTAAAAATATGATGAAAATATTGAACGAAATTGTCTTGTCCTGTTTCCTGTAGAACTCCATTAAGGTTCCTTGCTGAAAGCTACTTTTTGAGATCTGCCAGCCAATTTGAAGTGAGTTTAGATGGGATTTTTCCATACACTATGGCACTAATTTTTTGCTTTTGAAGTAAATATCCTATATAGTGTGATCAATATAGTTGTATTTGCTAGTCAGACTTAGAATTTCAACAAGGACTACAAACTTTGTTGGTTAACATTACTTACACTGGCTGTTAAATTATTTATCAATCTGGATTGCGTTATCCCTTTTGTTGCCTTCAAGTTCTAGTACAAAGTGTGCAAACCGGACTCTCCATCTTATCACAGTCAACTTTCTTGCCCTATTTGAATATTGCACAAGATCAGTACTCACAATTCCAAGGTGCATTCAATCTTTTGTGAAATATATTACAATAATTCTAAAAAAAAATGAGCATGGTGAAATTAATTTTGTGCTTGATCTGCACTTCAAGTTTTCATACTATTTATCCAAGAATGAAATATAAATTTATTTAAAAAATCAGAGCAAAGCATGTGTTTTAAAACTAGATAGTAATAGAGAAAAGTTCAAACCTATTTCTTCCGGTTCCAAAAATACAAATAGGTAAATTTGAATTTAGGGAGAAAAAAAATCAATATGTTGAGAACATTATTGATGAAGAGGATTCAGATCAAGCCGCTGATCAAAAATTCACTCCATTATAGATCACAGAATTACTTTACAGTGCTTTCCATGTCAGTGCTCCTGTCTGTGAAAAATACTGTGTAGCAGGCTCCTTAATTCATCATTTACTTGTCCCTTGGGAATCACTGCTCATTCCAAATCAAATCTATTTAATTTGAGGACAGACTGCATCTTCCTTGAACAGCTCAAATACATGTATCAAATAATTTACTGTGTAACGCTTTAACGTGCATGTTTGATTTGTACCTTTTAAGAGGTTAGGGAGCTGATTACTCATTCTACTTACTAATGGAGATTTTGTTCTCTGCTTCTTAAAGGGCAGATTCTGGGATTGTTTCTTTGCAAACCTGAAGAGGGATCACAGACCTTAACCTTTGCACACGACTAGACAACAGGCTATAGGTTTTCTGCTATTTTTGTGGCCTACGACAGAGATGGAATGGGAAGTGGGTGAAAATTGGCCCAATGCTGATATGACGAATTATACATTTCATGAGAACCTATTTCTCGTATACATTAACTTTCTTGTCATCAAGATATCTTAAAATAAGACTTCATTTAAAAAGTTCTATGTTTATCAGAGTGAGAAAGTGGCCAAAAAATCACGGAATCACAGAATGGTTGAGGCTGGAAGGGACCTCTGGAGATCATCTAGTACAACCCCCCTGCTCAAGCAGGGTCACCTAGAGCACATTGCACAGGATCACGTCCAGGTGGGTTTTGAATATCTCCAGAGAAGGAGACTCCACAACCTCTCTGGGCAACCTGCTCCAGGGCTCTGTCACCCTCACAGTGAAGAAGTTTTTCCTCATGTTCAGATGGAAGTGTCTGTGTTTCAGTTTGTGCCCGTTGCCTCGCGTCCTGTCACTGGGCACCACTGAAAAGAGTCTGGTCCCATCCTCTCGACACCCTCCCTTCAGATACTTGTACACGTTGATAAGATCTCCTCTCAGCCTTTTCTTCTCCAGGCCAAACAGGTCCAGCTCTCTCAGGCTTTCAGTGGTCATTTTTTAGTCCAAATTCCACTATTTTTGATTTTGAAAAAGAAATAGGAGGTGTTATGAAACCATGCTATTTCTTATGGACATTTCAATGTGTTTGAGTGCTTGTGAAAAAAAAAAAAAGTTGTTTTTACTTAGATTCATCTGCAGGTACTGCAGTTACTTTAGAATGAAGTAATGAAAGACAAAATTGCAAATTAAATCACAAATATATTTGCAATAAGCAAAATCAGAAAATGACAAAATTTTATGTTTAAATTTTTTATTACTTCTCTCAAGATAAAAATGAACATGTGTCTGATGAAGTTATAAGTTAGCAGGGTTAAAACAAACTTAAGGAAGTGCATTATTGACCAATGCCTTATTAAATGTTGCAACTCATTGCAGAAAACATTGTAGTAGCCAAAAATGATGAGTGGTTCAAAAAGGAATTAGGAAAATTGAAAGAGAAATGGATATTGCTGACTATTAAATATGATGAATGGGATGCATTCTATACCCAAACTGAAAGCTTGGATGGTATAGGAGTGAGGATCTCAATATTATTGTGCATCCTTTTTCTTACACTTTTTCACTCAACATCTGCCACTGGCATCAGAGACATAACCCAGTCCTGCCATTCTTATGTCTTATATTCTGATGCTTTTACACATTCATCTATATGCTTTGAAGTAAGTAACATTATTTTCCTACCGCAGCTGGAAGGCTTTTTTCTCTGTTTCCATCTCAGCAGTGATGATAGGGTTGCCATCTTCCAATTTCAAAAGTCTTTGTCTTTGTCTTGAGTGCTTGGTATTTTCTACAAGAAGCTGGACTTTCCAGGACTTCTCACTCCTATAAGATTCACTGTTATCCACCCTTTTGCTTGAGAATTCGTTTGATGTTTGTCAGAGGGAATGGACTCAAGATGTAGTGTTCTTGTAGTTGTCAAGGAACTCACACAATGAGATGTCATTAACAATAATTATGAGAATTTTATTTGAAGACTTCCAATTCTGAAAAAATAAATAATAATAAAAATTCTTCCAATGCAGATAGATAAACTCAGCTGAAGACAATTTTCTAGATTGCTTTTCTTCCCTCCTCTTCCAAACCTATAATCAAATATCCAGCTCATCCCACTGACAGAACTGGTAACAGCAGCACATAAAAGGTTAATTTTGGGCAAGTTAGAATGCGCATAAGAAATTGAAGTTAAGTGCTCAAACCTTTTTTCCTTCAAGAATCTAGTCCAGAATACCTGAGAGTGAATGTGACTGATCTTTTTTGACTAAATATATTTTCAGTTATTTTAAGAGACTACATAGAAGAGGTGTTAAAATTTTTGTTTCATTGCTTGGTTATTAATCTGCAGTGACATAATTGCAAATCCTTGAAATTGCAGTGGGGAATTACTGACATTTAAATTGTAATTTCAGGCCCTGATGGGCTTGGCAGTAATGACTAGCTTTAGTTTTTTAGTCATTCTTAGAAGTTTACTTTAATTTTTTTTAGAAATAATTATTCTAGTTTAAAGCTAGCATTGAAAAGTTTGGATCTGCAGGACTTGGCTGGGGTGTTCAGATATTGGTCCTCAAGTGCCAGTGCACAGATGCACCATCCTACTGAAAGGGGGTTGTTGCTCTGCTGTGACCAGCCCCGTCAAGCACCTGGTGCACAGTGGAGGAGTCTGAAGGGAGCTCAGTTCCCAGACTATCTTATTTCTGATTAATTCAAGAGACTGAATCTTCCAGAAGGTGAAATACAGTCACCTTTCACAGCTCAGATTTGGAGCGGGGGACAAAGCCCCTAAAGGGCCAACTGAGATGAATACAAGCACAGAAAATACTACAGAAGTTAAGTTTCTGTACACACTGATTCACCATAGGTGTTTGTCACAGGCCAGAGTCTTATCTTACTGGAACTAGTTTATCAATACCTAGTTAATAATGTGTTATCCTGAGAGCAGTAGCCCGCTGAGATAAGCAAGCACAACACACAGTATTTACATTTACAGCCCTGGCTTTCCCATTAAAATATTTGTAGCACAGTATAGAAATGTGGATGTGCTTACTGTGCAGATCTCCATAAAATTATTTCCTTGCTCAGCTGGAGTATTGTGGAAATCGACTGAAGACATCAGGTGAGACCGAGAAATACATTAACATTTTCTTCCTCCAGATGCAGCAAATAGGTTTCAATATTGCTTTTGCAGGTTATTTTCTCTCCGGAGCACAAAGCAACATGCAATGGTTTAAGTTCTTTTGTTTTCCGATGTCCTTCAACTTGTTAATTTCAGGGCCCTACTGTTCACTGTGATTCATTGCAGCAGTGAACAACGAACGTCACTAAAATAGTGAGATCGCCTGAACTACTTTGGAAATTAATGGACTGACTGTGATATACTGGAGCCTCTTTCATGCATCTATAATTGGAGTGCCAATTTATTTCCAATCATTTCGAGCACTGTAATTATAGTGCATCATTGTTGCCTGCTTAACATTCATATGGGAAGCTGGCACAATAATGCTGGCAGGAGGCCACATATTTTACAACTGAAATGAATGGTAAAAATGAGAGGTAATATACAAAGGCACAGAACTTTAAATTTTGTTTAGAGGTTTTGTTCTGGCTAACATGCAGTGGGGTCATGGTAGAATGAAACAGAACAAAATCATTTTCATAAAATGTCGATAAAAATGTTTTCCAAATAGACTATAAATCAGTGTGGGAGGGAAAGAAAAGATAAATCTAATGTTTTAAATAAAATCCCATAGTCTGTAATATCCAATATTTTATTTACATTTCAGGCAGAGAAAGAGGTGAATTGATTTGACAGGAATAGGGAATGCAGCAAGATTTTTTTCTGTGCTTATAGCTGTAAAATAAGGAATTGTCACAGAATCACAGAATAGTTGAGGTTGGAAGGTATCTCTGGAAGTCTGTAGTCCATGTCCCCCCCTGCCCAAAGAGGTGTCAGCTAAAGCAGGTTGCTCAGATGCATGTCCAGTCGGGTTTTGAATAAATCTGAGGATGGAGATTCCACAATCTCTCTGGGCAGCCTGTTCCAATGTTTGACCACTCTCACTGTAAAAAAGGTTTTTCTGATGTTTAAGTGGAATACTCTGCATTTCAATTTGTGACCATTGCTTCTCGTCGAGCACTGGGCACAGCACTCCAGATGTGGTCTCACCAGACCTGAGTAGAGGGAAGGATCATCTCCCTTGACCTCCTGACAATGCTCTTCCTAAAGCAAGCCAGGATACCATTGGTCTTCTTGGTCGCAAAGGCACATTGCTGGCTCATGGTCAACTTGTTGTTCACCAAGACTCCCAGGTCCTTCTCTGAAGAGCTGCTTTCCAGCAAGTCAACCCCCACCTGTACTGGTGCATGGCATTATTCCTCCCTAGGAGCAGGACCCTGCACTTGCCTTTGTTGAACTTCATGATGTTCTTCTCTGCCCATTTCTCCAGCCTGTCGAGGTCCCTTTGAATGGCAGCAAAACCATCTGGTGTATCAGTCACTCTTCCCAGTTTTGTATCATCAGCAAGCTTTCTGAGGGTTCACTCTGTCCCATTGTCCAGGTCATTAATGAAAATGTCAAGCATCATTGGTCCCAGTATTGACACCTGGGGTACATCCCAGTCATTGGCCTCCAGCTGGACTTTGTGCCACTTCTCACAACCCAGAACTAGCAGTTCAGCTAGCTTTCAATCCACCACACTGTCCGCTTTTCTAGCCTGTCAGTTTTTCCATGAGAATGCTGTGGGAGACTGTGTGGAGAGCCTTGCTAAAGTCGAGATAAACAGCATCCACATTGAGTTAGTCATCTCATTGCAGAAGGTTACCAGGTTGGTCCAGTGTGATTTCCCCTTCATAAATCCACACTGATTACTCCCAGTCACATTTTTGTTCTTAATATGTTTGGAGATGGCTTCCAGGATTATTTGTGGTTCTATTTTTCTTTCTCTATTAGGAACAGTAATATCAGTTGAAGTAGTTTAACAGTAATTGAAAAAATCCCCTCTTAAATTCAGCTCAACTCTGAAGTGGCAGTTTATCATGAACCCAGACAACTATCAGTGTGTGATTACAGATGGATATTCACAGGAGTGCTGTTGCAACCATGACACGCAATTGTACAGTCTTCTGTCCAGGGTTGGACTTCAACCTGTGTCTGGGAAATTGAAGTTTCCAATAGTTGAGCAGCACCTCAGCAATATTTTTCTCTGTAATACTATGAAGAAACCCTTTTGCCACAGTCAAATGGCGTGACTGTCTGAATCAGATCCCAAACATGGTCTCAGTAGGACATTTCTGAAAATCTATCCAGAAAGAAATTCTGACTCTTGTGTATGGCTGTATCCTACTATGCTTGTCTTATTGGTGGATTTTGGCAACAAGATTTACTTTTCCACAGTTTCGTTCCTCTCATCATTACTGTTCTACCAGAATTCTGCTACCCCTATTTGAATGTGAATAACTATGTCCAAACACAGGCAGTTCCTTTGCTGGCTTAGATAATTCGTAAGATGACTTTTTCTGCCTATCTGCCTATCATTCTCATCAGCCTTATTGCCCAGCATTTTCCCATGTTTTTTTTTCTGTATTAAGTTCCTCCCACCATCAGGAGAAATAAAGGACCATTGAGGGATGCTTTAGTCCTCTGTTCATTTTCCAGGAAATACTCATTTATTGTAATAAATTTAGGATTGAGGATTAAATGAATGTTAATTTACTCAAACTTTCTTGTATCTGAGTTGGGACAATATGGTCTGGATGGGTGGGCAACTAGATGAATAAAAACTGGTTGGCTTATTAGGCTCAGAAGGCAGTGGTCAACAGGTTGTACTCTACCTGGAGGCCAGTAAGTACTGGAGGACCACAGGGGTAAATCCTGGGAACTGTACTGTATAACATCTTTATCAATGACCTGGAGGAGAAACAGAGTGTACTCTCATCAACCATGTTGAGGGAACATTTGATACATTTGAGGGCAGGGATTCCATCCAAAAAGACCTAGACAGGGTGGAGGAAGGGGATAACAGGAATCTCATGAATGTTAACAAGGAAAACCCCCTGGTACCAATACAGGCTAGGCACTGTCTGGCTAGGAAGCAGCTCTGCAGAACAGGTCCTGTGGTCCTGGCAGACGGCAAGCTGAGCATGAGCCAGCCGTGTGCCCTGGCAGAAAAGAGGGCCAGCAGCCTCCTGGGCTGAATAAACAGGAGCAGAGTCAGTAGTGCCAGGGAAGTGATTACCCCCCACTAGTCCACACTTGTTAGACCACATCTAGATACTTCTAGGCATCCACTTCTGGGTCTCCCAGTACATGGGAGAAGTTGATAAAGCGGAGTGAGTTCAGTGGAGTTCCACCAAGATGGCCGGGGGCCGGAGCACTTGCCCTGTAACGAGAGGTTGAGGAAGCTGGGCTTGTTCAGCCTGGAGGAGGGATGGCTTTGGGGGGACTTATAGCAGTCCCCCAGTACCTACAGGGATATCATCAAGAAGATGGCGCCAGGCTCTTCAGCATGGTGCATGGTGGGGGGATGAGAGACAACAGGCATACGTTGCCACAAGAGAAGTGCAGACTGGATCTAAGGAGAAACTTTTTCAGCACAAGGACAGTCAGCACTGGAACAGGGCCCAGAGAGGCTGTGAGATCTCAGGCCTTGAAGGTTTTCAAGACCTAACTGTTTGAAGGCTGAGCAACCTGGTCTGACCTTGTCACTGACCTGTCTTTGAGCAGGAGGTTGGACTAGAGACCTCCTGAGGTCCCTTCTGCCCTGAGTTATCCTACAATAACCTCCTCCAATAACTAGCTCATTAGTCAGAATAAAAATAGCCTGCCTTTTTAATTTTGGCAGTTCCTGACTGATGACCAGTTTACCTATGGGATATTCATGACAAAATGGTTCCTAAATGTGCACTTCTGCGTGGCAGTATGGAGTGTCATTCATTTTTTTCTGGCCAGTAAGCACCTCCTGAACCTCTCTGGGCCCAAGGATGGCAGTTCAGCTGGACACCTAAACTCAGAAACTCTTATTTAGTTAAAATGAGATGAGTTAAAACATCAAATATTTCTGTCTCTTTATAATATAAATATATTTCCAGTGAGACCAGCTGAAACCACAGTGGTAAGTGTCTTCACTACATAGTTTTATATGCAAAACAATCAAACAAAAAAAAATGTGGTTTTTGACACAGAAACTTTTGATAAATTCAAGAACACAAAGTATTAATCAGGAAAAAAGACAGTCTTACAATTATAAACCCTCCCATGATGACATGGAATTCCCTAACCTCTCCGTTCCTCCTAAAGGCCTTCACTCAAGATATTGCAGATCCAGGTTCAGTTTTATCTTCTGCCAGAGAGAAACCCATACCTCTGAAAAAACATCCTAACCAGCATATGGTGTGGTCTGGGACTGAGTGACATGTTTGAGGGAGAATTTTAACTGTTTTGCAGCATACAACATCACACAAAATTTTTCTAGTAACCATAATCAGAGGTCTTTCCACCTCATAACGACCTTAATCACCAGATTACAGAGTCAGAGTGGTACCAACACCTTGCACCAAGGGTGTAAAAAGGGCAAAGGTGCATTTTGCACCTCTTCACACTCCTGGCCTGCCGCATTAGAAAATCAGTATAGAGCAACACCTAATCTACTGAGTCAGGGTTAGTTCCCAGACAGCTAAGTCAGGAGGAAAGACTCTCCAGACTCTAGACTTGTTACTAATTTCTCTTCTCCTTCCTTCTACGCTGGTCTTGCTACAGACAAACACAGTTTCTCTATCATCTCAGTAACTAGCTTAACAAACTGGAACATTCCTCCAAAATACAAACGCACCCAAATATTGTGCCAAAATCTGGAATCATGATCATATAGAAAACATTCAGCTTTCCTCAAAAATGGAAATTTTTCAATGTTTTTCAAATAGGGGTTGGCACATTTTTGCCACTCAACAAGCCAGACAGGTAAACTCTTTTCATGGCCCTAACCCAAACTTTTTCTTTGTGATTGCTTCCAAACATTTTAATTTTGAACTTCCCTGAATGAAAAATCTGTTTCGAATTTTAGAACAAGAACAGGAATATTCTGGCAATTGGGATTTTTTTTTTTTTTTTTTTTTTTTTTTTTTAAGGAGCATGAAATGGATGAGAACAGGGACCTTCTGTAAGCTGTCTTTGTTTCAGGGAACTGACATCTTTCCAACAAATGCGTTTTGGCAGACCCAATAGACAGATCACAAAAAGCCTAAGCAAACTTTCATGCATTTTTCATAGAATCACCAAATAACTTAGATTGAAAGGGACCTCAAGAGGTCATCTAGTCCAACCTCTGCTCAAAGCAGGGCCAGTTATGGCTGGTTGCTCAGGGACTTGAGTTTTGAGTATCTCCAAGGATGGAGATTGTACAGCCTCTTTGAGCCCCTGTTCCAGTATTTGACCATGTTCATGGTGAAAAAATATGTCCAGATATATAATCATAATTTCATGTTTCAACTTGTGTCCATTGTCTCTTGCTGTTTCAGTGTGCATCTCTGAGAAGAGTTTGGCTCTGCCTTCTCTACACCCTCCCCAAACACAGGCTTGTGCATGTCAATGCTGATTGCTAAGCTGCTGCACATATAGACACAGCCGTGGTTGGTCTTTCCTTAAAAGCACACTAGCCTGTTGAGTCTATTTTTTTTTCTTTTCTTTTTCTTTCCTTTTTTAGAAGGCTGATGGTCTGCAGTTTTTCTCCTTAATTTTCTTAGTTCTTATCACTTAGGGATGTGCATTGAGCTTAAAACTCTTTCCACCACCTCTCTTAAATTACACAGCAATCACATGCAACTCATTCAGTCCACTTCAGGCTCCCAGACATTGACAGAGAGCAGCTTTGAACTCAGTTCACCTCTTTATTTCAGAGCAGTCCTCATCAATTCTGCCTTGCAATACTTTGAAATCAAAGGATGGGTATACAACACTCATCTGTATCTGTCATTCTACTACAACTTTTTCACAACTTAAAGATACCTTGCTTGGAAACAGTAACATGACACTTTCTCTACATCCTATCATATTTAAACCTTTTTCTTTAATTATGTTCTTATGTTTTCCTGATGATTGCAGTCCTCCAAAAGCTTCCCTGGTGGTCTCTGCATGTATCTAAAGACAGCATTCTTTCCTTTTTGGACAAGGGAAATCAGACTTCTGGCAATACTGTTTGAATAGTCAATCTGCATAACGGAAACAATTGCTTAAAGCTTAAGATGCATATTAGTGGATATGTAAATAAAAATCTATCTTATGCAAACAATTTTGCCATCTGCAATAAAAATATTGTATGTGAAGTTGGTGTGTGAGCTTAATGGATTCCTGAAGCGCTCACTGCTTTACAAACTGTTTTTAATGAAGACCCCTACTTCCCCCAGCCATAATTATGTGTGGGCTTTATTTTGTTTATATTCAGTTGTTAACAGTTTAGCATCCAGTCTATGTTATCTTTCTCTATAGTCAATGAAGAGCAGGTAGCTCACCCCCTCCTCCCCCAGATAGATACTTCTCCTAGGATGGGATGAATCACCCTCAACTCATTTGCACTGACTATAGACAGAGCCAAAATTGATTAATTTAGGCCAGATTCTGTTGTTGTCAACAGTTATGTGAGATACCACCTCTTCCTGATGTTATCCATGTATCTTCTTATAATCAGCGTGTGCCTGGCTTTGCACACTGACTTCTGATCTGTTCTTAAGCCCATGGGTGCTATCAGAATTTAAAAATAACAGCAAACCATGACAGTCTGATTACAGAAACCACTGGGAAAATAGCTGGGGTTTTCAGGTACAGCTTCGCTTCTTTATTTCCTTGGGAGCCAAAGTCTGTCACTGCTCACCTTTATGGGTTCCTACCTGCCCTCTCTTGCTCCTCCAACCAGCTTATGTGAGGAAATGGTCAAGCCCCTGTTTCAAAGCAGACCTATAGCTTTGATCTTCTTTCAGCATGAGCTCAGGCATTCCATACCCATCTGCAACACCTGTCACTATGTGTAGATAGACTGATAATAAACAAGCATTTGAAGTTGAGGCCCCCAGCCTGCAGTATTGATGCCTTGTCTCTGATAACAAACACCTTCTTTTGCCAGGGTGCCTTATCTGGAAAGCGTCCTAACAGACTTTTTTTGGAAAGGATGGATAGGAATACAGAGATAATACTACCATCTGAGGAAAGACAGTCACACAGATAAACTCAATCAACTTGTGTACATTTATATTTAAAAAAAAAAATAAGAACAATTTGCAGACAAGGGCTAAAAGGTTGAACATGCCTGGTTCTTCATCTTCCAGAAACCCTCAGAGACCAGCCTATATCTGTGTCTAAACTTATATGCAAACAAAGGTTATGGAAAGTCTGGACTTGAGAAGAGTCTTGGCCTCACACCTGACTGGCCGTGATGCAGCCTCTGTGGGAACACTCAAAGCCAGAAAGCATCAACAACAGCAGATCGATGGGAGCAGCAAAATCAGTCCTGTGCGTTTCTCCCAGGGACTATTTCCACTGAGCAGCTTATGTCACTAGGAAGCAAGCAAACTCCCAATGTGCTTTAGCAGGGAGTCTGTCTCCACTCTCAGCTTTGCCCTGCTGCTGCCTCAGCTGCAGAGGCTGGGCAGACCACAGGTCACCCCAGCAGCAGGAAGAAAGACAACAGTCGCAGACTTGTTTTGCTCCACTACCCTGAGCCAACAAGGGTGGAAACAGACACAAACCCAAGCTGGCCAGGCAAAGGATCAAGGCCACAGCTGCCTGATATTGGGGCATGGCACTGGCTCAAAATCTCTGCTAGGAATCACTTAAGGAGGGCAGTCCTTAGCATCTATCACTGCCATTGAAATTGTTCACTTTGCTGAGAAGTTCTGAGACAACCTCTCAGTGTAGATACACCTTTGAAGTCAGAAACTTCATCTACATCACACAGGAGCTAAAAAACAGACATATCTAATGAAAGTTTTAAATTGAGAGAATATTATTCCTCAAAGAGGTTAAATTTTAAAATAAGGAAAAATCACCAATTGCAGCCATTTCTCAGAGAACAGCACCTTAACATACGAAGAGTAACATAAGAATTCAAGAATACCTTCACCAGCAGGACCAGTAATCCTGTAACAAGATGACCCAAAGCTTAATACACACTTGGAGAGCATATTGATATAGTAAATATTGCTTAAAAGTTTCATAGCTAGATGGCATTTTTTCTGTCAGTGTATTATGAGTGAAGTAAACAACAGAAAAAAGTTACTCTGGTATTAATATACTGACAACTCTCAGGGTATAAGTTATCTCCTTGGACTCACTAGAGACTTCCTGTGAGACTCCTGATCAACTCACCTGAACAATCTGTATCTATGTTATCTGTTATTTTTTAAAAGTGGATGATACCCCCTTTTCTTACACAGGACTAAGCCCAGATATCCTGTACTGGGGTGGTAGACATAGCTGCCTAGCTAAAATTATTGCACATTCTCCACCTGAAAATTCAAGCAAATAATAGTATAATAGCTGCAAATAATAAGGTTTCTATTCCAAAGTGGAAGTAGACCTTACTGAATTAATTTTTATTTCTTATATTGCTATATTTATATGGTTTTACCTTTTTTCCCTTTATTTCCCCATAGGGCATGCATAGAAAACATTTACATTAAACTTAAAAAAAAAAAAGTGGTTGCTTTATTTGCATCAAATTCCTTTCCACAGAATCCTAATTTAAAACTCTGCCCAGAAGGCTGGTTCACAATTCATAGACATCTCAACCATCTTTTATACAGAGCAAGAAATAGTGAAGCAGCAACATTTTTAAGTATACTGTAAATACATAGATGCTGGTAGTAATTTAGGCTTTCTTGCTAATAATATAGTTCCAAAGCTACTGCCTCTGTGGGAGCCATTACTATTCAAATAACATTGTGCAGTGTTATTCATTTTGAATAACATTCATTTTGAATTGTGATTGTACCAGGAATTATTTCAAATTCAATTCTGTTAGTGCTGCAAACCTGGCACTTCAGTTAGGTAGGTGCATAAAATCGTCTGTACATATGTACAAGAAAAGGGAAGATTTTTAAAGGAACAGTGCATTAGTCTTGCCAGTTGTGATGGGAGCAGAGTCAGATCTCAGATCAACATAGGCTGGAGCCAGAGAGCATAGAGTGCTCTCCGACAAATCATTAAATGAACGTTTCTGTCCAGACACTGTCTCTACATTGACCAAATCTCCCTGAAATTTTAACAGAACTGTTCCAAAATAATTTCTTAAGATAGTAGCAACAAGTGTCTCCTATTTTCCATGATGAAAGAGAGGAAGGAATAAATCCTACCTGTCTGCAAGATGCATCCCTTTATTTGCAACCATTTCAGGAAAATAATATTTTGGGCTAACTGACTCTGTTAGTTGTTGCAAAGTTATAAGAGGCATGAATTCTCATTGAAGATGATGTGAATTGTGTGCCCCAGTCCTCCTTCAGTCAGTACAAATTCTCCTGGCAGCTGGATGAAAAGCCGGGTCATATCTAGTGCATACAAATAGCTATAGCATTGCAATTCAGTTGGTCTTCAAGGCACTAAAGTATCACAGGACAGGGAAGACAGGAAGGGGAGAGAGAAGGGTGAGGAAAAGAGGTTTGTAATAAGATTAATTCCGTATTACCTGAGAGCTCTCGATACCCCACATGAGGAAAAGTACCTTCCCACACTGTGAGGCTTCAAAAAATACACAAGCAATGGTCTGGATTGCAGAAAGATACATTTTTTTTCTTTTTTAAGCAAAATATCCTCCATCCCCAGTGAGTCTGCTGTTCTGAAATAAGCTTGCTAGCACATTCTTCAAAAATAAAATATTCAATGAAGTGGACTTTCGCTTTGGTTAAACAACAGATGTTCCTGGCTAGAGTGAAGAAAGCAAGCAGATTTGGATAAATATTGCATCATGCACAGTGACAGTCAAGCTGAATTCTCAGCAGCAGTTAGTATTAGGCCACGCTTCTCCAAGTGCCACAAACACAATAGGGCTGTGATGCTATTTCTCACCACACTCCAAGTGTCTTAGGAAGGAATACTTCTAAACGGGTACAAATTCCCTTTGGAGAAAATCACTTCCCCCCCCCCTCATAAAATGCCTGACCTTTTACTCAGTGGATTTTATGACTGTGGGAATAAGACACAACTTTAACTAGAGTCAGGATGAATGTTGCCTCGTGCTAGGAGTCTGCATATCCTCAGGCAAAGCAGCGTGAAATCAGTACATATGAACTCGAGTCTAGTTGCATCTGTATTGTCCAGGGACTAATTTAGACTTTCTTCTTGGTGTTTTCTCTTTGACTAACAGTCCACAGCAAACTGCAGGGAGCTATTCAAAGCAACAGTAGGATGGTCATCTTCAGGTGCATTTTAATGACTAGCATTGAAATTCTGCTGTCAATCATTTTTAACCTGAAGACTTGTACATTAAAGTAGTTTTCCAGGGTACTGGAAACGAAGGGGAGAGAAAAACAGAGATGCAAAAGTAATGCTCACTAATAATCAGACCATCAGGTCTCCTCCACGGCTAGGTGTGTACACATTTCTACAACACAGCTCACCTATTCCATCAGCCTGTGTGCCAGACGTAGCTGACTGTTGAACCAGCTCTGTTCGGGGAGTTGTAATACAGAGCAGGAGACCAGAGAGCAGGGCTGAAATCTCCAGCCCCCAAAGGACCACACTAGTAGGCACATTTGCTACCTGTGGCCTGCCCCCATCGTATGAGACACACTTATGACCCAAAGGGCAGAGCCTGGGGTGTTTGAACAGAAGAAACTTAAGAGATCATTTTAAGAAAATGTTGAGGAGTGACACACATTTTTCCCCATGTGTGACAATGGAGTCAAATATTGCCACAAAAAATAGTAAAGATACCCAAGACAACGGAGCTCATGAAGAACCAATCCATTACCTATGTAAACAAGAGTGGTCTGTCCCAGGCCAGATGTGTTCTTTCAGATAGCCATGAGAAAAGCAACCAAGCAGAGTCTGACTTTTATACCAAGCTCTGTGCTGTAGACTGAATTTCAGTTTGGGAACAGCGTCCTTTGGAATTTACATTTTGCTGCAGAATGCACCAGCCACATGCTTTTTCTCTCCAGCTCACCTGCATCCCTGGAAAGGTGATGGAGCAGCTCATCCTGGAGGCCATCTCCAAGCATGTGGAGGAAAAGAAGGTGATCAGGAGTAGTCAGCATGGCTTCACCAAGGGGAAATCATGCCTAACCAATCTGATAGCCTTCTATGATGGAATGACTGGCTGGGTAGATGAGGGGAGAGCAGTGGATGTTGTCTACCTTGACTTCAGCAAGGCTTTTGACACTGTCTCCCATAACATCCTCATAGGTAAGCTCAGGAAATGTGGGCTAGATGAGTGGACAGTGAGGTGGATTGAGAACTGGCTGAATGGCAGAGCTCAGAGGGTTGTGATCAGCGGCACAGAGTCTAGTTGGAGGCCTGTAGCTAGCGGTGTCCCCCAGGGGTCAGTACTGGGTCCAGTCTTGTTCAGCTTATTCATCAATGACCTGGAGGAAGGGACAGAGTGCACCCTCAGCAAGTTTGCTGACGATACAAAACTGGGAGGAGTGGCTGATACACCAGAGGCCTGTGCTGCCATTCAGAGAGACCTGGACAGGCTGGAGAGGTGGGCAGAGAGGAACCTCATGAAGTTCAACAAAGGCAAGTGCAGGGTCCTGCACCTGGGGAGGAATAACCCCATGCACCAGTACAGGTTGGGGGTTGACCTGCTGGAAAGCAGCTCTGCGGAGAAGGACCTGGGAGTGCTGGTGGACACCAAGTTAAGCATGAGGCAGCAATGTGCCCTTGTGGCCAAGAAGGCCAATGGTGTCCTGGGGTGCATCAGGAAGAGTGTTGCCAGCAGGTGGAGGGAGGTGATTCTCCCCCTCTCCTCAGCCCTGGTGAGGCCACACCTGGAGTACTGCGTCCAGTTCTGGGCTCCCCAGTACAAGAGGGATGTGGCACTGCTGGAGCAAGTCCAGCGAAGGGCCACAAAGATGATTAGGGGACTGGAGCATCTCTCTTATGAGGAAAGGCTGAGAGAGCTGGGCCTGTTTAGCCTGGAGAAGAGAAGGCTGAGAGGAGATCTTATCAACGTGTACAAGTATCTGAAGGGAGGGTGTCGAGAGGATGGGACCAGACTCTTTTCAGTGGTGCCGAGCGACAGGACGCGAGGCAACGGGCACAAACTGAAACACAGACGCTTCCATCTGTGTTGGGGCCCTTGCGGTACTTCAGAACAACAATCTATATGAAATATAGATTGTGGAACTACACTGTTTAGGATTAGCTGCTTAGCACAACTTGCTTAGCATAAGTAGCTAAATTTGCTGAAGCCTTAGGCCTCAGACTGTAGCTGCTGCTATGTGCTTTGAAGTAGTTTACCAAGGACACTGGTGCAGCTGGGAATGATACATCCTGAGAAAGTACAGATAAACTAGCAGAAGCCAGTGGGAACCAAGGTTAAGGGCTAGACAGCTTTGCTAAACAAGCAGCAAGGTACAAGGCATGACCGCTGCGTGCGTGATCGGTGCAATGATTGGCTACCTGTGACATAATCTGTATGAACCACAAATCAAGGGCCAGAGCGCCGAATACTTGTACTTATAAAATAGGCAAATTGCTGAATAAAGATGGAATTGAACCTGCATTTTGTGAATGCGTATGATTCATTCCCGTCACTCCCGCGGACCGTGACATCTGGCGACCCCGACGTGATACTGCGGAGGAGAAGCTGGCTTTGCTAAGAGTTCGAGTAACGAGAGTGGATACCGCCCGGGAGGCTCGTGCCCGGGGAAAACGAGCCTGGCCGTCTGAAAGAAGACGGGAAAAGAAAAGTCGTAGCTACGCAACTCTTCTGACCGGTGAGTCAGGCGCCCTTGTGAGGCGGCGGGCGGTATGGGAAACGCTGTATCAGCGGTAGAAAAGGCCACGTTAGAAAAACTGTTACAAGTGGCAGCACAAACAGAGCGACAGGTGGAGCGCCAGGCGCTGGTGGACTTGCTGTAGTGGGGAAGGCGGCGCGGTTTGTTACGGGAGTCCAGCCAGGTCTTTAGCGCGGTAACCTGGAAGAAGGTCGGGAAGGAACTGTGGGAATCCATCCAGAACGGAGAAAAAGAGGCCAGGCGTCTGGCCAAAATATACCGAGACGTGCGGCTTATGATCGAACAGCTGCACGGGGAGGCACAGGCGACTGCTGCCATACGGAGGGTGCTGCAAGTGGAGCCCTCTGCAGCGGCACTTTCGCCGGGGAGTGAGTGCGCGGAAGGAGCGGAGTGCGCGGTGCCCGGAGCGGAGTGCGCGGTGCCCGTCTTTGATACACCATCCGCGGGGGGGCCCTCGGTGACAGATGAGCCCTCCCTGCCGTGTGCGGCACCTCTCTCTAAGCTAGAGCGGGAGGCTTGGGGGACTGGCACAGGATATGAGGACTTGCCACCGTACAAGAAAGGGGACGTTGCTGATGCCTTTGCCGCCCCCCCGCAGCCGTCCGCTCCCCCTATGGAAGTGGATCCGGCCACTGTGCCTTTACCTGAGGAGAAAAGCGTTGATCTGACTGAATATTCAAAGAAAATGGAGGAATTGTTGGAGGAAGTGAGGAGGTTGGATAGGGGGTCGAAAAAGGCGCATGTGAGGGAGGCGTATAAGAAGGCACATCAGGCTATTGTGGACGGCCTGAAGGCGGTTGAGGAACGGTTCTCCGGGGATCCTGCCGGCGGATCCCAGGAGAACCAAGAGATCGCCCCCAGAGACTGGGTGATTACCAACGTACTCAAAGGGACGTGGTCCCTTGAGGAGGCGGAGCAACATCTGCAAGCCTGGAAAAAAACCCCTTTAACTCAGAAAGAGTATCGAACGATTTTGGACTGTTTACCGAGAGCACCGGAGAAAGCCCTACCACCTAGGGACCCTGACTTTGATATGGCAAAAAGGTGGCACGGGATCATTCAGAATGCTGAACTGGTTGGGGACATGCAGTTTTTCCCTATAGTAGCCCCGGTCGTGACCACGGGTCAGGGACAGACAAGGTGGGAGCCTCTGGATTGGCAAGTGGTAACAAAGCTGCAACAGCTGGTAATGCAGTACGGGATAAATAACCACCAAGTGCAAGCGCAGCTGAGAGCCCTGGTAAAATATCAAAACCTGGTGCCGAGCGACATCCGCGCCCTTGCCGAATTGATTTTGGGGCCCACCTCTTTGCTGGTGTTTTTGAATAAGTGGCAGGAACTGCTTGATCAATGCCAATTATCTAATTTGGACTTACCGGCAGGTGACCCGTTACGTATGACATCTTTGGACATGCTGATGGGCAACGGAGCTTTTAGAGACCCCGCTTGACAGGCGGCACTGCATCCCTGAGTCCTGATGCAGTCAAAAAACGCTGCCTTAGAGGCATTCGCCGCACTGCCCCAAATAGGGAAAGCTAATCCGCCTTACCTGTCAATAAGGCAGGCGGAAGACCAACCGTTCCTGCAGTTCGTGGACGAACTTAAGGAAGCCGTTGATGCGGCCCCGAACGTGCCACAGGACATGAAAACAATCATGGTTAAGGAGATCGCTACGCAGAACGCCAATCCAACCTGCACAAAACTGCTCGCCACCTTGCCTCCAGGAGCGACTTTGCTCCAAATGGTGGAAATTTGCTCCCGAGCACCCATGGAGCTAGAAAAACAAAAAGCGAAGATCCATGCTACTGCATTAGCTGTAGCTATGAAACAGGGCCCTACACAAGGAGGGGGCGGCCGCAAAACAGAGAACTGCTACATCTGCGGACAACCTGGGCACTGGAAGAAACACTGCCCCCTCAGACGACTGGCTAAAGACAACCGTATCTGCCAGCGTTGTGACAAGTTTGGGCATCGGACAAGTGAGTGCCGGTCAAAATGCAAGAAAAGCGGCACCCCGTTGTCGGGAAACTGGAACAGCCGCGCCTGGGACGCGGCGAAGAAATATCCCATGGTTGCCTCTTCGAACACCATGCAGCCACAAGAGGGAGCGCCGGAATCGATCTGGCCCTGGCAGAATCAGTAAGCATTACCACTGAGCAGGTCCACTTGGTAAATTCAGACGTTTGTGGCCCCTTGGGGGGGGGCTGTCAGCCTTACTGATAGGATGATCATCTGCCTCTAGACAGGGAATTTTTGTTCTCCCTGGATGCATCGACGCCGACTACCGTGGACCTATAAAAATCATGCTGAAGGTCTTCTGTCCCCCAGTTACAATACCAGCAAAAAGCAAAATTGCCCAATTGATCCCTTTCAAGTCTGCGGTCCCCCTGGCCAGCGGAGATGATAGAAGAGGAGGTTTCGGCTCTACGGGGACGCCCCTGGCCTTGTTCTCGACTGCTGTGTCCTCGACTAGACCCACTCGAAAGGTCATCATTACCTCTCCAGACGGAATGAATCACCTAAAAGCCGAGATGATCATGGATACCGGTTCCGACGTCACCATAGTACCTCGCGACTCCTGGCCTGCCGCTTGGGCGCTAGTGGATAGCACCACTGCGGTACAGGGGATTGGTGGTTCAGCCCCCACCTGGAGAAGTGCAAGACCCGTGAAGATCTGCGACGAAGAAGGTCATTTGGGCGTGGTAACACCATACGTAATGAATACCCCTCTCTGGATCTTAGGCCGGGACCTTCTGTCTCAGTGGGGCCTAGTTCTCTCGTGCCCTTTTTAGTAATGGCCGCTGCTGACACTTCTCCGCCCACGCTGAAAATTACATGGAAAACTGACGAACCAGTGTGGGTCGAGCAGTGGCCGCTGCAAAAGGAGAAGCTAAGGGAACTTAACAAATTGGTAGAAGAACAGCTACAATTGGGACATATTCAACCTTCAACCAGCCCATGGAACACACCTATCTTTACCACACAGAAAAGGTCAGGAAAATGGAGACTGCTACACGATCTGCGAGCTGTGAACGCAACAATGGAAGATATGGGAGCGTTACAACCAGGACTGCCATCACCTACCATGCTCCCGCGGGAATGGAGTCTGCTAGTAATTGATCTGAAAGACTGTTTCTTTAGTATCCCCTTACATCTGGAGGACTCCAAACGCTTTGCATTCTCAGTGCCAACGATAAATCGATCTGGTCCTTCGAGACGCTATCAGTGGGTCGTTCTACCCCAAGGTATGAAAAACTCCCCCACGATATGTCAATGGTATGTAGACCGAGCCTTAGAACCCTGGAGGCAGAGACATCCCGAGGCTATAGTATACCACTACATGGACGACATATTAGTCGCAACAGAAACCCCGCTGCTGGAAGAGAGTCAACGGGAATTGAGTCAACAACTCCAGGCCTGGGGTCTTACCATCGCCCCTGAGAAGATCCAGCAACACGCACCGTGGAACTATCTTGGTATGGTCATAACCGAGACCCGAGTCTACCCAATGAAAACCTCGATCATGCGGAAGATCGCAACAGTGAACGATGTACAGAAACTTCTTGGGGACATTCAGTGGATCCGTACTTACTGCGGCATTACCAATGAGGAAATTCAACCACTGGTGAATTTACTTAAGAATAGCAAAAACCCCGGAGAAGCAAGAACGTTGTCTCCTCCAGTGCAGGAAGTCATGGCTAACATCGAGAGGAAGCTTGGAAATGTACAAGCCTATCGCTATGACCCCATGAAACCCATTGACATAGTGTGCTACAATAAACAACAGGAGGTGGTTGGCATAATTGGTCAAACAAACGAGACAAATCAGCTCACGATCCTGGAGTGGGTGTTTTCGCCAGTCCGGCCACGCACAGTGATTATGCCCAGGAAAGATGCTGTGGGAGAACTGTTACTAAAAACAAGACAGCGCGTCCGCATCATATCAGGGAAGGAGCCCTCACGCATCATTCTGCCCCTGGTTTCTTTAGATCTCGTATCCGAATGGACCCAACAGAGCATTTCATTCGCCCTGGTGACGTGTGGGGTTCCCCTTGACAATCATTATCCAAAGCACCCACTGCTGCACACGCAATTGATGCTTGAAGAAAGGAAGGTAATGGCAGATGGCCCCATCCACAACGCGAAGTCCGTCTTTACGGACGCTAGTGGCAAAACAAAGAAGTACGGATACGAATACGTGAATGTACGAGGAGAGTGGGCTCGAAAGATCATGCAAGGTGCCCCCGAGCACTCCGTGCAAATTTTAGAACTCATGGCAGCTGTACTCGCGTTGAAGGACTTTGCAGAAGAACCTCTTAATCTTATAGTTGATTCACTATATGTGGCGGGTGTATTACAACGACTACACTCTGCTCTTATTGGGCAGACCGCTAACCCCAAGATTCAGGCGTTGTTGATACAAGCAAGCGGCCATTTAAATTCTCGCGTTCAGCCGTTCTGGTGCACACACGTCCGTAGCCATTCGGGACTGCCGGGAATATTGGTGGAGGGCAAGCAGCGCATAGATGCCCAAGTCTCAGCCGCCGGTGAAGAAAAAACTAGGTTACAGCTGGCGCAACGATCTCATGCGTTTTTTCACCAGTCAGCTAGATCTTTGCAAAAGGAGTTCAACTTATCCCGGGCAGAAAGCAGGGCCATAGTGGCCGCGTGCCCTGATTGTGCACACATTCCCCCGCTGCAGGACACAGGGACAAACCCACGCGGGTTAGAACCTCGCCAGCTATGGCAGACCGATGTCACAGAAGTCCCTGCCTTTGGGCGACTGCGCTTTGTCCATGTATCAGTCGATACATTCAGTAAAATGACCTGGGCCACTGCCGCAACCTCCACACGCTTCACTGCCTGCCGCCTGCACTGGCTGCAGGCCTTTGCCGCGCTGGGGAAGCCAGTTCAGATAAAAACCGACAATGGACCTGCCTATACGAGCGCCGCGTGCGCTGAGTTTATGCGAGCTTGGGACATTACACATTCCACAGGGGTCCCCTATAATTCCACTGGCCAGGCCATAGTGGAGCGCCGACATCAGGATTTAAAACGCCTTTTTGCTATTTTGAAAAAGGAGGGGGAGGTATCTCTCCCCGTCCATGACATCGTAGCAAAAAGCTGTTATGTGTTAAATTGGCGCAACCTCATTGAAATAGACCAAGGGGAGCTGATCAGCCCGGGGGCACGCCATGCACAGACTACAAGACCTATTAAGACGCTCGTGTCCCGATGGGTACCACAAACACATTCATGGCAGGGGCCTGTGGAATTACTCACTTGGGGCCGAGGGTATGCTTGTGTCATTGCAGGTACTGGTACGGAGTGGATACCCGCGAAGTGGGTTCGACCGTGGTTGAAGAAGAGTAACGCTGGACCTGCGGACGACTGCCCACTGGAAACAGCCCGTGAGTCAGCTACTACCTGCGCTTGAAGACCCGCGGCAGGAACTGGAAGCTCTTGACAGAGGACGAAAACAAAGCACCAGCCTCACCCGGAACGAACGGGATTGTGATTGTGAGCGTGCTGCAATGACTGGGCACGAACAAAAGAGTGTTGGGGGGGTTGGTGGAAGAGCGGTCCTAGTCACACTTATAGGCAGCATAATTAGTTTGAGCAGCATGAGTGCGGCATTACCCCCATTTCATACTCCAAGGAAGACTGTGTGGCTTACGATCGCAAACAGGACCGGCCAGACATCGTTCTGTCTGTCTATGGGCAAGGTGGGTGACCCTTTTAGGACATGTTTAATCGGTGTCCCCACCTGGAGGGCAGAGGAATTCAAGGCATATGTTGGTAACAAGACAACCTTGAATTTCACGGCCGTCGATAAGACCAGAATGGCCCCAGAGTTAAATAAGTGGCAACGTGATGGAAGGTGGCAGTGTCGTATTATCCTGGCCTTAAACAAAACCCTAAATTCAGACCCTGAGGAGTTGGATCTCTTCGGCTGTATGGCCGCCAGCGCCTCAGAAAAAGATACGGGCGGGTATGTCAGCTTCCTTCCCCCTGTGGGGATGCTCACTGAGCGGTCATCAAAATGGGTAACCTTGAATTCCGCCTTAAGCAGCGGTGACGTGCATGGCCAGGTGTATACGAACTGCAACGCAACAAGCCACATAACAGCGAAAGCGCTGCCGCCTGGTATATTTCTGATATGCAGGGATAGGGCCTGGAACGGCGTGCCACGCATCCTGCGTGGAGGCCCGTGCTACCTGGGGAGATTGAGTCTGTTCCACCCCAATCTCACCCAACTGCAGAACTTGGTCTTGATGAAGCGCGGGTGGGGCAGAAGGAGTGTGCATGAGCTAGAGTGCAAGGACATTGGCGATCCCGTATTTTGGTTAGGCTTCCGGCAGCTGGCGACTGCTACGCTACTGCCGGGAGCCGCTGGGCTTAAGGCGATGAAATTGGCGGAGCAATTGGCTTGTTGGACCAAAAATGAGTTAACTATTACATCACGAGTACTAGATGAAATGTCTCAGGATGCACTGAGCATAAACCACGCTGTGTTACAAAATAGGGCCGCTATAGATTTCTTGCTCTTAGCTCATGGACATGGGTGTGACGAATTTGAGGGGATGTGTTGTCTCAATCTTACCGACCATTCGCAATCAATCCACGCGCGTATACGAAACATTCAGAATGGGCTATATAAGCTGAAGCAGGAGAATGGCCTTGGGATTGACGGGTGGCTTCGGGGGCTGGGGATCGGGCCCTGGTTGGCAGCAGGATTAAAACAACTGATTACCATAGGTATCGTGGGTATGTTCCTATTGATTTGTGGGCCTTGTATACTACAATGTATCCTAGCTCGGGTACAGAAAATGGTTGATCTATTATTTGAAAGAAGAGGGGGAAGTGTTGGGGCCCTTGCGGTACTTCAGAACAACAATCTATATGAGATATAGAGTATGGAACTACACTGTTTAGGATTAGTTGCTTAGCACAACTTGCTTAGCATAAGTAGCTAAATTTGCTGAAGCCTTAGGCCTCAGACTGTAGCTGCTGCTATGTGCTTTAAAGTAGTTTACCAAGGACACTGGTGCAGCTGGGAATGATACATCCTGAGAAAGTACAGATAAACTAGCAGAAGCCAGTGGGAACCAAGGTTAAGGGCTAGACAGCTTTGCTAAACAAGCAGCAAGGTACAAGGCATGACCGCTGCGTGCGTGATCGGTGCAATGATTGGCTACCTGTGACATAATCTGTATGAACCACAAATCAAGGGCCAGAGCGCCGAATACTTGTACTTATAAAATAAGCAAATTGCTGAATAAAGAGGGAATTGAACCTGCATTCTGTGAATGCGTATGATTCATTCCCGTCACTCCCGCGGACCGTGACACATCTGAACATAAGGAAACATGAGCTGTCTACATCATTTCAGTACATTTTTCTTTATCTTAACACTTTGCAGGAATTAACGTATAGACCAAAAATGAATGTTCCCATGTTCAGCCACAAGATGTGTTTTAATTTGCTCTTTTTGTTCTTTTTTCTTATCTTCTGCTTTCCTCCAGTTAGAAGGCAGGACATGAAAGATGCCTTTACTGGAAGGGAAGCATAGTCAAATTTCCTGTGCTTCGAATGTAGCAGAGGAAACTGCAATCTTTCACTCTCAGTCATTTGTATGGAGAGCTGAACAACTGTCGCACAAACTCTCCCAAGGTGGAAAGGATGTACAGTAACGGTAGCATTAGTCTGTACTTGTTTGAAAAGGACTGTCAGCACCACCTTAAATTTGACACTGGATTGTCAAAACTGGAGCAATACTCCAAATAAAATGTTTTCAAGATCATTTATGCCGATCTCTTTTCTGATTCTTCCTTTTGCTGGATCTTTGAAAGATTCATTCCTCTTGCCCTTGCCCCTCAAATGTGCAAATCTGTACAAATCCGTGTGGAAATATGGAGATTTCAAAGTCAGATGCCTGCATAGCAGCAGGTGAAAGACCATTCATAGTCCATATCATGCTTCAGTTTTTCTGCATTAACACTGTCGAGCTTTATCATTTGCTTCTAACACAGAAAGGTAATGACATTAAAAATAATATTCCCTTCCAAAGTTACAAGTCGGAGATGTATCTATTATTCTTCTGTTGTTCTAGTATTCTTTTAACTTTTCTTTTTGCAAAACCTAATTTCAGAACACAGACAACATGACTGTGCCATATTCATAACGTGCAAAGGTCAACATTTTTGGAAGGAATTATATTCTAAAAAAGCAATGCTTAAGTCAAAAAGCCCTAACTTTCCTTTAAGTAGGTGTCTTACCTATATGTTCAGTCGTGAATCATTTCACCCCATTTAATTCCCTTGAAACATTTTGGCAATAAATCATGGGCACAGTCTCTGGATATCTCAAAAATCTCCCTCTATGCCTGATTCAGAAGGAGATTCTCCCAGCTCAGTAATTCATGCTCTAGAAGTCTATGATTCAGCACTCAGGAGACAAAATACACCTCCTCAGATGATGAACACTCAGTTCTAAATTTGATTTGTTCAGGGTTTCTGATATCTGAAACAGCTTCATGATCCAAGATGAAGTTTGTAAACCCTTCCTCAGTCAGGATCCTGTTTCTGATTCCTGGCTAACCTGAGTCACAGAATCACACAGAATGGTTGAGGTTGGAAGGGACCTCTGGAGATCATCTAGTCCAACCCCACTGCTCAAGCAGGGTCACCTAGAGCACGTTGCACAGGATCGCATCCAGGCGCGTTTTGAATATCTCCAGAGAAGGAGACTCCACCACCTCTCGGGGCAACCTGTTCCAGTGCTCTGTCACCCTCACAGTGAAGAAGTTTTTCCTCATGTTCAGATGGAAGTGTCTGTGTTTCAGTTTGTGCCCGTTGCCTCGTGTCCTGTTGCTGAAAAGAGTCTGGCCCCGTCCTCTTGACACCCTCCCTTCAGATACTTGTACACATTGATAAGATCTCCTCTCAGCCTTCTCTTCTCCAGGCTAAACAGGCCAAGCTCTCTCAGCCTTTCCTCATAGGAGAGATGCTCCAGTCCCCTAATCATCTTTGTAGCCCTTCGCTGGACTTGCTCCAGCAGTGCCATATCCCTCTTGTACTGGGGAGCCCAGAACTGGACGCAGTACTCCAGATGTGGCCTCACCAGGGCTGAGTAGAGGGGGAGGATCACCTCCCTCGACCTGCTGGCAACACTCTTCCTGATGCACCCCAGGATACCATTGGCCTTCTTGGCCACAAGGCCACATTGCTGCCTCATGCTTAACTTGGTGTCCACCAGCACTCGCAGGTCCTCCTCGGCAGAGCTGCTTTCCAGCCGGTCAGCCCCCAACCTGTACTGGTGCCTGGGGTTATTGCTCCCAAGAGTCATTAGCAGCTAATAAACTGGGAATATGGTTCAAGCTCTTTTAACCCAAGAGGTCCCTGGTTTGTTGGTCAAGATGTGGTAACCGCTAATAGTGACACTAACAGTGATCAAAACTACAATTTGAATATTCACCACACTTTCTAAGTTTGCTATTGTTTTTAATGTGCCATGGTTACCTTCTCTTCTGTCAATATTTAACTGGTAACCAAAACTTTTAATCAGGGATTATTTAAGTAGGTAGTTAAAAAAAATTGAGGTCACAAACTTTAACCACTTTTTTCCTTAGAAAGAGCAAAATAATATTGCAATTTTTTTTTCCATAAGGAAAAATCTAATTTTTTGGCAGTCACAAACGATTTCATGTGTTTTGTTCAACCTTTAAAAAGAAAACTTACCTTCAGGCACCATTTAATCATGGGGAAATTTCACTCAAAAAGATGGAGATTTTTTGGAAACATATCTGTTTGAAAGTAATAAAGGCATCTCTGCTGCCAATTGAAATGTATTGTTAAAGAATTTCATTAACTCAGGGTCTCAAGCACAATATTTCATAAGAAGGCTGAATTTGTTGCAAACTCTATAGTCATCTTTTGTGTAATACTTTTCAGCTTTTCACAAAGAAACAGCCATATAATAGAATTACTAGAAAGTTCCTTTAAATCTTATCAGTAAAAGAAGCTGTTCTAATCTTGATCCTTAAAAATGTTTTGCATTGAGAATCTCACCCTGAAGACAGTGCACAGAGCACAAAGAATGGCAGAGTTAACTTGAAGGTGAAAAAAAATACTATTTTTCCAATTATTAAAAGACATATACAATAATTTTGTACCTTGCCTGACTGTCAGTTATACCAAGAATCAAGCTTCCCAAATTTCTTAGACGAAAGGAGAAATCAGCATGAAATAATGGTATCCAGGGAAACAAAGCAACCTCAACATGACATTAATTCCCTGATATCTCTGGAGGTAATACCCAAGCTCCTGGTATAGTGGCCAGAAAACTTAAGCCAGCTGCCTTCTCTGAAAGAAAATTTCATACTAGTCAATTAAGTTTCCGTTCAGAAAGAAAATAAAAGATCGGATGTCATAAAACACAATAAGAATCTAATAGAACCTTTTGTTTAATAATACATAAAGATTAACCTCTTAAGTACAGCTTAATTTCAGCTAATTTGAGCTGTCTAAAATTCAGGTAGCTAGTCTAATAAGGGATTTTTCTACAGCCAGAGGCGAAAGGTCAGTGCTGCAGAAGGCAATTTTTCCCACCCTGAGTTTGTTGTCATCAGAACTCTTCCAGAGTGGAATTCATTGCCAACACAGTATGATTGGGATTACACATCCAAGCAGGATAGTACAAAGGAATCAGGCTTTTCAAAACAACCCTAAAGACAGATTCAGGGAGTGAACAGGGCCTTTTGTAAACAAGTACAAGCTTTTTTAAAAAATGTCCCATGGGAAATTCAGAAAATGGATATTTAAGAAAAAAGGGAGAGATTGGAAAGGAATTCAAATTGTCAGAAGTTTTTAATAGCTTCTTTTCAGTTCATTTCAAACCCTGGGTAAATACAGCCTTAATGTCTCTCCAGTTAAGTTAGATATATACGGTCAGAGTCCAGCCATCCTAATTGCCCAACACCATGCAAAAGCCCTCCAGTCCCAAAGGATTCTCAGGGCATCCTCTCAGACCTGCTTCCCTTTGCATTTCCATACAGAAGAGACCACAAGAAACTTCCTAATACTCTGGAACAAACTTAAGACCTTTGATACAGAAAACAAAAAATTGCAAAAGCCACAAAAGGTATAAAAAAGGCAGCTCTATCAAGACAAATGTAGACACATTCACTGTATTGCAATGCTGTCAAGTGCATAGGGGCAGATATGAACAGGTGGGAGGAATATCTTTAACAGTCAGGACAGGGAAGCAGAAGTCAGTTATCTCAGGCTGCACTCCTAGCTCTGGCACTGATATACTAAGTCACTTCGCTCTCAATGCCTTGTTTTCCCAGTATAAAATGAGTATAGTTATATCACTACAGATCAGCAATGTCTCACAGGAGTATTTCTTGTGAGCTGTAATTAAGCGATGTCTGTAAAATATATTGAGATAGTATCAAGGAAGCTTATATACAAAAGCAAAGTACCTTTATGAAGCACCAGGCAGTCAAAAAATTGTATGGTTTATACACGTATTAAAAACACATCTTAAAAACTGAAATGTCTGCTGTCCAAAAGATAATTCATGCTCCACAGTACATCTCCAGTCATTTTCATTTTAGCCTGTGTAAAACAAAAAGATTCTGAATACAAGAGAAATGTATTATATACACATAGCTCCAAAGTAATCTGAAACCAGACATCAGGGTTCATCTAATTTGTTAAGAAAACTATTTGTTACCTATTGGTGTGAAAATCATGTTTACTGCTTATATTGCCTGAAGCAAAACACGAAGATTCAAAGTTAATTTTCTTTCATAAATAAAACATTGCAAAAAGCTTCACTGCACTGTACCTTGAGCCTAGGCTCAAGTGTTGGTGTATTGATGCCATCTACTGGGTAGGACTTAACTCTGGAAACCTGTAGGGTTTCATTCTCTGCCAAATAGCCCTGCAATCCAACTAAAGAACTGTGCATACGTCTCACAGTTCTGACTACATTGCATCTAATGTATCTTTTTTTTGCCTTTTCTGGGATGCGGAGTACAAAGCTATTTTTCTTTGTCTTCAAATAGTATTGCTGCTATTAAATGTATGGTACTTAAGGAAACACAGCCTATCTCTCTCAGCAGTGAACTAATGCAGGCAGAGAAACCTGAATAATAATTGTACCACAAAAAGAAACAGAAGCATGAATGTTTTAGAAGATTAATATGTGAGGCCATTATATTAAAGAGCATCTCAGTAAATTGTATTTATAAATGTAGTCAGTGTGATTTACAAGGCATAAAACTGAGCCCTGATTTGGATTTCCTGTTAAGACGCATACCATGTTTACATAGGCTGGGAGTCAGCAAAGCTCTTAAACATTTGGGTAGTTTTAAGGACCCAGTAATTCCATGGATTTGAACCAGACTAGTCACCTGCTTAAAGTAAAACACATGCTCTGAGTATCGGAGTCTTATTTTAAATGGCAGATTCATTCACTTTAATGCTAAACTTACTCAGCAAAAGTCATTCGATGGTTTATTCTAGGAGATTATCCTAAAAAATATTCATATTCCTTAATGGATTTTAAAGCCAAAAATGTATCTCACATGACAACACAAAGTGGAAGGCTGTTCAGAATCAGGGGAAGGAAGGGACGTTTGCCCTGGACCACTTTTTCTGAGCTACTGCATCGTAATGGCTCCCGACGTGAGCAGGGCCCTGGTTCCCTGGGTGCGTCCTCAAAGGGTGCCCTTAAACATTCGGTCCTCAAGCATAATAAAGACCTAAATCTCTGAAGCGCTGAATACCTTCAGTAAAAGGTCTTCAGACCTTCAGTCTTTACCTTCAGTGAAAGGATGGGACCCATAAAACTATCATGTACATGGCACTCAATGATTGAATCCAAACAAGACCCTAAATTCAAAAAGTTTCTTCTTCTGGACCTGAAAGCAAATAGTGAGAAGAATTTTTGGCTGAGTGTAGCTGGGTAATTCTCTAAAGGGAGACTAACATAACCTTGTGAGCATCAAGCCAAGCTGAGGAAAAAAAGACAAGAAAAATCCGGTTGATAGGACATCGGACTTCAAAAACAGGAGAAATCCTGAGATCACAAAACACTGAGAAAAACGCCAGATGGGCAGAAACACTCCGGCTAGTTTTATAAAGGGTAAACCTTTGTCTGAGAAGCCTGCCTGGACTTTTTCAAGGATATAACAGAGAGCAGACACGAATAACAGGCTGGAGGTAATCTAACTTGATTAGAGAGAGGCTTTTGATGCAGAAATACACAGTAGGGTAATAAGTAAGGAAAATCCAGCACCTCGTCCTTGAATGCCTGGAGGACAGTGGGTCTGTTTTAACGCTGGGTTATGGTCCACGGAGGAAGAAAATGACAAGTGGAACACACTGATGGGAAACTGTAGGCTTAAACCTGCTTCCAGATAAATCACCAGAAGAATGTCCTTGATTGCAATGGGAACAAAAATAAATGTAATTTACATAGTAGAGAAGCCCACAGCTGTGACCAGGAAGCAGTTAATACTTCAAAGACTGTATTCACACACATATTAGAAAAGACAGATGAATATATTCTGAGTTTCAACATTTTTTAGAATAAATCCATGTTGTCCTAAGAGATCTGTACTTTTTCTGAGGGGTGTATGTGCTCTGGAGTCACGCTTGAACATGAGATAGTCACAAGAACTGATAATGCAATAAATAAAACTGCTACACATTTAGACAGGGGCTCAGAAGGCCCTACCAATGTGAAAACAGAAATGATCCAAATTTTCTAGAAAACGTGTTTCTTGGAGTGCTGAATGAATACATTATAGTGTAAAAAAACAGAAAAAATGGCATTTAGTTATTAAAGTGAGTTGTACAAAGGATATGTACAGAACTGCCAAAACATTAAAGGCAGAAGGGAACGACAATTAAATAGCATCTGCTGAAATAATAAGACTCCAGAGTCAAACTAAAGAATTAATATTAAATAAGAGGAAATGTTATCAAATCTTGTTCACAAAGAAGGAGAGAGAACACCTTTCACAATGTAAACACCACTGATTGATAAACTTTTTTTTTTCTGGATTTTGGAACAAATGAGGATTACCAGACCTCCTACAGGTCTGTCAGATGAAATCACATTCAGCTATCATTGTAGTATCACAATGCTTAGTATAGTGGTGTCCTGAGCCTTAGCAGCAATTTCTTGGCCCTTCAATAATAGCGGAGGCTATCAAAAATATTCACATTTTTAGTCAAAAATATGGACCATCTTCAGTTTTTTTGGAAGAAAATATTTTTAGTCTGATACTGGAGTAAAAACAAGTGTTTCATATGTGATTCCCATAAATTCTATTTATCAACCACTTGGTTTTTACAGAATGCATAAATTGAAGAAAGAAGTGAAGGCCATCATTTTCAAAATTCTGGGAAATTAGATACATTTTTTAACTATTTCTGAGGAAATTTTTTTAAGTGAAGTGGCAAAAAGTAACACTCACTTTATCACTTGCATGTTTCTCGCTCTAAGTGGTAAAAGTACTCAAAGTAACACTGACTTTTTCCATGTAGAAAACAGAATATGTAAAAAAGGAGGGGAGAAACCTGATTTTCTCAGTGTTTTGCAACTATGCTTTGTTGGTAAACAGTGGCTTAAAGTGAAAAGCAGATTCTTCTATATTTCAGAAGGAAGATTTCCTTCTAGGGCTAGTTGGACCAAATCTAATAAAATGTGTTTTCCTCAAAAATGCACTCTTGCATCAACTTAAATTGTGGCAATTTTACTGACATGGTCTATAGTTCCATTTACTGTATTTTAAAGTGTAATTAAATGAAATTTTGAAATTTATAAACTCACCAAACAGAACAGTTGCCCATCACTCAATTAAAATAGGGCAAAAAATCTCACAAGCCAGTCAGCTCCATCACCACAAAAATCCACAAATAATTCCTTGGGCCTCAGTATAAATACTTGCACTGTCCCTCATATAAGCTATTCAACTGCCAATGTCGAATATTCCCTTTCTGATCATGATCAGCGCATTTTCAAATATAAAAATGAATGTTCTACTCTGGTATGAGATGTCTGCTTCACAGCAGCAGCAGTTCTCAGCAAATCTGCCAGTGTGGAATACCAGCTTACAGGTTTTTCTCCTTGTTTCTGTTGAGAATGTCAGGGACTTAAACATTTGCTTGGCTTTCTAAAGGCTGTTGGCAAAGTCAGGCAGGCACGTCTGTATTCCTTCGCATTAATGATACAGTCAGCCAGCTAGCGTGAGTCTGTTCTACTCTGCCTCCAGCATTTCCGAGTTAGAAAAAGGTGTCTGGCAGATCTTACTTTATTCTCTGAGCAGTGCATCAGCAAAAGGTGAGGAGGATTGGCATGTTTTTAATTTTGTTTTAATGTATCTATTGCTTTATTAAAAAAAAAAAAGGCATATTAGATGGCAGATAAGAGTAGATGATTTAAAGGAGCTTGTGAACATCCTGCAATATAGTCACATGGACTGCAAAGCTTTTGTCTTTGCCAAAATGTTCCATTAGACATTTTTTAACAGGCCTGCTTTGCTTGTACCGCATAAATAAAGTGGTATTTTATGTGCCACTTTAAGTAATGGGGCATACATATCCTGTAACTAGATAGAGTTCCCTTGGGGAAATACCAGGTAGCTCCATAGTAATCACATCTCCCTTAGAGTACTTGGTAATTACTAATTATTCTTAATGAGATCAAAAGTAATTGCTATGTAACCTTCAACCATGGTTTAGACATTGAGAAATAACGTATGTCATCATAATTTTCTCTTTAATTGTAACTATCTTGCTATTGCATGCATTTTACCATGTAGCTAGATGGTTGGTAGTTACCAAGCATATAAAAAGTTGTCCAGTCATATTTATAGCCCAGATTACTTGCTCCTATACAAACAGCTGCAGGAGAAGGAAAATTCACTGCCAAATTCCCTATAGTAAAGCATTCATGTTCTGACATTCTGTTGCATCCTCCCGAACGGCCAAGATTCACGATGTCCAGCAAGCATGGCATGAGACCACTAACCGCTCCTGCTTGGGGCTCTGCAAAGGACAGTGTATGTCACAGCTCTGACCCAGCGCCCCTGGTACAATGGAAAATTGCTGCTACCTCCCGTGGGAACAGTATGAGGATCTACATTCCCTTGTCTCAATAAGACAGTCAATTTGTTTGGGCAAAGGGATGCATCTATACCAGTGTCTCATTTGATTTTTTATGGCCCGCATGTATTTATGGCCCAAGCTTGCAGCTTCTCCATGCATAATACCTTGATGATATGGTCTCCTACATGCTGCTAATTCTACCAAAAGTTTTCTCAAAGCATTGAAAATTGTCCACTCTGATTACTGCAACACTCTTTCTTTTGGCTTTTGTGCTTTATAGTGACCTTCAATCCCTCTTTCTCCTCAGCTACTTCAAAGCTCCTCCATTCCTCACGTTCCATCACATCAAACATAATTTTTTTCATCTCAGTCCCTCCATAATTTCTGCTTAACCCACTTACCCAATCTGCTGTTTTATCAGAAGATCAGCTCCTACCTTTGGTCTCCAAAGGTCTCAGTCACACATCTCCCACTTATCTTTCATCTTTTTTTGTGATGCTACAAGCCACAAGTAAAAAAAAACATCTCCCCATCAGAACCTGTAAAGCCATCACGATGTTTACATTCAAACCATTTTAGTAGTTCATACAGTGATAGCCAAAATGAATGTGACCGCTGCTATGAGTTGGCACAATCTGTTTATATTTATTTTTTACTTTATTTCTTTTATGCAGGGTAGGTAGGGTACCTTTTCATCTCAACTACCTGTTCCATTTTGTATTTTACACTGGAAGCTCTTTGGTGAAAGGATTGTCATTTATGATATATCTGTACAGCCTTGAGGACAATAAAATATAACCTAATTATAGCTTTTCAATAGCCCTGCATTGATGATTCAGTAATTATTATTATTAGCAGACGATATCAGTCATGCATATGAATACAACGCAAGGTGCTCAGCACAGATCATATAACAAAATAATTTGAGACATTTTCTTCTTATTTTTCTGTTTCATTTTCTCTTCTAAACTCAGTTACATTATTTATTTTCTGTAATCTGCCAAATTTCAAGGAGCTGCTTTGATCTATGTATATCTATGTATATTTTCCCACTGTGTTACTGTTTTATTAGCTTTATATACTTTCATGTGTCTTTATCTATCAACTCTATTACTGAAGATACCACTGTATAAACTCTCTAGACAAAATAAATATTAGTCATTAGACTCACAAAGAGTTTTCAGTACAGGAGAATCCTGGGAAAGACAAAATTCTGATCCATCTTCTTCTAAATATGTGTCTAAATAGGTCAGCTGAATCATCTGCAGGTGATTAGCTTTCCCAAGGAACTTCAGAGGGAATCAGGAAAACTAATTTAGTCTGGATAGCTAATCTTCAGATGGCTAAAACTGGTGGGAGCTCCAGCTGGGCTGAAGAAGCAATCTTTTGGGCTGTCCGCACTTTGGAGGAAGTGGGGTTCACGCAGCACGAATCCCAGAGCAGCCTGGAGACTCATGATGTTCTACAGTGGTCTAGGGTCACCGCATTGTTTTCCACTGCTGAAGAGCGGGTGTCTTCAGAAATAAGCACAAAATTTGCTCCAGAATCTTTCCACTTATTTTCAACACAAATCACCTCACAGTAGGACTGGGCAATCTTCTCATGAAAATCAATTGCAGCTACATTTCTTGCAGTAAAAAAATCCCAGCCCATGCAAAGCCCTCGCTTTTGTAACCTACTGGTGTGCTCTGTATCAGTTTATGACAGCTTCACACAATTTTCATGATGTTAACTGCTGTAAAGCAAACTAAAACCATCACAGAAATGACCACACCAAATTAGCTGAGGGTAGGGATATGATATTCAAAAGTGTGTGGCAGACATAAAGAGCTCTGATCTACAGCTGTCCATCTGCCTATTCTGGAAAATTACCACCCCCTGTAATGTCACATGCCCCAGTACCAAGTCCACTTTGCTGCTGAGACACGCTATTTGGGTATTAAAGGAACATCTCTGAGTCAGGCAGAAAGAATCAGGGGAAAAAATTTCCTTTTCCGGTCTGCTTTTCAAAGGAGGAAAGCCTGTGTGTTTTAACAGTCTTCAGCAAAAGACAAAAACAACAGTGTAAGAGGTAGGAAACTGAGTTCTTAAACTATCGTTACAAAACCCAGCAAACCTAAGAAGGAGGCGAACTTACTGGTATTCTGTTTTATAAATCTTTGTATTCTGTTCCCTTCTCTTTCCCTTAAGCTTCATTGTAGCTAAGGATTTTAAGTTAATGGTCTTCTGACAGGAGAGAAGTTCAGACCAAACTGACATCTCTTAGACACCTTCTTGCTACATTTCTGCGAGCGTTTTTAATTGGACTAACTTTAATCATTGTTGGAATTGTAATTTTTTGCTCTATTGGGAAGACTCATTTCTCTATTTTAAGACTCTTAAGTGATATTTTACTCATTTCTGGCGAGTTCTGTGTACAATAAAGTGTAAGGGGCTGGTGTTATGTCTTGCTGCAGAAACAGTTGTGTACAGAGTTTTCTGTGATTTTAGGTCATCATTGCTGCTTTTTGTCATTATATGTTGCTGCCCTTACTGTCAATCTGTGCACATTTATAGATGTGCCCCAATATAAAAATCCCTCAGCAATCAGTATAATTTTGCCCTTTCTCATATCGATGTATCTAAATCAAAACAACAACTTCAATACAACCATGTAAGAACTATAGAAAGAGGAATCAGAAGACACTGACTGGCAGGTTTCACACTGCAAATAGAACAAAAATGTCATTCTATGACAGTGCTTTTTTATGAGATCTTATTGTGCAGAACAACTAAAATGTTTGTGTATCAAAAGGAACAAGCATCATGTGGTGTTCCCTTTTTTAAATTGAGTGTGCACAGTGCTGTGACATTGACCATTAGCAGAAAGCTCAAGTTGCTGGCACATATAAAAGTAGAGCTGTTGTGCAGTTATCTAGGGCAGACTTTTGTTATTTTCTTTTATTAACAAAAACTAATTGTTTCTAGACTGCTTAAGCCCCAGGGACTTTAGCATATACACAGACAACAGCCAATAGCTATACTTCTGTGCTAGAGGGCACGACAGTAGCTGAGACAGAGCAGAATATCAAGAGGCAATGTTCCTTCCTATGGAGATGTATTTTTTTGGCTGGTGGATAGAAAATGAGACCAGTAGATTTTGCTGACTGTTTTTCCCTGAGTTGACTGATTGCCCTGTGTATTTTAAATAGACTGACTGGTTCTTTCTTGTGTTTGGCAGCAAACCCCTGAGGAAGAGTCAGGGAACTTGCTTAGAGGGAGTCTCGGAAGAAATTTTGCAAGGTCCTTCCAAAGCTGCTGCCTACATTAGACCCCTTTCCTTTCCTCCTGCTCTCTAGTATTGCAGTCCTTGCTGCTATCACAGCAGTAAAATGGTAAGCAAATTGCTTCTACAAAAGAGATGGATGGGAATTAAAATATTTAAATCACCCAGCTGTCCACAGGGACCTCATTAGTACCCAGCTCGCCTGTGAAAATGCCACATTTCAGAAAGCCATAGTGTTATTACCTCACTTGCAATACAAACACTGCTGTGTCATGACACCACATGAACCCCAGAAAACCTGTTGCAAACATACTAGTTTAGATTTTCTGCGCAGCAGGGAAGACATCCAAAAACTGACAGAATAGCTCAAGTGGTAGCAAGAAAAATAAAACTTTATCCCACCAGTTTCTAATTTTTCAAGGGGTCCTTTCTCACACAGCTGGATCTGATGACGTCAGGCAACTTCTTAATCAATTAACAATTACAGAACTTGGCACTTATTTTGCAAAATGTCTTTCTTGGCTTCCTAATTCAAGATAAGATTATATAAAATATGGCTAACTTTATTTTTAATTCTTTTATTTCAGTATTTGGAAAAGTTGCCTTAGAAGTATTAAATAAACTGAGATTTTTCAAAAGTGAATTGCCTTGGCCTAAGCCCATTCCCATTGATAAAACCATGCTAACTGACTTCTTGAGAAGGAAAATACTGAGAGGGATGTAGTTATGCCTGATTTTTTTGGCTTTCCTGTTTTCTCAGTCAGAAATGAAGATTAAAGACAGATCCACATGCAGAGGGCATAGAAACTAGCTGCTATTCAGTGACCACTGAACACTTTCAAAATTCACATCTTAAATTCTCATTTGAATTAAATCTTGTCTTCAAAACTTTTCATATCATAATATTTCCAGTCTAATGAATAATTCTGTTTATAAAATGGGAGTCCAGAATAACTGAGGACTTACTGATATCTTAAGGAGTTAGGGAGCTGAAAATGTGCCAGGTAAAATGAAATCTCCATTTCTCACACTGTTGGGGTAGATATGCTTACAAAGTGTATTTTTCTTATTCATTTCCCTGGATAGCTTTGAAAGGATGGGGCATAAGACTTGGGTCTGGTTTCATGTCTCCTGTGCTGGAATATTCAGTGCAGGCTAGGTATTAGCACCATGATACTTTGCAGGTAGGCCACTACTGGTGGACTCTATCCAACCTGACTTCAGCCTTCTATAAATTATCTTTCTAGTTTAAGTTAGTGATCTGTATTCAAAGGGCAGAGAAGGTCACTTCCAAAGTCTAATTCCTGTCACCTCTCTTGACACACAGCTCAGGACAAGAAGAATCACTGTCTTCAGCTACTCATCTCCCATCAACAAGAGAAACTATATGGCTAGCACAGACATCTAAATTTCAAGGCTGGTGAGATGAATGTCAGCCTGCTCATTCATTCACAGTAGATTTAAGGTGCTTAGTTTCCTGACTGATATAGCATCTGTCTGTATTTGCATCTAGAAACTTAAGGATTGCATAGTAAAATGCAAAAGGGAAGCTTTAAAGAAATCACTTCAAAAGAGCTTTAAAGAGCTTGAATTATTTTTCCTGCCACTAACTTGCCTTGATTTTGCACCAAGATCCATGAAACTTGAAAAGGCTGCCTTTCTCTTCTGCATGCTTAATATATTCCTCTCTCCTCCAAAGCATCTATATCATATGCAGAGAAAAATGTGTTCTTATAAACATCTCAGCAGCCATCCAGGACCTGAGAGGATAGCTAGCTGGTGAGGCACCAGCTAAAGACAAGATATTCCAACATTATAAGAGATGGTGTCAGATGAGCCTAACTCCAGGAGGGTTTTGATTTTTATCTTAATAGTTCTCTGTCCCTGCATGGCTCTGAGTAAAACGCTATAAGTAAAAGGAACGAAAAAGCTCCAATATGGAAAAAGAATTTTCTTTGAGTATTGCGCCTGTGGGAAGAATCTGATGTAGAAGTTGTTACTGTTTATCTGCTCTGTAGGCCATCAGAAGAGATTAAGAACAGATAATAGAAAATTGATACTTGGTACTTTTGTTAGGCTTGTTTTTCAATCTGTCACACAAATAATATTATAGAAAAGCAAATCAAAAAGCAAAGTTGGCATTTTTTTACTACCATCAAAGAAGCAGTCTTGAAAGCAAAAGCTGGCTGGCAGTTTGTATGTCTTTCATATTCACGGTATCCTCAGCCTGGCAGAATAAGGCAGCAAATAAATGTTGAAAAGGACACCTGGGGCAGAGCTTCAAAGAACATATTCTTTTACAATCCTTGCAATGCAATTTACATATTTATTTAAACCACATGTGTCTGTGTCTGTGTGTGTGTGCAGGTATGTGTGTATCCCATGACACATTTGGAATACCTCATTGGTGAAACATTTATGTTTATATCATTCTCTTACGTGTATATCATTCCCCATTAACAGCCATACAAATATCCTATCTCACACTGCTGCCAAAAAGGTTCACTTCATAGAAGTTTTCTGAGGACACCCTTGATACTCAACATCCGCACATCTTCTCCATACCTTCTAAAACCATTCTGGTCCCAGAAATGAACTAGATTTCATTGACAATTTTTAATACATCAGTTAATGAAGTTCCCAAGTAGCTAAACCTCTTCCATTGTGCTTGCACCACTACTGTTAATAAAAATCTTCATAAGATCAAGTCATAACTAAGAATAAAAACTTAAAAAATGAGAATAAGTGATCTGTGCAGTTCCAGTCTGGACATCCAAATTGACCCTGGGACATCCCTTATTAGAACTGAGGAAGATGAGGTGTATTGACAGTATTCTAATCGCCATTCTTCTCTGGTCTTGTATGAACATTTCTCAACAGACTTCAGGAGATTTACTGCCATTAATGCCGCTGCAAACAAGAGAGAAGCAAATACTACTTTTCTTCAAACAACCTTTTTCTTCAAAGCTGTAACTGTGACTTTGGCACTTTAGGAAGATAAACAGCTTCATTACTGATAAAGGTGGTGGTGTTTACTTGGGTGGGGAAGAAAAGTGGAGATATAACAAACAGCAAGCCAGTTTAGCCACTTAGTTTTAATCCTATTATCTCTTCCACTCACTCTCCTCTGCTGCAAGATAACATTTTCTAGAATAAGTAATCTAAGTTGCAATTTCCTCTATCATAGTGGGGATAACACAAAGTTTCTGCACTATGCAGGTGGCACTCAACCCCTATTTCAAAAAAGTAGGTAGGACTTTGGTGGTGTAAAGCCTTGTGCTGCAAGACTTGCTTCCAACCTACAAGAGATTAAGTGACCAGAACAGAATTAATGGGCTAACAGAGGAAAGGTTGCCAGGTAAAGGTGCCAAGTTCGGCCTGAGGAAGTTCTTGAGTCAGCTCTCTGTCACCAGTGTGCCCTTGGGGAAATCATCTAATCTCATCCTACAAACATTTAAGTAGAGTAGTTCTTACAGTACATGCAAGGTAATACTCTAAAAGTGCTCTATGCTTATTAAAATAAACAGGCTTTTTATTAAAGCCACTATTTAAAGAGCTGTTCCAGGTCCAAACATTGCAGCCAGGTACACATAGACTGATTATTATTTTTCTGGTACTTTTCCAAGCAGTTTCATTTTAGCATCTGTGCTCTTCCTTCAGAAATCTATGTTTCTCAGAAATTGAACTTTAAATATATGAGGCATCTCCGTGATTTATCTGTTGAAATTATCTGTTGATTTCTATCAGATTACTCTTACCCTTCAAAGTAGCCTGGTAAAATCTTTTGCCTGGGTCTCAGTACCCTCCAGGACTGTACCCTCTCCTCTGTGAAATGACGATTACAGTACATCCTCTCCTACTTTCAGCTAATCATATCCGTGTGGATTGCAAATTTTTTGGGGCAAGGTCTTTGCCTTTATTAGTTTTGGTTGATCTCATACCACTGGTTCTTTAAAACAAAACATAAAATAAAAGTAGTATTTAGTAAAGGACTTGTGAACTCCCAAGGGCAGAAAATAAATGAGAAGGGAGTAGAGTGATAAGGAAGAGGAAGATAAACTATTGATGTGGGATTCTCTGTGAGATTCAGAAATAATACACATCCCAGATATTGAGTGGGGCAGAGAAATTTGGAAAGTCGCAGTCAGAGAAGGGATTTACAGAGGCTTGGTACAATCTGATGACAAAAACAAACAAACAAACATAGCAGTCGGATTCCATGTGTAGCAGCACTTGAGGGCAAATACATAAGATGTCTTTCTGGAAGTCGGTGCAGCAACTGTAGCTGGAATACTGAAGGCATCTGTAGGCAATTTGTCAAAAAGGTATTGGCAAAAATGAAGGGGGTTCAGCGAACAGCAATTAAAATAATTAAAGGGCAGGAAGGATTGATTTGCTAGAAAAGATTAAAAGAGCTAGCTATAATCTAGATAGCCATAGCTGTAGCAAGCAAGAATAGGATAAAATAATAAGAAATTTAACTGCTCGTCATAGCTAGTTTTGATGTGTTCTGCAGTACTTCCAAGCTGGACACATACATTTTAAAACAGCCAATCAGCACAGACAATAACATGTTTTATTCATCGCCTAGGGGCTGAAAATGTTTTGGGCTTGGATAGTCTTCCTTGTTGTATATCTGACGAGTGTCCCACGCAGTGAAATCCTTGGATGGCATTGATGTGACCTCTTTCTTTTGCCAGCTACTCCCATTTGAAACCTGTCAACAGAGAGCCCAGAAATGGGTTTGTAGAGATTTGTAACAGGAATATTAAGCTTGGTATGCATGCAGTATGAATGGAAATGTGCATGTGTGTGTGCAGGTGTTGGAAGAAGCAGCAGGACAAGTGTTAAAAGAGTGGCCTGTGTTGATAGCAGAGAACGCCATTCCCCAGACGCTGCAACCAGGACACTGCTCCCAGACGTCAAGTTGAGGAAGGTGTTGTTGTCATTCCCACGAGGCCTGCACTCTGGTAAGGGCATAGCACAAATGACCTGCCAGAGAAAGACAGTGCATCCCAACACCAGGAAGATGGCAACACAGCTGCAGTGTATCACATATGCCATTTCTTTTCCTGTTAGTTCAACAGATAGATGGATATATATTCCAGACAAACCAGTGAAAGCAGACCATGAGCAGTAACCTTGCTTAAGATTTATGGAGGCTGATATTCTTAAGCAATATTCTTAAGCAAAGGATCACTGCATAACATCTGTTGATTCCTAAAGGGTATAATTTATCCAAAAACTGTCTTAATTGTCATTGCCAATCAAGAAGAATCCCAGAGTCATGACAAAGACTCAATAGCTGGCATCCTTTTTGGTCTGCCTCACACACAGGTGCTCCTAGCCAAACCGCTCGGGCACATGTCTTGGTACTTGTGAGGAAATGGGTGTGAAGTGTCAGTGGGTGAAATAAAAACACTGAATGAAATCTGTGAGAGAATAAGTGTGAGCAGGTAAAAGCAACTTATTTAGAGATTTCATAAATAGGTATCACTGTACCTTCCCACATGATCTCACATTGAAATGCTGAACCCCACCGATTCTGGAGACAGAACTGAAGTGCCTACTTTCCAGTGAATCCCTGGTGCTTGATGGACTTTGGGGAGAATTGTGGTGGGCATAGATCAGAGCGACAAACCATTCTCTTTTGATTCCTTTTGGGAGTGCTGTCACTTCTCATCATGCAGGCACCTTTCTGCACAGAGGCTGCGCAGGTTTAGAAATAGTCAAGATACATCACACTCGCAGCCTTGCTTTTCTGAGAACACCATGAGATTTATAACGATTGCAAAGGTCCCAGTGCCTCATGATCTGGGATCTCAGTTGAAGTTTTGCTTAAAAGACCATTTCTTTCTACTGTAAGCCATTAGAACAATACACAGCAAGGGTGCCTCTAAATGTCTTGCTGCTGCTGAAATCCAGACAAGGAAATAGCAATGGCTGGTTGATGCTGCATATCTCTCTCAAAAAAACTAATGTGATATTTGGTTCATTATACAGCAAGATATAGCTGAATTATCAGCTTCAGCAGCATCTCCAGCAGTGTTTTGAAGAATCCATGCCAAACTGCGTGAGGCTGATGTTGCTTTGACAAGCACAAATGGAAAGAAACAAAAAACCCTTTTACAATGCTCCCTGAAATTCTAAATTATTCATCCAAATTATCTTTAAGATAAAGTTGTCCATCTAATACATCAAAATGTAATATCCACAGCCTATGCATTTGGCTCAGTGCACAGCAAATCACTCTCATTTTTCTGAGGTAAAAATGCAAACACAACGGTTTATCAGGTCAGTTGTGTATATATTAAGAAGGTACTTCAGTTCATCTAGGTAAATACTGTCCTCATTATCCAACATAGCTACCAGTGACTTTCAGTCAGAGGGTTAGGAGCAATACGTAGTCATTAACTACCACGCCACTGCTATCTCTGCTGACTTCTGACCTTAAGTCAGGCTTGCCTGGCTCAGTGCTTGGAAGTCAGTGATTCAGTGAATGACACTCCTCCTTGTGACTGTGAAATGAACTGGTGCCCTGCTCATGGTGGGAAGGAGCGCTCTGCTTCTGAAGGAGCCAGCTGTTGGACAAGATGTAAAACTGAGGTCCTGACCATTTGCTCATTAAACATTCCATAGCGCTTCTCACAAGAACATCTTGGAGTGAATGCCTCCTGCTTGAAAAATCACAGCTTCCCTAACCATATTTGTTTATAATTTCAGCTGGATACAAATTTCTTGTCCACTTTGTTCCCTAAAACTATTGTGTAAAGCCAATACCGTCCTCTTAGCCGTCACCCTCAAATTGAACAGACAAACACAAGCTAAAGAGCAAAAAAAACCACAGGAGTTATATGACCTTATGTTCCCTGTGGATTATACAGTATTGCTGCATTCAGATTATTAACTGGTGGACAGCAGCTGAGAGTGTGCTTCATTTCACTGGTAGTGATGTATACTCTCCATTAGGATATGCTGCAGAACCTGCAGTGTGAAAGTCACTACAGAAGTGCAATGTTTTTAAAGTGTTGTACCTGTGCTTCACTATTGCCCAAGCATAGAGACCAATGAAACAAAGCTTCATTTAAAAAATTTGTTGAGTCTTTAAATATTTTGTAGCTCTCAGCAAATTCAAAGAAAGTCTTTGAGGTTATGTTTTTAGTAATAAATACAGGGCCCAATCTCTGTCTTCAAGGGCAAGTGGCAAGGCAAAATCATTGACAGAGTGAGCTCCTCTTCTGCTACAAAACAGCATGGCTTTATCCACTCTGTCTAGTGGAAATAGCCCAGGCGTTGTCTGGAAGAGGGCTAGATGGCACGAGCCAAAACCATGGCAGGAACTTTGCTAACAGTTGAACAGTATAGATGATCATGGAGCAGTGTTTGAGTCCATGCCTTGGCTCTCCTTAGTGTACTTTTATAGACATGACATGAGAGAAGGAAGCCTGGAGTCCTGGTGGGGTGTGCTCTGGGACTATGTGTATGCTATAGACTAAAGAGAACAGTAACTTTGGGAAGCAGCCAGAAGATCCTGGGAGCTTCAAGTTCACTGGCAGTGTCTCACAAGAAAAAAAATCAGTTGATTCAGACTGAAGCCAAATAACATTAAAAGTTTAATTAAACTTACATTTCCAGGTAACTAGAAATCGTGGTTGTCAGCCAATTCTAGCTTGATACTGTCCCCTGCTAGGAAGAAAATAATATTAGCGCTAACAGTACTCTAACGCTTGCAAATGAGTTTAAGTCATGCAAAGAAACAACTTCCAGCTGTGATAAGTTTGACCTAGGTTAGCACAGGAAAAAGTCCCATTAGTCTGCCTTCTAAATGAGAAGCCTGCAGAAGGCTGAACTGCAGTAATAATTCACAGGCTGTACAGTAAGTCTAGTCACCATATGGGGTGGAAACTGCACTGTTGGCTAAAGCTACCTGTTAGATATAGATGTATTTGTATAACTCTTCTGCCAAGCCTCGACTGGCAGCCACAAGGGCCAGCTTCAGCTTCTAGGGTCACAAGAAAACTGTGGTTTGAACCCTACCAAGAAACCTGGCAACATTAAATGAAGCTCTTTGATTACTCACTAAGTCATACTTCCTCATCTGTAAGTGATGAATCAGGTCGCTAAGTACAACAGGGTTTTATTTACAGGAGAAAAGAAAAGGAAAACAGGAAGACACAGAGGATAATGTCCAATAACCAATTATTCATTTTCCAAACAATCCTTAAAACTCTCCTCTAAGACTTTTTGGTGAGACAATTGCTGCTCTTGATAAGACAGCTGGTTGCCTCCTCACCTCCTGAGGTAGCATCCCGTTTACAGTTTGTGATATTTCTATCCACTTCAATTTTAATTCTGTTTTCCCCTGTTATCTGTGAAATATTTACTTGATTAACTTTCTATTTTAATATCACAGATAGAATACTTCAGTATCAATGAATTAACCAAAGGAGCTTTTAATGGCTGTAATGGCATGTCACTCTGTACCCTATTCACATACCCAAGATTCTGTGGGGAAAAAAACAGGACAACTACAGTAATGCTTACAGTAGTATTATTTACTTTGGCTGGAATAATACAATGATATTTTTACTTAGTATTGATCTAATTGATTTTCCTCTCTCTGCACAAGGCTTAAATTTTCTGACATTTTTTTCTGACAGAAACACTGTGAATTTATTGGCTGTTCCCAGAGGCATCCAGAGTTTGCAGAGAAGCTTCTGTGCCACCATTGCTTGTAACAACTGTGAGTGAGAAACCTTCTTACTCACAAAGCTGAGCAGCAGCCACGTGCTAGTAGGTCACTCGTAGTTGTCAGACTATGAAAGATCAAACTGTGTAATTGCTGGAGAGTCAATGAAAGCTTTATGTCAAACCTTCATGACAGAGACTATTTTTAAGACTAATACTTGCACAAAACAAACATTTATTCAAAGGAAGGAAACCATAAGTAAAGAAGAATGTTTCAAAGGTGATATATGTTCTCAGAAAATGCAAAAGGGTTTTGAAGATGAGGGGAAAAGATTTAAGTTCCTCTTATGTAATTTGAGATGTCTTCAATGTAGACACCTACATCTCAGCTAGACTACATACGTTATGGAACCACCTTTACTGTTAATAGGCACTTATAGGAGAGATTATCTTCCTAAAGGAGACAACGGAAAATCACGTTAAATAAGCCTATTTCCCTTCACTGAGCTGGAGTCCACAGTGACTAGCTCAGATGGAGGCACCTAGACTTTCTAATGATAGGAAGGAAGGATCCTGCTCTAAGACATACTTTCTGCTATCTCATGGATTCACTTTCCACAGACATTTCCTGGATTAGTTCTATAGTTTAAGAATGTAAACAGCTAAAAGGGAAGAAAATTGGAACAGATCAGAAAAGAGTTCATTCTGTTTTTCCCATATTTAGATTTTTGAGTGAAAGAAAATGAATAAAAATTTTTAAATAGTTGACAGAAAACCAAAAATATCATTATTAAAATAAAGTCTCAGTGCCAGACAGAAAGTGTGACTATGTTGTCTCAAGCCTCCCTCCTCTTCTGTGGGCCAGTCACCCTTGCCAGGCCACATGATGTATTGCATTGCCACCAAAATCCACCTTTTGTCATGAAAAAATAAGTGTGGTTAATCAAAACTCAAAGTTTTCTTTGACAGTCAGTTTTGGCAGATTTTTTTTTAACAGTCTAAGCTTAGCTTCCGATGTGATATGGTTCTTCATTTGCCTGCTCTCCCATGCCCACACTGTAGTCCTTCTGATGGCTTCAACGGCAATAGATATAACCTGAGTAAAACTGTCTAAGTCACTTTGCACTTCAGCTTAAACACAGCTAGATCATATCCAGCCACCCTCTACACTTGGGAAGAGCGGAGAGAGGCTTTTCAGCCACATGCTTATCACCATGTGATACAATCTGCACACTGCTGTCCCAGGTGAGTAGTTAAGGGCGGGAGGGCTATAGCCCCCTTTACCCTAAGAGCTTTATCTCAACCCTTTCTAGCAAATAAAATCCGGAAATTACAGAAGACTTGGAGGAAGCAAAATATTCTGGCAAATGAAAAAGTGAACTTGATACAGAGGAGCAGAAAGGGTTGTCTTTGCTGAACATTCCCCATCTAGCTTGGGATATATAATTAAACATGAGGATGCAGCTCAATATTTCCTCTCATAGAGCAGGGTACATGGCAGCTGAACAAGATTACATTGCTGTGATTTGTACCTTACTGTCTTCATCCAGCAGGACCAGAAAAGCAACCATCCCTCATGGTTTAGCTCATCTGCTCAACTGCTCATCTGCTTCAAGGCTAATGCCATGTATGATATATTTTTGCTACTTAGGGTGCAATTATCAGTGACAGAGTAAAGTCTTGTCTTTATAACTCTGCCAGGGCTACTCTCATTGGTTTGTGTACAGCCAAGGAAAAGTTGCCACTGTAGGGCAGCTCCACTCAGGCCCACCTTTGGGGAGCTGGTTCAGAGGTCAAAAGAGGCATCACCAAGGAAGTAACACAGCTCACTTTCTCCATGGCATGACTCCTGTTTTAGAGACAGTATTCCTGTTAAAGACCATTAAATAAGGCTCATGGCAACTCTACAGTCTAATCTAGGACTGTCCCACTGTCTTTCTGTGATAGCATGATGTGTTAAAAGAAAATACTAGTGACTTTCATGTGGATCCTGATTCAATAAAGCAGGCTCTGAACATACTGTTTGGATTGATCTCCCCAAGCGAGACACACAAGAGATGGTTTTTACTGCAGATCTCATTAAAGCTTCAGCGTGTGATGGGCTTCTAAGCTACTCAGTTCTGCCACCTCTGAAATGAAACTCCTGTGGAAGTGTACTACAGAAAACTCAACTGTGGATCTCAGGCCTCTTGAAGGATAACCATTTGCAGGGGTGGAATATGTTTTGGTCTGATAAGATATAAGTGCTTATACTGAAACTTAGAATATTCCTTTAGGGGATACTGTCCTTAGTCCTTCTATAGGTCAGCTTTCAATCTTTGCTCACTTCTGTGGGTCCCTCGAACCTAAGATCAGTCCATAAGTCCATTTAGAATCCATGCCCAGACCTCAGGCCCCATTTATACAGCCTCCAGTTCCCACCTTGGGTATCTCCAGATTCTGGTCTCCTCCCACTCACTGAGTAGCCCAGCTTAAAGTTCACTAGCAAATCACCCACACACGCACACACAGAATAGAGAGTAAGGTCACACAGAAAACAGCTAGGAACAGAGTTTAATAAGATAGGACAGACTACACTGATCAGAACAATCTTGTTTCCTTTCTTCTTAACAGTTACAAAATTCTGGTTGAATCTCTTCAAGGTTATGCTTGAGTGGCTTCTTCAGTTGGCCAGTGATCAGTGACTGAAAAGTCCTGGTCTTTAATATTGTCTCCATTATCTCTCTATGTTACAGTTTGTGTATTTGTGTGTTTAATTTACTACTCTTCCCGTGTCTTGTCTTCGTCTTTTATGCTGAATAGCCATTAACCAGATGGCTTTACAAACAGGTTATCCTTGCAATTAATACACATGAGGAGAGGCTGAAATATTATAAATGATCTGTCTGTAACCTAATGGCATTCTTCCCACTGTCCCTCATTTAACATGTAGGTGTTACACAACTAGCACACTACAACTGACAGTGGCTAGAGATCTCACAAGCTGTGTCTATAATCACAACCTAAACAGAGCCATGTCACAGGTTCAGCATTGGCACATGGTAACAGTGTTAATCATTAGCAGTCTTTGGCATGACTTTGGCCCATAGCAAATAGCAATCTCCCCAAAAATGCTCAGGCAAAATTTGGAGGTTAGCACAAACCCAGGGGCCATTCCCAACAGGCACTTTGGCTGCAGCCATCTTATTACAGGAAAAAGAAGAGTTTGGTTGTATGGATACAAGGCTGTGTTGTACCATTTAGCTTGCAGGTATGAGTGTGAGCCCTGACCCATTATATTTACTAATATAGAGACAAAACCTGGGGACTAAGTTACCCAGTGACCTGCATTGGTACAGTCTTACAACAGAAATCCCACAGTTTTACTTTCCCATGACAGAGATTAATCATTTGACATTTGGAGCCCTGATACCAGGAAGCCAGGGAGAATCCTCTCTCCTCATACCAAACTTATGCCCTCATGTGCACCTCTTTGTGCATCTTTGGATTTATGGCTTTATGTAAGATTACAGGTAAATGTTCATTCACATTTCTCCAGAAATGAGTGGAAAGAACAATGTAAGCAGCCTTTGTTAACACTTGGAATTTTTACACATATTTTTCATGTTCAGCTTCTGTTTCTTCCATTAATTTCAGCTGTTGCTTGTAACCTTAGGCAGCAATACCTGGAACCCACACAAGGGCAGACAGAAGAGAAATTTAACTGATGCAGCCACTGAACTAAAACAAGTAATAAAATCATAGGATCACGGAACCATTCACATTGCAAGGGACCTTTGGAGGTCTCTAGTCAAACTTCCTTCTCAAAGCAAAGTCAACACCGATTTCAGACAAGTTTGCTCAGGGCTTTTTCTAGTCAGGTCTCTAAAACCTCCAAGGGTGGTGATTTTACAGCCTCTCTGAGAATAAGTATTTAAATATTTTCAAGTACTTAGAAATTTCCCTTTTTAAAGTAAAAATTATCAAAATCGTTTTTAAGAAGGATTTTCACTATCATGTCTATCACTCAGGTTACAACACTGAAATTATAGGCTAACATTTTAAAGCCATAAAACTAAAGTTAAACTTTTGAATTGATGCTAGGACTTAAGTAAGCATACATTCTGTTGTTCAAGGGTTTTTCTTACTTTCTGTTCCTATAAACTTCAGTGGGGTTTATTTGCAAAAAAGTAGCATTTCATGAAATTAACACTTTTTTTTTTCTCTCTCCTTTCCCGACAGTCTCTCTAAATCAGTCCTTGGACCCTTCCTGGGCATAAGAGTATGGACTTCACATGGACTAAATGCCAGCTTCAGAGTTTATCCAGTGTGAATAAGCCATTCCCTTCATGCAGGGAAGATGCTGTGCAAATACATATAATTCACCCTCATGACCATGTCATGCCATGTGGCTGTTTCATAGGCTTCAAGAACTGGTATTCACAGCCAGCACTCACTCTTTGCTGGAATGTCCTGATTACCTCCTAAATTCTTTCTTTTGACACAGCATTTTCTGTAGGATCTTGATTACTCCTTGAAAAGCTAACTGACAAAGTTAGCTGGCCTTTATCTCACAGCCTTTAAGGCAGTCAATGTGGGTTAAGACAAGACTGCTTTGAGGGCCAGCTAGTCTTGCATTTAAATTTGGTTACACATATTTACAAATGTTAGCCATAAAGGACATATGCTTATTCATGGATCCTCTAATGTGGTTAAGACATTCCTAAATCATGACAGATAGTAGGGGGAAAGAAGGGAATCTGAGTATACAAGGATGATACCTGATAACAGCAGTTTGTATCCATATTCCAAAGGAACCATTGCAGTGACACTGTTTTGCTTTATAATTTTGCTATGCCACAGGAAATATGTGATGGATGGTAGCTATTTTTTGCTTCTGCTCTTTCTTGTGCCTGTTTTCCAGAATATGTTTGTGTGTGTGCGTAGAATAGTTTCTGAGCCAAACATCCTAAAAAAATTACAGTCATAAGCCCTGACACAAATGCAACTGGCTCTTTTGAATCAGCCCCTTTGCCCTACTTTTGCTGTTTCAGCCTTACGAGCAGAGGTTTATAGAAAACATACTAAAAGCATTTCATTCTGGTTTTTTATTATTATTATTATTATTATTATTATTATTTGGATTGAAGAAGCTTGCAGCGATTTTTCTTCTCCATGGAAGCAAAACATTAAAAATCATATGAAGAATATATGAGGAGAAGATCAATACTTAGAGCTGAGTTTGCTGTGTTTGGAAATAAGATACTGCATTCAAGCAGGGTAATCTTAGCAGGCAAGATTCTGATCTTGGATATTCTGATACAAAATAGAATTAAATCTGCTGACTCTGACTAAGATAGTTTGTATAAAAGAAATCAAAATGAAATCAAAATCTGGACCCCTATCTGATAACTTCCAAGACATTACAAAGATTAGACAGTTGAAAAGTTGCTCAGAGATTCCTCTTCTAACAAATTAAGATTCCTTATTTCTAACAAGAAGAGTTAACTCTGGAAATCAGAATCAAATGTGTGCATCTTTTACTCTTGCCTTATTAGAGGAGGTCTAAGGTTCTGAGCAGAGAGACAAAGATATTTACCCACCCTTTGAACCAGCAGTCACAATGTCAGCTTCCCACAGCTACAATCTGTGACAATATCCTTTTCAGCTAACGCCTGAAACCTCATTCCTAGTTCACAGTTAAACTCATGTAGTTAGGCCTCACGTTGTTCAAGCAGCAAAGACATTATTTCTGACCCTTGGAATTTGACTTGTACAAAAGCATAAAAGAAACCCAAAGCTGCCTATCTAGCAGCATCTGAAGCGCCATCACTCCTCTGTGAATCTGAATCTTCTGAACGTGTTGTCAAGGTCTCACAAAGGGATGACCATGCTGGTTGGTAATTAAGCCAACACCCAGTCCCACATTGACTAGTAGAACCTGGGAAGAAATAATCATTTTCTAGCATGAGAGAGTTGATGTGCAAATTAGCTGTCAGAATACTCACAGAACCCTTTTTACTAACCGATTCCCATTATTATTTACAATGATGTAAATATTTTTGCTTCAGCTGAAAATTTTACTGGCATTGACTTGATATTTTCTTACAGATCATTAATAAAGATTCTGTATGACACTGGAAGGGGAGTAGATTCCTTGAGAACCCATTATATATAATAAAACATGGTATTTCCCCCTTGATAATAACATTTTGAAATATCTCCACTGAAGCCCTCAGCATGCAACACAGCAGAGGTCCAAATTCAAAAATTCATGTTAGAAGATGCCTGATGAAGCAATGATGATATTATAGTAATAAATGTGACAGGTCGTGGAAAACAAGAAAGGCAAGAACATAGCCAGTGCATTATCCAGTATGTGTCACAAGAACACGCAAATATTCTTAGGAATGCATAAAACTGTGTGTGTTTTCTCCTGTTACATGATTGTTTCCTTTCAGAATCCCATAAATATTAACTGGGATAAAGATAGCAAGATGAGCCTGTGGTCTTTCCAAATACAGTTGTTGTTCTATCAGTGTTGATAGAGAGAGCTCAGAACTACTTTGCAGATGTTGACTTTTCACAGGACTGAGCCCATAAATGGGCACAGCTTGGCTCTAGAAAAGTAACTGTGGGAATGGTAAGTGGGGAGGAAATGGGTCCGCACCACTACTAAGCTGTTGACTCCATTGATATTCCAAGAATGCAATTACATAAGGTATTATCTCAAAGCCAGTTTGGGCCACATTTTCTAAATATCGTTGTACATTTAATGTTTCAGCTTCAATTCCTTAGGGAGAACAAGAAAGTAGAAATTTTCCTATCTAAATACAGTGATGAATAGCTGTTTCTTTGTTTCAATTCAGTAGTTCAGCAGAAAACATGCAATGGAGATAAATAAAAACGTCTACTTCTACGGCATGAAACAATCTCAGGACAGTGTATCAGTGGGCAAATACACACAGCTCTATGGCAATCCATTGACATACATCAGCTCACAGCAGCCAAGGGTTGTGTCCCAACACTTCTTATTTTTATGTTGAGGTCATGAGGGAGACATAGATTTTATTGGCATCTCCTGGTAAAAATTTGTTGCAGTCTAAGACTAAACAAACCAAAGAATCCTCAATGCATGCTTATGAACTGGGTTTTTTTTGGCAAAATAAATAACCTGGAAGCGTCTAAAACAACTGCCTCGCTAAGCCCTCTTGAGCCATGGCTGTTTGATCGGATCTTGTCGGTCCTGTTAAAAGATTTCAGCATGAGAAATATGTAAGACATATTACTCCCAGAAGGCTTTACAAGCACATATCTACAAACCAGACAGGCAGCTGACCCTTCTTTTTCTCCACCTCCCCACCCCCAAAGAAATAGGATTTCTGTAGCAGTATAATATGGACAAATTGATGGTACTAACATAATTGTACAGAATATCAATCATATTAAGACAGACCTTTGCACAATTTTCTGTCTACAGCCACTAAGGTGTCTGCAGAAGAAAATGTCTTGTGATTAAAATTATACACTCCACCGGTCACAGGAGAGATGTCTTCTATTCATCTGCATAGACATTATTTTGCATAGTAGTGTCTCAAATGGCAAAGGAGAAAGCATGTCACATAGGTTTTTATTTAGCCCAAATGCTGTTAAATTATTCAGGACATTTTTAAAATACGAAACAAGATTCAAACAGAAAAAAATATTTAAATTTTAAAACAGGGAACATTTTAAACTCTTTATTTGGATGGAATACATCATTCCAGCACGGCTTTTAGCAGTACAAAGGTCAGAATTCCAACCAGGGCTGAATGGTAAACTAAAGTACATGCATTCAAATTCAAAATAAATGCACCTTAAATAGAAGTGAAAACCTTTAAATAGTTTGTTTCAGTCTTACTAAGTAACTGAAATATTCCACAAGACACTTGATATAAATTCTCCTGAAGCAGTAGTGATGCTAAGGATGAGTTCACACAGCCTGAAGTGGCAATGGAAGTTAGCCCTCTAGTCTGAGCTGGTTTTCTATCTCTCCATAGTCATCAGAGACAGGTGCTTCCAGGTGGTGATTCATTCCTCTTACCTTAAGGGATAAGATACCTTCTGGAGCTGCCTGCTTCCCTCTCTTGACCATAGAAAGAGCCTAGACACTTTTAGTAGTCTAGACTACTTTTTAAATTATTCATTTAAAACTTAGATAACCAAAATTAGCTGATGCAGATCCCATTCTATTTATAGGAAAAGCCACAGTAAAGACAGTAACATGATTTAATATCCATTGACCAGTTTAATTAAAAGTTTAAGCCATCTAGAACATCTAGAACTGATTTTTAAGTGAAATAAGTGAATAACTCATTTTTCCAAATCAGTGGCTAGAGCAAAAAGAGAAACAAGCAAATAAATCCAAATTCCATATTTATTTTAGTTCAATCCAAATGATGACTTTGAATTTTCTACATATCAAAAAAGTTGCTTCAGACTGAACAAACTATTTCATTCGGTCCTAATATTAGAAAGTGTTTGGGGAGAGAGGGAATGTGTTACAGACTGCCTGAGCAAAGGAAAGTAGTGTATGAAGATTTCTACAAACTAGCAGATGTCTCCCACTCACACAAGCTCAAACTCATGTGGGATTTCAACCACCAGTAGATACATCTTCGAGCACATGGCATTGCGGAGACAATCCATAAAGTTCTTATACTGCACTGGTGACAATTTCATAACACAAATGCCAGAGGAATCAACAAAGGGTAATTCTGTACTTTACAACTGCTCATAATCAGGGAAGGACTGGTGGTAAATGTGGTTATAAGTAGCACCTTAGTTTGCAGTGACTCCAGGAAGTTTGAGTTTAAGATTTGGAGGAAAGCTGGGAAGGTAAACTCTGGACTTCAGGAGAACAGACTTTGGCTTAGTTGGGGATCTTCTAGGCTACCACAAAAGGGAAAGGTGCCCATGACAGCTGGATGATTTTTAAAGAAAGCTTGTGGAAAATTCAGGAAAGAGCCATTTCCAACAATAGGAATACCCCATTTTAACAAAGCCCCTCAAAATAAACAAAGCAAAAATACATTTTTCAAGTAAGCTGAATAATAGGAGTGCCTGGAGTATGGATCCCTTCTTCCATACTGAATTCCAGTCTCAAGATACAGTAAGTGATAGACTTGCTGTATTGATTTTAGCTGAACTCCTGGCTCAAATCATTCATTTTTATAATGACACTACTAACATGAAATTGAATCAGTTTGTAGAAACTATGTCAAAGTAGCCCCATGTCAAACTGTCCATGAACTGCACTACAAAGTTTTACATTTGTTGAGTCATTGTTTCCTTTTTGGGTCTTTTTTTTTTTTTTTTTTAACTTCTTCCTCATGGTTGTGTAAAAGACCTGCATGAGTAGAACTGGAAGTGGACTGGACAGGAGATAAAGAAACAATGACCTAAGCCCAATGCTCTGTCAGCTGTGAAGATAAAAAAAAAACAACAACAAAATGAAAAAAAAGAAAAAAGAAACAGAATTGTCTTATCTCCAAATCTATTTACACAACAACAACTTTCATGTTAAAAAGGCAAAAAAACTTCAAACAAAAGTGTGATTTTATAGATGATTGGTGTTCTTTAACACAAACTCATAAAACATTGTGGTAAGTATCTTTCTCTGACAGGAGAGCAGATAAAAAATGAAAGCATGTACATTTTGCAATCCCGTATTGACTGTGAAAAGCCTTAACATTTCTAGTTCTGAAGTGTGATCATTCATGTCTTGTTCATGTGTACTACTCAAAGAACCTCAGCACTTCTGAATGCATTTAACCTCAGTCTTAAAGCCCTTTTTCCTTTCATAATTGCATTAGAAGTGGTTCAAAGAGATGTAGCTATTCTTAGCTGAAGAGCATGTTATCAGTTGCCTGATGAAACAGCAATTAATGATGGTTCTGTTCAGTCCTTGATGGTAGAAGAGGGCCCTGCTCTAATTTACATTAATATTAGCTAATAAAAACTCCAGTGAAGTCACAGAAGTTAGTCTGGTATAAATCAGGCATCACCTCTGTAAATAGGAACAAAAGAGATTTTCACTTTCAAGCTAAAGAAAGGTGATACACTGTTTAGACTGATTTCCTATGAAATACTATTACTGTTCTTGGAAGGTTAATTATCAGATTCCTTGAATTGACTTGAATTTAGTCAACTTCTTCAGTAAGGAGAAAAAAGTTAAGACGTTTTAAGAAATTATTGAAACAAACTAATGTTTTGGCAGATACTTTAGCCTAAAAGTTTCATAACCCATCCAGCAGCTAAAGAAGTATGTTGAGAACAAAAACATCTTCCAGAGACAAATATAGAATCAAAGGCACGAACCTTTGAAGAAAGTCACAGAACTTGTGAAGATCTGATGAGAACTGGCTTAGGCAGAGCCAAAGTAATCACGGAGAAGAAAAAGCTTCATTGTTTGGAGCCCCTTTTTCAAATATCGATGCCTACAATGAGGTGCTTAGTTTTCTAACTGTGACATGTTTTCTAACTGGCACATGAACCTGAGAAGATTACTTAAACTCTCTGTGTTTTCGTGCACCCAAGAAATACACTAAATATCAGAGCATAAGAGAAGAGAGAACTGGAGATCATTTAGTCCAACATACTGCTCAAAGCAGACTAACTTCAAAGTTGGATCAGAACCAAAAGACAAATGAATCCAGAGTAACACCAGCATTCCAGCGCATTTCTGGAGGAGGATTCATGGCCTTACAATAGATTTAAAATGTGGGCACACTATCAAGTTATCATCAGATGAGGTTCTTATGCATTGGTTCCCCTACATTTTCTGCCAGTCTTACCCCGTGACAAATATGAAGTAGGTTAGCAGTCACTCAAAGCAGAAGAAGCTGCTTCTCATTAGCAGAGTGTGCACACAAACACTCTGAGACAGCTGAATAGCTGAATACTTTATTACACAGTAGATGGCACGTGATAAACTCATGTGCTAGCTAACCTCACAAGAATCCACTTGCCCAGATTCTGTTGTTGACCTGTCTAAAATAGGCACAAGTTCTGAGTTTCCTTTTCCTTCAGTCCAGAAGTCTGTAAAGTCTTTGGAACAACTCTGCTATCCTAATCCTGAAAGAGTCATTCTAATCCTTCAGCACAGACTGCCAGTCTAATCAAGGGAGTTGGTTACATCTTACTGCTAATATCCTACTAGGTATATACTAATTTGAGGTCCTTAGCTTCATTTTCCACGTTAACATGAACAAAAAGAAAATCCTTGCTGCATTTCATTCATCACATAAAAGACATAGCAAATATAAAATGTTATATGGTCACATAGTCTTGTGTATGCTAACCCCTGCTACACTTTGAAATTAGGGTTTAATCTAGTATTCACTGTAGAGGTCAGCCTGTTTTCTAGTCTTCTCTGAAAAATTCTTACGTCCAAGTTTACTCCAAATTCTGATTATTCTTCTACAGCCAGGAGACCAATTTGTTGCAACCAAATGGACATCACAGCTGTATTTTAGCTAAAATACTCAATGCAAGAGATTTCATGACCTCTACCTGGTATATAATCTGTGTCATTTGGAAACACAAACAAAATGCAAGTTAACTGTTTGGTACCCAATCATTCACCTAGAAACTTTTCCAAAGATCAAGAAGCCAATGAAATTTGTAAGTTTCAGGATAAACTAAAGCTAACATTTTCTACAAGGCAGGAAATACAGTGAGGAAGAGAGAAATACCTGCCTATATTACAAATCCCTCTTTCAATAGAAGGCATGGAATTAAACTGGATAACATTGTTACTCATAACTTTCTTTTAAAATGTTGTTGGAGGCTCAGATAGTAATTGTAGTCAGATTCAAAGAAGTAAATCTGATTTCAAGGGACCTAAAAATATATATTTTAGCCTTCAGATGGCCTTTAATTACAGATCATTTGGAAATGTATTGAGATCTTTGGGAACCCATACTTTGACACATTAATTTCAAGGAACTTCCAGAATACAACAAGGTTCTTGAGATTTAGACCCTAAGTTTTTTGACATCTATTCTTTATGCAACCACACCTTCCCTTGCTGAGGTATATGAACACTTTCAACAGAAGTCTCTTCTAAACTGGAATTTCTACATGTACCTACAGTACAAACATTGATTTGATATGCTGTGCGCTTGTCATAAAACAAGCAGTATCCTTTAGACAGCATTCCAACATTAGCTAGTTGTGAAGTAGGATAAATTTTCTATGAAATAGTACAGGTAAAATATAGCTACGAATAGCTCCAAACTCATTTTGTTATCCTCACTCAAATCCCTCCTTTAGTTTCTTCTCCTCTTTAATAAGATAGTGATTGGACTGCTGGAGCACTGAGTATCTATCAGTTTGACCAACTGTATTGTTCTTGCTGACTGAGGTTTTCAGCCATCTCTTGGTTTATGTAAGACTTTAGGGACATGGACCATTTTCCTGCTTGAAGTTCATGAAGAACCTGGAAGAGTAGATTCTTGAACCATAATTAGGGTATAAATGCACAGTATGCAAATAATTTAATTAAAATACAGCCACGAAGGTATGCCTTCAAGCTTCACATGCTCACAGCTACTGAAACTGAAGTCTGATAGGCATGCTAAAACCTGGGATGCTTGTCTCAATCTGCCTCTTGAGCTAGTAAATTGGACATGTAAATCTCTTACACGACAACTTCCGCGCAGAGGCATCATAGTCTTACCGTATATTATTTAGGACCAGGCTAAGTATGTTCCATCCATGATGCACATTACTGCTTCTGTGGGCAATTTTACCTCCCAAATAAATTTCCTCATTTTTCCTGTCACCTACACTGGTGACAGGTCCAAGACCAATCTCCTCTAATGAAATGAGAGTTGTCCTCATCACAGGAGCTCAAAGAGCTTTAAGCAACCTCCAACACTACAGAAATCAGCCTAGACTCAGTCAGTGATCATTGTTACAGCCTCTGCAAATCTACAGCCTTGGACTCCACATCAACTATCCAAGCCCATCAGTAGCAAGGCTTATTCATTAAACAAATACTATGAACACACAGTGAGATACTGTACAAGAAGAAGAAAGAAACAGATATCATAAAAATAGTTCCCCACCCCAAATTAACATGATTCTATTAACCTTGCCTTACATATATTTGAACAAGTAAATTAATTGCTACCTTCAAAGTAAATCCCCTGCTAAAAGTTTACAAAGAACTGTTTTGTCCATAAAATAATAGATTTTTGGAAATGAGAGTTAGATAATTCTCTAGCATTGAAAACAAAGTTAGAAAAGAATCTCAGTTGGGATTCAGATGATGAAAAGGGCCCAGATGGATAAATTCTTAAAGAATTCAATATTGTATTTTGATTTACACTAGTTTCTGTTTAAAAAGCTATGCCAGGAAAAAGGGCATGCTACTAAGATTCTGCTTTTGCTATCAAAATACATTTTGCAGTTTCAAAGGGCATTGCAGTCATATGCCTAATTCAGTTAACGCCGGGACTGAGAACATGCTAAGATTTCTACATGAGGCATATTCTTTTATAAGCTAGTTCTTCTTTCCACATTTTTGATCAAGTCGTGTTCAGTAGTTGATGAAGTTAGCTTTTCCTCCCATTTTGTTTGGAATTCATTCCTCACTTTGTGAATTCATCATAATCCCTCATAGATATTTAAACTCATTTAAATTGTTTTGGTAGCCATCACTTGTTCAGAAGAGTAACATAGCTATTTAACAGAGCACTTCTCTCCAGTAATCGATGAGAAAAAAGTCATATCTAGTTAGTACTTATTAATAAGTATTCAGGCTGTCAGTTATCCAAGGAAATGATTGAAACCCCCCCTCCCCCCCCCACGCAAATGAAAATGTTCCCAAGCACCACACCACAGAAACTTTAATAATTATATAGGACCAGAAGCCATTTTAACTATCATCCAAAAGGCTGAAAAACTCATTACCCAGCCTGACTCCCAAAAATGGAGCACTGCTGACTCAGAAGAGTATCACTTCTTCCGTACTTGAAGGAGTACATCTCCTAAACACTTCTCAGCCCCCCATTGCTGCCAGCATTCTTTTTACACGGACAACCATCATTTTATGCCCCAAACCATCCCTGGGCAATGAAGTACGTAGCTATCTTTAGGTGCCAGTTTCTCAAGAGCTTCCTAGACTGACATAGTGTCTGTCTGTCTGTCTGGGACAGTTTTGGTTAACAAAACTTTAAGGCTGCCCTGTCTTTGTTTCTACCAAATTTTTATTTTCATATTCATTTTTTCCTCTCTCCAGTGATTAAGGAAAAGAAACATTTTAATCATTTATGAACTTGAGACCTGGCCTAAACAAATGCTTGGGCTGCATGACTTCTAGATGTATCTCATTAATGTCTTATCTTTTGCATAATCTAACTGAATGCCCAAAGTAAAAGTTGTTTCAATGACGCTTGTTACAGTTTCTTTGCTTAAACAATATCTTTTGCCTCCAGTGAGCTGCTGCAGCATTTTTCCTACACCAAAGTCAGCCAAGGTGACTCTCAGGCTTAAGCAGGCAGCTGCTGTATGACCCAGTACTGCAGAGCTTGGTCCTTACACAAACCTTCCCCCAGGCATCTATGTCACCTCACTGCAAGCTCATCCCCAAGCAGTCTGAGTAGAATTCACAGACAAAGAAGTTCACTTGATTTCCACATCATGGAAAGAGTGTAAATGCAAGGAAAAAGGATGTTATGTTGACCAAATGAATGTCCAGCCTTTCTCTTCTTTACAGAAGAGGAGTTGGGACTTAAAACAGCTTTCTTTTCTGGAAGATTTGTGTGCACTTTCTCCCTCAGTAATCTATATTATATATCACAGTATGAGTGAATTGTACAAGTAGGTTACATTTAATGAGAAAAAGTACTACTCTTTTTAATCTAAAGATAGCAGAAACTAGGATGGCACCAAAAATAGTCCTTCTGATCACATTGGCTGCCTTTACATTGGTTTTGGACAATGCATTCAAAAAGTAACACCCACCTTACCTCCATCATTAGGAAAACTTCACTAAAATAACCTCAATAGTACATGCTTAAAAGTTTCTGGCCTTCAATAAAAAAGTAAAGCTGAAAGTTGCTAAAGTAAAAATGTGCTGATCTGCCCATTATTAAGCTGAGTCGTAATCTCTGAAAATATCTCTACAAGATATAGGGTCCTGTTCAGTATTTAATCCTGGTACTCTCTCATGAAAGCTAAGATAATTGTGCAACTTACTTTCCCCAGATCTGACTGTGTCCTATAGGCTGTACTATTGTATCTCACTCTTTTATATTTTTTTGGCTGCCAGACAAGGAAGATAATTGCATAGAGCTGGAGATACGTGACTGTCCAGTCATTGGAGGGGGGAGGGCAGGTGTTCCTGGCTTGTATCACAAACTAAAATTCAGGAGGAAAGAGAGTGAGGAAAATAATTTTTATCATATGTGATTTATTTCCCTTTTCAATGCATGGGAAAACTGTATCTATTTGTTCCTTTTTTCTTTTTACAGCCTCCTATTTGCATTTTAATTTTTCTGAAAATATAATCCAGATTATCTCTCATTATTAATCCTGTTTGTGCTACTGATGTAGCATGGAGCAAACAAATTCTGGCTGCAGCTGACCACATCTAATATTCAACACTCATATCCCTCCTGCCGAGAGGTTGGCATTAAAATCCAGGTATCCTTCTCTAACAGCTCCCCTCATAACAAGCACACAAGGTATAAAGAGGACTATGGCTGGTCAATTATTGTTCCCCACACTCACGTCCTCACTGCAAATTAGAGACGTGGTATCTGACAGACTATGTCTGAAATAGCTTTAAATTGTAGATTCTTGGACTGAGTACACTTTCCTTTGGGTTACTGACCTTAAAACCAGGGACTGGGCTGGGCTGCAAGGAGCTACAGGATATACTTCTTTTTATACTTCCTTTTTTTTTTTTTAATATAGCTAATATTTTGTTCTTAGCTTTCTTCTTTAAAGAGTTTCCAGTTCTTATGTTCTGAAAAACACATAAAAACATGAGTCAATGTAATCTGTCAACCCTCTCTGCCATGGTCTGCAGGCAGCCTAGAAGAGAGAGATCTCAGAAGTGTGAGCTGCCTCATTTATCTCAATGTGAAATTGTTGCAGAGCAGCTAAAACTGTGGAGGTTAAAGATAGATTTGCACAGAGAGACTGACAGTGGAAGCCAATGACAATCCACACAGGGAATATTATGAGGAATATTGAATTACACAACCCTTTATTACATAAAACAATATTACAACTATTATAGTTAATTTTACAACTGTTTTAAAAATACACAGAACTTTAATAATAGTGCAAAACCACCACTGTTGCAGCCATCAGTGACTCAGTGTGGCCGCACAAGTGATGACCGGCAGAGGGTAACCACTCAGATGGTGACAGTCAAACATCACCGATTTGGGGGTACTCTCTCATTGATCCAGCCCAGAGTCCACGTGCGTAGCTTCACTGCCTCAGGCACACAAAGAAAGCAGGTTCCTCCTCTTCTCTCCAGCTGGCAGCCGGATCTGCTGATGGGTTTCCTCTCAGGTCTTTGGAGGAGTGTTCCCAAACTTGGTCTGCCACAGCTTGTGCTTATATCAGTGATCTCTGGTCTAGATATCACATGGGTCACCCAATCAGATATTTCTTCATCCATCTTGCCATGATTTTATCTATCAGCAACAGCCTCTGGCAGACCATGCCTTTCTACAGCTAGCTTCTACCTATCACCTGAAAGGTCAACAATTAGTTTCATTTTTTTATACCAATCACCTTACAGCTCAGTTAGTTTCCTTTGTATATAACAATCAACTTAAAACTCAACAGTTTCCTTCTTATATCAACAAACTTAGAGTTACAGTTTGCACACTGTTTGACTTCAGGCATCAAGGAAAGATCATGTAGATTCACCCATAGGAATTAACTCAGATGCTCCATGATGACAACTGACTTGTCACTACTTTATTTGATAAAGAGCAAGAGGCAGAACCACAGATCTGCTTAGCAAGCTGTAACTGATGTCCGTTTTCATGTTGTAGGCACTAAGCATTGGGGTGACATACAAGGAAGACATTTTCCCTGAAATTTATCTTTTGCTTGAAAGCAGAGGTGAAAGATTTTAGGAAAGCTCTCAGTAGCTTCCAAAACCTAAGCCACTTTCCTCATGGACATTCAAAAATTAAAATGCACCCAAATGCACTTCTTCTCCTGACTGTGAAATGCGTTGAAAATGAAAACATAAAGGCTACTATTCAGATTATTACCTCTCATGTTCTTGCTTTTTTGTCAGAGGGAAGAGACTTTCTACTACAACAAAGGAGAATAAAGCTCAACACTTAAAGCCAGTTCAAGAAGTTCATATCACCTATGTCTCATCCACAGTAAACCATCCAGTTGCATTCATAATACTGTAAAGACACAAATTAAGCTGACATTGCTGGCACATCTCACTGATCTTTTGCAGTTCTGCTCACATATCGATCTCTGCTGGAGTTTCAGTGACATGACATTTCCCTGCAGGATCAGTAATGGTGTCTGCATAGGTGTCTGTGTACAAGCAACATTCAGCTCCATTCAGCTCTCAGATAGTACCCTACAAAGCTACATGAATTTAAAGCAAAGAGATCTGTTAGGTGAGAAGCAAATAGGAAACATCATAATGACAGAGATAAAGATTCTTTAGAGAACTAAGTAGGGGGGGCTGTTAGCTGGGAATGTTCTTGGGTGGCACAATTAACTCTTTTCAGACAGGAACCTACAGGAAAAAGTATTTTAATATCTTAAAAGATGCTGGGATAAGGGGCAGTTTCTCGGTAGATGCAAAGGGCAGATACCAATAGACATAATAATAAGCATACTGTAATGGAAAATGGGGTAGAAACTGCAGCTGGCAGCCCTATGTAGGCTGTACCTTTAAAGTTTTGGCTAGGAAAAGCTGGGTTTAGTTCACTTTGACCACCCCATCAATTTCCAAGAGAAACGGGTTTTCAGACTGATTTTGACCTCTCAGATAAATAAATGGTGGAGGAGGAGGATCAGGAGGGTACTGTACCTTGGAGAACCAGTTTAAGATTGGAGGGATCACAGGATGTAAAAGAAATGGTGGGCTCAGCTGCAACTTTGCTGGGAGTGGCAGGGTCTGGAACAACACTGACTGAGTAGTGCTACTGTCAGATGAGGTCTGACTTTTCCGACTTACTTTTCAGGTCCTGTCTCCCAGTCATCCACCTCACACATCCTCATTTGTTCTTGCACTCTTTTAAAGGTAAACAGCTAGGTCCTTCCTTCACAAAAACCTCACTGTTGCTCTGGGGACGGCTGACTCCAGAGACCTCTCTTACAGGCAGTATAGAAAATACCCAAGCAGTTTAGGTTCATCCACACCACACAGTACTGCAATTCTATCCCGGAAAGCCTTGTTCCCTCAGACGTCTGCACAGCCTTTCCACATACAGCACATACTGACAGTGCTATGCTGCAAAATGGTGAGCTTTGAAGCTATGGCAAAGCACTCACTTACTTTCAGGCTCTTTGAGCTGAAAAACATGACATTCTGATAACTATTTCTTAGAGCCACACAGTTGACATTTGGGACTCAGAAGAGACTTGTGCCAAGTACTACACACTGTGTATACGGCCAATTCTCTCTGCAGAAAGCTAGCACTGTGGAGTGTGGTTTGATGCTACTCTGCATCCCCTGGCTTGGAAACTAGGAATTACCCATTGGAATAGATGTTTAACAGTGTAGTTGTCACCTCTAAAGACCTGGTGCAAAAGTTCCTCTGAAGTCAACATTAGCAGCAGACATTTCAAGATAATGTCCCTTCCAACCTGAATTATTCTATGATTCTGAGAATACCTTTCGGTTGAACATATACTGCAACTAGAAGAATAAAACATGATATATATTATAGACTACAGGAAAGATAGAGTATGAAAAGAAACACGTCAGGTACTATTTTTATCCCATCACAAGTCACTCTTTTATGGATTTTGGGAAGGAGGAATATTAAAAGAAGGAGGAAATGTTATGCATACAGAAGAGGTAAAGTGAAAACAAGTCATAAGAACCTTTCCAAGCCTTCTCTTCCAAGGGACAAAACTGAATTCTGCCACCTACACAGAGCAGGGACCAAAGCCACATGTTCCCACCAAAAGAAAAGCAGAAGGAATCATGTCAAAGCAGTGACAGAGACGCTTGCTCTGTTGCCCTCTAGGCAAGGGGAAGAGCTAGGGGAAGGAAGACACAATGGCTCTAAATAGAAAGACTCTCTGTCCCAGTCCTCAAAAGTCCCTGCACCACAAGCTTTGACCCTTGCCCAGTAACAACAGCAGCAGCCATCTGCACCTAGACAACATGTGCAGTGGAGCTAATACTGTTTTGATGTCCTTATCATTCTGCTGTCATAAGCAACTGCCAACTTCGCCTCCACCAAGAGCTGCCCAGATGCTGGGCAGGGCTGAACAGGCTGAACATAATGAACAGGACCCCAGAAAGCACAGAGACCCAGCACTGCCAACCAGGTCATCAGCCCTTTGCCCCTGGAATCAATAAGGATAAATAGTCACAAGTGCCAGATTTGGCCACGATGACAACATACAGACAATACAAAACCGGGAGGAGTGGCTGATGGACTGGATGGGTGTGCTACCATTCAGAGGGATCTCGACAGATTGGAGAAGTGGGCAGAGAGGAACCTCTTAAGTTCAGCAAAGGGAATGACAAGTCCTGCACCTGGGGAGAAACAACCCCAGCCACCAGGGCAGGCTGGGGACAGACTGGCTGGAAAGCAGCTTTGCAGAGAAGGACCTGGGGTTCCTGGTGGGCAACAAGTTGAACATGCATGAACAAGCAATGTGCCTTTGCAGCAAAGAAGGCCAACAGCATCTTGGGCTGCATTAGGAAGAGTGTTGGCAGCAGGTAGAGGGGAGGTGATCTTTCCTCTCAGCACTGGTGAGGCCACATCTGGAGTGCTGTGTCCAGTTACAGGCTTCCCAGTACAAGAAAAACATGGACATGAGCAAGTGCAGTAAAGGGCCAGGAAGATGATTAAGGGATCAGATCATCTGTCATATGAAAGAGCTGGGATTGTTTAGCCTGTAGAAGAGAAGGCTCAGGGGGATCTTATCAATGTGTATAAATACCTCATGGGGTAGATGGATTCTTCTCTGTGGTGCCCAGTGAAAGAACAAGAGTCAATTGGCACAAACTGAAGTACTGAAAATTCCATTTAAACATAGGAAAAAAACACTTTTACTGTGAGAGTGATCAAACTGTGGAACAAGTTACCCAAAGAAATTGTGGAGTCTCCATTCAGCTCTAGCTGACCCTGCTTTAAGCAGCAGAGTTGGACAGATGATGTCCAGAGGTCCCTTCCAACTTCAGCAATTCTGTGATTCTGTGATTCAATATCTCACAAGTCACAGCTGATAAAAGCACTCAGAGGACTGTTAAGCAGAGAGGGGAAAGAAAAACTAGGACTTTCATCACAAGGGTAAAATCCATTTTACTGTGTCAAGTTTATAAATTTGAAAGGGAGAGGAAGGCATTTTGGAAAGTACAGGCCACACAAAAGGATAAACAAATATATTTGTCACTGAATAAAATGAAAAAAAACAACAACAATGATTTCAGGGTTTTTCCACAGCAGGCAAAACAAACTAAGTTATGTATTTCAAGCATACAACTTCACCATCTTCCTCAGCAACTAACCCATTAAATATGCCTCTTTGGATTACCTTTGTCATTCAATTTCCAGTAATGTCCAAGGCCAGAAACCCTCCTGTGTTGAAACCATTGTTGAGGGCCTCAAGCTGTGATATAAAGTGAACTGTCTGTCTCCCAAATATCCCATAAATTCTCCCAAGTGCTTAACCTGAGAAATGTGATGACCTGTTTCTCTGCCCTAAATCATCCCTTTTCTCTCCTCTCCTTAAGCTGAGCATATCATCTCATTCCATACCAACAGAAATTCCTTCCTTCTTCCATATACTATTCTCAGAAAAACATACTTAACTACTCAAGAGAATAAAAATTCCAACATATTCCTTTGTCATTTTTTTGCAGGTAATTGTCTTGCAATTACCAATTGTATAAGCTATTTTAGAGGTCAGAGAAGAAACTTATTTATAGTTACTGTTTTAAACCTTCAAAACTGCCTCTTCAAAGTATCTAATTCTTCAAGTTCAGAAAGCCTTCAAAAGTCAGCAGTGGGACATCAGTTAAAGTGTCACAGGTTTAAGTGTCACAGGTTTGTCTTCTGCAAATAATTACTTATTTATAAAAATGTCCATAAATTTATGCTTAAGAGCAAACATCAATGAAGGACTCACTTTTAATTCCCATTATCACTCTCCATGGACACAAATCCAGAAAAGGTGGAGCTTCACTGCATGCTCTGAAGGATGCTTTGTATCTGCAGGGTCAGTGAAAGAAACAGGTATAAGATCTAAGGTCTCGGTAGAGAGCACACCTGCCTGATGCCTTATGAACTTCAGGAGATGGACCCCTCCACGTACAGTGCGGACACACACAAAGATATGGATCTTTCCACTGGGCAGCACGTGAGATCCAACAGAGGATACATGAAGAGAAACAATTGGTGCTAAGAGCCAGCAATCACACACATACTTATCAGAGGGCACTTGCTTCAGAGTAGTGCAAGCCTGGTCCTGTGAACAGAAGGCCCATTAGCAGTTGGAGTGCATTTGGGGCAATCGTGGAGCACATCTTGTGGCCTATTTTCACCCAAAAGAAACGCAGTTTGTTCCCTTCAAAACTACTCCGTTGTGTGAATCAAAGGGCAGGAAAAGGGAGTGAATACAATTTTCTTCAAAAGCTCCCTTGAAGATAACATGCACTCTTGAGTTATAACTACACTGTATCTACTTGGTGGCTCACCCTGTGATTTATGTGTTTTTTTAGCCAAAACCTCTGCCAGTCAGTTGCAAAATTGAAAAGCCTGTGCTGTGAATTCATGTCCACACAGCTGTATGGGTGTGGGGGCAAAATCTCATGTCTCATTTTAAACTGGCACAGATGAAGTCTAGACTCACTGCTATCTACTGCAGTGAGACACAGAGAACCTGTGAAAATCATGTTGTCTGGCATCTAGAATGGTGCCCCACTCTTTGGATTGCTCTCTACAGATGAGCATGCCTTACCTTACTGTGCTAATTAGGAAATTTCTACCTATTCTATCTGGTGTAATTTAGAAACAGAACAAAATATCAGTGTTGTCAATGTACAGAACACTGCTTGCCTTGTGCAGGAGCAGCATTATTCCCATTTCACTGAGACAGTCTACCAAGGTCAGTATTTTTCAGACAATAATAAATTCATTTTAAAAAAGGAGTTTCCTAGTGATCCAAAAAGTAAAAAGAAAAAAGAGACTCCACGGTCCAGAAAACAAAAAAGTTATTTTCGTAACATTTTTTAAAAACAATACAATTTCTTAGTTTGGAACGTCATTTCCTATTTTATAAACATAACCTTGTGAAATTTTGTTTCAAGCCATTCTATTTCAAAAACTGATGTCAGTTAAAACAATAAAATTAAGTATAGCATACACCAGTGTACGATACATTTTATTTTGAGTCAAAGGAATTCATTGGTGGGAAGGGTTCTACACCAGAGAAAAGTGTGATGCTTCCACAACAAGGTCTCCACATTGCTTTCAGGAGGTTTCCAGCCCATCTTTTTGTCACACCATTCCCTGCTCCTTGACAACACAGGCTGGACTTACACCAGAGATGCGAAGGGAGTCCAATACTCTATGTCTTCAGTCTTCAGGAATGCAGTTCGCCTTGCTCTACAGCTTTCCAGGAAAGCAGATTTGGGAGGAACAGGGAGAAAACTCCCAGACGGCAGTCACAGCTCTAGTAGAGGGACCAACAGGGTTTACAGAGAATGGCAATGAGGCACATGACAGAAGCATCCCACTTTGCTTCAGTAAGTTCAGCTACGATTGACCAGTACTTGTCCAAACGGCAGAATGTCCCATACTGTCCAAGGGAGTCAGCGAAAGCAAGTCTAAGCTTTTATACAGAGTTTAAAAAGCACCTTTCAGGAGCCCGGCAACACTCTTTGTTCCATTTCTACACTGCACTGCCTGAGCAGCCCACTATGGGAGTGACTTCCAACAGCATTTGTCTTTCGGAGCATCGGCATGTTACGAACATTTTTTTTAAATGCTGTGAAGATCTAAAAATAGATGTATGTCCCCAGCTACAGAAAGAAATCATTTACCCCTTAGGATTTTTTTTTTTTTTCAAAAGTGAGTAGATATTTAGAATTAAAATCTGAGCCCAGGCTTCTTTGGTTGCTAGGCACCTTCAAATAGATGAGAAAGTACTGCTGAAACACCAACACCTCAAGAATACCAGAGGTAAATCTCTCTTCATTCCTCTATTTACTAGTAGTACAGAAGAATTTACATTATTCCATATAAAACTTTCCATATAACCTAAGAGCTGAGATAGACATTGTGCCCTCTGACCCAAGAGTAACTCAAACTTTTCATAGAAAAACTGTTTTGGGGTTGAGATATAAAATCACACAACCATTACTGTATCTCTTTTTCTTTTTTTTTTAAGAACTCGATGCTATGAAGAAAAAAAAAGCATAATTTTAAGAAATATATTACTCTGTCTTAGCCAGTATTTGGTCAGTGCATGGCCAGAAAGTGAAAAATTCACGTTGAGCATGACCCTACTGTAAAATTCTACATTTTTGCATTCCCAAAAGGACAAAACAGTAGCACACAGACATTAATGTTTGCCACAAAAAAAAACTACAACCCCATAGTTTTGCTGCTGAAAATGCAGTCACCCTCGTCCTCTCCTCTTGCTTGTAGCAGTTGTATCAAACCTTTATTCAAGCCAAATATCATTTCCCTTATCTGTGTTGACTTCAGTACCCAAGTATCTCCTTTAAGAGTAATAGATTACTCAGCACAAGAAAATTTTGCAGAATATGGTCATTGTATTGTAAATTCTTGGAGGAGAAATGTTACTTCTGAAGCATGACCATTACTCCTTCAAAATAGTCTTCACTGAGAAATTCCAATCTACATGTGCCATAATTCTGCACTTAGTCCATGTTTTCTATATCGGAGCTGCTCTGTTATTTTTTTCAACAAAAAGTTTTCACTGGAAAATTCCAATTTATAAATACAGAAGCACTTCATAGAAAACTCCCGGTCTCTGAAAATTTCTGAAAGGCCAGTCAGGGCTGAGTTTTAGTTTATGGTAGATATCAGGGATAAAGAACTCAGGAAACACATCTTAAGGCAGGCCAAAAAGCCATTAAGAGCTATTAAACACAAAAAAAAACTATTTTTGGCTGAGGAAGTCTATGCACTGCAGATTACTGAAAACACTGAAGTGGTATCACTATATGTGTCCTATTCCTACACTTTTCCTTTGGCAACTGCTATTGACTGCTGTTGGAGGCAACATATTGGCCATGCTTATGTTCAGTAATCCAGAGGACGAGGCATTCAGCCAGAAGGTAAAATAATTAGGTTCAGATGCCTGACTTGAATCAGCATCTGGCCAGCCTCTGGTCTTACCTAGCCTGCTTGAATTGTTTTTTCCATGTTTTTTCACAAAATAACTCATGTGTCTTGCACTGAAAGAGAATAAAACAAATCACAGAGAATAAAGGAAAAAATACTTGACTCCAACTTTTGTAAGATAGGAGTATGCTAAAGATACTGGACCAGATGCTGATCCTGGTAAAATCTTTGGCCAAAGTGAAAAGTCCTTTCTCCTGGTAGCCGCCATTTTCATACTACAAAGCAATTACATTTCACCAGGATAAGGAACATAGTTTATCCAGGTGGGAGCAAAACAGGCCAATATTAACAAATTATACTTGATACATTATACTTTCACTCATGAAGGAAGATGCCATTCAGCAAGGAAAAGGGTACTGGAAATTTATGGAAGTTTTAGATCCCTCTGTTACAGGAGTGCAAAGCTGATAAGATGGGCTGAACTTCAGAAATTCTTTTTCTGAGTTGGTCAATTAAAACATATATGCAAAAGAGTATCAATATATAGAAAAGAAAGGCTATTCTTTTAAGCAAATTTCTTCTGCATGTCAGCAATACTTTGTGTTGTACTTAAATTCATGGCTTGAAATTATTCAGGGAATAGTTAAATAATGCAATGTATCAAATCCATTTTAAAATGAACTGCATTCTCGACTTCCCAGACACTGCAAATTATTCTCAGCTGTAATTTCAATAGGCAAATGTTAATTTACCTAACCCATATTTTATGAATATGTATTGACTAATTGTAAGTCCATGGTTCAGGGTAAATAAATACATGATTTATATTCAGGAAAGTCACACAATCAATTTTCAATCTACTGCCTCAAATACAGTATCAGACTGTGACAGGTTTATTTGCATTGACATGAGATGTCATAGTTTTGTGAACTGCAAAATGTAAATCTGAAACATTATTCAATAGCCACTAGCAGATTATGCCCAGCAATAATATCCACAGCAAAACCTCAAAATGTCAATGGCCTGTCTGCTGCTACTTAATGACAGACTGAACAAAACTCCAATCTAAATAGGCCAATCTTCACTTAGGTATCAGTCATGATGGCAATTTCGTTTCCCATGATGACTCCTAACACTTCCTCTCCTGACCTACCCAGAGAGGGAGGAGCATTTCTGCCATTATATAACGGGAAAAAAGGATGTTATCATGCCCTCTGTGTGCTTGAACTTGGCCTTTCAGATCACCGTCATTGTTAAGAGCAGTTAATCAAGCTTTCACACTGGTGCATAAGGTCTGTCCTGCCTCTTTTTGAGTGCTATGGCTCATCTTTAGAAAGACTCACTGTGTCAGGGCCCTTATTGCTAATAGGGCATCAAAATCACCGGCTTCTGTGTACACTCTGTTCACTACCATTAATGTTTTTTCAATCAATTTGAACATGTTTAAATAACATTCTCCAATTAAACACTTTGAGGTACCCTTAACCTTCTCTATCCAGCTATCTTGGGATTCACTTTCTGTCTCCAAAACAAGATTGCCACACTGAGAAAAAACAGCCCAAGAGAATCCTCTGGATGCTTTGCGGGGGTATGCTTCAAAGCCCTGTAAAGAACTACATTTATCAATTTCCACATATTTCTATGTTCTCTGGATCTACATTTCATTTTTTGCTCCTCCTGCTCCTCAATGTGCCCCTAAAGGATGACTGAACTGTGGCCTGGGTTTGCATTTTCACAGATTGAAAATAGGCAGTTTTCCTTGTGGTAAAAATAAATATTAGGAATATTTAACAGGAAATATTCGTGTCTGGTTACTAATTTTAGAGTGTTTTTTTCTTCCTGTCTATTTTTCACAGCTCCATAAGAAAATAAAGGCATTTCCTTGCATGTAGAAAATGAACCAGATCACCTTTCAAGGCATGGTCATATGTGAGTCAGAGTCATGTGTGAATCAAGTAGGGGAACTCAATTGTCTAAAAAGAGACTCCTAGTGCTATTGTGGGTGCTCCACATGCTCTCCAGATGCTTCTCCAGGGTACGAGTTACCCAGAGACCCTCTGTCATGTCTGCCAGCCCCACATGGATGTCCCAGATTTGTCAGGTGGCCCTAAACGTCTCTATATAGAGAGCAAAACCATATCATCATTCATAAAAATCAAGAGAAAGCTAAAATCTATGAAACTGGTGGAACAGATGGAGCAGGGAAGAAACAGTTAAATTTAGCAAATACTGTAAGTAGTTTGTTCAGCTACAGCAGGAAAGGTATCTCACGACAATTATTCTGATTCACTCAATAAGTATTTTCTTACCAGCAGCTTTAGAGCTACTTAATGATGTCATTATACCTGCAAGACCACCTGTTAAAGAAGGGTGAATACAATGAAAGTGATGAGGTGGTGGAATGAGCTGAGGAAGATACATTCATTAGAGACACAAGAAGGCAGCTGGTTTTATTGGATGTAAAGAGCAGGTTGGGGAGCCTTGTTAAAAGTTACGCAGTCTCCTGAAAGAATAACTTAACAAAAGAGCAAAAAGTTTGGTGTTGTGGAAAAGGATTGACAATTACAGGCATCTTTTAATTGTATTTAGATTAACCAAGATACAAACCAAAGATTAAATCACAGTTTTAATCGGTACTAAGAAAAGATTCATTAAAAAAAGCTTCCGGTTTCATCTGTTGTGATGGTGTAGGGTTCAGTTAACAGTTTGAATGGAGTCTGCAGGCTGGAGTTAATGATTTGCATTAGCATTTCAGATGGGTTTCCATGTAAATATCAGCTCTTTCGTGTTCTATGGACATAGACAAAAAGTAAGTTAAACGCTTGAACTTCTTTATAGGATCCCAGATTACTTCATCCAATAGGTAGCCAACAGCACAGGGATTGAATGACACCAGCTTTTGGAAACCGCTCTGGGATCTAACTAATTGAGACAAATTATCCAAAGCAGCCTGGTATTAAAGAAATTGTCTATGTTTAGAGAAAAGGACAGACTCTCTGAAGAAAAGCTAGAACGGAAAGACCCTTGCTGCCCTTGAAAGGCTTTGCTGAAAGGCCACTCTCGCTCCACCGAAAGGGTTTCGTTTCACCGTTTCAGGAATTATTATTATTTATGTGACACCACAAACATCCATATGTGGAACTCCATACGCATAGAGCTTAATGCCAAATAGGTGATCAGTTCCCAGAGACAACGAGCCCCAACTGTGGTATAGTTTGGCGCAGGGCTGGGACGTGCTCAGCTTTGTTTACCCTCAAATTCCCCCCCGTAACGAGGCCGCTAATGGCTGTCTCCTTGCCCGGGTGGGGACAACCTTCCGGAAGGGCAGGCTGTTACCGCTGGCACAGCCACGGCCAATCACCAGGCGCCGCGGGAAGCTGAGCCAATGAGAATCGAGTATTCCCTCCCCCAATCCCGTAGCTGACGGGTCCGGTGTTGCCGGGGGAAAGCCGGCGGAGGCGCCGCAAGAGGCGGTTCATGGCAGGCCGGCCCCCGGCCTGGACTGCGCACCGCGGGGCTGGGACCACTGCGCCATCCCCCCCGCAGGACAGGTCTCATCACCCATTAACATCAAACATACCTGTGACTAAAAACATTTTGGGTCTCCCAGTCCCTTTAGCTCCATGCAGTCTATTCGGTCCCAAACCACGACACCCACCCTGCAGGTCTCAGAGACGACACGTTCCCCATGCTGCTTAGAGCTCCTTCCAAATATCTGAATATATCGGCATTAACGGAGACAGAGGATAATCAGCAGCATACTGATAAACTAAGTTGCATAAACTACATGGGTTATGCATGCCCAGCATGCACAAACATCACTTTAAATTCAGACGCTGTAAACAGAAGTCAATGAGATCCCAGAGTTTTCGGGCCTGGCAGAAGACCCTTAGTGCTTCCAGGAGCTTGACAAGACATCAAACTGCATGTCCAAGCAGCGACAAAGAGTTTTACCTCAGCTTCAGCAATTTTGTATTTGTTTTCCACAAATTTTCTAGTAAATGAATACACTTGTAAAATACCAAACCATCTGCTGGTCTAACTCCATTGGCTTTGGCGGAATTACTCCAGTAGAGAATTTGGCTGGGGAAAGCTTGGCACATCCCGTCATACACCAGCACTGCAGGATACTCGCAGAAGCTTTCTGAAGCAGTGCCCGTGAGCGCTCACCCCAGAGACACACAGTCACTCAGCGAGGAAGCAACCACAACGCTGCTTACTGGCGGTTCAGCCTCAAAGATGCACAGCCTGCTGCGAGCGGGCTCAGCCTGCTGCCTGCCCCAGTCCTCTGAGACCTGAGGACTTCATCTGAGGTTGACATCTTTCAGTGCCATCCCAACACCTGGCTGCTCGTTTCCACTCTGCATTGTCTTCTCCATTTCTGCTGCACAGAAACACCATGGTGTTTGGGTAGGAGCAAGCAGCTGGAAGTAGGGATTGCTGCAGTAGCACTACCACCAAACGTCTACCTAAGGCATACCCAAAATCGCAGTGATATGCGAGTAAGCGGCAGTATTCCTTCCTCACTCAGTGGTGTGTCAAGCCCTCTGCCACAAAAGGGATGCGCTGACAGTGCAAGCTGCAGGAAACAGATTCACAGAATTGTTCAGGCTAAAGCGGACCTCAGGTTGTCTGTCGCCTAAACTCCTGCTATTACCCTGCAAGGTTGGCACTGAAATCAGACGAGGTTGCTCTGGGTTTTATCCAGTTGGGTCCTGAAAACCTCCAAGAATGGAGACTCCACACCTTTCTGGACCCCCGTTCCAATGCTTAATTATCTTCAAAGTGATTTCTTTTTCTTTCCTAATATCCGATCAGAACCTCCCCTGCTTTAATTTATGTCCACTGTCTCTTATTTTCCCACCATGCACCTCAGTAAAGAGCTTGGCACTGTTTTCTGAACAGCTTGTTCATAGGTATGGGCGTGGTGCTGTCAGGTGTCCCCAAAGCCATCCCTTCTCCAGACAGGCCCAGATCCCTCAGGCTCTTCTCACAGGGCAAATGCTCCAGCCCCCAACCATCTTAGTGGCTATCATGCAAATTCATCAACATCTTTCTTGTACTGGGAGACCCAAAACTGGACACAATATTCCATACGTGCTCTAACAAGTGCCCGGTGATGATCGCCTTCTTTGATCTACTGGCTGTGCTCCTGCTGATACAGCCCAGGGTGCTGTTGGCCTTCAATCCAAAATAAAAGTTAAAATGGAAGATGCAACAAAAGTAAAAGTCCACAGTTTGTCAAAGATGTATTCCCCTATCTGTCAGAACCTGCAAATACACAGCTGGAAGCTTTAACAGCAACTATCAATAATTAAGCAATGCAGAATAAGTAGTTTGTAATGCACAAACTGAACTATCTGCAAATGTACAAAATGTACCGTACTCACACAAAGAATAAAAGAGCTAGAAATTCAACAGATAAATCACTTGCTACAGAATAGTTCATTCAGCTGTACTAGAAATCGTAGCTTATAATAACAGTCTCCTGAATAGCACATTGTTTTAATGGATATACATTTTATTTACACAATGAAATTCTGACTTATATTTCTGCCCTCAGAAAAAAAGCTGTACAGACAGAATTCGTTCAAGAATACAACTATGGAAACATAGCGTATTGTTCATCAGAGACTCTCAAAATACTTTCACTGCCATTAAATAACTCTTACTTGACTTCCATGAGGTAGGTCAGCAGAGTGACTGCCAGGTTCCTGAGCGTCTGCTGCCAGAAAGTCAGGCTTTACAAAAAAATTAATCTTTCCAAGAGAGAATGGGAAAAGGCAATCACCATAGATACATACCTCATAAGCAAATAGCAAGGCCATTTCTGAGTGAAGGCTACCTGTTTGCATTACAGCAATGCCTGTTTGCACAGTGGCTGCAAAACCATCAGTTTTTCTCTTATTTCACAACACAGTTTTGAGGCAGAGAACTACTATCTCGCTTTAAGTTTCTGCTTTAAATGGCCCAGTCTTGGTGTGACCAGGTAGCTCTGTATGTATCTTCCACCCCAGCCTTCTCAGACTTCTAGGTACGAACCCTCAAACAGCCTAACAACTTCCCTACCAATTCAGGATCAACTCCAGACATGACCTTCTTGTCCTGCCTCTTCTCCTATACAAAAGTCAACAGTTAGAGCATTCATCCAGGCACTGAATGCTGGGTGCAGTTCCACCCTCCTCTGGAAGTAATGCAAAATGGTGAATCTATTAATAGATGGTGAATCTATTTATTCCATCAGGGATCTACTGCTTCTAGTGGCCATCCCAGTTCTTTAGGGCTAGCTTAGGCTTCTCTGCACTGTGCCATTCACAAGTGAATTGTACAAGGACACCAGCAACCTGTGGCTGAGCAGGAGATTCAAGTCTTATGGGGCTTGCACTAATGAGCTAACCATTTTCTTTTATCCTGCTGCAGTTCTATCTGCAAAATGCCAATGTAACTATTTCTATGCCACTTCAGAAATCTAGGGGAGAGAATCAAGTCAAAGTGAAAACAGGGTTTGATTTGGTTTTGTTTTTTTTTTTCTACTCTTTTATTACCTTTAGGGGAGAGAACTATTCTCCAAAAAACAAAAAAGGTTTAAATGTTGAGTTTCATTAGCAAGCTTTATGAAGCTGATTGTTAGAAATTGAGTATTGGCACAATGATTTCCCTTGATTACAATTACAGAAGCTAAGTTAGTCAATGCCAAGCAGTTGTCTGTGCTTTTGCCAAATAAAAACTATTTCAGACCTATAATGGTTCCAGCATATTGTGTAAATGCATATTTTATTTAGATTTTTCATCCCAAGAGTTAAAAAAATGTATTCATTATAACATAATTTCTTCACTCCCTGCCATGGGCTATTAAAAATAAGTTTTACATGATTTAATTACTCTTTTGAGGTAATAGGTACATAGAAAGCTTTAAAGCTCTGTCAACTACTTTGCTTAAAAACCTTACATGTACATTATTAGTGTTGTATGCATTGTCATTTCCCAAAGCACAAACCTGTGTCTTTTACATAAGGAAAACATCCTCTTTGTTAATATAGTTGATACAGAATATATGGCTCACTTCCTAAAAACTAGTGTGTCTTTCCCTCTAAAAATGATTTGTTTAGTAACCATTAATTGATAGGAAAACAAGAATTTGGCCATCTCTTTCAGAGCAAAGTTTGTATAATGTAACCATCCACATGTACCAGCCAAAGTCCTTCAGTAAAAAGGAGAAATAATGGGACCTAATGTTCCTCCTCTTCTAACGAGCCTTTAGGCCTCATCTACATACAAAGTTAATTGCTTTAAACTGGCAGAGGGAAACCCTTGCCATCAGGCTAACAAAGCTAGGTAGTGATTTTTCATTCAAGTACATTTTTGTGGGAAACTTTATGATATTTCCTATCATAAAAATCTACAGAAAAATATTATGTTGAAGACGTTTAACCAAAAGAGGTTATTGCCTTTAATTAAACTGACCCTAACATTGGGATAACTCTCCCCTATCTGTAGTTATCTAAAATATAGGTATCTACTGTAAAGTGTTCAACTAAAACTCTCATGTCAATGGAGAAAGATGAGACTCTTCAAAGGGTAATTAATCCAGTGCTAAGACAGGAAGGATGAATCACCCTCTGGAAATACCTTTTTCCATCAACAGTACTTTCTCACATCATGCATAATAAAACTGTGAAACTCATTACCACAGGATGCTGCGGAGGCCCAGAAGAAAGGCACTAATGCATTTAAAAGCCCTAGACTAATTCATGGAGAATGGGTGCAGTAAGCAGATGGTCTGAAAATAGTCACCAGCTCAGGAAGTCCATAAACAGTATGTCTGGAAGGTGGGAAGTATCCCTTTGTATACTGCTTGTTTCTTATACACTTCTCTAAACATCTGGTACTGGACACTGTTAGAAACAGAATACAAGATTAGATGGTCTGTTGGTCAAATCCAGTGGGGTAGCTCTTTTGTTCTAAAGTTAACTCACATCCTTCATCGACCTAGTTATTCCTGTAAAAAAACAAACCATGTGTACACCAATACTAGACAGTTTTCTTTATACAAAGGAATACTGTTCTATTTAACATTATATTTTATTTTGCTCCAAGATACTTTGTGGTGTGAAATGTGACCATACTATGTTATCCAATAGATTCTCTTTGTAAGCAATAATTTCCATAAAATTCTTTTCTAACAATTATACTTCTTCCAGAAAGATTGAATAGCTTTGAATATGATGTACTGTTACTTGCTGTCTGTATCTGTGATATACCAGGTATCTGTAACCAGTTATGCACAGCTGAAGCTCAATTTCTTTACAAGACATTCTGTAACACACATAATGAATAATCAAACACATAGTGAAACCATGAACATGTTTTTATCTTGAGACATGATAGTAATAAAAACATGTCTGGGAAGAATAACATATTTGGAATAGGACATCATTAGACATGTCCTGCTGGACACGATACCCAGTAAACTTTCCACTTTTTCTAACTAACCCTCATTTTTAATATTAACCAGACCTAGTGTTTCTTATGTCTCATTATCTCTGTTAACTTTGCAAGATACTGATTACCTTTCCAAAAACCTGGCATGATTTTAAAGAACTGTTAGCATTTTAAGAAACTTGTATCTGTTCTATAGACATGTTTTAGACAGCAATTATTGAATTATGGGAGTTTGGGACTCATCAGGACCAATGTGTTGGGAAAAAAGAGTTCAGATCAGAAGGAAGAACACCCTTTTCAGTCTGGATGCAACAGAATTGATGGATGTTTAATGGAATTGAGGATCACTTGATGGGAAATGTGTTCCAAATCCCGGAGTCTCACTCTTCGTTTGGGCTTTTTTTTTTTTTCCTGTTCCTACCAAAGGTCATAGTTCCAGACCATCCACATGATGTGAAATTCTTATGCCAGAGCCAATCCTATGGGAGACCCTGAAGATAAAATGCTGTATACTGAGCTGTAGTCTCCCTTGAAAAGATATGTGACTTTGAAAGATACATTCTTTCTTTAAAATACCATTTTTCAAATCAGTACATTTTGTGATGAAGTGATTTATTCAAGTATATTCTATTATGTGCAATAGCAGACCACAGATAATGTAACTTAACTTGTCATTCTGACAATTCTGTTCAATAACCAGTGGGTTATTTTTACTCTCCATGAGGACTTTCTTCTGACAAACAAAACTTTTCCATTAAAGCTTCTTGGTCTGAGGTCCTAACATTACTTGTAACTTCAGTTTGCTTGCAGCACTGCATCTCCAGAGCCTCACGGATGCTAGAACACTCCTGGGTAGGAATTAGGTGTGAAAATATACCCTATGCCTCTTTTCAATTGTGCCAGATGTCTGTGTTCTTTAATACCAATTGTCAAACAACTGAACCTATTCTAGAATCCAGGGAATAAAGCTGTTTCTTTTGTCTCAAACTCTGCTGGTAGAATAGATAAAGTTATTCAATTTTAGATGAGTTTCAATAGCAAAGTCAAGACTTAACATTTCATTAATCTGGGACAAATTCAATGATCACAGGCATCATATCCTCTAGGAAAGTGATTAGTTTTCCACAGAAAGGCAGTCTGTGCGACTTTGTGACTCACAGAGAAAACTATGTGTACCAATAGTAAACATTTAAAATTATGTATATAAACTTATACAATATAAATCTCACATTAATTGAGGCAGCAGTCTGCATTTTCCAAACAATGTGGAAGGACCAGTGGAAAAATGTTAAAATGGTTTAGGTTTAGGTTTCAGGTAAATTTTTCCAAACCACATAAGTGTCCTTGAAACTCAAGTCCTGATTCCACAAGTGATCTAGGCCACCTTGAAATGCAAAGCTGTTGTGAGGTGAACCAGGGTATGAATGTAAAGCACAACTATCCTGCAGTTATTTACTTTTCTGACAGCTGGTGGACAGCATACAGCAAATGCAGGCCTGAAATGAATAAGTTTCCCTGTGACATTCCCTGGTGCTAAGGCCATCATTCTAGCCTAGGGCCAAGATTCTTTCTATCTAGTTATTGGCACCCAGTTTAGAATTAAGCTTAAACTTGTTCTTTAATCCATAGGGAAAAACTTTGAAAGAAGGTTCATATCTCAGCTGGGTTCAACTGCCTTCTGTCCATCTCTTAACATTGAGTATGCAGGGAGCTCTGCAACCCAGCTCATAACTTCTATAACTAACTGGCCGTAAGTGTGCCTTTCTGCAGTTTAGCTTAGGCCAACACAAGACCATCCACAGGAAGCACTAGTGCATGGTAGCTGTTCTAGGCTGTGTTCAAAGATACAGCCTTCATGTACCTATTTGGCTCAAGTCTCCATGAAAATCCATGGGATGTGGACTTTCCAATCTTTGTTTGCAAATAGGAATCCAGTGCCTAAGTCATTTGATGCTTTGGAAGATGGCTGCAGGATTAGATAAACACATGCTTCTCCTAGGGGCATAAACTGAAAGTACCTAGATTGGGCAGAAAGATCAATCAAGATAAACAAAACCAAGAGAAGTATTTTGAATAAGTGCACCAAAACCTCCCACACTTTCATATCACAATTCTTGCTGTCTCATGCTGAAACCTCTCCAAGCCAAATAAAAAGCCTCTCTAGATTCTGGATAAAATGTGTCTGAGAAAAAGTGACTTTCAGATCTATGTACTTCAGTCCAAACACCCTTTGGAATAACTCAGTTGTGAAGATTTGACATTTCCTCTTCTCTGATAATATCAATGTTTTTCTTTAATACCATTATTGTCCATGTTGGTTAATGATAAGTTCACAGCAGCACTCACAAAAGGAAGCCAGCCACCAAAAATTTAATACTAAAAATGAACAACAGAACAAAGAAGAATAAAGGATACAATATATAGGCAATTTGTGGTTAACCCAATTCTATACATTCCTTTGACACAAGAAATATCTGTTAAAATGCATTATTGTTCATAAACTTAGGAACTCAGAAATTAACACCAGTCAAAATTAAGATATCCTCTTTAAACTTAATTCATTCATATGCTTAAATATGCATACATGAATATACACCATTCAGTTCCTTGGTCACATAATATTTCTTCAAGTAAATTGCTCCAGCCAGGATCACATCTTATGTTTCATTATAGGTTTCCTGACTCTTAGAACCACGTCTGACATCTCACCTCATCTTTCTGACCTGCTCCCTGATCCTACCTGTTTTATTTCAAATTTCTTTTTCCTCACCCTAGCCTAATTCTCCCAGGCCAGTTTTCAAATTTTCATCACAACTTAAGACTCCCCACTACAACTTTCTTCCTTAATCTTCTAGAGTCCATCTCATCAAACCCAACTCTATTCCTTGTTTTCCACTACAACTCCATTTTCATAGGGATGCCAGTTCTTTGGCTCGGCTTGGACCTGCAATTATAGGTAACGTTGAGCAGTACTGCTACCATCTCCTTTCCCCCCACCCCTACAAGTCTCCTGTGGACCTTGGTTTACAACTAAGATTGGTGGAGGTCAGATGGAGACTATTAGCTAGTGAAGGACCACAACATCACAGAAGGGAAGGAATGGGGATTTGCAGGTCAAGAAGTTTGGTACTAAGAAGAGTCAACAAAACTCAGCAAACTTCACTAAGCTTAAAGAGATGTCTGCGTAATTGGAAATGAGTAGTAATTTGCAGTGTGTACAAGGAGTTAAATTAGTTAGAACACTTCATTTAAAATGTAATTACTTTCTACTGTGGATCAGTTTGGGTGCTGTAATTCTGAAAAGAAATGTTGACTTGCTCTCACCTTTCTTAGACCTTTTCACATTTTTTGGTTAATTTTGTTTGGCTTGTCAAACACATGAAGGCTGGATTATTAATAATATTCTAATGTGGCAGGTGCATATTTGTATGTGGGAAGGTGTCGGTTTAAAGTGACAGCTGAACCTTTTACTCAAATACAAGATTTCCTCCCAGGAGGAAGGGATCTTATCTCTTCTTTTTTTCTGAGCATAGTACACTATATGATAGAGGATGTTAATATTAGAAGTGGAACAGATGGCTCAGATTGAGATTGGGGGCACAGCTACAACTCAAAGATGGGGAAACAGATTCAAAAAGGAGCTGACAAGAGCAGAAAATTCAATTAAAAGGTTCATTTTGAGGAAGCAGGTGTGTGGGTTTTATTATTGAGACCTCCACATTCTCATTTAGAGTAACCCATTTATGAGGCTTGTTATGAACTTGTCTAACCCTGTTGCTGGCATTTTACTATCTATGCCTACTTGAAAGGAATTTTAAATGTCATTGGGTAGCTCTTGCCTCTCTCTTTGGTTACATCTGATAATCTGACAGCTCTATTTCACTGGAAGGGCTGACAAGTCTCTGACTCTCATTAGGCACAGCAGCATATAGATTTTTTGGTATCTTTCTGAATGGACAGCTCTACAAAAATTCAGTCTTTTATTGCTGTCATTATTAGTAACCATAGAAAGCTCCCAAACTGAAGCCTGACAGATTTCAAGAGACATCATTGTGGCATAACTAACACATTATAAAATTAATATCAGCCTAAGAACACATTTTATAGGGTTCTGTATAAGATTCAACTGCTTTGTCCTAATCTCCGAGACTCTCCTCAGCTCTGTTCTTGCTAACATCTTATTCAAAGCTATTCCTGCATTTAGGAACATAGGACTGAAGACTGACTGACTTACTGAGTCCAATCTTCCTATCCAAGCAAATATGTGATTTAACTTGTTTTATAAAATAGCCCAAAGTCCCTCTTAAATTTGACCAGAAGAGTTTGGCCCTAACTCAAATGTCATTTAAGAACCTCACAGTTAACAGCCTTCTTCTGAACCCCAGCCCAAACTTATGTGGCTTGCTAATTCCATTCTCCCACTGCCTCCAGACAAGCTCCTTTCATAGGTGTTTCTGTGTCCACAGTTACATCTCCTTGCATGCTGTCTCTAAAGGTTGGGAGCTTCTTCTTAATCCACATAGAAGTACCCAATGCAACAGCATGTAAAGCAAAATGCTGTTCCCTAATCCCATTCTCTTCTCTCTCGGACTCTCATCCCCACAAGCAGAGTCTACGTGTTGTTTTTTCAAAAAAATCTTAAAAATTAATCAAGTGTGGATTCTGTAGGGCTAAGGAGAGAAAAAAGTCCAAGGCTTAAAACTCCTTCCTAATACTTGCAGCCAGCATTCTTCTGTTTGAATCAGAAATGACTGTGATAGCAGGAACACAGGAGGTGGTGCCGTGTACCTGCTATACACATTTTACCTCCTGCACTGAATTAGAGTTCAGATATGCACACAGGAAAATGAGGAGAGCAGGAAAGTGATTGTTGTTCTATCCCTTCACATAGAACCAGTTGTAATCTCATTTTGCAATCCTTACTCAGACAAAGCTCCCAAATCCTTGTTTGTAGTTACTGGTCCAGACTCACTAGTGTCACCTAGCAATTTTATGTTGCTCTTGTGACATGAAGCAGCTGTGCAGCAAGCTCTATCAAATCACAGAATCACAGAATCACAGAATGGTTGAGGTTGGAAGGGACCTCTGGAGATTATCTAGTCCAACCCCCCTGCTCAAGCAGGGTCACCTAGAGCACATTGTACAGATCGCGTCCAGGCAGGTTTTGAATATCTCCAGAGAAGGAGACTCCACAACCTCTCTGGGCAACCTGTTCCAGGGCTCTGTCACCCTCACAGTGAAGAAGTTTCTCCTCATGTTCAGATGGAAGTGTCTGTGTTTCAGTTTGTGCCCGTTGCCTCGTGTCCTGTTGCTGGGCACCACTAAAAAGAGTCTGGCTCCACCCTCTTGACACCCTCCCTTCAGATATTTGTACACGTTGATAAGATCTCCTCTCAGCCTTCTCTTCTCCAAGCTAAACAGGCCAAGCTCTCTCAGCCTTTCCTCATAGGAGAGATGCTCCAGTCCCCTAATCATCTTTGTGGCCCTTCGCTGGGCTTGCTCCAGTAGTGCCACATCCCTCTTGTACTGGGGAGCCCAGAACTGGACGCAGTACTCCAGGTGTGGCCTCACCAGGGCTGAGGAGAGGGCGAGGATCACCTCCCTCGACCTGCTGGCAACACTCTTCCTGATGCACCCCAGGATCCCATTGGCCTTCTTGGCCACAAGGGCACATTGCTGCCTCATGCTTAACTTGGTGTCCACCAGCACTCCCAGGTCCTTCTCGGCAGAGCTGCTTTCCAGCAGGTCAACCCCCAACCTCTACTGATGCATGGAGTTATTCCTCCCCAGGTGCAGGACCCTGCACTTGCCTTTGTTGAACTTCAGGAGGTTCCTCTCCGCTCACCTCTCCAGCCTGTCCAGGTCTCTCTGAATGGCAGCACAGCCTTCTGGTGTATTGGCCACTCCTCCCAGTTTTGTATCGTCAGCAAACTTGCTGAGGGTGCACTCTGTCCCTTCATTCAGGTCACTGATGAAGAAGTTGAACAAGACTGGGCCCAGTACTGACCCCTGGGGGACACCGCTAGCTACAGGCCTCCAACTAGACTCTGCACTGCTGATCACAACCCTCTGAGCTCTGCCATTCAGCCACTTCTCAATCCACCTCACTGTCCACTCATCTAGCCCACACTTCCTGAGCTTACCTATGAGGATGTTATGGGCGACAGTGTCAAAAGCCTTGCTGAAGTCAAGGTAGACAACATCCACTGCTCTCCCTTCATCTACCCAGCCAGTCATTCCATCATAGAAGGCTATCAGATTGGTTAGGCATGATTTCCCCCTTGTGAATCCATGCTGACTACTCCTGATCACCTTCTTGTCCTCCACATGCTTGGAGATGGCCTCCAGGATGAGCTGCTCCATCACCTTTCCAGGGATGGAGGTGAGGCTGACTGGCCTGTAGTTCCCTGGGTCCTCCTTCTTGCCCTTTTTGAAGAGTGGGGTGACACTGGCTTTCTTCCAGTCTTCAGGCACCTCTCCTGTTCTCCATGACCTTTCAAAGATGATGGAGAGTGGCTTAGCAATAACGTCCGCCAGCTCCCTCAGCACTCGTGGGTGCATCCCAACAGGGCCCATGGATTTGTGGGTGTCAAGTTTGCTTAAATGATCTCTAACCCCATCCTCCTCAAGCAAGGGAAAGTCTTCCTTTCTCCAGACTTTCTCTCTTGCCTCCAGGGTCTGGGATTCCTGAGGGCTGGCCTGAGCAGTAAAGACTGAAGCAAAGAAGGCATTCTGTAATTCTGCCTTCTCTGCATCCTTCGTCACCAGGACACCCACCCCATTCAGCAAAGGGCCCACATTTTCCCTAGTCTTCCTTTTGCTACTGATGTATTTGAAGAAGCCCTTCTTGTTGTCGTTGACATCTCTTGCCACATTTAATTCCAAACAGGCCTTAGCCTTCCTCGTCACATCCCTGCATACTCTGACAACGTTTCTATATTCCTCCCAAGTGGCCTGTCCCCCTTTCCACTTTCTGTATACTTCCTTCTTCTGGTTGAGTTTTGCCAGGAGCTCCTTGCTCGTCCATGCAGGTCTCCTGCCCTCTTTGCTTGATTTCTTACTCACAGGGATGCAGTGATCTTGAGCTTGGAGGAAGTGATGCTCAAATATTAACCAGTTCTCTTGAACCCCCCTTCCTTCTAGGGCCATAACCCATGGGATTCCTCTAAGCAGGTCCCTGAAGAGGCCAAAGTTTGCTCTCCTCAAGTCCAGGGTTGCAATCCTACTTAGTACCCTGCCTCCTCCTCGCAGCATCCTGAACTCCACCATCTCATAGTCACTGCAGCCAAGGCTGCCCCTGACCTTCACATCTTCAACCAGTCCTTCTTTGTTTGTTAGTACGAGGTCCAGCAGCACACCTCTCCTTGTTGGCTCCTCCACCACCTGTGTCAAGAAGTTGTCACCAATGCTCTGCAGGAACCTCCAGGACTCTTTGTGCCTAGCTGTGTTGTCTCTCCAGCAGATATCAGGGTGGTTGAAGTCCCCCATGAGAACCAGGGCCTGGGATCGTGAGGCTACTTCCAGCTGTCTGTAGAAGGCCTCATCGACTTCCTCATCCTGATCAGCTGGCCTGTAGTAAACACCCACAACAGTGTCACCCATGCTAGCCTGCCCTTTAATCCTTGCCCATAAGCTCTCGACTCGCTCTTCATCCACCCCTAGGCACAGCTCAATACATTCCAGTTGCTCTCTCACATAAAGAGCAACTCCACCACCTCACTTTCCTGGCCTGTCTTTCCTAAAAAGCATGTAGCCATCCATGACAGCATTTCAGTCATGTGAGCTATCCCACCATGTCTCTGTATGGGCAATGAGATCATGGCCCTGCAACCGCACACATATCTCTAGTTCTTCCTGTTTGTTCCCCATGCTGCGTGCATTGGTGTACAGGCATTTCAGGGAGGTGATCGAGCATGCAGGTTTCCCAGGAGGGGTAAAAGAGGATCCTCCATAGCCACATCCCATGCACACTTCCCTGGCTGCATTCACCTGCTGGAGGCGTCCTGACTTGAGCTGTCCTTTGCCAGCTACCCTGGCACTATAACTCTCCCCTTCCCCAGTCTGTCCTAGTTTAAAGCCCTCCTTACCAGGTTGGCCAACCTGTTGGCAAAGACCCACGTGCCCTGCTTGGTGAGGTGGATCCCATCTCTCGCCATCAGTTGTCGATCTTCAGACAGGGTCCCATAGTCATAGAAACCAAAACCCTGTTGCCAACACCAGTGGCACAGCCAGTCATTACCTTGGAAAATTTGTCTCCTCCTCCTCTCATCCATCCCCCTCACTGGCAGGATTGAGGAGAAGATGACCTGGGCTCCCAGACCCTTGCCCACCATCCCCAGAGCTCTGAAATCCTGCTTGATGGTTTCCAGTTTGCCCTTGGTGTCATTGGCGCCCACATGGAAGAGCAGCAGTGGGTAATAGTCCGAAGCGTGGACAAGCCTTGGCAGTCTTTCCATGACATCTCTCACACAAGCCCCTGGCAGGCCACAAACCTCTCTAGACATGAGGTCAGGTTGGTAGATAGATGCCTCCATCCCCTGCAGCAGGGAGTCCCCCACAACAGTCACTTGCCACTTCTTCCGGATGTTCCGGCAAGGTACAGGGTCTGTTGTCCCAGTTGCTTCCCTTGCAGCCATGCCCATCTCCTCCTCATCCTGGAGGGCACTAAACCTGTTCTTCAGCTGCAAGTCTTCGGGAGGAGTAGGAGCCTTTCTCCTCCTATGAGAAGTGACCAACTTCCAGCCTTCTTCTACAGTGTTATGATGTACCGTTTCACACAGCACAGAGCCCTCCAGCAACTCTACTGCTGTGGGGGGTTGGGACTCCTGAAGCTGTACAGTCTATCTACTCTTTCTATCTCCTGCTCATCCTCTCGGATGCTACGCAGCCTACTGACTTCCTCCCCTAACTCCCTTACCTGACGACATAGCTCATCAACAGCAGCACACCTCCTGCAGGAGAGCTGGCTGCCAGCCCAGGCCTCCCGGAGAGGCCCCAAGCACTCCCTGAAGCCTGAGACCTGCAGAGCTGCATCTGCTGTCAGAGGGTCGGTCTGGGTCCCAGCCTCTGACACAGCAACTCCAACAGCCACTGGGGAACACGCTCTGCAGCATGTCACGACCATACTTGAGGAAGTGTACACCACAGGGCACAGAAACAAAGGTACCTTCATGCACCCTTCTGCACAAACTGCTAGATATGTTCACTGCCTCTGTTCACTGCACTCTGGGCCTGGCTCTTATATAGGCCTCTCCCTAGCACTGGCTAAGAGGGTGCTTGACCTGCCCTAATCAAGGGCCACCTGGATCAAAGGCCCCAACTCCCTCTGGTCAGGGGCAACCAAAAGAGCTCATTAGCAGCAGCCACTCCTAGCTAGAGCTTTTTCCCAGGAGAAGTCAAGGCCTCCTGCAGTTGTCCTTGCCTAGCTTCCCCTTTCCTGCTTGCAGCAATCACCTTCTAGTTCCTTGGGGGTTCTCAGAAAGCCCACAACTTCCAACAAGATCCTCAAGTTCTAGTCAGAGCCCAAACACTGCTGCGCAAACTGCTGTGTCACTCTAGAGTACACAGCAGACCAACCTATATCCAACCCATATAAATGTGTCTGGAAGAAAATTCAGTTTGTTTGATGAAGTACTTGAAGAAACAACTCATCTAACAAGATTTCTACCCGCATCATGCCTCCTGTTGGATCATGCTGGACTGTGAAATACAAATAGATCTGAGTCAACTTTATGCCTCTAGATAACTATTCTGTAACATGGTGAATGTTTCACTGTCTCTCAGGCATCAAAGCACCTGGCAGAATTAAAATATGTTCAGGCTATCCTCAAAACTCTATTACTTGTGATGAAAAGATAAATCAAAAGTTGTCTTAAAACTGATGCATTAATACTTTTTAAATTGTTCAAAAACACATAAGGTGTGTCCTCTCAACCAAGCAAAGTCCATGGCCTTCAGTGGTTTTTGACTGCTTGTTAAATCAAAGGTGCAAATATGAGTCCTTTGTCACCAAGTGCATTCATGTCATTCTGTAGAATTGTCACATGAAGATGGCACAAGCCGTTAAGACAAAGTGATTGACACATCATCTTAACTACCCTCTCAGGTACTCTTTCTGAGACAATCAATTTGGATGTTCTATCTCATTAAATTTCACTATTTTGTTATCTTATATTAGTTGAAAGAGACGGTCTACAGTGTCCTTGAACTGAAGGTATTTAAAGATCATTCTCACAGACAGGAATCCTGATCAGATAAGAGTCAGGCTTGCTGCAAGCTGTCAAAAGGAAGGAAAAAAAGGTGAAAGAAAATTATCAGCCACATAACTGACTGAGGGACGCTGAGATCTTCAAAAGGGTGCCAAGTCCTTTCTTTATATAACATTAGACAGAATCCAACAGCAGCCTGTAGTTACAATATAACAAGTTGACACAAGCATGCTATGAAAAACAAAATGTGCTGGAATACTAAGGTGTTACACTAGTAAGGCTAAGTTTATTGGTCTGCTGCTTTTCTATTTGCTAAGAATAAATTACTGCATTAATAACTCTTTATACTTATTCTACTGGAGATTATATGATTGCTGATAAAACTTTTAACTATATTAGCTACACTACACTAATTGCATTAACTGGCATTATAAAGTTAGCATATAAATACAGTGTCCTTGATACACACATGGTAAGATTGCACGTCTCATTAAGACTGATATTGATGGAATAATGCCACACTATTTTTATCCAAGCCAGTATTACCAAATAATCATGACCTCCTGTTTGAAGTCTTAAAATTTAATATTAGGTAACAGAATTAAAACAATCTTTTTCAGATGCAAACATAAAGCAAAATTTAGACATGCTCTTAAATAAATTAGAAGTTAAGCAAGCAAGGACAATTTAATTCCTATGAGGCCCTCATCCTGAATGAGACTGAACCAACATAAATGGTCCAGTAAGCCTAAAATAGCAGATCGGGGTCTGTTCATCAGAACAACTGGCAAACATCAAGTTTCCTCATTTTTATTCCCAGTTCTGTGGACCTCTGACAAGTAACAGTGTCTCATTCTGCACTCACATCTACTTTGACTTGCAGGAGACCTTAATCAAGCCAGACCATGGACTAGAGGAAAACTGAGAAAGTACCAAAACTATTTTTTTCCACACTTCCCTCCAAACATAAAAATATAAGAGAACACTGAGCTGGTCAAGAGAAGGGATGACAACGATTATGGGCTCTAGCAGATGTCACCTCATGAATCTTGCTTTCTGGTGGCTTCATTTGTTGGCTCCTACACCTGCCCACTTCCACGTTCATAGCAGGAGCATCTCTGCCCCGAGCACAGGCTAGTTTGGGGTCTGCTCCAGTTGCCCTATCCTCAGTGTGCAGGCCTCTCACAGCCTGCTCTGAGCCAAACGACTGTCTCCTGTGAAGCCCACGCTTTGAACGCAGGAGCCAAATGCAAGAGTTCAATCATCTTCATCCTGAGCACAGGCAGAGTAACCTTCTGTTTGAGTTAGGTACCTCAAGTTATTATTGTGAATACCTGTACTTGTGCTGCAGTTCCTCCTTTGGTAAAATAAGAAATCTAGCACCTCTTCATCTTGCAAGAGTTTTGTGAGCAGAATCACAATATGGACTGCAGATGCCCAGGTGCAACCCCACAACAACAAATGCTCTGAATAACTAGGCAAGAAAATACAGTTTCCTTTAAGGACAGCTATTTTTTTAGCTGAATGTTCCCTTAAAATACATGACCTTTTTGGTTCACCTAATAGCTGCACTAAAGCAGTGAAATTTCTTTTAGTCAAGCTCTGAATGGAACAACATTGAAATCCAATATTTATTCATGTTACAGCATAGTAATTTGATATGTAATAAGCATTAAGGTAAATATAATTCTGTAGTTGACAAATCTAAACTTTGCTCTATAGCTCAATTCTCTGGAGGAGACATGATACTTGACATTTAATTTGAAAAGCAAGGTAGCCTGACAGAGAAAAAAACTTTTCCATGTTGATAGTAAAAAAAGCAGTGATGCATTTTATTTGATACAGTGGATTTGCTTGGCTTTATTTTCTTAGTTTAATAAGCTCATCTCATAAAAGTATAATGAAAATAGAAAGATCATCTATCACAAGAATGGATGGGTATGCATTTTTTTATTTGGATCCTTGTTTAGAAAAAAACAGTTTCCTTCCTACTGTTAACAATAAATGTAAATTAAAGAGTATGAAATTGCCTAAAACATCACAAATTCCCAAAGGGACATCATGATGCTTAAATGTCAATGCTAGATTAATCAAGAAGCTGAATTTTCATGATGCATAATTCTAAGATGAAAATAACATTATTTTCAATTTGCGATATTAATTACTGTTAAGTCAATACAACATGCAGTGCCTTGACAAAGAAAATATTCTTTTGCGGGTAGAAATTCTGTCTTTTTTGATATTGGCAGATCAGTTTGGCCCTTACTGGTAAAACAATTTCCCGTCTGCATGAGTAAGGCACAAGAGACAGGATACTGGTGATAATATCATACACAGAGATTTTAGTGCATTCTCACCGGTGATACTGGGATGGCCCCATCAGGGCTCCTTGCACTGAGGAAAGTTAAAGTGAAGAAAAGTTACCCGGTTCATACAGCAGAGTTTAGCCATCATTTTATTCACCACTGTTCCTCCAAGTTCCCTTCCCCTTTAGGACTGCCTTATCCTCTTTTCATTGCCAGCAAGCAGAAGAGACTTCTCTCCATTTGGAGATGGGGAGCCAAGGCACGGAGACAGTCTGGGGCATCTATGTTAGTGCTTAGTTGGTATCAAGAGTGTGCTTTTGAAGTGACCCTCCAATCTGCTCCCACTCAACCATGCTTTGGTTCACAGTCTTCAAGAGCATTTACAAGAGCTGTTTCTGTTGAAAGCAAATGAAAAGGAATGCTCCAGGAACACCCCTCATGTGTTCAAATCACTACCAGGTATTCATTCCTTGGGAGCAGACCAGAGCTAGTACAAAAAAAATAAATAAATAAAAAAAATTGGTCATGCAGCCTTCAAGTCTCAGTTGAGGCTTGAGGATCCACTCGCATTACACTGCACTACTTGCTAATGCAGATTCAGCCTCTGGGACCCAGCAGAAACTTAGATCCTGGTGTCCACAGCCCCACGCTAATGCCCTACTTACTAGTCTAGCCTCTACTCAGTCCCTAGGACAGCATGTCTACTGGATACAAAGCTCTTCCAGCTGGACCAGGCTGACCAGGGCTGACTAGACTAGCTTCAGCACCACAGCAGTGTATGTATGCAGCGAGCAGAGTTCATCCTAGATTGGGTGTCACTGCACAGCAGAGCACTACACCACATGAATGTGACCTAAATGCCTTGAGATGATGTACCAATGTTTAGCAAACAGGGTAGATGATGCCTGAGTTCATGGTGGGTGGCAACCTGCTTGTTTGGAGCAACAGTTTATAACCATTTTCATTAAGTCGCTATTACACATAGCACCTTAGCAGGCCCATGTGTCCTCATTCCCTTCTCCCCCCAGTTATTATAGGCACATATAAGAAGAAAGTCTCTTTCCCAGAGGTGTTCTCAGTCCAAACAAACAAGAAAGAAAAAAGAGACAGATCAGAGAAACAACTACCAAAGGAATGCAAGTCTGCGGAAGACTTGTCAGCATTGCCTAGTTCTCCTGATTCCCAACCCAAACCCAAAGATCTCTGGTGTTCAAGACTGCGGTGATAACACACAATGGAAGCAGAGGAGAAGGAGAGCAGCAGTGACATGAACAGAGACAGATATCCTCAGACTAAATAGGGAGGCTTTGGAATTGGGTGGCACGGGACACAGGAATTACTTAGGAGCCCACAGCTATGGCAGCCCATGCTGCTAACGAGCACCAAACAGACTACTAAATTCCTCCAGTAAATTGACCCTTAGATTTACGAGTTCAATTATACTAACACTGTGGTTCGTATCCTGCTTAGAGGATCTAAAAATAGCTCCAGACATTAATACAGCCATGGTCACTCCTGCTGGAAGTAGTAACTCTGGACTAGAAATATTAGCCTTGAGTAGTCATTTATGCCAGCCTACTACCTTTGGGGACTTGCCATAAGTGAGAGTTTCACTCCAAAAATACAGCTCAGAGATCCTATTCTAATGAACTACTACTTCACTTGTGTTCATATTGCCCTTATATTTTATTGACTGAATACATTATTTCTTTCTCTTTTTTTTTCCAGTGTTGCAGTAATATAAATCCAGGCATTCTATAGGAGTCAGTCGGGTTGAGAAATAGAAAATCAATTATTGCATCTGCAGGAAGATCAAATAACTTCTATTGCTGTCTTTCAATGAAAAAACACAAATTTTTGTGGTGGTCTGATCAGAGAATCTTCTTCTTTTGGGACATGAGAGAAAGTCTATGATCTCTTACCTGTATGTTAGGCATAATTCAGTATAGAGAATTAGGAAAAAATTGATTTATCACATTCTATTTCTGTATGACAGTATAATGGAATAAATATATGATGGTTGGTATAATGTTGATTGTGCCACCTTTATTCACAGTAAAGAGTGCTAACACATTTAGTACTACTAATCTGTAAGACAAGATGGCCTATGTTGGCCAGTACTGTATTCTTACAATGTTAAATCAATAACTATGCATCAGCACAAAGGCTTACAGGTACTGGTTGATGAAGTTTCCTCATTCACTCCTGTTTCTCAGCATGACCCCATATGGAGAGTAGTGGGGCTGCAGTTTTCTCCTGCCTGCAGTTTGACATCAGCTCAAGAGTATGTGTGAGGGCATTCATGATCTCTTTTAGTGACTAGCCCCCAAAGAGGTCAATAATTGCCAGCAGAGCACAGAGGACAGCATTTATAGTTAAACTTGAGAATCTTTATACCAAGGCAATATTAATGCCTGTTGTAATCTGGGGCCAGCTGCCTTGTCATCTCTGGTACCATCTAGCAAGAAAGGGCTCAACTAGCGGGGTAGCAATGCTTCAGCAGACAGAAACTACTGGGGTTCAAGAGCAGGGAAAAGTGTATGAAATGAGGAATGCTGACTGGTACAAAAACAGACTCTAGAGCTAAACTCTAACCTCATCACAAATAGACCTCATTTATGTGTATATGAGCTGTAGTGCTCTTTTTCCCCGGCACAGTCCAAGTTGTCCTCATCAGCTGTTTCTCAGCAGCTCCTAATTATTCCTCACCTACTCTGAACTTCTCCCTAATTACTCTTTCCCTGTCTCTCCAGGACTTCAGCAAGGATGACAATGCCATTTGCAAATCTGAAGTGCCTCTGAGCTCTACAGTTAACCTTTTGTGCACTTCTCTGTCCCTCTGAGGTTTTCACATTCTTGTGAAGTCTAAATTTGAAAATATCTCAGCAAAGTCAGTTAACTGAAGTCCATTGTTCACAAGTTGACTTGAGGTTGGAGAAGTAGGCTGTACAAGAAGCTCTGGAGAAGTTGATTGCATTTTTGTTATATTAAGACTCAAAGAGTTTTGGTAGCAATAAATGCATCTTCTTCCAGCACACCAGGAGATCACTTATTTTCTCCTGAACAGCTTCTCTAAACTGTTAACCTTGCAAAAGGAAAAGTCTCCAAGGACTAATCACTTCCTTTTATTGCATCAGTTCATACATTTCATTCTCATTTCCTTTTCAGACCTATGTTTCCTAATCTCACCTGTTATCTTCCTTCGCAGAGTGACACTGACTGATAGGAAAGATACTACTAGGAACAGTCTTCCCAGTCTTCATAATATTCCAGTCTGGACATCTTTCTTCCCACTAAGCAAAAGTATTCCCTTTACAATATTTTCGGCCTGGTCTCAGGTATGACTGTTGCAATAGAGATGTCTGTATGTTAATACATGCTAACAACATGCTAATACTTAGGCTTTGAACTTTGTAAATATTTTCCTTTCAGGAGCTCTCCAAGGTAACAACTGCCATATGTAAACTGTAAGGTTAATCTACTTTTCACAGCCTCATCTACAGATGTTATCTGTTCTGCCTTGTTTTCAACTGCTCAAAGAAACACCCAAGCTACAAAGAAGCTAAACAGGTTTTTACTAGCAAGCCTTCTCCGGTAGCTAAGTCAAATCCAAGGTGAATGAAGATAGCTTAGCCCTTAGAAAAAGGGCTATTGTCATTGAAAGCAGGCCATGTTAACCCTGTTAGTGCATATTTGTTAATGGGTAAGGACACAGTAACTACAAATCAGTTGGCACTCACTGTTAGACCATGGTCTTAGAAGATTGCCTGAGCATCCCCACACACAAAGCGATGCAAAATGAAAACCTGAAAAGATTTGTTACACCTCCAACAAAAGGGAGGTGCACACATCCCAGCTGCATCCATCCTTCTCCCCTCACCTCTTGAAGAGAACAGCTTTGGAGTTCCCATTACCATTACCACTGCTGAAGAACAGCAATAGGATTTAGTTCAGTCTGTCCTGCTTCACTGCTTCCACTGTAATTAGATCAGGTCCAATGAGTCCTTTTCCTAGGATGAGACCAAAATAATTTGTTTACAGGATATGGATGACTTTCCAGTTGCCTTTCTGCATGCTAAGAGCAGTGCCATCATGGCTTGGCTGGGTTCTTTCCTTATGTATTTTCTGGACTAGAATATCATTGACGATGATTTCAGCTACTCCCAGTCCTCCTGGCACCCCATGATCCTTGTCCTCAAGCACCTCTTGCACATGTGATATACCAGGGAATTCTCCTGATGCACCATCTTCTGCATGGACCACAGAAAGTGATTCCATTGCTGTTCTTTGTTCCTGTTTCTGTTTGTTCTTTGCTTGTTATCTCTTTGTTCTTCATTGACTTTCATCTGCCAAGATCTGAGCTTAGTGGGCAGATACTGCTGAATAAATAACAGCAAGCCAGGGAGGAAGCTTGGATACTAGACTCCAACTGCTTATATTTGGAGCAACCTAATTAACTCCCTCTAAAGCCCAGGATCAGTCTGGGAGAACTTTCCCTGCAAGGGCAGCTTTCAAATAGTAGCATGAGTGAGATTACACCAAGTTTGGTTCCCTCCACCCTGTGGAGTCTTCCAACACTACTTCAGCAGGCTCCATACTCTCAAACTTCCCTGCAGGCTCTCATAACATATCTCAGAGCATACAGCACATAGCCTCAGTATCATGCTATTAAAACACCACGTTGGTGGCCTGTAACACAGCTCTCATATTGCTTCTGACATTTTTAATGAAAAAAAAATACATTGTATTTTAGGGCCACCAGGACAGCACAGGATACCCATGCCAAGTAGCATGTATCAAAAACGTGGCAACTCCACTCTAGAGGAAACTAAGCACATGGAGATGAGCCAGTTTATGCTCAGAGATCTCTGTGACCCGTTAGAAAATGAAGACATAATGTAGAGAATCAACTGCTGTCTGCTGCTTCTGTACTCTACAACCTGGATTTCTGTTTTAGCTCTTTTATTTGTCTCTATGGACTTTCCCAGTATCTACTGAATTGTATATATTTGGTGTGGACAGTTGAAGTGTGGGTAGCATCCAGGGTATTGAGTGACTGGTACGATCCAAGAACTCACTAAAGTTAACAAGTGGGCCCAGCTTCACCTCTTTAGAAAGAGGAACACATCTTCCAAACATATGCATCTTCTAAGCACTTTGTAGTCAGCATTCAGTCAGCCCAGAAATATTCTTATAGTCATCACATAACTGTTTCCATAGATCATCTTTCTGAAAGCATGAAGGAAACATCAAAAAGATGCTCAAAACAATTTTGGAAGCATTCAAGATTAAGATGACTTGATCTTTCAACAAATGATCCCAACTTAATACTAAGCATTTATCATTAGACAGAACCAAATACAAGAGAGCCCTATCCAGTTAATATATAATCTTTTCTACATCCAGAGAAGAAAATAGCAAATGTAGGTTGAAATGTTGGTTAGACTCAAGTCATTTCTTAAACTGCTTTTGCTCCTTTTAGATTAGGTTGTCACAAGTGAAGGACACAGCTGGACAGACAGGTAGGACTGATTAAACTGTCACATGCCAATAATACATTAAGCTAGTTTAGCAGGACAGGAGAAGCAGAGTGGCAAGGTTGCTGTCACTGGTGCTGTTTCACTATGTATGGTCACGAATGAAGCCCCTGAGGAAAGCAGGGGATAAACATGAGGACATAAAGCCAGGGGAGCATGTATTATGCATATACAATTAGGGGAAACCAGTCATTAGTTGAGGACGTAACTGTAGGGACACAAAGGATAGTAATGTAACCCTCTTCTCCCAGAGGATGTAATTCTCTGCCTTTTTGCTTTTGGAACAAATCATTTGCTTTAAATCAAAATGGATACAAACCACATTCACAGAAGCGTAGGCTGACAGGTCACAGCCACAGTCTCCATCTTTAAAATCTCATTCATATTAATTTTCCTGACTCTTGCAGAACAGAAGGACAAGACCAATAACAACCCTCATTACTTCCTTCATATTTGAGGCAAAGATAAATGGAGCACAAAAGATCTGGAATTTGGGTTCAGCTAGAAATATGTCTCTAGAAGTGAGGATGCTTATAAAAAACAACCTCCTGAAACAAACAAACAAAAAAACAAGCTGCAGTAATTTTGCAAGATGCACTTCCCAGCATTTCCCCATGCAAAACTGCTGAAAGCTCATACATTTCTCAGTGTATTTCCTCTTTCTTTTCTGATGCTAACCAGAAACAAAGCCTATACCTACCTGAAAAAGTATATGCTGTGCATAGCTCTTCAGTCAGTAGTCGTGGTTATAGTGCATTGTTCCTCTGTTTCTTTCTAGCGATACAATAGAATCTGATGAATAGAGATGCACATTTACCTCATTTACGTCTCCCTTAAATTACTTTTGCTTCAGCAGAAATCCCTTGAGCCTGAGGATTCACTCTTGACCATCATCACCATAAGACCTTCGGGCTTCAGCTGAGTTAATTCTAATTCACAACAATCAGCATGAAAGCTAGATCCTACCCAATTGCTTACCTTCAGTCTCTAAAATGTCTGCTGCATTTGGTAGGATATGTAAAGCAAAGACCAAAATAAAGCAATGAATGCAGCAGTTTCTTTAAGTATTTTTTTTACCTGTTTTCAAGAAAAAAGAGGGAGGTTGTGGTACCAACACACTGGCTTCTGTTTCCTAAGCTAGTTTCACTCTGATACAAAACAAGATCAGGACAAATATTTTCCATCATGGACAACTAAATGTCAGCAAATACACAACTGAAGCTATTGGAGCTAAGAACATTTAAAGTCAGGCAATTCATTTCAGTGTCCAGTCATAGACATTTAGGGCATACTTGTACTCATAACTGTCCTTCCCCTGTGCTGAGCCAGCTGATCTAAGCCCCCTCTAGGTCATGTGACCATGTCAATATATTGTCTAGACAAGTAGTGTCCATTTTCTGTTTACTTTTTTCAAAAGGGCTGTCTTTGGCTCCATCTGCAGCTAAAGACTTCTGCCAGTATCAGCATGGGCATGTGCTCAGCTGTAGACGTATTCCTGAGCTTGAGCATTCAGCTACTTCTCCTGATAGGTCTAACAGAAATAAAGCATCGATCTGACTTCACTCTGGTATTAATTCTCTCACTGTGCATGTATAAGCAGCCTTCACCATGGATACGAACACTACTATTTACATTGCCCTTTCTCCAGCTCATGAGCCATCCAAAACCCTCTGAAGGCTATGAAAGGACTCCCACTGGCTGCAACGAGCTCCAAACAAGCTGTCTGTGATATTCAAACACTTACTGGAGTATATTCTTTAACCAACTTTCCCTTCAGTCTTTTATTACTGAGAATATTAACTTCTAGTCCCAGTTACTTTAAGTTTGCTTTGAACCTTTGAAGAACAGAAAGTACAATGTGTTAATCTGACTGGCACTGGAACTCACGCCCACAGATACCAGTTCTCTGAGTCCCATGTCTGAAGGTTACTAAATTTTGATTTGTTTGTGACTTACAATGCAAAGATAGAATCTGCAATTATTCTAGCTAGTTGCAGCCTGACATCTTTTTATATGTTGCTCTTTTTATCCTAGGACCGTTCAACATTTTGTTGTAAACAAATAGTTGCTATGTGGGAAATAACTTCCCACAGCATCAGAAGAAACAAGACATTGTTATCCCATGACAGTAGGGAAGATAAAGCATGTCTATACACAGCACCACAATACAGCAAATTGAATTAGTCTTGCAGTTCTAGCCCCCATCTAACAGCCCCCTGATTTTTACATTACTTGGAGAGACACGGAGCGATAGGCTGTCCTACATCCATCAGCTTTCTGCAATGTTAGAAGTAAGGCTGCACTTTCCTTTGAGTTGGGAAACAAAGGCGACAGGACGCTACATGCACCAAACGATACCTGTTTACACCAAACTTCAAATGAATGCCATATTTCTGAGGCGTACTGAGTTTAAAAAATGGGGGGGTTAGTAACTGATACAGAAGAGAAACAGCTGACTCGTTGTTTCAGGAAAGTGTTCAGCAATCGATTAATTGCCTGATCAATGCAGCATGATCTAGGCAGCTTAATTGAAGAGAATTAGTACTTAAGAAGCTCATATCTCCAGAGGGGGACCACTGCCAGTAAAGTTAACAGCCTTTGGAAATAAAGCTACCTCATTTGATTTAGAAGGAAAAACAGTGTGAAATGAGATATAAGGACATCACAGATAATTGACATCCAGAGTGATACACTTCAACAGGAAGGCTTCAGACTGAGAATTTATTGACAGCCACAGACTCTGGTGGCAAGAGTGCTAACATATATATGTTCACATTTAGAACCCATCAGCAGGAAGATATGAATTTTTTATCATGCCATCACAGTGTTGAAGCTGATTTTCCTGAAAGGAATAGTACTCTTTTAAAGAATAAAGAACAATTTCTCTATAGGTTGTTGGGTTTTAGTTGCACTCTTGCTACAACTACTTGTTAATAATCATGTGAAACAAGTTACATTAAATACTGTTTATATTAGGCAGAAGGGGGCAGAGGAATATGCACCAGCAGGAGAGAGGGAGATAGATGCGGAGAGAAAATGACTGCAACAGAGTAGTTGGGATGCTAACAAAGAAAAATGTTCTTCTGGATGCATGTGGATGTGAATCTGAAGAGTGCATGGACCACTTGTCCCTAGTTATAACCTCTAATCCTTTGGTACCCAATAAAACATGATGCATACACCACCCTTAGCAATCATACCTTAAAAAAAAGCAAATAGAACAGTATTTTGTGTAAATTTTGGAGTTCTTGTAACTTGTCTGTCACATTGGGCTCCCAGAAGACCTTTGCTGGGCAATATTTAGTTCCCTGTCAGGTTATCCTGGAGTTAACTGTTCGTCTGTTCAGACAGAAGTAGTTCTGGCCTGAGGAAGGAGAATTATTCTCTGCAATTAAAATACCTTTAATTCAGATAGGGCTGTGATCAGTGAGTTAATATACCACGGGGGATTTGGCAAGATGCTTTGATCAGAACTTTGAAACTAGGCACTTTAATTCTGCCTACATCCTTCTTGCAGTCCTCGGTCCGCTATCTGAGCTAGCCTTTTCTTGTTAGAGGCAAGAGCATGCTTAGAAAAAGAGTGGCATCCAATATGTTAACCCTGAATCTATCCAGAACTTGCTGCACAACCTGAGCCAGTCAGTTTTTCCCATTCTGTGGCCCACTGTGGAGCTTCACTGATGAATTGACAAAGTTCAAGTGAAAGATGTTGTGAGAACTGATCTTTACTACTCAGCACTGAAGTACTGATCTTTACTTCTCTGCCTTCCTTGAAAAGACAGGAGCATTTTCTCACAAGAATCCAGCAGGCTACAGTGAAAGAAATCTATTGCTTCTCCTTGCAAAATAAAAAATTATTTTGTAGGAAGAAAAGTGCATTAGACCTTTGATAGGGCTCTAGGAGCTGTTAATAAACTGTTCTACCTTCACAATCAAAGGACTGATCTTGTGAATATTTCTACAGTACTGCCTAGATTTGGATCTAGACCAGGAGCCAGATAAGTAGACAGGCTAGAATATAGATTATTTCCTTTCATATAGGAATTCATTTACCTCATACTGCTGCAGGGCATTTCTGATTACTTGATTACAATGATGTGGCAGGAAAACTTGGATCTCACAATCAGCGTGTGAGTTAACGTATATCAGGTGAGCCCAGGTAACCATGAGCATGCCCCTAACTCATGGTAAATGCAAGGTGGATAATTGCAATATCCCACAGCAAAACAAGGTTAGGCAAAAATGCACTACTTTATGTTAACAAAGTATAATTAATACCAGCTAAGTAGGAGAGCAGGGAGAGTGACCATAGCTCAACTAACATACTGACGTGCATCACTCGTTAAGCCATCACAATATCAATCATGTATGGGCACAGTAAGTTCTATTAGGGCATAGGAAGCTCCACACACAAAAGAAAGGACTCTAAAATAAGTCATTCTTCTCCTATCTCTTTTTTCCAGCCTGACTTTTGATAAGCCTTGTGTGTCCTTTCAGTTTCAGCCACGTGTGGCAAAAATCCAGTTGTTTTTATCTTTTTAAAGGTCCTGAGACCTATTCTGTTTTGTTACACTCAAAATCTGGTTTATGAGTAAAGAAGAAGCACATCTTATACATGAAAAGCCAAGAACTTACTGTCAGAATAACTGAAATCATAACAGTCCAATCATTATTAGTTCAGATCTGATTATTACGAAAAAGAATACTTCTATGCAGGAAAAATTTCTGTAATAAAATAATAATGCAGTTAAAATTGTTATACACACAGTTCTTAGTTTCTATACCTTTTCCTGGTGTTATCTACCCTTCCCCTGCTCCACTGGCTTTTAACGTTGGTAACTTCATTCTGGTGGTGGGGATAGGGAGTGTTACAGCAAGTCATCACCATCTGGAGTCCTTTCCAAGGTGGAATATGATGCTTGTTTTGATGGTTTCTTCTTCTTCACACTAGGATCCACTTGATGTCATTTTTACATGTTTGCTAACATGCTTTTTCTTTTCTTCCATTAGTCTGCGGCTCTACGTCACATCCGAATTTACTATATATGGTGCCCTTTACATATGTTAGACACTATTTCTTTGCTCTCTTTTCTGCCCCTAAAACCAGTTTTGTCAAGCTCCAGGTCTGCATTTCTTTATCTGGCCATTGGTGAGTTGTTTATAGCCATGAGGCTTCCAAAGCTAAGCCAGTGGCATCTCTTATCATCCCGTGCGGTTACTCCTCTACACCACATCCTGTGTCTCCACTTCTCAAGGCCTCTGCTCTCACGCCAGGCTTGTGTTTCTCTATACCACATCATTATGTTAGTCATAAAGCCATGGTGGAGCCATACAAAGACAAACAAAAGAAACACAGATTTAGCCATAGACACCTGGTCTATTAGAAAATTTGCTGTTACAGCTACAGCAAGTAAAATAAAGCTTCAGGCAGGTCAAGAAAAGTTCAGACAGAGTAAGCCTGACATGCCTCAGTCCTGAGGCCTTGCAAACTCGGCACAAAGCCTGTGGCCAGTTACTAACAAATGCAATATCATATTACAGGTCTACATAGTTACAGTTTTCGAGGGGATTTTATTCTCAGTCCACAAAGTGTATGTCAGAGCCCCATGTAGAAAAGCAGCAGAAAAGCTAACCCGAGCATGTCAATTTAAGACAGTCTTCAGAAGCATCCAGCACTGTCGAGACACATCTAGGGAGACACTTAAAAGATCACTCTTTTTTGAGTGGATTGGGGCCCTCATTGTTTGCTAATAGCCGTACCTTATTGCCTCTAGCTACAGCTGTAAATGCACAACTAAAAATAGAATCAGGTGATATAAAAATGAAGGGAAATATACACCTTAACATAAATTACCTTGCACATTTTTACCATGCAAGACTTGCTATGGAAGAAAGAGCAGACCTGATATGCAAGAGTTAATGGCCTCAGGATATAAATATCATCTAGCTTCCTTTCTTTGCCATTTCCAGCCAACAGCTTCAATCCTGCAAGCACGTACTTACAATGTACTTAGTATCATACATTCAAGTGGTCCCAAGTGTAGTAACAGATTCTTCAGCAAAGTTATCAAAAATAGTAAGGCTTCATTCTCAAAGGCTGGCTAATCTTCAGTTCCTGTTGGAAGATGATGCCAGCCGGGAGTGTGATCCATCCAGCTGGGTGCTGTACCACCGCTTCCTGTTCCAGGCACCATAGCTGAGCCCTTATGTGAGCAAAATCATCTGCTTCTCAGCAGGATTTGCCTCTGAAGTGGAAAAGAGGTTCGAGGCTCTTCATTTCTCCATTCTCATCACCATACTAACAAGACTGTAAGACAAGACAGATCTTGTCACCCTGTTTCAGACAAGGCATCTCAACCGAAATGATTGTGCCTGGGCTGTGAACCCAGGTGAAAACAGGCACATACCGGCTTGCTCAGGGCTACCACAAGCCAAGGCAGGCTTTAATGTGAACACATTTCCTCAGTATTCCTCTGTTCAGGCTGACTCTTGTCTGCATTTAAGTCATTTCCTACGGGAAATAAAGGGCTATTGCGCAGAGTATGAGGTATCGAACGTCAGAGTAAATTAAAATTAAATGGGGCCTAATTAACACTTGTGCTTTTACTAGGTTCATATCTGAACAAATGCACTAAAATTATGATAAAGCTGAGTATGCTGCTTAAGCAGAAACCAACAGAGAGACAGTGTTCTTTCTGACTGAAATCACAGTGATAACTTTATTTTAGAAAAGCCTGGCAGAGGGCTTGCGACATGGTACTTAAAAACATTACTGCAAGAACCATGCCCTTCAAACACACTTGCAAACTATTTTACCTACCTGTGTATTCTTTTCCTAGGTGCCTCTTCACCTCCTTGGTTAATACATTAAAACATCACAGTTAGTGCCTACACAAATCACTTTCGTCAAGTTGACATCGACATATTATCATGTCATGATTATTTCACAGCTTAACCTTGTGCTTCGCTCTAGCAAAGAATCCAGATATTCAAACTGAACAAAAGTATCCTATCTTCAATTTTGCTTTCTAACCAAGAACCAAGGTCACTTCAATCTTGCTGGACTGGGATAACTTTTTTTTCAGCACCCCAGTGTTTCAACTTGAGCAAGTCTCTGGCTTAATGTTTTTCTGCTTGCATTTCTACAATATTAAAACTTTCAGTGTGGTCAGTGAAGTTTATAATATCCTTTTATCTTAGGTAAACTGTCAAATGTCCAGTAATCACCCGCTTGTTTCTACCAGCAGTCCCTGTCCCTCCTTTCCTTCTGTTTTTTTTCACTAGACAAATGCACTGGAAGTTGAGCCTGGATACCGGAGCAGGTAGTAAAATAGTAATAAATATATTTTCAGGAAGCTGTGGCTGTAAGGACTCCATTGCCTACGAAGTCTATTGTAAATTATGCATTGCTGTTTAGTATCCTTGACATTTTTAGTAAGTGCAATAAAACACCTTTATAGAGTTAGAAAGAACTGTATGTCAGCTCAAGGGAAAAAAAGAACAAATGAAAGACATAATTGTTTTATCTACAATAGATTTCTTTAGTAGATTACTACCGAAATGGAGAGACTTTTCCCCTGTCTACTAGGCAGGATTAAAACCTGGAAGGTTCCATATTTCATTCAGCCAGACATTGGATTAGAAAATAAGGTGCAGAAGGGAAAACCAAAGAAAATTGCAGTTGCTAAGTTCACAGCTACAGCAAGGAGTTATATTTGCCACCATTTTAAAAGTAAACAGAGGGAAAGGAGGGTGAGGATGGTGCAGGTATCAAACAGCAGCTCTCCAGAAGTCAATCAGCATCACCTAAATCCCCAGAAACCTTTCTGTGCAAAAATCCAGGGCTTAAAATTTGTCTTTGAGAGGATAAAAAAATCACAGTGTTGCTCAGAAGGAGAGATAGCAAACTAGCTAACAGACAGACCTTAGATTTCTATCTGCTCTGAAGCATAAGCGATGTTCTGCTCTCCTTGGTGATCACTGTCAAAAGAGCCACTCCGCTCATAAGGTCAGGGCTGCAGAAAGGTCCAATAAAGCAGGTTCTCCTTTCTGCAGGCATGATGTGAGGTTGCATTTTTACACGTACCGTTAAACACAACCATCAATCAGACTGCATCATCTCTGGCTACCTGATAGCAAGAGCAAAGTAAGCAGCTAGAAATCCAGTTCTTTGTTTTTGCCTTGCACTTAAGTTTTTTTTCAGTTTTGCTGACATTAGAGTAAAAGAATTTATTGTGTTATTACATGTAAAATCAGTTCTCTGTATCCTTTTTGAGGCAACTGTTTATTTACCATATCTTTAATGGCAGGCAGCAATTCATGCTTTTGGGCCCAAAATAAATGTATAATAAGGTTCAAATTATGAAAATGAACTTTAAGTTGTTTTCCTCTGTTTCCTTTATAGAAAAAATTACCCTGACTTATTTTACAAATATCCTTCCAGTAATTTCTTCTACTGCTGAAGAATATTTCTGGCCTGCATTTCTGTTTCTGGCTTAGAGGACACAGTCTCTGAGACAGGATAGCAAGAATTAATTTGTACTAATTCAAAATCCTGGACCTGGTGAATTTTTACTCTGCAGTTACGAAAGCTGCAACAGAAACGCGTCTTATCAAAACACTGTGTTTCTATACATGGTGCTTTTCCCCCTAAATATCATTTTTATTTTACTTGATGGCAAATAAAACTTCCAGATGTGTATGATGCAGTGCTGCCTTCCTGAGTGTGCAGACAGCCTGAAATGAGAGTCCTATTACAGCAGAATTCTTTATGCTACAGAAATCCCAATACAATCAAGAACAAGAGGGTCTTTTTAAGGGAATGGCCAACAAAACTTCATCCTCCCTACATCCTGCTCAAGGGACGACACTCACTGAAAGGTCATTACTTACCTGTAGTTGTATTTTAAGTGGGAAGGACGTTGTGAAAGGTCTTGTTGTTGAGGTACTCTAAGAGCACTATCTCAGCACCTGAAAGAATTCAGGCTTGACCTACAAATGTCTTCAAAAGCCGGCCACTTGTTTATGCTTGTTTATTCATTTACATAAATAAGAAGCACACTTGTACAACAGACGCATCTCTTTTGTGCTGCTCCCCACACACACACACACACACGCTCATGAGGATTTAAAAATACCCCAAGTGAAATCCTCACTTGAATTTACCCCAGAAGTCAAAGTCTGAAGGAAAAGTAGTGGACTGTCTTGAGCGTCTGCTTTACACTGGCTATAACCTTCGCTCCAGTCCGGCAGGACCAAGCAAGCTGCTGCCAAGCTGACCCAGGAGCCCCATAGCGCGCAGCGAGCCTTTGAGCAGGGGACGGCTGGGTCCAGCTGGGTTGAAGTGCCGGTGAAGTAACTTCGTTTTAAAGAAGTCAGTCTGCTCTGGATTTTGCAGATATTTCCATGCTTGCCGTTGCACTGCAAACCAGTGGGACGCGCTAGCTCCCATTCAAAGACGTTGTAGTCTTTTAACGCTCGTCGTATCAAGCTCAACGCCCAGCTGGTGAATCAGTGCTTGTTCTCGGCGTTCAAGTGAGATGATAGACACAGGCAGGGCAAGGCCAGGGCTGTGCAAGGGCCCAGCTGAACCCTGCTGGGGGCAGGGGCTGCCGGCAGGTCTGCGTCGCCCCTTCCTGCGCCCTTCCTCTCCCCAGGTTGCGGATAAATATCCCGAGGAAGCGGAGGAGGCTGTGTTCACGCTGGCAAAGACAGACCATAAACCCACTCTGCTGTAGCAAGATTGAAGTAAAATGACTCATCCTTCATAGTTATTTCCAGAATCAAATAAATGCCAGGTGGTTTTAACAATTGGCCTGCATTAAGCAGTCAAACCTGGAACTTTTGACGTCTAGCGTCATTCAGCAATGTTTTGTACTTGTGGGGTTTTTTTCCCTTGAAAAGTTGGGTTCTTTTTTTTTTTTCTGAGGGTCTCATCTCCTTTGATGAAATGAATGCCCTTCATTTTTAATTCTCATTTTCAATTACGTTAAGCCTACGTGTTAACTGGGGAGATAAAAAATGATTATTATTTAAATCAGTTTTTACTTCAGTGAAATGTGTTTTGCCTTAAAATAAGCCATTTGAAATTATGAATATCTGTACTAAAGTCTAAACTAATGTAATTACATTCATTTAAATTAAACTAAATGTTTACTGCTGAAATTTTGAAAGAAAAGCAGTCCGCTGAACTGGTTGAAATTACTGTCTCCTTACCTGAAACCAGAGTTTGCTGAAGTTCTAAAATATTTTGGCTTTTGGATTCTCTTTTCCAAGTGAAAAGGTAACATTTTCTTAGTTTTAGTTTAATAACTAAATCAGTTCAATAACTATTTCCTTCAAACTACAGATGGAAAAAGTAGAATACTTCCTCTGGTTTACAATGAAAAATGTGATGAGAGCTGATGTGATCCAATAGTTTTAAAATCTTGAAGGGCATGATGACCAGAAATAATAAGGGTTTTTTTACCTAATTAATGACAATACTTCATTTGTTTATTAAGTAATTCATTTTAAATATGAAACATTCTCATTAACTTTTTTTTCCTGATATGCAGCTCACTGAAGGTAGTTTTATTAAATTAATCATTAAAATGTTTTTGTGCATTTAATTGAATTTTAATTTCCATTTAAATGCAATTTGACACAAATTGCACATAAAACATTAATCACTTAATAAAAAGAAAATGTATCATTCATCATCTTAAAGGATAATGAAAATATTAGAAGTAAGGATCAGAATCAGTATATATTAAGCTACATTACTATTTACAGACTCATGCAAAAATCCATATATATAATATGTATATGTGCATGTATGTATATATATATCCACACATATATGGTATATATATACGAATATTGTCTTGGTTACCAGAAGAATACCAAATTTATTCTAAAGATCTATTCATTCTCAAGTCAGGACATTTTAATGGTTATCAGCAAGGACTAACCTGTCTTTGATAAAATAATTATAAATTCAAAACAAGATTATAATAGATTATTTAAATCAAGGCTCATTTTTTACTGATTTTAATTCTTATTAGAACTGGCATTTTAAATCATTTTGAATTAAATTAATTCAGTCAAGCAAGGACTTTATTGTCATAAAAGTTTCTAACAGATTTACAGAAAAATTGAATTAGAATACCATTTACTCAAAATCCATATTCAATTCACAACAAAATAATTAGAATTATTTAGAATTTTAGAACTATTTAGAATTAGACCTCTCTCTTTTAAAATTGCTGTGCAAAAAGAAAACGTACTTTGGTTCAAGTTAGCATATTCCAGAGGCAGGAACCGCGATGTTCCTGAAGATCCCACTTTCCAAGTCCTCCTTTGTCCTATATATGATATAAGCTTGTCTAATGGAAACATTACTTAATATATATTTTCTGTTAGAGATGGATGTAAAACAAAAGAGGAAAATGTAGAACCAAGTTATAATCTGTCTTTACCACATTATGGTGGAGTAGAAGTGTTCAAAATGAGAATAACCAATTCACCCATTTATCCAAATTTGGAACAAGCATTCAGAGCTCTTGAAAAACTGGCGAAAATGGTCAGGAAAAAGAAAAGGCTGCGGTGCCTTGTGAGAGTAGGTGCTCCACCCGAACAAGAGTAATCCACAGCACACGCATGAAAGGGGAACAGCTGGTTACAACACAGTTCTTCAGGGAACAATCCATATATTATAGTGGATCATGATCTGAAAATAAATCAACAATGGCATGAACAAGGCAAATAGAAATAAGAGATATAAGCAGGAAAATACTCTTGCAGAACACAGACCACTGACATGGCTTCAGCTGGAGGGTTTTCTCCAGTTTTTCACTCTGCACTTAAGGAAAGATCTGGACCTCTGAAGAAAATGCAGAGGACAGCAATAAAAGGAATCTGAGTTCAAGAAAACAAAAACCACAAGAAAAGGGGAAAAGGATTCAGGAACATTTAGCCTAAAGACCAATGAGTTCACCCCTCTGTCTCTAATCCTCACCTGTTCTGGAGTCAGTTTCCTAGGAGTTACAGGTATTCTGTCCCATCAGACAGTCACACATCCAATTCTGTAATATTTAGTAATTCTCAGTAAGCTAGTGAGAAACTAAGATGTGATTTACCTGCCCGAGCACAGACATCTACAATGCAGCCACATTTCAGGCTGCTTTGATAATCATAGGGACATTTGTCCCTGTGAAACATGCCCTACAAGTACACTTTTCTGGTCATTGACTATAAAGGGAACTGAGCGTGACTAGCTCAGGTGTAGATATTTACCTGGTGGATACCTGGTGAATAGAGATGAATCACACCCTAAGTTATGCAGGACAACAGTACAGGAAGAAAGTCCCTTTAAAACTGGAGATTTTATAGAATTAGGTCTTATATTTGTCTCTGGTACTATCTGGTAATTGTTGGTACTATCTGGTAATTGTAGGTTCATCTGTGGTACCACACTGTACACTTTCCCTTTACAGTACAGTTAATACCAGTATCAGTCAGTCTAAATATAATTAATAAACACAAAGAAATGATGACTTACTGAGATTCAAGAAAAATAATAGGATGGAATTTGCAGTTCATCTTCTATTTAGGAAGTATCAGCCAAGTAGTATGGGATGTGCTGAAATGAATGTTAGTTTAAGTATCGTCCAAATTATTAAGCTCCAGTGCTTCAGACCATAAAAGTCTGGTCTGTTGGGAGTTAAATGGCAGTTTCTTACTTGAGAGATATATTACTAACTGGAACAAATAAGAATGAACATGCAAGAAAAGTCGAAAAGGATCTGAAGAGGTTACAGAAGTATTGGGTTTGCTGTTATAGAAAACAAAGTATACTAGCCTTCAAAAATACAGCAAAGAGGTTAATCTTTTAGAAAAAATGTAACTCCCAGAAACCAGTTATTTATCTGAAATGTAAAAATTGTTATCCCTTTTAATATCTCCTCTTTGAGAGTGATCAGTGCAGCCAGATACTTGCCTAAACCCCCAAACCCAAAGTTTATATATCAGAGCATTCCAGAATTGAGAGTCACTTAGCATTTCTCAACTATTGTAGTGGTTTCAGCCTGAGAAGAACAACATGATTTAGTCTAATGCCTGCATTGTTAACAGATGATCAGATACAGGTTCAGAAGGTGTCAAAATTAAGCTATGGAGCTAAAAAAAACCACCCCAAACTGCTTGTATGAGAGCATTTCAGCTGAAAACTTGCCCTACTCTTAAGCACTACGTATGGGGAATGTCATCTCATACAATAGTTAAGAATAACCCACAGCACATGCTTCCCTACCATTACTGAGGCTGGGAAAGAACAAGTTTGAAAAAGTGGATTGAATACAACAGCTGTAATAAGGGCCAGGCACATATTGCACCCTATTTAGGATCTGTTCTGAATGCACAGTGCTATCATGAACCTAAGACTAGCAATAGTAGGTCATACCTAAGGTCTTTCATTGCAAGTAGTTAGGATGCTTAGAAAAAGACACGGCAAATCTAAAGTGATCCTTCCCCAGTATATCTTCTCCACTTCTGGCTTCCCTATACCTTCAGTGATATAGGGAATTCTTACATCATTTTTTTTCATTCATAACCTGTTGTTTAACAGACATTGAAAGATCCATTTTCTATGAGTTCATTTTATCATTTTTTTAAATTCTTTATATTGGTTGGCATCTAAAATAACTTGGCGCAATGATCTCCACGTTTTAACGACGCACTTTGCGAAAAAAGCACTGCCTGGAGTTGTTTTTGAATCTGCTGCCTGGCAATTTCATTGGGTGCCCCCTTAACTGAAGGCAGAGACTCATTATTGTCTACTCTTATTCTCCTTGTCCTTCTTTGTTTTTTAGCCCTCTATTGCATCCTCACTTAGTGATCTCTCTTTCAACAATCTCTTATGTTCTTCTGCTATGCAAAAAACTGCATCCATTCAATACCTTTGACCATGCTTGCTACCATTCTAGATACCTTTTCTTTTATCTACTGTATCAATGAAAGGAATGACCCAAACTGCAAACATCATGGGTTTCTGCAATAGCCTGAGGGCTTTTCTTCTCTTTGTTTTCTTTGTCTCTTTGACCTCAGATTCTTTGTCTTCCATTTGCCTTTGTACTACCACTAACATTTGAACTGATATGATTTTTTTTAAACTTTTTCTCTTCTCTGTTCATCCACTTAAGATGCCTATCAAAATCCTCATTCAATATTAAATTAAATTAATGCACATGACCTCTGCTTGGGATTCTGTTGTTCACTCTAAGGCTTTCAAATTTTTAATTTCTGGTCCAAATGGAAATGCAGGTGCCTGCATAACAAATCTAAACCTACTCACAAAGGACTTCATTGCACAGATGTTTTGGATGCAGCCCACAGATACCAGGGTGATCACAGATGAAGATCACTGGTGCAGACAGTTAGTAACTGTTGTTCTGTGTAAGGAATTTGCACAATATGGCTCTAAAGATGTAGACGAAGAATATCCTGCATCATACTGTGTACATTAGGGTACCTCCCCTGGCTTCAATACTCTACACATTATCACAACATCTGGGATTTTGATCACAAGACCTTTAGCGAGGCCTGGTTGACTGGTGTGCCAGGTCATCAGATACTTTAGCTGGTTATGCACATTCTTTGGTAGGTGATTTTTCAGATACAGCCTTTTTTATTTGCAGTTTGTATCTCTGCTTATTTACAGTAATGATGACAGAAGTGCTGATACTGGACCTAGAGACCATGAGAGAAATAATTCACTTGGGAGGCTGCCATACCAGCATCATCATCTTTCATTTAGTTAAATGTGACTTTAACTATACCTTTAACCTGGGTATCTTCTTTCATTTGTCTGGAGGCACAGCAGTGGCAGAAGTTGGATATTTTGCTCCAAAGGGAGACAGAATGTTTGATACAACCTAATAAATGTTTCCTTTACCTAATCTGTGGTGGGTTGATATTACACACTACTTTCTGAAAATGCAGTACAAGAGTATCCCAGTGCAGAACAACAGTCTGTCTCTGGAGGCATCTTCTGAGCATCCCCATTCACTGAATACAATACACCTTTATCAGATCACCTCCCAAAAGCAGCCGTACGCAGCTCAGGCTGCTGAACAACCACCACGACAGCTCTCCTAATAGATAGCTCTGTAAGTGTACCCAGTGCTACACAAGAGGTGAGCTATGCCACACAAATTATACGGAGTTATGTTCTTTCTGCAGATGACTATAAAATTATATAGGCCTTTTTTCCATAAGGGACTTAACTTGCCTTCTGCAATGAACACAAATGAATCATGAGGACAGTGATGAAACTGATTCTTAACAGCTAATTGCTTCACAGGGGAGAGATCACCTTTGTGGAAAAAAAAGGGGGGGCCTGTAAGTTTAATACAAAACCAATACCTCTTAAAGCCTAAATAGAGGTTTACTTCCCTGATACAGTATTCTGTGTCCTTTCTTCCTAATGTCTTGCATGTAAGCTAGCCAGCTGTTTTCCAGGCTCAGGAAGTATCCCAGCCACACCTGAGTTTCTTCCAAGACACAGTTTCTGTCTGTGTTGCAGCACGAAGTCAAACAGCTCCAGAATTTCCTGTTTTTTCACTCGCTGTTTCTGTACTGTTGTTCTTTTAGCCATTTTGGGGAAAACTTGGCCACTTTGTGGCTAGGTGTCATAATCAAGATCTCCCAAGTTTCTGTGCTGGTCATGGTTACCACCGGTGTGTCTGGCCATGGGAGAGGAGGGACAGCAGTAGAGGGTGACCCCTGGTCTCCCACTCTGCAATCCCATGTGCAGCTAGTTGGCTTAGTCAGGGAACAGGAGAGAGGTCACAGCACTGGAAAAGGGAGATCTATAATGTTGAGCCTTGTCCAGATCCATCTGGACCCCAGACCATTCTTTAGAGTAATGACTGTCAAAATCCACACAATATTCCCAGAAGGCCGGTGTGGGCTGGCATACCGGAACCACTTCCTTGCATGCCCTCTAGCAGCTTTGCAACGCAAAAGGGGGTTAGCTTGGGCTTCACTTTTCCTGTCCAGTAGAGGAAACGGTGAGAATTGAGATAACCCTGAGTCCTCCATTTCAACCCTTTCTTTTGCACACACATACACACATTCACTTACATACAAACCCTTGATAGTCCCATTCAGACTACCCCCAAATATCACTGTACTCCCACCCACACAAGCTGCTGCAGACAAAGAATAGAGACAAAAGACAGAAGAGCCTTAATCCTGCCTTATCTTTATTGGCCACAGCAGATACATGCAGAAAGTAACCTATATTTGAAGAGCTGCAGCAGCTTTCTTCTGGGAGTCAAAGGGACCTAGCCACTGACTCATCCTTCCTTTCCCATGTTCCTCTTGGCCCCACACCTTGATATGCCATGCCATTAGAGCAATAATGCCTTTATTATTATTCTCCTTGCTCTGTATGTCTGCTTGTGTACACCATGAGGATTCCCATGTCCTCACAAAAAACTGCTGCTTCCCTACAAAAATCAATTTCCCTTAATGGCCCAACAGAAGGTCTGACCTGATTCCAATTGACAAATTTATGGGGCTTCTGGGAAATAAAAATAAATGACCTCAGAGGTCAAGGAGCAGAGCAACTCCAAAATTCATTACTCAAGTTTGGAATGACATACCATCTGCTATTGCCCAAATATTTTTATATTAATATCCCTGAGTCAATGACATGGACTTTGAGAGCTGGGGAAACAGGAAAAATTATACACTGGTGAAGATGTCTCAGCAATGACAATACCTTTCATGACCTTTTGGAGGAGGCTGGCAATGAACATGAACTTTCCCTTTGTCTCTTTAGTAATAGCAATTGCTGCAGCTCCAATTTTCCAAAGGGCACAAGGGGTAGGCACATTGGCTAATCATGGAAAACTTCTATGTAATTGAGACAAGCGAGGGACATGACACTGTTTCATATGAGAGAGAGCATTACTTAGACTGGACTTTCCTACTGAACACTTAGGACCAGGTTCCCTGAACACCTGAACTTTATTCCGGAATAGTTTCATTCACATCTGCAAATATCAGCTTATAAGAGTTATTTACTGGCAATTAAACTTCACAGTTCTCCAGCTGTAGGTGAATAGGGAATATTCCCATTTTACATGTGGAGGAACTGGAGCAGGATTTTAGCATAATCTGCAGAAGCAGGAATAAACATTCTTTGCTCCTAATAAAACTATTCTTTTTGCAGAAGACAGCTACTCAAAGATTTTATAATTCTTCCCACTACCACCACCACTTTGCTCACCTTTCTAGATGATTATTTTCTTTAAAGATTCCTGATGATTTGAAGTCATCTACTCTTTTTTTTTTCTTTTACCTAGCCATTCTTGGAAGAAGGACATAAGCCTGTTTGGAGTATGAATCTGACATGTATAGAAGCTTCTCTTTTCCCTATTGTGAGTGGACTTTGCATATTTCTTGCTCAGCTTATTTTCTTAAGGTGAAGTATGGTTCTGCTTAGTATTGGATTCAGGTGCATGAAAAATTCTATTACGCTGACCTAAAATTCCCCTTCTATTCAGTTGCATGAAAGGGATGAACTTCCTTAAAAGTGAAGGTAGTCTTTGCATGTGCAGCAGCTGAGGAAGCTCAGGATTGATCGAGCACTACTTCAATCGTAGTTAAAGATTATTTTCTCTCTGCACTGCCATAGATATTTTCTGGCTGTCATTTTTCCTTTACTGTACACTGCAAGCAAGTCTTGTCAACATTATTGATGTCACTGAAACTATTGCATGTGTATGTCCACCTTGGCATGAATAAAGGGTGACCAAGCCAGCCATGAGTGAGCAAACTGCATCAGCACTTGAAAATGGTCTCAGGAAATATTCCAGTGAAGCAGAAGCCCTGCTTAATCTGTGCCGTGAAATGGGGGAAAAAAACATATGTTCAGTTCTTTTCTACATATGTGTACCTGCTGTTACATTTTAGCAGCACATTTAATTAAATGTGGAATCCCATAGAAATCTGCATAATCCTTACAACATCTGGATACTAAGGTGATCTCTTCCTAAAATTATTTCTCTATTCACTGGCTACAATGATATTCATCATAATATTGTTCTATTTTGCTGCCTGCTACTGGCAGAGAAGACCTCGAGAAAAACAGTGAATTGCCTAGAGAATAATCAGACTTACCCTCTGTAAAAGAAATGAACATTTAACCATTGCTATTTCCTGAAGAAGATGGGATTCTTTGTAGACAGAAAGTGTTGCAATGCACAACTATACAGCTTGTTACTCATGAAGGGAATTATCTTCCAAAGGAAACACTAAAGCAACATTCACAAAGGTGAAGCTTCAGTTTGAGGAAGGTCAATTGCTCAGGGCAAAGTCATAAGACAATCTCTTCCGGCTTTTGTAGGATGATATATCAACACCACATCAGTGATACGCACAAAAAACATACAGTTAGGGTTTATGTGCTGAGGGGAGATAATCTAGCCAAATCCCCACTGGCAAAACAAAACAAATGTAGATAATAGCTCCAATATCTGCACAAAGCCTTCAAACCTGACTGTTTTTCAGAGTTCCATAAAACAGATAGAACAAGATCCTGTGACCAAAAAAAGAAGAAAAGCAGGGAATGAGTGTTCTTCTCTGCCAGAGAAGATCAGGAAAAGTATGTGCTGATGTAGCATTTCAGTAAGTAATTTCTATGTGCAGACACAGTGGGCCAACCACAAGTATGCACCTGTTTGCAGGCTGTGTATCAGCCAGAGCTGTGCGAGTTGGGAGAAGACCTGAGATGAGGACATGGGGCAACACTGAATAATGTGTGGTTCTTTTTTTTGGCTCTCTCGCTGCCTAGAAGCCATACGTCTTTCATTTAACTTTCTACCCAGTCTTTCCCTCCATAAACTACCTGCAAACAAATACATTATTCATGTAGAAAATGATCCTCAACCTGTGAATTGGGGACAATATGCTGACCACAAGAGCTTCCAAAAGCTGTAGGATCCCCTACTTCTTCAGGCCCACACAAACACAGAGGTCAAAATAGGAGACTGCATGCTGGCTGAGTGCTGTGGCATTTTGGACAGCAAAGTTGGGAACCATTGGCATAAATATTCAGAAAATGATAAAAACTTTGGGAGACTTTTGAAATTCTAGATGAAAAATCCATATTTTATACTTTGTAAATATTATGCCTCCATTTTTAGACCAGCTACCTAATTTTCCGTGGACTCTGACATTCTGCATGGTAAGCTCCATTAAGTCTATCTGCAAGTAGAGTGGTTAAATCTGTATAGGCCTATTTTGGGATAGGTTTCATGTTTGTTTTATTTTTTTGCAGGCAATACAAAGCTTTCAAACCTTTCCCTGAAGATCCAGGCACAGGTGTTAACCTGCTTGGCAAAGCACTGTGAATGAAGTAGGGAAGAAATTCAATGTTATTAGTGCCCCCATAACAGGAACTTAGTTTTGCTGTTCTTTCTAGATATGGTCATGAAAGGTAAGCCCAGCATGTTGTTATTATGTATGAAAATTCCATGAAGAGGCTTTCCAGGGTTAGAAAGGTGCATTTCTCTTACTTCCTTGAATGCAATGGCAAAGATATCAGAAGTCAATAAACAACCTAATTTCCAGTTCCATCAACATTTCACAGAATGCCATGTGATGCCAGTATCACCAGCTCACCTATTTTTATCATGCAGCTCACAGTATTTCATTTCTTTCTTAAAGCTACAGTTCCCAGAGTCATGTTATTTCATCAGCATCTCAGCCATCACCCTCTTTTCCCACCCAAAACAAGTAAATTTCCAACTTTCCTGCTTAGAAAAAGAGTTTAAAAATAAGTCCCATATGTTCCTTAACGTTAAAAACTACTGTTAAGATTTTTATATATACATGTTTTTAGAACCACTGTTAGTATTTGCAAACAGCAGTGCTGATCCAAATTTGCAGTGCTTGGAGCTGGCAGTGCTGGAACATCGCTCTAAGAAATAATCTAGTAAATCTTTGTGTGGTACAAGCTGAACCCGTCTAGGGATCTAATATCTCAACATCATTCCCTCTGAAATGTAGGGATTCAGAGAAAACAGAACAAAGGAAAGCCTCAGAGTTGGCTGAGGTCCTGATAACCATGAATCTCATTGCTACAAAACCCACAGCAAAAATTACATTTGCATTAGAAAACCCAGCATTAAAATAATGTTAATATTTTTGCCTCAAATACTTAAAAGGCTAGGAAATGCCTATACAGATATAAGCAATCCTAATTCACCCCTCTCCTTTCATTGCTTTTACACACGTATTAGACTATTATGCTACAATCCTGTTTGCGTTCTTGACTGCTACTCTTTCTGTACAGTCGTGTGAAGGGACACCAGTCTTCCTCGCCTGCCTTTTTCTTCATAGCAAAGTGGGCATTGAAATGTTTAAGAAACATAGGAGGACAGTCATACAGCCTAACTACAGTTGCCTGAGACACCTAAAGCAGGAGCTGAGCCCTAACACAGCCAAGGCAGAAGCAGAAACCTTTCCTGAGGTCTCCACTTGGTCACTTAGCCCTTCCCAGATGGGCTGCCTAGACGTAGGTCATGAATCCTTCCCTCAGTCTGCCTAGAAATGTCCCTCTGCATGGGGCAGTCAGGAAGAGGGATGAACACAACTTTGCTGTCCCAGACAAGCCCTTGAATGATCTCCAGTACTCTGTATTTCTTTCTGGGGACTTAGTCAGTTGTGAGGCTGTTATTTTTTGTGACAGGTTTGGGGAGCTGGTACGGTCTGAGGTAAACAGAGCACAAGGTCTTTTTTTAAAGCATATTCCTCTTGTCAGTACCTCTGTGTGGGATGATAGTTTTCCAAGATGACCTTACAAGCAGAAGATGAGATACTTGATTTCCAAGCCAAGAAAATCAAAACCTGTGACAATGTTCAATTATGGTAGTTTTATTTCCATTCTGTCTAATGTAGACATAACTGATTTGTCTTCAGGATATTTATACATTCAATGGCACTGTTATTCAATAGGCGCACTCTAACTGGCTCAGAGAATAAGCTTCTTGCTGTCAAATGTCCATTGCCTTGGACATTACAGAGCACCTTTATTTGAAGAAGTATTTTTCAAGTAGACAGAGATTATTTCTACATATCTTTTTCAGAACCTGGCACTCTTGATGCCCTTCTAACACTAGCTCAGAGTATGCTACAGCCAGCAGAGGAAATACTCCCCAGAAGATAACGCATTTGCCCGGATATTTCAGAGCTGCAGTTTAGAGCTTGTTGAAAATGTCTCAGCAAAAAGGGATTTTGTCAGAAAAAGCTGCAGCTTCAAGACTGAAACTTTTCACAGGCATGTACCTGTTTTCACTAAACTTTTGTCAGGAGAGGTTCCTCAGCTGCAAGACTGAGGTTTTACTTGAAGAAAAAGCAAAATAACAGGTGTTCTGCCTGATAATACTTTTTTTGAGTATGGTGAAGATGAAGCCTTGATTTAGGCTTAGTGTTTGGCCTTGGCTCACTTAAATGCCATATGTGTTTCACAGATACTGGAACGTAGCAGAAAACAGGACCAATGTATATTTAGTTCATCACACAGTCAGGCAAATCCTGCTGAATATATTGTTGATCAGAAGCTGAGACACCTGTGAATTAAAGAAATAGTGATTTCTTACCTGTTGCTCAAATGGGAACCTCAAACATTCAGGAAAAGGGACAATTACTGTCTTTGTTTAGAGACAAGGAGTTGAGGTAACAAGGATACATGGACCACACTTAAGCACTTGTGCCCCAAAATTAGTTTTACTGTTTGCAGCCACGGTACAGCATGAACTAGACCCTCTCATGGGCTGCAGACCAAAATAATCACCCATGCACATTGTTTTCCTTCTGCTGGTTTTTCAAGCAATCATGCAGATATTCTTGGGAGAGAAGCTCACCTGGAACAGCGGAGCGGTGGTCCTAGACCTGCTGCTGTCCCATCCACCCTAGATAAGGCAGAAATAAAATCTTTCCTTTCAGAGATGCCAGAATATTTCCTAGGAGGGCCTTCGGTCGCCTATTACAAGTGCAGAAAATACTGACAGCCATTCAGAAATCAGACTGAGGCAAGCTGCCAATACAGAAACCAATGCTGTATCTCATAAGCAGTTTGGGATGCAGGGAGCACAGCCACTGCATGCAAATACAGATAGGACAATAAAAACACAGATGCTTTATATGGCCTGGAAAGTTGGCTATGGTCACTCCACAAAAACCTGCAAGGAAGCCACATAGCCCAACCAATGACTTGCACTTCTCTGCTACTCTTGTTCACAGACTGATTTTTCAAGGACCACTTGCACCCTGTGCTTTCCAAGTGGTGTTAGAGAACAACCCAGCTTGGGAGGGGACAAACACAAGGACAGCACTACAATTGCTCTTTCTTGGATGGAAAAGCTTTTTTTGCTAGGCCAGGCTAAACTTGCAAATTTGGTATTCACCCCTTCCTCTACATACAGCTGGTGTTTCAGAAGAAGCAAGTCTAACATGAACAGCCAGCAAATCCTCCTGACTAAGCTAGCCATGATTTTGAAAGTGTTCTCTCTTATTTCTTAGCCATTCCTGGACTGCAGCACAGGAAAGAATGCTCTGCACAAATAAAGTGTCAAAAATTGCTTGGAACCAATCTTCATGTTCAAAGGCAATGTTTTTCTTTAATTTAGGCTTTCTCAGTGACCTCCAGTCACTTGAAGACGTTGAAAAGCACCACAAATGTAAAGAATTACCACATTTGCTTTAACCATAGAAGCAATTAACTCTCCAGCAGTGTGGAAAACAGCTTTTGAGCTGTATTTATTGATGCATAGATTTCACTGTAGTGTGATATTTAAAGACAAATTGCTGTGCCCATAATTAAGACCGTTGAGGAATTGGCAAGTGAAATATAATGATGAAAGACCAGCTCAAAGGGCAAGTGAGTTAGATTGGTCAGGTTGATACAATCTATGTGACCCCAGTGCCCTATTCCTGCTCATTGATTTCCCAATTAAATATAACTTTTTATTCAATCAGTTAGAATATACTGCAGGTTATTGATGCACTGCTAGTAGAAAAAAAGCAATGAACTAAAGATAAAACAGTGGGTGAGCACTGTCTCATTTTAACATTTTATTAACCTTAATGGGGTCATGATGAAGATGATGTTATTCACTTGGATCTTTTCCTTCTTTTTTCTTTCCATTTCTTCTTTTTAGTTTAAAGTGAACTTATTCTGTCCAAACTAGGGCAGCTGAAGATGAGTCCTGGGAGGTGCTGAAGTCTTCTTGCTTTCCTTTATTTTAATGGATGCTAAAAATATGTTTTCAGTACTGGGCCTTCACTCCATCTCAGATAGATCAGAAGCAAACTAAGAAATGCACAGAGATGGTGAGATGTGTAGAATAGCTTCCATATAAGGAGAAATTGAATAGACAAGGATTTCAGCTTGGAAAAAAGCCAAAAGAAGGCTATAATAATTGTTTATGAAATGAGAAATGACACAGAGAAGGTGAATATTGCTGTTTAGCCCTGCTGATCTTAAGGTATCACTTGCAGAAAGGTACTGGAAGGAATGGAGACAAAAATGTCCACAAAGGAAACACCCGCACATGGGAGAATCTGGCTGGACCAGAGTGTTGCTAAAGGTCTGTGAGAAAGATGCTTTCTATTAGCTTTCACCTAAGCTGTAAACAGGTTTGCATGGAAATTTATTTTGGTTTTATGACACTATTTAGAGTCCGATACATGTGTTACTGTCCCATAATTATTTTTTCCAGTAGCAAAGTGAAGAATTTTCTTTAACCTTGTGTCTTAATACAGCCTAATCTTTACCTGTTGTGATACAAATTCAACATCCGCATATTAAGGGAAACTACAATATGCTGAAACTTTCTCAGATTTGGGATCAGATGGTAGCAGACATGATAGAATAGCAACTTAGAATAGCAGCTACTCGCTTTCACACTTCTCTCCAACCACCATATTTCATCTGCACACCCAGTGAGCTGGGAGAATACTTAACTGAATACTGCCATCTTGTTTTCATTTTTCTGTGCTCCAGTCTTAGGGTGAGAAGGTACCATCTTTGCTGTATCAGAAATAAATTCCCTTCTAGATAGCAACGTGGTCAGAAGACCATGAATATTGACAGTATATGAATGAATCCCAGTGTAACACATAAGTGAATCACTTCAGGTAGACTGCTGTGTCCTAAGGACCCGATCTGTCGTGAGCTGATGTTTGTGCTCTGGGAATAGCCATACTGAGGTCAATGGGGCTGCATATAACAGATGAAATTCAAAGTGAAGATAAGCCAGGCCTCAGGGAGGTGATTTTATTACATGTCTAGGTGACACGTAAAACCAGCCCTATAGTTCAGGGAATGTAGACTGTGTTATCAACTGAGTTTGCTGTCTATTGAAAAGCTGCAAACCTGACAAGTAGAAACCCTCTTTCTTACCATTTCCATCCCCAGTCCTATGACAACACGCACATGCCTCTGTTATACCTGTGGAAATCAAAGAAAGCCCAATTTGCCTTGACGAATACATGCAAACACACACACACACACAATCAGTACAAAATATTTTGCCCTGAAGCTCCACAGAAAAACAGCAGAATGACAGGTTGGAGCCTGGGCAGATATCCCTTCACCCCATAATGCAAATGCCCTTTCCAGACTCTTCCTTTATGGACAATGGCTTCTACCAAAGCTGATTCACTGTCTAGTAATGATATTTCCATATGACTCCGTTATTAGAATAACTGAGCAGCCTACCATGAGTTTATCCTCACAACTCCACTCCTTGCTGAGGTATAGAAATATTATTGCTCCTATTTTATATAAAGAGAAAGGTAGAGTGAGGCTAAACAATCTCAAAGTCTCAAAGGAAATGAATGAGAACTGGGATTTTGAGAGAAACGGGTTTGTTCAGCCTTAAAAGAGAAGGCAAAAAGGAGATATTATTGCTGCCTACAGGTAGCTAATAGGGAAGTGTAGAAAAGATGAAGCCAGACTTTTCTTGTAGGTGCACAGTGACAGGACAAGAGGCAATGAACGCAAGCAGAAACATGAAAAATTCTGATTAGGTACAAGGAAAAACATTTCACCAGGCAGTGGTCAAGCACTGGAACGGTGGGCAGAGAGGTTGCTGAATCTCCATCCTTAGATATATTCAAGTCTCAAAATGGAGAAGGCCCTGAGCAGCCTGAGGTAGTTGAACCAGCTGTGAGCAGGGGTTTGGACTAGGTGACCTCCAGAGGTCTCCTCCAACCTACTGTGATTGTGCGTGTGGCAGAGCAGGGACAGCGACCCAGCAAACCTGTGTTACAGACAAATGGTGTCTCTGTATGTCCACCAAGCATCACTTCTCTGTGCCAAAGGACCAGGAGGCATCCTGAAAGAACACAAGGAGTCATTATTCTAAGCATACTATACTAACACATCTATTAATGGATTAGTGCAATATTTGGGTTCTCTACGAGTTAAATCCAACAGTAGACCTACCATGAAAAAAAAAACAAAATTATGTACATCTAGATCTGAGCTGTACAGTATGAAAAAGAAGAGACATACTTATCTAACAGAAAATGAATATTTAGCACTGCAGAGAGATGGACACAGAAATACTACTTCACATGGTTTTAGGAAATTCTTGTAATTCATCATAATTTGTATGTCAAATTTCTTGAGATAAATGGTTCTGAGTGAAGTATATATATCTATACAGACAATTTCTGGAAACTACCATACTCCTCACCTTGTATTGCTAAACTTTGTGTGACTGAGAGAAAGCTTGCTAAATTTAATGTAGTTAAAAAAAAATAATAATCTCTCTTGCTTAACAATATTTCTTATTTGGAGTCCTTCATTTCTGGTTATCTTCTACATATTCCACACACAGTTCTGTATGTCTATTATCTATTATCACACTTTATAAGCTCAGATTTGGACCTGTTTCTCAAGATCTACAAGGGACTTAACTTGAGGAGCAATTCTGCCAGGCTCAGTAAAAACATTCTCAGTAGGTACCTCTGTGTGATCAGAGTTCCATTTAGATAGATTTGTATATAATCCCTGCAAGTCTTTGAAACTTCATAGAGTATAAATATGAAAGGTGTCCATTTTCCTAATAGTTTTCATTGGAAAATAGACAAGTTAAAAATCCAGGACTTTCTGGCAGTTTCCTAGTCCTCAAGCAAATTGTAATTGTTGCCCGCATCTGTAACAAAGCAAATATTAAAAGCATCAGGCATCAGAGAACAAATTCACATGTGATTGAAACTGCATAACTCTATTTCCTTCAGCTGACCTGTGCCACTTTGCATCAGGAGGAATCTGGCTCCAAATATCTTGGTACACTGTTGGCTAGGCCACTTTCTAGTGTTCATAAAAATGGTTGATTGAACTTCACAGTGAGAAATAAAAGAAAATGTATAAGCTGAAATCAAACGTGGACACAGAGAGAGAGGATTTGCAGTAATGTAGCTGAAGCACCTATTAGGTTATCTGACTAAAGCCTAATCACTTTAAACAAAGACCCAGCGAGGATCAGAATAACAACAGGCGGAGGAACCCCAGTAACCTAATGGAGATCTCTGAACCGGCTACTCCTGAGATTTCAGAGAAGAATTAATCATCGTCCCTGGTGCAAGAGCCTCCAAGATGAGTCAGCCATAGAAAACTCTCTCCCTGAAATGCTGAGAGCACTAAAAGTTCTAGGACTAGGACAGTAAAAGGTCTGAGTGCCAGTCACGAGCCTGACGGCCTCTTAGGTCTAGGCGCCAGCAGCTGCAGGGGCCTGGGTCTGAGGGACAGCTACCAAGATAGACCTAGTGTCTAAGACCAGCTACTGCTTGTATTGTGCATATGTGTATACTCCACTAGCAGACTGCAATCTCGATCAGATGGAGAAGGAGAACAGGACTGGGCTATCTGTGCTGTTTATGTTTGTGCGACTGCTGTGGGTGTTTATGTGGTTGCCACTGAAGGCACTGTTCTCTGTCCATGTTGATCTGCAGAACCAGCCATGTCTGTATTGTGTGTGTGTGTGTGTGTGTGTGTGTGTGTGTGCGCGCGCACCAGCTGCGAAAAACATGCTCAACCTCATTACTCGCTGGACCTGAGGACCCAAACCGTGGCAGCCTGGCTTTAACAGAGCAGGAAAAGCACTCCCCTGGGTCCCAACATCCACTGGATCCAGTGACCTCTGAGGGCATCATTTCTATACTCCTTCAGCTCACACTGCCACTTCTCTTCCACTCTTCAGATGCTCTGCAGAAGAGTCACCTAGATGTGAAGTACCTTTTGCAGCTGCAGCAGATTGGCTTCCAAGGGAGCCGGGAGTCCACTGGCTGTGCAACCAGCAGTCATCAGGAGCCCAGAGGGTGAGGAAACCAGCTGGTGCATGTGCCTACAAAGCTAGGCTCGGGGAGCTTTCTGTCCCTGCCATGTTTTCACATGGAACTGGACTGCTATCCTGTTTGTGGGTGTTGCTGTAACTAGGGACACAAACATTAATGCACCCGTTGAAGTGAATGCATGTCTCAGTATCGTAGCAGTGATGAGCCTTACAGAGTTCTGTGTTGGTCCAGTCTAAAATGCCAATGGCAGGAGTGGATATTGATGATCTAAAACAGAAAGCAAGGACTACACAAGGTTGAGTGCAACCTGCCATCCTAATTAATCCTAATGACCTGTATTTATTTCCATACACTCAGTGAGATTTAGGTGTTCTGGATTCTTTCCTCAGATGTGCCAAACACTCTGTGAAACCTTGACTGAAACACTTACAGCCTGATACAAAGCTCACTGAAGCCAATAGAAAACTTTTTGTGTCTTAATTTGTAAAATAAGGATGATAGCTCTAATTATCTCGATAATTTTCTCAGCGTAAGCTTGTCAAAGAGCATGAGGAGATAAGAAAAACAGAGCTACAAACGCACAAATAACATGAATTACTTATAGAGAACTGCATATTCATAATATTATGTAGCTCCAAAGAATCAAAAGCTAGGTAGAAGGAGAACATTTTTTCTAAGAAAAGGGGAGAAAAAATGTTTCTGTTCAAAGAACAAATCACAATAACTTTTCATGCAAAATGTTCACAGGACACCGTTCCACAAATTCCCTTATCAAAATAATGGACAACTACCTAGCCAAATTTTCTATTGCAAAAAAAAAGCACCCAGTATATCAGAACTACAAGGACATTGGAGTGCAGCAGTGAAGTTAAAATGAATAGCTTAATTACCTGCCATAATTTATTGGACATAGACAACTGAGTCCATGGATGTCCAAAATTAATTCATGATGACCTTGAGACAAAGAAACTGTGTAAAGTACTGTCAGACTTTCACTTTTTTATCCAAGGACAATTTTTAAAAAGTTTTCAGGATCTGTTGAACATTTAGTGGTGATAGAAGAGGACATAACCCTCTCCAGAGCATCCAGATCTCCTGATCTGAAGCCCATCTGTCTAGGAGAGTATTTGATCCATTTTCACACCCTTTCATCCTCCCTTTGCAGTTCACAATTAAAAGGCAGAGTCTAGGATTGGAATGGGTTTCAGCCTAATTCACCTAATTTTAGATGTCTACTGTTCAGACCTCCACACCTGACCTAGTGTCCTGGGTTGTACTTTTAATAAGTGGGAAGAAACAGGCACTTTATTTGTGCAGTGTATCACATCCTACAGCAGATATCTAGAATAGCTCAGTTGAAAGCACCTATTTCCCTCCATTAACTATAAAGACAGTCTCAAGTGACTTGGTAGATGTCTACATTTGGTAGAGGTAATGGATCCCACACCATGCAACTGCCCCAAGATTCACCAGATGTTTGTTACAGAGCTGGTAACAAACTCAAGTCTTCCAAGATCTGCTTATGTAATATTATCTCATTACTAACTTCAAAAGAGAAAACACTACTGACTCCTGTGACATTTCAAGATGTTGTGCTTTCCTACTAAAGCCAAGTCCCTTTCCTTTCGAAATAGCTGGGGATCCATCAAGCAGAAAATTCCACAGAAGAAACATCATGACAGGCAGAAACCTCTTTTGGGAAGACATTACACGGACTTCCATCTGCAAAATGGTCTCTGGAAGAGACCTTGTGAACTACTTCTTTCTAGAGGCTTTCCTCCTTTTTTTTAATCTTTTTCTGAGAGGAATTTTAAGTTGAGTGTCCTCATTCCAGAGCTTGGCAGTATGAGAAAATTGGCCAGGAAAGCACATGACTGAGGAGGTTGAAAGAAACAGTGCCAGTACTGCATTTTGTTCCAGCCTCTTCTGTCCCCTGTAAATACAGGCCAGTCAAAATACACAGGTGGATGACTGCTATTCTGTATAATCTTCCCTTATGGACTCCTTATTCCAAAATTAAAGAGATTCTATTCCTGAAAATTGACTCTGTTCTGGAAGCAAATTAAGTTTCTGCAACATAATTACTTTTGTTCTGAAAAAAGAGTATCCCCATAGTGATCTGTTCCAGGATTACTGCAATTGGAGAAGTATTCTGGCCAGGTTCCCCATTCAGCCATTTCCCACTGTGTGTGTGGGCCGAAGAACCTTTCCCCCTTCAAATGAAAGCGGAATGGGATTCTTCGACTACTGACTAAATCTAGCTCTTTCCAAAATGAATCCGCTGGTAAGGAAAATAGATGAATATATGTGATTACATTAGTCACATTTTTCATGTTTTTCTACCTGCCCCCATTGTCTGGGCAGGAAAATGGTTCATACACAGTCTTTGCAGAGACACAGCATCCTTTTCATTTGTTGAAGATTTTCCCTTGATGTCAACGGAGCTTTGGCAATTTGTAACACTTGAGAATCTGTTTTGCATGGGTCAAAATAGTGAGAGAGTAAGTCTGAAAAGAGTTGGTATTTTTCCTGTGCTCAAGTTAAGTACTTAGAAACTGCCCTGACTCTGGGCTAGTGAGATCTGAGCAGTTCCCTCAGCTATGGATAAATGCTCTTTAAAGGGAATCATGCCTCTGATGGGATCCTTTCTTAATTTATTTTTGTCCATTCTTAACAGTTTAGCAACATCATAGCATTAGCATAAGCCTTCTCTGATTTGCATGTGCCAGCTCAGTGCACAGATAAACAGACTCTGAGAAGAGAAAGAATCAGTGTGATTGTCCAGTCTGGGCTCCGGCGTAATGACCTCTCCTGAATAAGCTTCTTTAATAAGTCCAGTATTCATGGCTGAGCCATAGTATTGCCTGCAGAGAAATATAAAATCTTGCTTTAAAAATTTCCATACTGATGATCAAACACAGCCCTTAGCAAAATATTCCAGTAGCTAAGTGTTAAAACCATGTGCCTTATTTCTCCAAAATGTTTCTTATGTAATGTTTGACTGCACTACGTAGATACCATGATCAAGGCACAGACAAATGAGCTTTACACCACTACATGGTGTTCTGACTTTCCCTACAGAAGTTTCCTCATATGAATATCAATTTTTCACTGAATCTCCTGTATCAGCATTCCTAGAATTGGCTTAGCTTTACATTTCTCTCCCAACTCCTCGCTATAAATAGCTGAGTCTCATATATCATTTAAGGAGAATAAAACATTACTCCTTGCATTCATTTATTTGATTTTACAGCCTTGCTTGTATGTTAATCAAACGCATAAAGTGCTGAGGTGCATAGGTGCCAAGTAAAAGTCAATATTTTACCATGAACCTCATTTATCTACATTAGCTTGAAACAGGGTAGATCTGTAAATTTGGGCATTATTGAATTTAATGACAAAGATCAATTACAACATCTTTGACACGACAGGGATTTGTCAGATGAGGGGGAAAAATCACCGTTTCTTCCTAGGGGAGATCATAAATGTTAGTTGGTTGGCCTGTCCTTCTTTGCCAGCGGACTGATGCATGCCAGTGTTTAAAAAATCTTAGTTGTACTTGAAATACAGACCCACATTTTAAAATGAGTTTAAAACAGAGCTAAGTTATAGTGAGCAAGCTGAGGGATTGCTTAGCAGGATTGGCTGGAGTACAAGGGAAAAAAAGAAAAAGAAAAGTGTCTTCATGGGAGGGATCCATAATGAAAGCAGTTCTGAACTCCGACTGCTTCTTTCTGCGTCCAGTAAACATCTACCATAACTGTTCTGGGAGCACCGTGATAGTGCAGGTTACTAATTATAAATCTTCCTGAAAGCACAAGCACTCCTTTTCTGAAGGAAACTTGGAAACACATACACAAATAACCTCCCCTGGTGTATACTGGCCTACTTCATTGAAAGATATGTCCAGAGACACGTAACACTTCCCATCACCGATGCCCAAGAAGTGCACTTCCTTCAGCCCTGTGCCCTTTCTCCAGCATTAGTAGGAAGCATTTTTCCCTTCAGATTGTGCATGATAATGCATGACAAGAAGGATGTCTGAAAAGTTAGGGGCTCAAAGCACAGCCAAATGACCATGCCAAGAGGTTTTCCAATCTGCCTGGGCAGGCAAATTCAGGTTTGGCGAAGAGTTACTACATTTTCTAAGACTAGGAATTAACAGCATGTACCATGAGGTTAACCACGGAGGGTTACCATGAGGGCTACCATGAGGGCAGCCACTGCCTATTCACAAGGTTTAGTCCTTTCCATATGCCACAAGCCAACGAGTTGGCATGTGTCAGCTGAGACATGTGGCTGTCACAGTCTACCCCAAATGCAAGGTGCGAAGTGAAATACAGGTGGTTTTACTTGTCAGCTGGGACAGAATGAGCTCAGAAATGATCAGCTACCATGTCTCAGATGTCAAGCTGTAATGAACCTAGACAGGCAAAGTCAACCATCTGCACTCACATGAACAAACCCTCAATATTTATTCATGCCTCACCTTCAAGAGGTTGCACACCCCACCTTCCTCCCACCTTTTCCCAGCTCAGACAGTGAATGTAACAGCCATCTTGGTGAAGAACTTCTTATTCAATCTTTTATTCACAAATCAGCAAGAAAATCAGGGCAATTTTGCTCACCAAAAAGCTACACCAGCAGCACATGAGGAAGAAAAGCCCTCCTCTTAGGGAAGCACTTTTCTTCACTGAGAAAGAGAGATGCCATGTCTGTCACTCAGGTACCTGAGGATCTCAGGCATCTGAGGTCTTCTGGCACTTGTGACTAGTCCTGTCACAGGAGCATCACGACCATTCCTGATCAGGAGTTGAGTAACTGTATATAATGAGCTGTGGCTGACAGGACAATGTGAACAGGAATTGAGCATGAGGAACCTTGATATGGGCTATGGATCAACAGGCGACAGGAGGACAATACCTGAAACTGCAGTGTCACGTTGTCTGGTGTCCCTTTAACCCCCTGACAACTCCCTAACTTGTTTCATTTACAATTTGCTCAGTTAGCAAAGATCTAATATTTAGTGTGTTTAAACTAACCCAGTTTCTTTTGATCAAAACAGATTGGGGAGTGCTCAACAGGCAACCTGAAGAGGCAAAAAGCCTCCACAGGAGGAGCAATGAGCAGCTAAGTTTGGGCCAGAGAACAGAAACCTTTGGAGCCACCACACCTGGATCCAGAAAAGTATATCTGGACAACACCTTTGTCTGTCACCCATCAAACAGTGCAACACAGAGAATGAGTGTCTTGCTTATGCTATAAATTAATGCAAACTTTTTTCCTTAAGTGGCTGTATGCTTTTACCTTTTTATTCATGCATACAGGCAGGAGGCAGTGCATCATCAGATGAAACAGAACTAAACTGATTTTAATAACTTCGGGGAAGTCAGACTTGGCTGTTTGAAGTGTTTAAGAAGAGCTGTGTTTGGAGGAACACTCAGGCAGTGTAGGTCCCACATCAGGTCGTGTAACTTAGAAGATTTTAAATAGAGATGTTTTCAAAAAATCTTTATACAGTGGAACTGATTTACAAAAAAGTAATTTTGTTGTGAAGTTTATTTTAAATTCTGAATACAAATGGAAAGTTAACCACTCGGACAACACTTGAAGAAGTTGGTGTGCTTGTGACCTATATGTCCTAGATGTGCATGTATCTGTGTATGTGTGTGACGAGACTAGAATTTCTTGCGATTACTTGCAGAAGAGTGTCTAGAACTTTGTAGGTGTTTAGTAACTTTCTGCAAGTGTCCGGTATTGTGGTTTGTCTGTTATATAACCAGTTTTCATCCTGAATGTATAGTTCACTGATTGCTGGTTAATTACTTGTCATTAATAAATTCATAAACTGCTTCTCTCCTGACCGTGGTTTAAACTATTTGAATGGAGCAGTTTTTCCCTGGGACACAATCAAAGCCAATCTCTTAAGTTTTGTCACAAACAGTTGGTGCTTGATAGGCTAAATACTGGTATTTTATCACCATCTGCTGGACAGAAAGTGTCATTTGCTTAAAAGTGTAAATTTAGTCTCAGTCCTAAAACTTTTGACTTCACAGATAAAATATTAAGTACCTTTCCATAACAACTCAAAGATCTTAGAGGCAGCAAGGACTATTGAGACCTCCATGGAACCTGGGTCCCCAAAAGTCATATGAGGAATAGATAGAAATTTTAAGAGCTAGGCATATTCTTCCACAATTAATCTGTTGCATCATAGCTAAATCTATCATTGATGAATAATCAGGTGTTGTCAGAACATCCTCAGCTGGGCAGTAATTGGATTCATCCCACTTATAATGGGGACACCTCTGTTAGAAGGGCTGTACTCCCTAGATGCCTTCTGTAGCAAAGAGCGATGCTCCTCCAGAGGACAATTTCAATCTTAGGAGAGCCACTAACTCTAGAAGGAAGAGAAGACAACTAGGTTTTTAACGGTACTTCTTTATGGTTCTTGAGTTAGGTGGGAAGGCCTCAGTACTCTGTTCTTGGTTTGGTGAGACAACTGCAGAGTAAATTCTGCAACCCCTGGTGAGACCTGGTTGGTACAGATAGTCAGTGGGGAATGCAGCTGGGGGTGCCATCTAAATTTCTCCTGAGCATGTGCAAACTGGGATTCTTCAAAGACTTCATATATAGACATTGTTGAGCATCTTCTCATCATTTCTGACTCAAAGGCTACCTCCCACTAAACTGCAGATCCCTCCTTTACAGCATGGGAGAGTAGGGACTTTTGAAAGAACAGGTCACCACAATTCTCTTTAACTTCAGCAAAACAATGCATTTTTTTTAACCTGTGTCTTGGAAATAGCTGAACTGTTCTCAGTGAAACTTTCACATATCAAAAATGAACCTAAGGCAGGCACTCAGCAAGGAGAACTTCAGTCCTAGTGGAAGTTTGGAAATTTAAGAAGCAGTCGAAGAAAAGTTATGATAATAGAAATTATAATGTAAATTAAAATCTTTTAATATAAAACGATTTCACCTCTAATTGTATTCAGTGCCTCTGGATTTTGAATGTTTTATACTGTTCTTCAAACAGACCCAAAAGAACATAAGCAGCTTGCAGTTAAGTTGGGCACTTTGGCTTTTTTTTTGATTTTCAGTCTCCAAACAAACATTCCCCCTCTGCAGATAAACTTGATATAATTCTTTCCTGATCACTATTTCTGTAAACAAAATGTTCACTGGCTCCAAAGGTGTTAAGATTTTTACCACTTGGTGAACGGCACAGGGGAAAGCAGCAAGACAACAAATATAGGTCACTGCACAGCAGAAAGACAATTAAAAATCTCTTTCTCACATGACCTTTGAATCACTGACCCTGAACTACTCAACATCGTGTTCCTACGTGCTCCAGTTAGCCTTGTTCCTCCTGTATCCCACGAGGCATCTGCTTCTTCACTGTTACATAACCGCATCCTTCCTATCACATATTTCCATTACCCCAAATGCCCTCTGCCCTATTAAGTGATGCGTGTCTCTGCGCTCCCTCATTCACGCTGTGAAGAAGCAGAGCTTTGCGACACCTCAGCTATATAGAATTGACATTGAAATGTCGACTATTTCTGGTCCCGCACTTGTTAAGTCAGGGGAACAGGTCAAGCGTCCGTTCTTCAGTATCATCTGATCTCATGTGGCTGTCAGAGAGCTTTGCCACCTTCCCGCAGCAGGAGAAACACCCACCTGTGGCAGATCTGGCTAGTGTCTGACTGCTGATCCATCTCAGTGGTTCTACTCCCACTTCATCAGAACCAGGACCAAGACTGGATGAATTTTCTCAAGAGCTGACAACTAGAATTGGCTACAGCACTGACTGCTTCCCTGCAGTGGATCCTGGGGAAATGGATCGCGGGTAGCTTGCTCAGCCTTGACCTGGTAAAATACATAGTCAGGTAGCTGTAGCTATCTGAAACATTATAAACCTCAGGGAGAATTTTTTTTTTCAGGTCCTTCCTCACTTGCTGTCAAACAGCAAGGGGAAAACAGATCTCTGGCCCTGGAAAAGCAGAGGGAAAACCACAACTTCTTTGTGAACAAGACATGACAGGGATGATCAAAGATATGCAATAACTTCTGCACAAGAAATGACTACATAGACTAGGACTCCTCAGGCTGGAAAAAAGCATTTGAAGAGGGATATGACATAGGCTCATGAACTCAATAACGACCTGGAGAGGTCTCTTCCAGTACAAGATATGGGGACCATCCAGAAAAAGGCAGCAAGTTCAAAAAAAAAAAAAAACACTTTTTTAAGCATTTTTTTTTCCTGTGGAGCTCCTTCTCGAAGCGTGTTTTGAATATTAAAATTTTACAAGGGTTCAGAAAGCACCTGCACAAATTCATGGAAAAATAATCCATGTGAGGCTGTTAAATACAAAGACATAGCATAGAAAGTCTGTACAATGTAAATTGTTGGAGGCTGGGGAAGAATTATCACTGTAAACCTGCTCTAATCCTTCATAAACCTCAGTTTTTGTAACTGTCAGAGGTAGGATCCTGGTGGAGATGAACCTCTGGCCTGAACCAATACAGTCCTAATCCCATGCCATGTAGAACAGGTTTGAGGAACTCATCTTACTTATTTGCACTCTTTCCAGAGTACACAGAAGGTAGAAACATGGACAGGCTGCCTGGGAGACACAGAGACATTGCCTAAGCGTGCAGCAATGGGATTAGGAAAGCCAAAGCTCAGCTGGAGTTGGAACTACCAAGGGACGTGAAAGGCAATGAGAAGGCCTCCTCTAAGTATGTCAGCTACAAAAGAAAGGCTAAGGAAAGTGTGCTCGATGCGTCTGTAACCTGTAATAAAGACATAGGAAAGGCTTAAGTGCTTAATGTCTTTTTTTGCCTCAGCCTTTATTTATGAAGTCAGCTCTCATGCCTCTCAGGTCCCTGAGGCTAGCGGCAGAGTTTGTAGGAGTTAAACATAACCCACAAGAGAGGAAAATATAATTAGGGAACACTTAAGCCTGAACACACACAAGGCCATGGCATCAGTATGGCATTAGCTATGGGAGCCACAAGCCAGTCTGCCTAAACTTAGTCCCTGGTAAGGCTTTGGAGCAAATCCTCCTGGAAACCCTGTCTAGTCACATGACGGACAAGAAGGTGATTGGGAACAGACAGGATGGATTCACCGAGTGCAAGTCATGCCTGACCAAGTTGATTGCCTTCTGTAACAAGATAACTGGTAGTGCAGACAAGGGAAGAGCTGTGGATGGCATTTATTATGATTTTATCAAGGTTCCCGTAGTCTCCTTTTAGCCAAATTGAAGGGATATGAACTGGATGAAGTGGACTATAAAGCAGGTGGAAAACTGCCTGTACTGTATGGGTCAAAGATTCATGGCCAGTGATTCTAAGTCCAGCTGGCTTACTGATTTCTCCTTACTAAAGCTACTAGTTACCATTCCAACTGGTTACTAATGGTGTTTCTCGTGAGTCAGTACTGAGGCCAATACTGTTCAAAATCTTTATTAACAACATGGATGATGGGACAGAGAGCACACCGAGAAAGTCTGCACTCCATGAAACTTGGGGGAGGGTACGTCACAGATCAGGGTTGCTATGCAGAGGGCCGTAGACAGGCTGGAGGAATGGGCTCAGGAACCTCGCAAAAGCACCTCAGGGACCTTCAACAGAGGCAAATGCAAAGTCCTGCACCTGAGATGGAATAACCCAATGCAACACTGTATGCTAGGATACTGAGTACTGGCTAGAAAGCAGCTTTGCAGAGAAAGACCTGGAGCTCCTGGTGGGCAACAAGCTGGACATGAATCAGTAGTGCGTCCTGTTGGCAAGGAAGGCCAACTGCATCCTGAACTGCATTGTTAGGAACATAGCCAGCAAGTCAAGGGAAGTGATTATCCTCACTATTCAGTACTTGTGAGATCATATCTACTATATATACTATACTTGTGAGATCATACTACTACATCCAGTGCTGGGCTCCCACATAAAAGGAAAACATTCACATACCAGAGTGAGTCCTGTGAAGGACCAGCAAGATGGTCAGGGGTGAGGGGAGACTGAGAGCTGAGCTTCTTGCTAGAGAGGAAAAGGAGAAGGGGGAAAACTAACTTTTGTCTTCAGCACTCCTGGGGTGGTTAAAATGGAGCAAGACTCAGCACAAAGGTGCACAGTGAGAAGACAAGAGGCAACAAATACAAGTTATATCAATAAAAGCTTTGATATCAGGAAAAGTTTCACTGTGTAGGTGGCCAAACATGGGAATAAGGGCTCAAGGAGTGTGTGGAATCTCCCTCCTTGGAGATATTCAGACCTTGGCCTGACAAGATCCTGAACACCTGATCTAACTGAAGATAGTCCTGCTCTGAGCAGAAGTTGGGACCAGATAACTTCCAACAATCCCCTCAAACCTAAATTATTCTGTAACTTTCTGAATAACTACCATTTAAAAAAGCTGTAAGAACTCCTAAAGTATCAGGACAACATAAAAAATTGACATTAATACCAGTTTACAGAGACTGAGTTGACTTGAGGAAGAACAGACACTGGCAAACCAAGAGAGAAAGATAGTTAGGGAAGGAGGAAAGGGAAAAAAGATAACTACCAAACCAGTCTCCTGCATAAAGGTTATTGTTGCTGTTGGAAGTGTAACTAATTTGAATAGATCAAGCTCATAATACAAAAGAATCACCCTTTACTTAGGAAACATGGAATTACTGGTCACAGGTCCTGCTTATCAAGTGTCCAGACCTTAATGCACCCATGTTCTGATACTCGTAGATGCTGCCAATCTGGGTGTTCAAGCAGGGTCCCAATATGCATCCTGATACATCAGGCACCATTGTATGAGTGAGGTTGCACATCAGTCTGGACTCAACTTGGCTGGGATTCCTTCTTCTTATTCATACCTTTCCTTCACCCAGAAATGGCTACCTTCCTCTCAGCTGTCCTCTACATATACTGTAATTGTGCGTTGTACTGCTACCAGCTAATATTGAGTGGGAAATATATTTGAATTATTGCACACAGGGAATATGCTTGCTCTGTGTGATCTTGCTTTACCTAAATGGCAGTAAGCCACTTACAAACAAAACCCACCTCATTTCCATCCCTTTTCTAGGCTGTCTACAGCACACATAGCCCCACTTTGAACTAGGAACGTGCAGTAAGAGCCACCTTGAATTCTGATTTTTGTATTGACAAGGTCTGGTGCAACATAACTGTAAAGCATGAGCTTTAACTCAGTTTAATCACAATGAACAGCTCCAGTAAATTTCCTTCAGGCAGCAGGTACCATAACACTGAAAAAAGGTAGCAGGTAGCCAACTCTCAAAGGGATTCAAAGACAGAGAATCTAACTAAAGGCAGTGTTATTAACACAGTCATACAGAAACTGCTATTTGGTGACCTGTTTGTTTTGGAGGAGCTGAAGTTGCTCTTCAGGACCTTTTAATGGAATTCTGCATGTCTGTCGGTCATTTATACACAACAACTTGCATGCAAGAGTGCAAGAGAAATCCAAACGTTTTAATCTGTCTTCTTACTAGGAACATCTATGTTAGCATACATAAGCCTATGAAACTGCAAAATCCTTGGGCAGTTAAAACACAAGCCTCTGAACCAGTACATGGTCAATGGTTCCAGTAGCCAGCTGTCGTTTAACAAGACAGAAGGTCCCCAGTCCAGGTATTCTGACACCCGGGGCTACCAGCGTGGAGGTACAAGAAGATGTGGTGGGATAAAACTAGCCAGAGAGCCTTGACTCCTCCACAGAAAGGAAGATTTCACTGATAGAAAAAAATTCTTCTCTAATCCTTGAATTTCCCTCAGGCCATCACTCTCAAACACAGCAGGAGCTGTAGGACACTTTCACCTTCTTTAAACATGACTCCTTTCTGCTCAGACTCAGTTTGGTCAGCGTAACCCACTGAATAGGAAAATTAGTCAAGTGTCTCATTGTAGCCACCAGCCCTGCACACCCACCTACCTCAGGCCCCAAGGTTATAATAGCAGTTTCTAATAGTTTGCACTAAGAGATCACTGAAAAAATAGCTCCTGAAAGGCTTTCTGGAGCACTGGGAACAAGAGCCCCATAATAACAGTGTTCATGCCTTCCATCTAGGTTATATCCCTCTCTACAGACGACAGAGCAGCCCTCCAACGCTATTCTCCTGCCTCCCTTCTCCTTCACACTGCAAGGCATATCTTCAAGAGAAAGGCAGCTGTGAGAGCACCGGCGAGTGCCTGGCACCTCCCAGCAGCGTGCAGGCAGGCGAGGGGAGCAGGGCTGGGCAGTGGGTCGTGTCACTAGGACACAGCTAACCCGTTACCCCCACCCATGTGTCACAAGAGGGGCTGCAGCCTCCATCACCAGGAGCTTCAGCCAGGTTCTGCCCTGAAATGGCTGTTTTGGGAGCTGGCCCCTCCCCAAGGAGGGCCGTGCATCGAGGAGAACCACAACCTGCTGTTCCCAGGCTGAGGCTCAGCCCATTCACTGCAGTGTGCGGACCCTACAGTTGCCTCTAAAGAAGGAAATTTGGCTGCAACTTCTGGTAGTGGTGGAGTCTGCTGACTCTTCCCTGACTGACTGACTAAAGACAGTAGTTCTTACTGCATTCATTTCGCTCCTGGGGTGAAAACAAAATCAAAAAAGGCCGATTTGTTGTTTCATGATACTATAAGCCCTCCAGATAGTAAGAGGCATTATGCTAATTTTTTCCTCTACATTATTCTTTATACCATAATTAGAGAAAGCTGAAGAGAAGTAAGAATTAATCAAATACCTCCACTGCCAGTAATCCAGCTCTCATCTCACTGAACACTCCTGGATTGCAAAATACCAATCTACATTTCTTAATTGGCCCATAACAGCCATTTCTATGCTATTTGGCATGCAGTGGGGAAAGAGTCCCAAAAGATTTCACTACGCTTTCATGCACGAGAAATTAAAAACAGCTACCCTGAGATTGAGCCCAAAAGTGTCTTAATGAGGAAAAAGTAGTAAATACAGTTGTACCATTTATATGGTACAGTACACATTCATGGGGACAGGAATCTCAGTCGTCTGCAAAATCTAAGTACTTACAGCCTAAGTACTAGGCATAAAATAATCATTGTATTCTTAGTCAGTAGCCTGATCATCCTTAAGAATGAGGTAAAGAAAGATACTACTTTCTTTTGTTTACAGTTCACCACCACCAGAAAACTTCACACCACAAGTATGAAACCATACTGCCATCTTTCATCTTTTAATTCCTTCCATTTTACATACAGTTGCAGAAGAGTATTTCTAAATATGCGTATGCACCACTGACTTCTTGCTGAAGCCAAGTACTTCAATTAAAAAAAAAGAAATGCGTAAGCAAGTAGTTTTCATGGGTTTTAATTTTAAATAATTTTCGAGTATTATAAAAGCTACAAGGTTGTCTATTCAGACTAATCGTTTTTTCCCAAAAAATTTTTAGTGGAGATATTTGCTGCATCTTTCAGGTAACACTCTTCAGAAAGCACTTCAAATGCCATGATTTAAGTTTATGTTTTCCAAAAGAGAGGGTTCTGTGTCAGACGTCTCTGGAAGTTCTCATACCTAGGAGAAACAAAAGGTGTCATAATTAGAATGGCTTCAAAATGATACAAATCAGGTTCTCTTGCAGAGAACAAGAAAAATTGCATCTATTCCGCAACATGAAATGCTTTTTAATTTACAGCACATTGATGTTCTGCATCAATTGCACAAAGGAAACCTACTGCTTCCGCTAAGTGCTTACGTGTCCATGCTGATCCATACTAATGGACAAACCGAATTCAGAGAGCCGAAAATACTGTTCTAAAACAATGGGTTAGGTTAATACTGTAGAGATGGCTAAAGGGAGCTAAACTGATAAACTGTAGGTAAGAGTTTTTTCAGACATTCTGAAGACTGTCTGCAGTTCACCAGACTACGTGTGCTATCCCCATAACGAGTTATTTCTGAAATTAGTCCCTGAAAAACAGTCCTTAGAGACTTCTGCATCTGTGCTCAAGGTTTGTTGGTGGTACAATCAGGTCAGCTAGGAACATGATTTCTCCACCTCTCCCACATACTTAAGCTACAGAACTATGCTGGAACTATGTCTAGGAAGAGACCAAGCATAACAAATAAGCACGAACTGACAGACATAGCATGTTCTGTCTTTCCATGACTCGAGAAGCATTTGTAGAATCAGTAACACACTGTAAATCCGCATATGATAAGGATTACATTTCTAAAAGAAGCAAAACTCATAGGCATAGTATTTTTCTAATCAAAATCATTATATGAAGACACTGACAAGTAAATACAAGAACAGTGGACAGAACATCTCTATTTCAGATAAACAGTGGCAAATCAGTAACAGTTTTAAATATTTTTGCATCATTTCACCACACAGCATGACAGTAATCTAATACTTCGAAACTAGCCGTTTTGATGCCTAGAAAAAAAAAACAAAAAGAAAAGGTGCTTGAGATCATTTCCATTACCATTTCAGAACTATGTTTGCAGGAATGAAAGCTTCAGAAGGATTTGGAGTCATCTGCGCCTGAGTAACAGCAAATGAGGAAGCAAAATTATAGAAGTTATCCAACATCTTCTGAGTGAACTGAAATAAAAGAGACATTTTACATTTAATTTCAAGAGGGTTATTTTTTTCCCCCCAATTTAAATTTTTGTGCAAAAGTTTAACTGATACGTAACTCCCACATGAAGTAAAATTAGCATTGTTATCTCATGCAGCGGGGAGATGGATATGTTAATACACACCTCCCTGGTGACCTAAAGAGATCAAAACATCCTAACTCTGTCTTGTCCTCAGATCCTTCTACTGTCAAGAAATCATCTTGGAATCTTCAACTTCCACCCTCCCTGCCCAATTTTATCCAACTGGATAAAGAGCTTTGGAAAGAACATTTTCCCTGATTCATTTGGGGACCACATCTTGGTAAAATCCTGCGACTAACCAGTGACACAGTGACTACAGCTGGTCTTTTCCTCCAAATTAAACCATTGGGAGAACTCTACATCAGGACAAAGTGGCAAAGCCCAGGTCATAGCAAAACACTAGCTGTTAAACCAGCTGAAAAGCCTGCAGTGATCTGCCTTGTTACATTACAATTTCCACAGATTCCTGCCAAGACAGGAGACAGACTCCAGCAACTGGGAAACTTTGTTCAGCTTTTATCACAGAAGGGTTGATTCCCTGGCATCCTCTGCCACATGTTCTTGCTGGGAAAAACATGAGAAAGATACATAGCAAAAACTGTGGGAATGAGGAAGTACAAGCGATGAAAATGGATTGAGAGATTTCAGCCAAGAATCAGCAAGACTTGTGTGGGGAGGAGGGGACAGCTGGAAATTCTTAGTTAGCTTACAAATAAATAAGTGTACAATATCTCCTTCCTTCTTTCCCCTATTCATTACAGTTAAAAGAAATTATTTTTATACACACAAATACATACACACACATATGGGTTGTTTCAGTGGGGGAACAAAGTATCTTCAGAGTAAAAAAGATGGAGAAAAACAGAGCCTGAGGCAACGTATCAGCACCCTTGAACTTCCCACCACCTACTTTGATGCAAACAGAGGGTGGGAGAAGAGATGATGCCCTAGAACCCAAGGAATGTATCCTCAGTCTCACCCCACTCTCATGCAGAATTCTGCTTTTTTGTCCCGCTTCTTTCCATTATTTTTTTTTATACTATAATTATGTAAAATGTATCATCATAAATTTTTATATGCCTTCTTAAAATGTAGTGGAAGAACAATCGCTTAATTTAGAATAGTGACAAATGATTCTGGCTTTAAAAGAATCTATTTTTATTGCTATGAAGTAGTAGTTCCAAATAGCTGATATCAAGATTTGAAAAAAGCCATTAGCCATTCACAAACTGTGTTCCCATCTACACATATCACCTGTATCACCTTCCTCTTCTATCTAATCCTTCAAACATTTCCTTCAACAACGCCTTCATAAATCGTCTCTACAAGAGTAATTGTTGTTTCAAACCCTTACTGAACTGACATTCCTTAAAAACAATGTAAAAATTTTGGTTAAAATTTCATTGTGTTTTAATAGGGAAAAATCCACCTACCTGGAAATAACATTTGCAAAGTGACATATAATCATGAGGTGTTTTTTTCTTTACACATTATTGCCAGGAAAATCCACCAGCCAGCTTGCAAATGACTTCAGGTTGCACGTTATTAACTGGTGACCTAACTACTGCTATTATAAAAATTGGTAGAATCAGAAATAACATTTAGATGTCATTTGCCCCAATAAGCCAAAAAGCTTGATTAACCCTAATATACACAAATAGCTGTCAGTCAACTCATAGTCAAGACAACTTTCTCCAAAGGAGACATTACGTATTTGGAACTATAATGTATATAACCTGTCAGAGGACATCAGCTTCATTATCAGGATTACTGTTCAATTACCAGTCTACTTCAATAAGTGTCTGTATGAAAAGCAAGCAAGAAAAAAAAAATGCCTCAAACAAAGCCTCTCTTTGACTTCTTAAGTGTTAAAAGATAATGCCAGAGCCAACAATGGTTCTGGGAACATCAATTTGATCTTAGTTTTGACCAGAAGATCAAAGCCTAAACTCAAAACACACCTACATAACAAGATTTCAAAGACACCTTCTTGCCTTTTCAAGACACAAGTAAGTATTCAGAAGAAGCATACAGTGATCTGACGTGTTATGTGCAGACACCAGTTTCATCCAGAACACTGTTAGGGAAATCAAGAGTTGCCATGCAGATCTAGCTTGCCTTGAGTACTGCTGTTAGATGGCTGACTAACTGCTATTGCTGGCTGAGGATTTCCAGAGGTTCAAATTATCAGACCTGCTGAGTAAAAATGGCTAATGTTGCAGCCCAAGGCCTGGTCTGCAGGAAAAAAATACATCCTTCTGTGGCAGAGTGCATCATTTTTTAATTCTGCAGAACTACATTAAAAGGATTTCTCAAGGGTAAGTGGTACCATTAAATCTCTACATGCATCTATGCTCAAGTCTGTGTTACCACTTGAGTAGTTTTCGATCATCCCTGTAGGTCTATGCCCTGAACATCTACAAATCATCAGATACTAACTGAACACGTGTGAGAGACAGCAGGTATTTGCTCCTGTGAGGAAGCCTCCCAAGTATTTTTACAGTAGAGTGACATAGATACTATAGACATTAATGACCTGATTCCACTGAACAGGCAAAAAAAAAACCCAGTCTTCTGCAGGAGACATATTCTTTCAGGGCAATACAATGTAATCTCAAAACACCATAGCATCCAGCCAAATGATTAGACAACAAATTAGGTTAGTTATGATTCTGTAACCACTTTTATCAGCTTAAAAGAAGGAAAAAAAAAAGTTCTTCAGAGGCTCAGTTCTTAACAAACTTCAGTACTACAGAGGACTTCTTGAAACAGGATGCCCAAGTTACCTCAGTGAATGAATCTACTGATGATACAGCAGCACTTGCGACAGGAGTCTGTTGGGCCAAACTCTCCAGCAGTTCCACCGAGATTCCAATCTGGGCTACTGTTGGCGTCTGAGGGAGGTTCATGGCACCAAAGGGGTGTTGGCTTCCTTTCCCTGAAAACACCATAAACAGCATAAATGTTAGACTTGGTACACACGTAAAGACGGTTTTACTTAAATCATCATATTTCTTCTGTATAAGATACTCCCCCCTCCCACCAAAGAGTTCTCCCAATCACAGAAATCCAGAAGAAAAGCACAGTCCAAACACATGCGCAAGTACACACAAGCACATACACACCCAATAGATGAAACAGTGAATAGGTAAATTTAAAATACAGCAGATCTTAAGGATTTTTCTAAGAACAGAAAGAAAAAAACCCCCACAACTTTCAAAGCTTTCTATGATGAAAACTGATCCCAAGTACAATAGGAAAGATGATCTGTGAGTAAAAGACACAGCAATACCTTTCTTTACAGAAACCAATTCTTTAATTCCCATCATAATGACTATAGAAAAACCCCAAACACATTTAGCACTGCTGAACGCTTTTTTGATTCACTCATTCAAATGAAGTGCTGGTGAACCTCTTTGTGCAGTGAGAATTAAAGGGTGTTCTTTGAAGATCACTCTGACTTTAAGCTATCCCTACAGCAAAGTGGGCAGCCCCATGTATGAACAGAACAGCTCAAAACCACCACCAACTACAGCAAAGGTCACATCTCAATGGCCGCGAAACAGAAGTGTCTCCAGCTTTGCAAAAGTCACAAAGAAAACAGCAAATCAGGCAGAACACATACCCACAAATTGCAAAACTCTTATACAGGCATCATTCCAGCCCCCACCATCACCTCTGATCTTTCTCAGCTGAGCTTTAACCAGCACTTTCAGTCCCAACTTCAGCTACAGACTCTGCAAACAATAACAATTGTCTACAGTCACTGAAATTGCTCACTCTTCTTTATCAGTATCCGACAAGGAAAAAATAGGAAAAAAATCTGGGGGGGACCACAATGTTACTAGTAAGCAAATACTAACACTCCAGGTAAGTCTGAGCTAACATAATAGGCAAGTATTCTCATAACATAGAAGCAATGCTTCAGCACCACTCTCTGGCCTTTTACTAGCTGGAGAAAGCAAAGCTAGTCAAGAGCTATCCTACAGGCCTGTAAGCACTATCTTGAGCTGCAAGGAAGTCTAACTGAAATCTGAAGCACCATCTGACTTAGCTCCACGGCCAAGAACTCAGCCAGCAAGAAAAGCATAAGTCCGAGGAATCAAACTGAAGATCTCAGAAACCTGCCAATTCTTCTGCAGAGATGCAAGGCTCTACCATGAAGGAAGCCAACATCCAACCCATACAGAAATCGCATTCAAAACTCAATAGCCCTTTCAATTGAAGCCAAGTGTCAATCCTGCACACGCTCAGGAATATACTAGCTTAAATCCCCTTCCACATCACCTTTCTTTTCTGCTCCCATGAGATTTAGCCTGCCAAATCAATTCCAAGAAAAGAAGAATTAGTCCAATTCATGAGAGACACTCTAACATTTATTTTAACATTAAGGTAAGTGTACAAGAGAATCTGTTGAGCATTAAAAACAAACCCCCACATAAGCAAAAAAAAAAAAAAAAAAAGAAAAGAAAAAAAAAGAAATAGATGGCAGAAGCTATCTGCAATATCCTAGTACCTTACACCAGAAGGCTGTTACCCTCTTCTCCTTCACCTCCGATATAAAATTCACACTGGTTAGAAAGTCTTTGAATTCTGATCTGTTTCCTCAACACACTCCATATCTTAGAACTGATATCCAGTGGCACTTTACAAGAAAAGCACTCACTGTTCTATTAAAACATACTTTAACACAAGGCCAGTAAGAAGAGTTAGTCTCCTAAAATGCTATTTAGCAGCTCTTTCGGGAAATGCCATTGTTGTTTGAGCTCAGTCCATACAGTGCATAGATGCTTGCTTTATAACTTTAGAATTTACAGAAGTATTAAAAACAAACCAAAAAAGCTATCAGAAACCAGAATGACTAAATATCATGTTTAAGTTTACTATTAGAAATTCTAAAGCGATACAGTTGGCACAAGTTTTATATCTTCTAACACATTCACTTGAGAAACTGACATTTACAATAAAAACCTAACACCCTCAAGCAACAAGAACCATCAGAAAACATCACTACTTTAGAAAGACTTAATTAATGAAAGTGCATCTATTCTGTCACTTTGCATGCAAGAATGATACTTCCCGAGACCGATGGCCTCTGCAAGCACTACCCCAGCAGTACAGATACTTAGCACCGCACTCCCACGGAGCCACTCTCCTGGAGAGGTGCCTGCCTAAAAGGATCAGAGAAAAATGTCCCCTGCCATCCTTATACCAACTGTATACTCCACATTTCAAATGCTACCTCTTATAATTAGTATTTCAAACCTTATGAATGCAAAGAACACAGTGTGTTGATGTACTAAAACACAGACTGAGATTTTGGCGTTCAGATCCTGTACTCTCCAAGATACCGCGTCATAACCAGAGCAAAGAGCAATCAGAAAAGTATTTTAATTTTCTCCCCTCTCTCCTTTCATGCAATCTTGACCCCAATACCCTTCAGCACAACCTTGTCAGAAACCTTACCCATTTGCATTCCTCAAATACAGACATTATTTTACCGGGTATATTTGTGAGTGGGAAACAGAAGATCACACACACAACCACACACTGTGCAGCAGAGAAAGTCTGGAATGCAAAAGGCTATCCTGTAACTTCATCCCACTTGTCAATATACTCCCAGTAAGACTGCACAGTCCCCCCTAAAGGCTGTTTTCCATTTCTACCACACTTTCAGTCACAATTAAGAAAATAAACTTTGCAATTGTGAGGTAAATAGCATTTCCAGACCCTTCTCTATGGACAATCAAATGAAATTCATCTACATTTGATTAGCAAAATAGCACACAAAGCAGTCAGAAAAGAATGTATAATCACATTCACTGAAGCACTACCAGACCTTATACCGTAGGGAAGCAGTTCAGGCCTAGAGGAGCGGCTGATACAAATGAGGGCTGCGCCGCCATTCAGAGGGACCTTGACAGACTGGAGAAATGGGCAGAGAAGAACCTCATGAACTCCTCAAACCAGATTTTTGTGTTGTTGCCCTACTCACTCCAAACAAGAAGAGTGTATTTCACAAAAGTGATCCCCCCCCCTTAGCTCATTTACCAAAGCAACCTTGGTAACACTACAATGTTCCTCTGTAGTGGCTTTCCTAAGGGAGCACGGGAGAGGAGGAAGGAGGGAAGAAAACTAAGCAAGCTGTGGCAATGCCATTCCACTTGATCCACACAGGCTAGAAGTCTTAAATACAATATACGCAGTTAGGGTATTTTTACACCACAACTAGTCATTGCAATGACTGGCAATGTGCGCAAGTCACACGCAGGGCAAAACCTGCAGAGTACCAAGGAATTCTAGACACAAAGCACGAACTTCATGTGTGAGTAAGAAACTCTACACTTAACCTTTCACAACTTACCTGCAATAAAATGCTAGGGCCCTTCAGCTGACCACACCTGCCCACTTCAGACACACTGTAGCCCTCTTCTGTTCATCACACAGCAAGAAAGAGAAATCCTCCTACAGCCACTGCTTCACAGGGAACTTACAATTAGTGCCACAGTTTACTGAAAGTGTGAATTGGTTCTGCTCAACCTGGGATTAAATTTAAGCACGCATATCAGTCTGCAGTATTTTGACTCTGTAGCATTTTGACTCTGCAGCACAACAATTAATACAACTATATAACATCCAGCAAGCAAGCTAATGTCACAATATACACCCGGAGCCATTTTATAAAAATTTACGCAAAGTTTCTTCCATCACTTTTAATGCACATACTCTTCACATAAGTAACAAAAAGCTGACTTAATCCATACACTTATACAAGTTCTCGCCAACTATTGTAGATTGTAAAAGGAACAGACACACTCTTTATTATTACTTCCTTTTTTTTTCCAAAAGCAAAGGCCACATCAACTTAATTCTGCTATTAATTGTCAAATTACCTCTTAGCATTATTATTTTAGCCTGAACTTCCCATGTTAGAAACATCTGCCCAACCTCCATGCTTCTCATCTTAAAGGGTTACTTGCCATTTCCCCTCAGAAAATGTAATTATGCTGAAAATACCTTCCCACCTTGGCAACTGAACTACTCAGCTTGAAACTACTGCTTTAACTAAATGGAACCAGGCTAGAAACATAATCCCTTGCCACTTCTTACAGAATAAAACTCAAGTTCAACTTCCTTATTTATTCTCTTCATGGAACAGCACTGCTACCTACTAGTGAAAACAGACACTCTGAATCAGGAGACGTCCTGGCACCCCATCCACTGGATGAGGACATGCCAATGACATTTGTCATGTTCAAGAAATTAACCTGAGATATTCAAATGCAAAACACAGACTTCAACAGGATGGTTCCTACTTTCCAAGATCACTCTCTCCATCTCCTCTTTCTACACAGTCCTCTCCATCAGACAACTGTTTATGGGCACGGAAACTAAGGTTGTGCAGCTTATACTGACTCTGAAGCCAGACAATCAGTAGACAACAACAGAAAGGCAGAGCTCTCTTCTTCAGGTGAAACACAGCACTGCCACATGGCACAGCCAGCACATTCAACTAGGTCACAGAATTGTTCCTCAAATGCAACCCTTTGCAACTTTTCTGCTTCCAACAGGAATTCTAGCAACTGTCTCAACATTTCAACCAAACCAGAGACAAAAAACAATTCTGAGAAAATTCAAGGGACTAGAGCCACATTTACAACACACAGGATTATACAAATGAAAGCAACCTAATATTCACTTGGAAATAATGCCTAAAGGTGCTATCCTTCAAAAGCATCTGAAGATATTTTTTGCTACAAAGCTCTCTGAAGACACACATAACAAAGAAAGTCCAGCACGAGAAAAACACTGCAATAGCTGGGGAAGAAAGCAGGTCCTACGCTTTACTCTGTTTCACTCACTCCACAACTTCTGGACATACAAAACCACACAAAAATAAAATTTTCATGTGGCTGTTACATGTTCCAAGAAGGCCCAAAACTTCTGAGTAACATACATGGCCAGAAATTATTTTGCCCTGCACCTGTAAAGCCTTTACCTTACGTCAGATTACTATCCAGGACTCATTCAAGAGAAAGCACGCCACCTACTGAATTAATACATTTCCTCACAGCATCTTCAATAGTTATCTAAACAGAAATTAAAGTTAAGGTTGTAAACTACACTTAAACCTATAAAAGATGCATATTACTTTATCACCATAGTCCTACAAACTGCATGACTGACATACCCATTCCTTTATTAGACGAAAGGTGTGCCTTTGGGATACTTCACTTTGACAGCACGCATGGAAAAAAGACCACATAATCAAAAAACCCTACTTCATGTAGCACTAGTCTTTTCTGACTCCCATATCTTTACTCAGGTGTACATCAAGGATAAAAAAAGCATTTGGAAAACTGCTTTCCAACGATAATACCCTGAACTGAACCATTACATAGTGCACAGCACCTGGACTAGACGAAGCTAGCTTTCCAAAGCCATTGTGACAAACTGCTCCTTAGAAAAGGCAGCTCTATGCCACAGTGAATACAGCGCCTTGGTAACAAGAGGTACAAGAAAATATCGCAGGCATGTCCAGCCAAATGCCTAAAACCACACTACGGAAAGTGCACAGACGTTCTTCCTCAGCTTCCCCATACAGGTTGCAGAAGCACTGCAACCTGTATGCCAACGCTGTTGCAGTGAAGTTCCAAATCAACACTGCCGACAAGGGCAAACAAGTGAGAAACTTCCCCAGGAGCATTAATACACGGCCAGACTTCCACAAAACCACTCCTCATATCTCCTAGGGACTACCAGAATAAACACAGCGGTCCGGCTTTTCAAGCACCCTTTTGATCAACACCTCCCAACATTTAGTCCCTCAGGCACGCAGCAACACACCCATTCCACTGACTGCTATGTTTTACTAATCTTACCAGATTTGAGACCAGAAATTTTGAAGATGGCACTTGGCTTCTCATTAGTGACAAACCCAAGCAGCTGCCACACTGCCATCCCACTCTGGTCCGGATAACAAAAATAGACAGATCCTCCCATTCCTTCGGGAAATGGCAGAGTTCCCAGCATGAACACCACAACATGGTTGATGTTTTCATAGTCCGGTAAGTCAAAGACAAATTTGTCCTCAGCCACTTGTTGAGGAGCTGCTTGCACCTAGAAAAAATAAATAAATAAAATAAAAAAGCAATGTTAGTAAAGATTTTGTTCTCTTTCTTTTGACTATAACCATGAGCTTCCCTTTTCAGAACTACACCCAAGGCGGAATGTACACTACACTACACCCAAGACGCGAGGAATACACTAAACCTAAGTAGCAAACATTCAGATGAAAGGCAAACTCAGCAATTGTGCAAAAGGCTGCTAAAAAAGAATCACAAGCCCTCACCAGCTACACCCTTTGCACATCCCACCCGGGACTACAGCATCAGAATACCTTCGCTCCCCATCTGCCTAGGAGGAAGACAGGGTGCAGCAGAGCTTGACAAGTCTGTCAGTTGTGGCTCTTGACCACCTGGCTAGGACAACCCCAGTAATCACGGAAACCTGTTCACATAGGAAATACAACAGGCTTTCAGACAGGTAGTACAAGGATGGCCAAATGCCACAGCACAAAGAAACCCTCCTTTTTACCCCAGGTGCCACATCCTTGCAGCCAACATAGAGCCTGGCCTTGAAAAGCTTCTTTTAAGTGCCCAGCTTGCCAGAAGCTGACTCAGGAGCTCAAAGCCCTGCATGACTAGAGAGCAGGGTGACTGCCGCCAGGCAGGATGCCAGCAATGAAGCTCCACAACGCAGCTGCCTCTGGGGATGAAGGGCAGGAGCCAGCAGAGGCGTGGGGCGAGCGTGAGGGGGGCGGCAGGTCCCCTCGGCCTGGGGCCGGCCCCGGGAGGAGCTCGGGCGAGGGGAAGAGCGAGATCCACGGGGCGGCTCTGCGGCCCCTTGGCAGCTCCACCCGCGGCCCGGGCAGTGCTCACCAGCCTGCCCGCCACCAGGCAGCCGAACATGGCGGCGGCGGCCGCCGAGCCCCTCAAACGCTTGGCTACTCCGGAGCCTCCATGAGTGCCGACTCCCGGAAACCACCGCGCCCCCGGGCGGCCACAGAATCACTTCCGGAGCGGCGCCCCAGGTGCGGCAGCGCAGGACTACAGCTCCCGCTGTGCACCGCGCGCTCGCGCCGCTTGCGGCGCTGCGCGGGGCGGAGCGGTGCCTGATGGGAGATGTAGTTCGCATCACCGCTCCCCCTCCCCAGTCCCCGCGCCATCAGTGCAGAACCCAGGACAGACAGTGCTCGGGAGAGCGCGGGCTCTGCTAGGGGCTTTCTATCGACGATGTCTTGAAATCGAAGTTTTAGCAGAAGACACTGTCGAAGAAAAAAAAAAGGATAGTCTTCATTCACTTGCTTTGTCATCTGGTACGTTTGCATTTAAGGACATCACGCTGCACTGATCACAGCCCTGCAAGCCGAGCCCGTGCTGCTGTCCCACGCTCTGCCGAGCCTACCAAAGCCCTGGGAGTATTTCTCCCCCGGCGCTGGGGACAGCTGCACGCGAGCGTGGTTTCTGCTGCGCCTGGGCAGCCATGCAGTCACAGCTAAAAACTTCCAGTGTGAAATTATTCAGCTACTGACTGTGGCACAGCCTATCGCTTAGGACAGCCTTATTATTTTTTTTTTTTTAAGTTCACAGAGCTGTAAATCTGACTCCAGTATGAAAGTGTCTTTGGTACAAGCAGTGACTAAATAAGTGAGCACGTCAACCTCGAAGAGAAAATGTGGCATGGCTATAACAAAGGTCTGTAATATCAGGAGTGGCATAAAAATTAAAAAAATAATCATTCATCGTTTCTGCAATACAAGAAATAGCACCACATCAAATTATTGGGTAGAAAAAGGAGATAACATCTGCACGGTGTGTAGAAATATCTGCCACAGTTGCAAGAATTTTACATGTGTTCAAAAACAGATTATAAAAATTCAAAGGAAAATGCATCAAGGCTTAAGTACCAAGTCACAACCTCTTGTTCAGAAATGCAGGAGTCACCAGGAACCTGAACTTAAGAGGTAACACCTGAAAACAATGCTCTGTTTTCCCTGTTCTTCTACACTATTACATAACTCTTCCTGGACACTGCCAGAGATAGGGCGCTTTGGTCTCGCCCAATGCAGCCATCCTTTAAACAAACATGACTGATTTTCTTTGAGTACTGAAGAGCAGTGGAAATTTTATGTCTTGGTTCATATATCTAGAAATTAAAGTTGATACTGCTATGAAAGTAAAAGGTTAGATCCAAAATGCTTATATCCAGATAAAGCTGGCAATCAACTTAGCCAAAGCAATTAGGAGACCTCGCTGTTATGGAGCAAATAAAATCTGCATTAGAAAATTAAAGAGACAAACACTAAGGGAAAAAAATAATCAGAAAACATATCTAATTAAATATGCTGACATATACAACAAACTAAACTGAGGGACAATTGATGTAACAGTATATGATGCTGCATTGCAAAAAAACTGAATTTGTCCTCACAGATATAGTTCAGATTCTGGAAGTTTACATTAAAGCAGTGTGCACGTCATGTACATTTACTGTGTAAACTGATGATTGGTGCCATATCAGAGTACTTACCCTTAGACAGCACGCAGTGGTCAGAGAACAACCCTCACTGACTTCAGCATGAACTTCCACCAAAGAGATTTCCAGTCTTACATCAGACTTTTCACAGATGCCTGCACAATGGTTTAAGGGCCAGGTTAGCATCACATATGAACTCTGTGGCACAAAGACGAACAAAATCTAGTTCCCCGAACAGTCTTTGCTATGTCATCATCCCTTCTCTTCCTGCAAATGCCAGCCTCTCAACATCTTCCGACTTTTGCAAAAAGAGGCAAAGGTCCTGACAGCAAAAAAAGACTTGAAATTTCAATGCTATCTGGCAGTGAAAGGAGAAGGGAAATCTACCTTTGCATTTCACAGACCTTTACACAGGTAAGAGGTGATAAGTGACAGAACATTGTGCTCTGTGCCAGAATAAAAGGAAAAACCCACCAGGGGGTTGAAACAGCTGCTCATTCCCCTCAGGCTCAGTCCCCTCTTCTGTCTGCCCCAGGTTCCCTTTCCAGACCTATTTGCAGTGCTGAGAAGTCTTGGCCCACTTTTAGTCTAACCAGTTCTCCCCCATTCCCGTAAGATCCTCAGTCCTCTGCCCACAACCGTTTCCAGTTTCTGTGTACATCCAGAACCTGCCTCCAGGAGCCTCCCCAGATTCCTGATCTTTTTCAGTTATTCACTGATATCTGTTTCTATATCTCAGCCTCTGTCTTGGCTATCTTATTTTTCCACTGTCTTTCTTCCTGTCTGACCTGTATCTCTGCCAGGCACCATTCCTTAAACAACTCCCTAAATCCGTATCTTTTTTTTTTTCTGCTTCAATTTTAGCTATTTTTGAGATGCGTGACACACAACTACCTGTAACATATTACCAAAGTACATCCTTTTTTTTCTCCAAGGTGCTGATACCTGGTTAAAGAAATAAGCAACTGAAAACAGGGAATTTCAACAGAGTAGTTTCAGCACACAATGCTGCTGACTCCACCTAGCATAAAAATTTTAAAGCTAGATCTAACCAAATTTGATTTAACAACAGCAGGATAAGACATCTTTAAAATGCTTTAATGCTTTAAATGTTGAAAGTAATTTTTTTGTCAAATTTTTTCATATGAACTTCCATTGAAAAGATAAAAGCATACACCTTGTATCCAAGCTCTTTCACTTAGCTTTGAAAAATAAAAGCAAATACATATCTTCGTAAGCATTAGGCTCATTTTGATTTTACACTTTAGAATATGTTCCTGCTGTAGCTGAGCCACAATATACAAAAGAGAACATGATTAAGGAGCCAAGGAGACAATTTAACAGGAAGACACTGATGAGAACTCCCTCCGAGGGAAAAGACAGTCTGTAGTCCTGGTTTATGCATTTTAACCAACGTCTCTTCAGGACAGGATTCATTAATGACTCTAAAGCAGACACAAAAGGCCAGAGCTCACCCATGAATATGCTTTTAAGAAGATATCAACGGAAGAAATCGCACGACTTTGGACGGCTAGTTTCTCTAAAGGACTTCCTGCACTCAGCGAAAGAGGAAAGCCCTTGTTTCGAACTCAGGAGCCCGGCTTTCTCTCCACTGACTACAAAGACTGCTGACAGGGACTAGCTGGCCACCTTACCTGTTGAAATCTGGTGCCTGAAAATGGAAGGCGGTTAACCTCTCCCAACATCTTGCCTGCAAGTTGTGAGGAAGGAACCGGCCGATTCTGCAAACAAAACTTGGCAAGGAAGCCTGCGGAGGACGGTACAGGGAGGAGAAGGAGACAGGTTTCTCCCACGAGTACACCGGCGCACCGCACGGACAGCCGACGCCGCTGAGGCCAGGAGTTGTAACTCTGAATACCAACTGGGACAGGCTAGTTTATGTCAAACAACCGTATATAAGGAGCATCCACAGACTATAAGGTCGCATTTACGTGTAACAAAAAACACAGCCAGGGCAACAAATTCTTCGTCTTCTGTTTTTGCTCGGGATTGTGTCTGGCACATGCCTCCACAGCAATAAAAAGCTAAAGCGCTTTACTGCCACCCTCTTAGGACTCTATTAAAAACATTCGGTTAACATTAAGAGCGCGGCAGGCTCCCCGAGCGGGCAGAGCAGCGGCGGCAGCGAGAGGACGAGGCGCCTCGAGCCGAGGAGAAGAGCTGCCGTCGGGGCCGTTAGGGCCGTTGGGGCGGCTGCCGCCTCTCGCGCGCGCCCTCCCGAGCCCGTGGGCGCCAGGCAGGGGCGGGCCGGGCGCCGCGGAGACGAGGGCGGGCGAGGCAGGCGCGGCGGCACCGCTGCCCCTGCGCGGCACCGAACTGCATCTCCCGTCAGCCCGCGCGCGGCCCGGTGCCGTGCGGCCGCGCCCCCTCGGCCGCCCGCGCCGCGCGGAGCACCTTGGGAGTTGTAGTCCCGCGCCTCACGGGCTCGCCACCGCCCGCCGCGGCGCTTCGCGCAGCATCTGAGGGGGCGGCCGCTGTGTTTGGGTGGCCCTCCTTGTTGTTCTTGACATCTCTTGCCAGATTTAATTCCAAACGGGCCTTAGCCTTCCTCGTCGCATCCCTGCATACTCTGACAACATTCCTATATTCCTCCCAAGTGGCCTGTCCCCCTTTCCACTTTAAGTATACTTCCTTCTTCTGGTTGAGTTTTGCCAGGAGCTCCTTGCTCATCCATGCAGCTCTCCTGCCTCCCTTGCTTGACTTCCTACTCGTAGGGATGCACCGCTCTTGAGCTTGGAGGAAGTGATGCTCAAATATTAACCAGCTCTCTTGAACCCCCCTTCCTTCTAGGGCCGTAGCCCATGGAATTCCTCCAAGGAGGGCCCTTTAAACAAAGGCGCCTTCGTGCACCCTTCTGCGCGAACTGCTGCATAAACTGCTGCCTCTGGGAGCTGCACTCTAGGCCTGGCTCTTATATAGGCCTCTCCCTAGCACTGGCTAAGAGGGTGCTTGACCCGCCCTAATCAAGGGCCACCGGCATCAAAGGCCCCAACTCCCTCTGGTCAGGGGCAACCAAGAAAGCTCATTAGCAGCAGCCACTCCTAGCTAGAGCTTCTTCCAGGAGAAGTTAAGGTCTCCTGCACTTGTCCTTGCCTAGCTTCCCCTTTCCTGTTCACAGCAATCACCTTCTAGTTCCTCAGGGGTCCTCAGAAAGCCCACAACTTCCAACAAGATCCTCAAGTTCTAGTCAGAGCCCAAACATGGCTGTGCAAACTCCTGCGTCTGTTCGCTGCCTCTTTTAGCTGCGCTCAGCTCTCCTCATACTCTTATGCCTCAGTCTTTACTGCTAAAACCAGCCCTGAGGAATCCCAGGCCCTGGAGAGCAGGGAGAAGGTCTGGGGAAAGGAAGATATTCCCCTGGTGGAGGAGGATTGGATTAGGGATCACTCAAGCAAACTGGACATCCACAAGGCCATGGGCCCTGATGGGATGCACCCACGAGTGCTGAGGGAGCTGGCGGATGTCCTTGCAAGGCCCCTCTCAATCATCTTGGAAAGGTCGTGGTGTTCAGGAGAGGTGCCTGAGCACTGGAAGAAAGCCAGTGTCACTCCAGTCTTCAAAAAGGGCAAGAAGGAGGACTCGGGGAAGTACAGGCCAGTCAGCCTACCTCGATCCCTGGAAAGGTGATGGAGCAGCTCATCCTGGATGCCATCTCTAAGCATGTGGAGGGAAAGAAGGTGATCAGGAGTGGTCAGCATGGATTCACAAGGGGGAAATCATGCTTAACCAACCTGCTTGCCTTCTATGATGGAATGACTGGCTGGGTAGATGAGGGGAGAGCGGTGGATATTGTCTGCCTTGACTTCAGTAAGGCTTTCGACACTCTCTCCTGTAACATTGTCTCAGGCAAGCTGAGAAAGTACTGGTTTAAATGAGCAGACAGCAAGGTGGATTGAGAAGTGGCTGAATGGCAGAGCTCAGAGGGCAGTGATCAGTGGCGCAGAGTCTAGTTGGAGGCCTGCAGCTAGCGGTGTCTCCCAGGGGTCAATACTGGGTCCAGTCTTGTTCAGCTTACCCAGCAATGACCTGGCTGAAGGGACAGAGCGCACCCTCAGCCTCCAAGGTTGCCGATGATACAAAACTGGGAGGAGTGGCTGATACACCAGGGGGCTGGAGAGACGGGCAGAGGGGAACCTCATGAAGTTGAATAAAGGGAAATGCCTAGGGAGCAATAATGCCATGCACCAGTACGGGCTGGGGGCTGACCTGCTGGAGAGCAGCTATGCGGAGAAGGACGTGGGAATCCTGGTGGACAACAAGTAGACCACGAACCGGCAGCGTGCCCTTGTGGCCAAGAAAGCCAGTGGTATCCTGGGTTGCATTAGGAAGAGCATTGTCAGAGGATGGGCCCAGGCTCTTCTCAGTGGTACCCACGGATCAGACAAGAGGCGCCGGGCACAAACTGAAACACAGGAAGTTCCCTCTGAACATAAAGAAAAACATCTTTACTGTGAGGGTGGCTGAGCACTGGAACAGGCTGCCCCAAGAGTTTGTGGAGTCTCCATCCTTGGAGATACTCAAAAGTCGTCTGCACACGGTCCTGGACAACGTGCTCTAGGTGACCCTGCTGTAGCAGGGGGATTGGATTGGATGATCTGCAGAGGTCCCTTCCAACCTCAACCGTTCTGTGATTTTGTGATACTTGAAGAGTATCATTATGGTGAATTATTGCTAAACTTCACTGGTTGTGTAAAAGCTACAAATACAATCACTATAGGATGCTTGAGGAAACAGGCATTTAGTATATCTAGGGAAATTTAACATAAGACATGTCCAGTATCTTGAAGCTGCACAGTCATTTTAATTGTGTTCTGCAGATTAATGTGGAATTCCTCTTCAGGCTGTTAATCGCCTTTCCCTGTGGATTCGGTATCTTCACCAGCTGTACATCACTGACAGTGGAATATTGACTTGCAGTATTGTCATTAGTGCCAAAAAACTGCATAAAGCCTCCTGTTCCCTTTTTGTTTGTCCCCATATTGTTCCACAGGGAACATCCCATTTCTATTATACTTTCTGGGGTGGAGAGGGCAGAAGTTGCTCTTGCACGAATTGTGTTCTGTAGCCTAAAACAGTGATTCTCTGTAATCTCTGTGTTTAAGCCAGATTTGCTGCTTGGCTTTGTCCCATCATTAAAGCTTAGATTTTTAAACTCAGCCTCTGATTCCAAATGCTTCACAACTCTACAGGCAGATGGCTCAGAAAGCTTGGCTGCACAAGCCCGGTTAACGGTCTCCTACATTGTGTATTTTTTTCCACCTGGCCTGGTGTTGAACAAATGCCATTTGACTTTGCACAGCTGGCCTTATGTGCTTCAGCAGTTCAGCAATATTATGCTACCTCACCCAGCTTTTTGCTCAATATGTTCTGGTCCTGAGAGGTATCAAAATGGTCTTTACTATTTCTTTGTGACAGGGAGGAAAATAAAAGCCTGATCAATGTTGTCCAAATTAAAAGCTTAAACCTGAGTATTTCAACCGACAGTTCACCTTGTTTGGACTTTAGAGGTGAAAGACCAATTACCTGTGACTGAAGTTCACAAATTTTTGCTTAGCTCTTGCACTTGTCTATTTTGTCCCAAGAGTCAGGAACTCTTGGGGGTTATTTTGAAACAAACTGGGAGTCCAGTCCAACTGCATGAGAAAGGCTGTAAATACAGTAACAAACCATAACTTTCAACACTGGCACTGCACTTCCAAGAACAGAGAGCTCACAACAGATGGATTATTGGGCTGCGGGTGACCCAAATGCAGTCTGTCTTGTATCTCAAAAGAAAAGACTGTAGAGAAGTTCTTTATTTACTAATCTGCAGAGTAAAGGGCAAACTTAGGACACACACGTGTATGTACTTTCAGAAGCAATGGGAATGAATGAGACATAGAAGCTATCCCAACAGATTTACTTTCTTTTTATGGGGGATAATAAAGATGCATTGGTTTATTAGGCTGGAGAAGTATTTTCTTGTTTAGGAATGGAATAAGCCTCCTGCTGCCTTCTCCTGTTTCAGGATGAATTGCGTTTTAGTGTGTTTTCTCTGCATGTTTCAGATGATGAAAGGAATATACCATGGAAGGGATTAAACTTTGTATTACACCTTCATGATGAAGAGTCAAATGCTCCTATTCAACATAATATATATCTCCTAGTGATCTCTTGTCCCTCAGCACACTGTTTTTAATGGGAGAATAGGATTACATAGTAGTAGATCAGGAATAAGCCTGATGAGAAACAAAAAGATGCACTTATGCATTTGGTCTGCCTTTATATCTATTTTACTTTTTTGCAAAACAAACATACCTTCCCCCCCAGTATTTCTGGGAATGCAAAAACTATATTATAACCTCTGTATAATACAGTTTTTTTAAAGGTCCTGCTATACTTGGAATATATTTTCATGTGGTGTTGAGTTTCTTACCACTAGGCAAGAAAAGTGAAACTTTAATGGAAGACACTTCGAACCAAAAAGACTAAACTGATCATTAGGCTAGAGGTCAAACATGCCCTGCCATGGGAGACTCAAAACCATGACAGTAATACACTTAGTCACCTCCATTTGGGACATTTTCCTAATCATTCTTCCTCCTGAGTCAACATGAACCACTTGCCAGAGCAGGGAAAAGTTTTTTTTTAGGAAGGCCTTACCTGTTTATGGGTGTGTACTCACCTCATCACCACAAGGATCCAACAGGGACTGGCAGGTGGCAAATGTAGGAATATGGAAAGCAACAAGTGCATACACTCATACCGGTTTATGCTGAAACAGACACAAAAATCTATCAAAAGTAGTAAAAATTCTAATTATGCAAGGAGTTGGGTTTTTTGTCTTGTTTTTGTTAAAGGAGATAAGTTTTAACAAACCAAATCTTTCTCTGGAGCACAGTTTCTCTTATCCAGACAGATAGGGGCCCTCAGCTTGCCTGAAAACTTCCCATTAGCACTTGTAAACCCATTAAAGAGAACGTATTTCTTGACTTTCAGACATGGCACACTACCGAAACCAAAGCTCCCCAAGGTACAAAGCAGTGAAAAAAAATCAGGAGAGCAGAAAACACATTGAAGAAAACATGCACTTCTATGCATACTGGAGAGGGCTAATTTGATACATATTTGTGTGAAGTTCTTTGCACTTAAAAAGAAAGAAAAATGAAGTCTCAAGAAGAACCTGACTTACATTATAGTAACATTTTTATTCCATCACCTCCAAATGAGTAAAACCTTAACAAATAGGACATTAGTCTCTGGCTGAGGAGAACCCCTTTCAACTTAATTACCAATTTAACAATCAGGAACCTGTTTTCTACTTTCAGCTGTGCTAAAAAAAAAACACAAAAAAAACAAAAAAAAGCCCACCTTTCTTGATGACTCTGGGCAAGTTTCTGCCTAGAAATTAGATTTGTAGCTAAGCCAAACATTTAGCCAACTTCTAAGCCTCTGAATGTTGGCGGAGAAAGACAGGAACTTGGAGGTGGTGTCGCCTTTCTCCAGCTTTTTTTAAGAAGGGATAAAAGATGAATCTCTCTTTGGAGATACTCAGTGTGCAATGGTTGACAGAAACAGCAATTTTCACACTTGATTACACTTTTTATATAGAACAGACATCTGTAACACTTGCAGCTTCCTGAAACTGTTTCCTGGCTGTAATGCAACCATCAATCAGTAGGCAGAGAAAAGCAGGCAGGCAGAGCCCAACTTTACCTCTGTCTCATCTGCGTTTTGCTAAAATAGGGAACAGAAGCAGCTGATTATATAATTTGACAAAGAAGAGAACTATGGGTGGCTTGCAGACAATGGGGAAAAACACAGGTTAACATCTCTGAGGACATTTTTGGTAGGTTTACTCAGCCTTTTGCAACTTTAGGGTCAAAGCACACTTACTCTGCTGAAGAACTTGAGGAACTGGAGCTCTCAAGATATGTGGGTGAGCACAGTTTCAGCTCACACAAAAGTATATATTAATATACATATAGTATATATTAATATAATATATAGATTAAAGGCTTTAGAGAATATTAAACTGTCTTCCCCTTTACATTCTTTTGCAGTGATTATAGCTCCTTTAGTGCTATATCCTCCAGAAGAGACACTGTAAACATAAGCCGTTCTATTTTCCTCTCTTTTGTATTCTAGAAATAGGCAACTCAAGGAGAAGAGGAAAAAAAAGAAAAGACAACCAAATAAATACACAACTTTCCAACACTCAGACCCACAAAGCTCAAGTGAACCCAAAAGGAAAGTCTGTTCCCTTGTGGTGCATATTCAAGGTATTATTTACAGCCAACATTGTCTTGATTTTACATCCTAAAGGCAGGCAGGGCTGACTGCATAAAGGAGAATTTCTTCTTCCCCATGGCTTGCTTCAGCAGTACATTTGCCAGTTCACATTTTCTAGTTCTCCCCCACATTAACAGCTTAAATCTGCTTTCGGCTCCATCCAGGTTCCTCAGAGCAAACCTGTTGGAACATTTTTCTACATTTTAAGTAAATAATCATCGGACTGCTCAGAAGTTAATACAGAAGTTAAAGCTGACCCTAGTTATGTTAGGTTTCCAGTCAGACACCACCCTTCCTTCTTCTCAGAAACAGAGCAGCTCCATTTTCAGAGGACACCACTTACCACCAAGAAAACCACCATGACTGAAAGTCCCTAGTTCTAGTATCCAATTTCACTCTCAACCATGGGCTTTTTCTAAATGCTTAAGAACATGGAAAAACAAAGAAACGGTGTCAAAGAAGTTTTCCATAATTCTGGGGTTAGGTGAGAATGGAAGCTTTATTTCTATAGCTATGGTGGAAAGCACATGGCAGCAACAGTCACGCAAGCCTCGCCAATGTAGTCTCCACCCACCGATGTTAACAAGGCCTTCCTTTTACGTACCTTCTTACAAAGATCATAATTAAAAACCTTTCCTTTTATAGGACCCTTGCTCTATATGGTTGGTGCCTCAAGGCTGGCTGGATCCGTTTTTTACCAGTAACCCTGCTTACAGCTTGTCTGTGAAGGAAAGTGCTAGAACAGTAAAGAAACATTCATGCCAGGCCGCAGCCAAGATTGCCTTTGAAATCCCAAACAGTAAATAAACCCCCAAATACATTACACGGTCTGTATATTTTCACAGGCTCCCACAACGGCTACAGTAAAGCGTTTGCAAAGGCAAAACAGTGTCAGCCTCCAGCACAGGTGTTACGAGTGAGGTTTTGCTCCGCTGAGCAAAGCGGTTTCCTTGGAGCCGGCAGGAAGCCTGGGCCCTCCCTCTGCCTTCTCCACTGCTCTCCCAGTCACCTTCCTGCTCCCACAACTTCTCCGACTTTGCCAACCCCCCAGTTTCCATAGAATTCCCTACGAGGTGCCCATGGGGCCCATCACTGTTGCATATGTTCCAGTTGGTGCTGTGCTAGCAGTTCAGTACATTCAGGAAAAACAGATGATAAAAACTGCCTCCGAGCTCCATTCTCACCTGTCTCCCTCTCCCTCTTCAGCCAATTCACGCTCAGCTCGGCAGGTATTTCAGCCTCCTGCCTCCAGCCATTCTGCCTGTACCTGGTTCCCCAGAAACTTTGCTTGGGCAAGAAAGAAAGAGCACTGAATCCAAGATGCTGGGTGATGCACAGGTACTGCCTCAGCTCTCCAGCGCTCTCCATCGTACGTCATATACTAACGTTTGTAAACTACTTGGCAGCTCTAGATCTCATTTTTTGCAGGCTCCTGAGGATAAAATATTAGAACTGGCTTAGTCATTACTCCAAACTGAGCAGGTAGAGTTCATCTAAACAGAGCATTTACAAACCCAGAACCGTAACAAACGGGAAAAAGCAGCATCCTGAAAGAGGAAAGCCAGATGTGCGTTTAAAATCAGTAGCAGACAGGACTGCTTTTTAACTCATTCTACTGACCAAAAAAAGCACTAGTACATTGCTGGAGATGGTGTGCTTGTATTTATGCAATATCCTAAGACATTCTTTTCAATTAACGTGTGTTATGGGGAAGGATAAGAGGAGGGCAGCAGAAAAAAAATACATAAACGGTTCTGCTTTAGTAAGTCTTATTAACATTTCCCTCCCACCCCACTGAAAGTGCTCACGGCTCTTGTGCAATGTCTTGGACCGCTTACACCGAATACAAACAGTAACAGATTTTAACTATACACTGACAAGACATTTGCACAAATGTTTTGGCAACCAATTATCACTGTTAATGATGTCTGCTATCTCATTTCAGTTTTTCTCCATTCATTTTTAGTAATTGTTCATATTTTAAACCTATATGAAGCAGTGTTGGTTTTAGAATTTGTTATTCCTAAAGGAGGTAAAATATTTGTGAGGATACTTGATGATACTGACAACAGAGGCAATTTAAAAATATTTCCAGTAACTAAATTTGATGTAAAATAATTCCAGTAACTAAACAGCCAGAATCTAAACAGTAGAGCAATGATTACTACAGGAAAAAAAAAAAAAAAACACAGAAAAAGTGAAGTTTTTCCATTAAATAACAACAGAAATGGTGAAAAGCACATTCCAGATTGACCTTATTAAAACTGAATCAATTGCAATGTGTAACTAATTTAAGGAGAGGAATGAGTTCAAAATATTTTTAGCAGTGATTTAACATTTATTTATACTCTATTCCTAAGTGCAGTATTTCCTTTGTGTGGTCCCTGGATAATATTCAATAGCTTCATTAGGTTTTTATTTAACACAAAAAGGGACAAAGACAGCTGCAAGCATATACATACCAAATTTCTATCTATCATATTACCATATATTTACTGTATGTGCTAGCTGTACACAATGTAATTTCCCAGGCCACAACTGAAACTCATTGAAGGAAATAATTAAAATTGACAATTCAAAAAACCTTTACAAAAATACTTCTTTTTATTAAAAGCAGCAGAGTTCAAGCAGAACATTACACAGAATGTAAACATCACTAAGTTCAGCTCCAGCCTGCTGAACCTCAGGGAAAGTCTACACTAAATGCATCTACTGTACTAGCAAGTTAACAGACTATATTATAATTTGAAAATATATTTTCTACTTTGAATTAAGAAAAGCTAACTTATCGTAGTCTGTCCCAGCGCCAGATACTGGCATCATCGCACACAGCTATAAGGATACTACTGTCCCTGCTAAAACTGGTTTGTCGAATGGCAGCAACACATTTAGGATGAGTAAGAGTTGTACACCTATATTAAAAAAGAAAAAAAAATTAATTCAGCTGCAGTGTTAAATCTGCACTTGCTACTACATTATGGACTGCTGTTCCACCAACCTCTAACTTATACTGCTTAGGTGGGATTAGAAGGGCAACAGGATTACACCCTTCGTGGTGTATTTTGTACTCCAAATCTGGATTTGGGAAAGCAGCAATTTCCTGCTCATTCACTGTCACCCAATTTTCTCATTCATCTGATTTTCATTGAAGCATTAACTAAAAGCATATTGAATCACCTTATTTAGGATTTTGTAATCAATTTTCTTTTCTAAAAGCCAGGAATAAAATATCGTAATTGGGTGATTAAAGACAAATGTTTTCAGGAATATCGTATGTTTAAAAATATACAGAAACATGCAGTAAATCACCTGGCCAAGCAGGCGAGGAACTGGAAGGCCATCCTGTTTCCTCCACATTATGCTTATAGCTAATCTATGTACTCCCATTACTCTAGTCCTTTCACCTGTTCCTCCTTTGTCATGGGCTACATTCAGTTGGCACTTCTCTGAATTGCTTTTAAATTCTCCACCTAATTAGTCTGTAAGCTATTTGAGAAACAAACTTTCTTTTACTCTATCTACATAGAGCGCCCAGCACAATGTGGCCCCAATGCGTCTGGGGCTTCTTGGCACTACTGTAAAACAAACAATAAAATAGTAAAAAATAATAAATGTTTAATCTTCAGGGGCTCAAAATGTTTATTTGCTTAGTAGTTAGAAGGGACAGTTGCTATTACTATGCAAGAATTTCTGTAGTTATCAGTAAAGGAAAAACAAAAGCGCCCCAGCTCCCTGTCTCAAGGAAAATAAAATTAAAAATTAACTACTCACTTGGCTTTATGAGGATCTTCTATTTCTAAATCCCAAACATAAAGTTTGCCAACCTGATTGCCCAGAGCAAGCATCTTTGAAAGAAAGCAGAGGATAAGTAAGTTTTGAGGTATTATTTCAAAGAATGGAAGCTAGAATTTTGTAAATGCTCTGTAGCTGATAAAGTGTGGATGTATGTTGGAAGATGACTTAATGAGGTTGCTAAAGGGGTGTGAAATACTACAAAGTTTGTCTCCTTTTCCCCACTTTATTACCCATCTGTAGATATTAATAAATTTATCTTTGGTGGAAAACAAATATTTGGTTTAATTTTTCCCAGCAAACAGAACCCAAAATGAAACATTTGGAGCTCCAACAGTTTCATATAAAGCTCCTTGTACCAAACAACTCCGCTTTTCAAGCATGACATCACAGCACATGAAGCAATAAAGACTCTTCTCTTGCACATATACATGGAATCACTGAATAGCTAGTCACCTTCAAATATAGCTAAGTCAAAGCTCACACATACCTTTTGCCAGAAATCCATGGAAAACCTCATGTACCATATATCACATTGGCTATAATCAAATCTCCCAAGTATGGTCACGTTTGACTCACTGGGCTTGATTTTATCTATATCATCTTCCATTTTGCCAGGTTTCCAGCACACAATGGCATTTTCACAAGACTGGGAGGGGAAACAGTGAAAATTGTCTATTTTTACAATTTATATTGCATATTCAGTCTAACTATAATTTTAACCAAGCACTCCATCTCACAGCTTCCCCAAGGACATTAAAAAAGGAAAACTGAAAATCTCACCTTGGACCTTAGATCACAGCCCCATCACCAACAATTTGTCACTGTCCATCACTGGGAGATTGCTGCCCTCACAGCTCTGCCAGATAACAGGATTGCATGAGCCCTCCCTCACCCATTTCAGAGGAAGTCAACCAGATGTGACACTTTCACAAGCAGTTTCAATTAACCTAGATTTGAGGATTTCTCCACCAATCCCTTCTGCCAATGGGCACACAACAATTTCTGGCAAAGAGGCAGTGACACCTACCCAGTTCAGTATCTGCAAGCAAATGTTACCGTTGTTATCACAGAGATCAAAGTTACTCCATTAGGGGAACCCTCATTTCTCCCCTTAGTTGCAGGACCCCGATCAGTATTACATTTTTTTTTTTATTGTACATTCCATGCAGATCCTGATTAGTTGGTATCCCTGTACTCTTAACAGAGCTACAGCTGTAGTTAGTAAAGATTTTTAAGTACAAGTTGCTTACCCACACATCCCAACAGTTGACAAAATTCACAGCACATTCAGTAAAACCATTTGACATGGCATGGTGAGTTAACCTACCACCCAATTTCTAATAGAACTTAAACTGTTTAAGAGCCTCAGAACAAACAAGCAAGAGTAACATAGGTGGAAAAGCTGCCACCTTACCTTGGAAAGAATTAGATCTCCCAACCATCGTACACAGTCAACATAGTTCCTATGAATGTCTCTGGTAGAAAAGTCAGGAAAGTGAATTTTCTGAGAAATGAAAGGCCTATGGAGAAAAGTGCCAAGTGAGGTCCAGAGAGACACAGAAGCACAAGTCTAATTTTTAAGAGAGACATTTAACATTCCTTGATGTTAAAACGACAAGACTGTCTTTTGCCACTCCCCCACAAGTTTTATAACAAAGTAGATTTATGCTTGTTTGGAACAGGAACAATCCCTGTCTTCATCCTCATTCTTAATGAAATGCCTGTTTTCCCAAAAGGCTCAAGTTTACATGACAGTGCTAAGCAAAACCACTCCTTCAGATGCTGAATACAGCTCCCTTTGGTAAACACCTCAGGAACTAATTAAGACAACTCAGTTTCCCTGATGCTCTTCCTGCAACATCTAAATTGTTAAACATAAGACACTCTAAGGAACATCATTTAATATTTGGTAACATTACCAAAAAATAGCAAGAGTACTTTCAGTGCTAGTCTCATTGCTGAACATGTTCAAGTGTGTTTTAGACTCTTCAATTCTCTCAACGGTTTAACTGGAAGTTAATTAAAAGGTTGATGAATTTCATAAAGGAGGATTTATCTGTCATGTATCTAATTGCCATGTTTACTCGAAAATTTACTCGGCTCTCAGGTCAGATCAGAGAATTATGAAAATGAAAGTTACTACTATGTAAACGTTTTGTCCTGGTTACAAAGTCAGATAAACATACAATAATTAGGAATAGTTACCCACAGTTACATTCATTTAAAAAAAATATAAAGCTGAATTATTTACTGTATTTCATTACACAGATTTGCTTCCCTCCTAAAAATTTTGAGGTGGGAAGAAGAAAAGCCATTGACATGTATTGAAACACAATGAGACAGCAGCTTTTAAATAAAATTGATAAATATAAAAATCTCAGACATTTTCTAGTCAGGACTTTGAATTCAATAAAATCCTGCTAAGGCATAACATCAACGAGACAAGTCTTCTTTCAGAGAGATTCAGTATCACAATCTCCAGGTCATTCATTATCCCCGAGAACAACCCTATTTCAACAGGATTTGATCCGGGCTATTAAGGAGAAAATTCATATTTTGCAAAGACAGACAAGAAGATGAAGACTACCTACCTGTTGGTTTTATTTGGATTGTACTCATAAGACTCTTTGATGGCATTTATCATTCTCTTGGAATTAATTCTCCAGAGTTTCAGAGAGTGATCCATCCCACAGGACATGATTTTTTCACCAAGAAGATCATAATCCTACATATATGAAATAATTTTGAGCACCCTCAGCCTAAATGGCATTATAGTAACTCAGATTTTACTTCCATCATATGCAAAACATGGTCAAAACAGCATTTTCTGTGTAGAGAAAGCAATAAAACTATGTATTTCAAATGGAAAAATACTAAGAATGACTTAATCCTGCTCACGGTAAAGAAGCACAATAATTCTATTTACTCTCGCCCAAGGGGGGAAAAAAAAAAAAGACATATTCAACAGCACTGACAGACAATGAATCTACTGCTAGCATTCCCCTCTAGTAAATTCCCTCAGTTTCATTTTATGGAACAACCTTGGCAGAATTCCAAAGCTAATACATGGCCGATGACTATTTACAACTACAGGAGAATACAGCATCATGTTTCATATAGATATACACCTCATCTTTCTTTTTTTGCTTGGTAAGACCTCAAGAACTTCAAAAGTGGGACCATAATGAAAACTTATTACTCTTTCTAGCCCCACTGAGCTCTATTTTGTTTACTTCTAGGCTGAGAGACAACTAGCTACTGGAACAGATAAAAAAATGAACTCCTGTCCTGTTTATTGAGAGTTGGCCAGATCAATCAAACCACTTCAGAATTACGCTAATCTATCCACTTAAAACATTGCTTATGCACTTCAGGTTTATTAGGCACAATATCAAAAACAGTGCACAGAAGGATAAAAAGTTGCATATTGTGGACTTACTACCCTTTGTAAATCTAAATCACTGCCCCACAGTCTTCCACTTACTGCACTTAACACCTCATCCCTGTGCCCTTCTACTCCTCCAAATATTGCAACCAGCGTGTCTGTCTGGATGTTCCACAGTCTCAATGCATGATCTATAAAGAACAAATAAAATTACATGCTGCTTTTTATACGCACATATGAATAATATACTTCAGCTTCACCACTTTCAATTATACATACCCACGTAAACATCAAAAAAGCCGCTCAGAATCCAATTGTTAGGAACAACAGGACTGCATACACTAGATTTGCCATTACAACTAAATACTGTTAGAGTTAAATCTGTAATTGAAAAAGTGTGTCCATTCCTACCCCATCCCCGCCCCCAGGAACAGTTTCCGTCAAAAATATTTTTAGGTCTTAGATCATCTGAAAAGCAGAGTCTGACCTTGGACAAGCGTGTCTTTATTCAGTCTTAGCTCAAAGACAATTTAATATTTTTAAAAAATGTTAAATTCCTTTCAGCCATTCTTATATCAGTGTTCAGAAAGCTTGGATTTTCCATTTTTTAATCTTTAAAATATTATTCTTTATGAATCATAAACTATAAGAGCAGGAAGGAATGATTTCTGTAAACAATACATACTTCCAAGTCAACGTGACTAGTCCACTTGTTTAAAGAAAGTTTTAACAATTTCTAACGCAGAACCTCTAGCATATTTCTCATTGCTCTTAGAAATGGGAACCTCTAGCATACTTCCCATTTGGGCTCTACAAGCACACTGCACTAAACTACAGCTATACCAATGGGGATGCCGCACAGTCCTACACGTTTTCCTTCCTTCCTACTCATCTCTCAGCCAAGCAGTTCTGAGACCCCAGTACTCTCCTGCCTCATGCCTTCTTGAGGACAGTACCTGGTCCAGAGATTGCACGTTACAACTCCTAGTACTATGACTAATATCAAAATGTTATTAGAAGAAGAACTTAGAAAATACGCAGAACTCAGGAAATTCTAAGTTATAGACACACAGCACAGAACCACAGCAAAAACTAGACAGTTGCAAGAATCACAGAGGTTCCCAACTGCTATTCTTGTGTAGCTTTACCAGTAACACTGAACAACTATGCCAAAGTCAGAAGTCCCCTTATGTTAAGGTTTCCAGTCCTAGCATTCATAGATACTCATTTCATAGACCAGCTGATAAAATATGGGCTAGATAAGTGGTAAGGTGGACTGCAGACTGGCTGAACTGCAGGGCTCAGAGGGCTGTGATCAGCAGCATCTACTCCAGCTGGAGGCCAGTCACTGCTGGTGTCCCCCTGGGGTCAGTATTTGAGCCAAGGCTATTTAACAACTTCATTTATGACCTGGATGACAGGACCAACAGCATCCTCAGCAAGTTTGCAGATGACAAAAAACTGGAAGGAGCGGCTGATACACCAGGGGGCTGTGCTGCCATTCAGAGGGGCCTGGACAGGCTGGAGAGATGGGCAGAGAAAAACCTCATGAAGCTCCACAAAGGGAAGCGCAGAGTCCTGCACCTGGGGAGGAATAACCTTTTGCATCAGTACAGGCTGGGGCTGATCAGCTGGAAAGCAGCTCTGTGGAGAAGGACCTGGGAGTGCTGGTGGACAAGTTGACCACAAGCCAGCAATGTGCCCTTGTGGCCAAGAAGGCCAATGGTATCCTGGGTTGCATTAGGAAGAGCATTGCCAGCAGGTTGGAGGAGGTGATCCTTCCCCTCTACTCTATCTTGGAGATATTCAAAATCCAACCAGACATGGTCCTGGGTAACCTGCTGTAGGTGCCCCTGCTGTAGCAGGGGGGTTGGACCAGACAATCTCCAGAAGCCCCTTCCAACCCAGCTATTCTGTGATTACTGAAGGCTTATTCTTGTGACAGATCAAGCGTTCCTTTACTTAACAAAATAGTCAAGATTACGAAGTTGTGATTGTTTAGACATTCCAAACAAGACTGTACGACACCATACAAAAAACTTACTTCTCCCTTCACTAGTACCCTTTTTACACAAACTCTATCCAGTGTCTGAGCTCCTCCTGACAGAGGATAAGTTTTTCCCATGACCACAGTGATGAATGCTGTCTGCAACATTAACACATCCCCACTAGATGGCAACATGATTCAACAACTGGGAAAAAAAATTAACCCAAATTACTGTTAGAAAGGAAAAAGCAACCCCAACACTCAGCAGCACTGTCCACAATCCCTTTGTGCCACACAATTATTTTTACTGTAGGCCACAAATTTAATATTTACATTATATATAACCTTTAAGAGCAAGATTTGCTCTAGACTTTCAGGGTAAACTTGTTCAGCAGCATTCATCAACTTGGATTTGAGAGGTTTTGGCCACCTTCAAGACCAAAAATCCAAACCAAAGTACTCTGACTTATACAAAAACAAAAGGCATTTTTCCTCACCTTTGCTTACAGATAAAAGGAGATTTGGATCTCTTGGATGGAATTTCAGTTCATTGATTGCATTTCCATGGCCTACATAGTGCTGGGATAGAATTCAGAGACCAAGTTATCATTTCCCAGGTTCACATGTATTTAGGTGTTACACACCTTGCTGAAATGCAAGCTGTATCTCGAAGTTCTGAGCACTCACCTTTATGCACTGCATTGTAATAGGATTAATTATCCTAATAATACCCCTGGACCCTGCCACAGCCAGAAGAGGATGGCTTGTATTGCTATCGTATGTCCATGCGCAGGTGTAGAAATTCTCATCTGCCTACAAGGTTGCACATTAAGGAACACAGAAGTAATGGGAGTTTTGTTTTTTTAAGAAAAAGGAGTGCTTTTTCTAACAATGTAATTTTTTTTAACAAAACAAGCTTGATGCCGTTTTGTAAAAGTACCCAGGACTCTGTATTGGGACCAATAATAGAAAGATAAATATTTAATGATACATCTGTAAATATCAGCTCCATCTCCTTTTCTACATATCCCAATTTCCTCTCTTCTGTTCCACAATACACAAGGAACACCTTCTTCTTTTGGCATCACTTTTCAACCTCTTTCTCCAAAACATTCGAAGACCAGGAATAAAATGAGTGTAAATCAAAACAGAATTCACAAGTCAATACTCATGAACTGTGACTGATCAACACAAGTTATTACCACTTCAGAGTATGAGAAATTCTTAGGCTTTAATTCCAGTTCCAATTCAGAGGGAAGCTAAGAACACTGTAAAACAGTGAATGTAAAACATTACACAAACATTAGGGTTGGGAAGATTAAGCTGATGGAGAATCAGTTTCCAAATATTTTAATACAGCATGTTCCATGAGTCTGCATTTTTAGTATTATTTCAACAGGAGGAATTCTAGGATGTGGAAAAGAAGCAAGGCTTGGACCTACCATGAGGAATGTGCCATATGAGCAAAATATTAAATCACAGAGAAAATCTCCAAATTCTGTTTCTTATGAAGCCTTTTCAATTCTGATAAAGAGGAAGCAAACAAGTGTTTTGCCTTTTTTTTTTTTTGCCCTTTTTTTTTTTTTTTTTAATTTAAAAGGATACATCAGCATCCACGTAGGACTGTAGCAGACGTATTTCTCCTTGGGAATGACATTCATATAAAGTAACCTGGAAAAAAAAGTGAGAGAGATTACTGCTTACTTATGATACTTCCAGTGGAAATCACATGCAACTGAGTATTGACCTTCTGATGATGAGAGGTAGTGTGTTTTTATGGTTTAGATCTCATCCATTATCTGCTCATCTGCAACACAGGGAAGCGGTTTGGTAAAAGAATGCTCACAGTTACCTCAGGAAAGCATCACACTAGGACTCGTCAGTGTGCTTCCCAGATGCTTAAAGCTACTAATTGAATTGTCTCTATAAAGTTCTAGTTCTAGTTCCTAGAACTAATTACTGTAGCCACCTCTAACATGATTTTGGTCTTTTAACAAGCTGTTGATATCTGGTGTAATCTTAGGTTAGCACTTTTGGTAATTGCCAGGTGGAACAAACCTGGAAATTGAAGGCTTCTTGTTTATTCACAACACATACATAGAGTGCCCTTCAGGAGTTATTTTTAAGACTGAAATGACGTAGATCCTCGCTCAGGAAGAACCTATAAATTCACCTCAAGCAGGCCATCAATTTAGCTGCCAAGCACACTGGCATCATTGCCACTTCCCATCCAATTTTAGAGCATATAATCTTTTGGAAAGAGTAACACCTAAGAAGAGAAATTTTAGTGAGAAGACATATTTATGCACCTCTCTCCCTTACCACACAGGCTAATTCCCAAGTAACTAAAGCAGGACATGATATAACAATCCAGTGGTTTCACCTCTCCCAGATAGCAGACATTACATACCTCAGAAATAAGGCTTTCTATATGAAGCTTTTCATATGAAAGCTTTCTATATTGTGTCACTACTAAACACAGGTAAAGGGATTGGCTGGAAAAAGGAATGCAAACAGAACCGCTAGGAAGGGCTTATGGTTAAAAACAAAAAGATCACTCACTCTGTTGCTGCCTACAGTGGCAAAAACAAGAGGATCACCTTCTTTACTGTGCCAGTTAAACTGGACTCCAAACAAAGGCTGACCATGGTCCTCCTGTAGATGTAAAGTAAGATTAGAGATAAAAAATAAAACCCATAGACATATTTCTGTGAAACTGAGCTGTGGGGGTAAACAGCTTAATTGGTATGTTTTCCTTCTCAAACTACTAAGTTCACACACAGTATAATTTCAGAGAGTAAACAGTTAAAAAGAGCAGTTTTGCAACATCACATTTTATCTTAGCTTTCTTAAGAGAAGTTAAAGGAAAACTTTATTTGTCAAGCTTTTAAAAAGTGAAGGAAAAGAATTGTTGTCTCACAGTTATGGCCAGAAGTTGGCAGAACTCCTGAGTTATATCTGTAGCTCTATACTTATGTTGTTTTGAAACCTTCGACAAAGTAACCTAGCCTAACAAGCCAGGTCTATGTGCTTTTTACATTGTTATAACTACAGCTGTGGAAGGATTTACAACCTCACTGAGGAGGCTTATGAGGACAGAGAAGAATTATACTGGTGTAAGAGTAGAGAAGGGTTACATTCAACTATTCCAGCATGGTTAGGTCCTGCAACTCTACCACAGACATGATGAACTAATTCCAGCATGTCATACTGCAAAATTCACATTTACAAAGTGTTTTGAGATCTCCTTCACAAACAGTTACCAGAGAAATGCCAAGCATTATTTTTTATACAGCTTACATCAGTTTTAAAGGAAAAAAAAAAAGCAGATATGTTTATAAATTGTGATGAATATGGCAGTGTTTGTTAATAATTAATAACAGTCTTTTGGCCTGCCCTAGAAGGATATTTTCAGCAAGAGTAATGTTCATTAAAGTGCCTCCCCACAGGGGACTGTCTGGGACAGTACGGGCAGGCAGGCAGTGTCTCATGACAGCTGTTGAACACTCTTCAAATGGTGGTTCTTCAGAGACAACACCAGAAACATTAGCCCTGGTAGTTCTGGCCTATCCAAGAACCACAGGATAAATCTGAGGCGGGGGGAAAAGTCCAACACTACTCAAAAGAAGTCTACTAAAAAGCAAGGAAGTCTGGAAGGATTTAAAAGTGGCAATATTTACTGAGAAAAATATCATCTGTTATTACCTCCAGAAACAGAGCTAAAAAAGCTAGAAAGCAGAGGGAGAAAAAATCTTTCAGAAAAAAGGCCCTCCTGAATTTCTGAAATAGAGGTCAAAGCTGAATACAGATTAAGAAGAATTTTTCCAAGTTTAACTCAATAAAGTATTACCCATCAAAACATGAACTGGCTGGTTTGTGTGAAGGGAGAAAAGGGATATTCGCAAAGAAAAAAGTAGTAAGATCATTAGTCACTGTGGTACAGAAGAAAAAAGCTGGTATTTAGCACCTGTACAGAATTACAGTTTAATTAGAATGAACAATGAGAAAATTGTATGCCATGAAATCTCAAAATCATGGACTTGTGTATGAGAGTCCAATAAAGTTTTGAATTTGTTTGTAGGCTTGTCTTTAGAGTGTATTTAAGTCTTCCTTGGAGAGCGTGGCTGAGAGGTCAAATATGAAATAGGTGATTAGCATAAAAAAAAGTTATTCTATTATTAATGAGTTGTTTCTGAATGTTTGTATGCGAGTTCATCCTGGTGAATAAAGAGGGCATTTGATCAACTACACAAAGGCAACACACATGTAAAATCCATGGATTCACGCAGTTTTATTAGAGATACAGCAGCAGTTTTTCTCTGGCACAGGAACACTTGCTTTCCAAGAATCATCTCGTTCTCTCTCATGTGCACTGTTCCTGATTAGTTTTGTGACATGGGAAATATGAACCAGAGGAAGAAAAAGCTTGGCATCCAAGATTTCCCCCATGCCCCCAATATGGGATATTTTTCTAGGATAAGCTGCGACAAGTTAATTATTTTCTACATAGAACCCAGTCTAGGGTGATACGTGGTAAGCAGAGATATACAATAAAGGACTATATTATTTCTATATTTGAATAGATTCCTAAAGTATTTAAGAAGTCCTTTTCACAGACATAACTTATTTCCCTAGAAAAATTACTCTGTGGGACAGATGTCTTTAGATTACTTACACCATCCACACTACATTCCTCATACGATGTGCTACAACATCCCAAGAGACTGATCATACATCCCAAGAGACTGATCATACATCCCAAGAGACTGATCATACATCCCAAGAGACTGATCATACATATTACAGATTTTCTGGTGTGTATTGGATGGAGAGAGACAGAGGCTCTTGCAGGATGCCACTAGGGTATCAGAAGTTTTGCTTACCTAGTTTAAACTACCATCATCCTCACTGGTAAGAGGCAGCATGTAAGCACTTCTGATAATACTTGTCCAGTCTAATCTTTGTTCCAATTGCTAAATAATGAAGCAGGTTTTAAAAACACTGTGCTGTTAGCTGCTGCGCATTATGGTTATCCTGTAATACCAAATCTGTCATGCAAATAGGACCACTGATTTGCATACAAGAATAGTATGACCCAGATGCTAGCCAAGAATAGCAGAAACGTGAAATGCCACCTTCACACCAGCATAAATAAGGGCACAAGACCCAAAGCACTCAGGTGCCTCAAGCATCAGGAAGGAGACAGAGGAGCAACTAGACCTACAATTGTTACAATAGCTTTCTTAGAGCACATAAATAATCATATTAAAGTTAATTTTGCCCTTACTTGCTAAACTCCATCTCAGGTTCCGGCGAACAGAGTAAGAGTAGACCTGTTTTCAAAGTGGAAGCAGTTATATAAATACTAAGGCAGCAAGAAGATAATCACCCACAACTACATGAACACACCTTAATAATGTCACCCTCTCTGCTAACAAGGCACTAACTGACCATGTGCGCGTTCCCAGTCCTTGCAGTGGAAGCAAGCCACCAAGAGTGGTTTTAGTTACCTCTCTTTTACACGGCAGCGAGCTAGAACCTTCCTTGCTTGTGGCCTGTTACTGAATCCCAGCTCAGGGGACAGTTAGTAGAAGCTGAGAAATCAGACTGCAAACAGCTACTGAACCACCCCCTAAACAAGAACAAAGGGTAGGGCAAATAATGGCATTGTTTTAAAGAGAACACAAAGCAGAATACACACAGTTCTTTGCTGGAAGATCTATAAGCAGAACATATATAAATGTATGTGAGCATGTGCTTCAGTTAGCTGTATATGCTCATTTATAAACTAGGTTTCCATTCAGCCCACAGGGAGCAAAGATGATTCTTCAGTTCACATAACAGTATCTTAGTACTGTAAACAGCAATAACAATAAAGCAGTTTTTGATCTCCTATTATTTGCAAAGGTTTTTTTGTTTGTTTGTTTTCCTGGTACTTATATTTCAGCTAAAGTAACTGCCACAATAGTGTTTAAAAAACATATTTAGCAAGCACTGAGTTTTTCAGGCTGAATCATAACCATTTAACATTCAAAGCAGTCAGTAATGGACATACTTCTTTGTTTCCTTAAGGAGAAAACAGTAAAAAAAGAAAAAAAAGTGGGGGAGGTGGAAAAAAGAGCAGGAAAGTGGAAATAATATAATTCACACATTCTTAAAGGATAAATTTCCATGCCTTTAAATTGTGTTGACTTTTCGTTAATTTTAGTACATACACTTTACAGCATAGCTCAAAGACAGTATAAACTATGTGATACAAGATGTGGCATCCAGAGAATCATGAATGTCTTTCCCAACCTATATAGAACACTCAGTTGTTACAGTTTACCTCCACAATATCTGCAAAATTAGTATGGAAGAACAGGAAAAAGAAAATTAGAAAGGCTTCCTCAAACATGAGGCAAAGAGGAGTTACCAAATGTGGCTGCTTTCTAGTCTTCCTATTAACACAGCTCAATTTCAGCTCAAGAAGAAATGAGAAGAAAGAGATAATAAGAATATCCCACTTAGCTGAATCAATCTCCCACAGATTGATTCCACTTGCACAGGAATCTGTTTCCAGGCCCTGATCCAGATCCAGGGAAGTCAGGGAATGCTTAACTCCATAAGGTGGCCTTTTGGGTCACCCTACAGTGGGGCCTCAGTTTAAGTTGGGGTGTGGGTTTGTTCTGTTTTTCCAGAAGAGACCTAAAAAGTACCAACCACGCAGGGATATTGGTCTGTAGATAGAAAACGGACGTGTGTAGCGAAACTCAAAAGCTGCTAAATGTTTGGGTGCAGAGAGGCCTACACCCGTGTTAGAAGCATAACATGACGCCACCAAACGCACGCTGTCTGTGGGGGCGACTCATGTGAATAACAGGAGCAGCTGTCTACCTACGTGAAAACGAAAGAACTTCCCTTCCTCCTCCGCCTTGAAAGGCCGAGGATAATTTTTTATTAAACAGCAAAAAAGGCACAGAGATCAACTTACTTCCCAGACACTTTTGTCAGCGTAACTTCATATCACAATTTCTCCAGTGGCAAAGCTACTTTAGGAGGTTTCTATGCTCCAAACCTCTCATCCCCTCCTGCTCAGCTACCCCATCATTTCAGCAAGGCAGCCTGAGGCATAAGTTCAGAAATAGCTACATCAGCGCAGCTCAATAGTTAAGTGTGGGAGAATGACAAAACCTCTGAAAGCAACTCTGCAGGAAGTACCCATGATAGAACGGCACGCACCCTCTTGTTAGCTATATAAAAAGTTTAACAAAGCTCCCATTTTGTTCCAGACCCAGCGTTTCCTGTATTTAGAAGTCTTATAAAAATCATATCAGATGGCACAGTTACAGCTTTTGACATGTAAATATCTCCCACACAAGACCAAAGAATGAAAGAACAACATCTTGCAAATGCAAGAGGATCAAACTGAAACCAACTCATTGAGTTCTCCATGGTCTGTGACCAGTGCAGGAAAAAAGGAAAAAAAAAGAAAAAAAAAAGAAAAATACCTAGAACACAAGAACAGGGAGTAAAGGCAATGGGTCCACATCCCTTAATACCACCAGGTATTATGTGAGAATATGCGTGACCTAGATCAGGTGCAAACACTTGATCACACTTCTGACAAATTAACCTGATCACACTATACAGCATTTATGTTAATTGCTAGATGACAGAAAGTACTCGTTCTGGCAAGTGCGAGGAAAAAGTTACTCCAAGGTTGTAAGGGTCTTTTTTTAATTTATTTATTTTTAAATACATTTCAACTGGTAGAAAAAGTCTGTATTAGGTAAGTGCTCTGCATCAAGTTGTCACAGGTTTTGTTTTACCTGAATTTGTTTCACTATCTCAAGTAACTGCAGCACCAAAGAAATACATAATTATAAAATAGCACATATAGCTTTGCAAAACTGTACAAAACTCAGGACAATTACTTTCTACTGATTTCTATTTCTCAGTATTCTTTTTCTTTAAAACTTTGTTTATTCAAAACAAGAAAGGTACTTTCTTCAGATGAGCGTAGAACATAATTATATAAAGATATTTTAAAATATCAGTCTTGACACTGTTTCACAATCAACATTAACATCACTGGCAGCAAATGGTATCCAGCTTTCCCGTGCTGAATTTTACACGTACATACCTTTAGGCTATTTACACATTTGAAGGAATATTTGCACTTCTTTGACTTCCATTTTCCTTTCCCCCAGCTTTTTCTTCCCGGTGCGTTAGGAGTGTTTGTTGGGGTGTCAGGGCGTTCAGTGTTAGTACCGCTTTCAATACTAACAGCGTCATCCTGAAAATATTCAAATTATATAGAATGTAATATAGATGTCGTTAACCAATGTACAAATTCAACTAACGTTACAGGACTTGGCCTTTTCAACTTTCCTTCTCCTCCACAAGAACAGAAGATCTCCTAGGACTTGGATTTATTTAGATTTGCATAAATAAATGTATTATTAACAAAATACCATTCCTCACTAGAAACAGAGCATGAGTCACAAGAAGGTCAGTCCAAAAGGGGCATATGTGAACCGTGAACTAGTGAAGTTTCTTCAGAATATAGGAAGCTGCTCTTAAGAAAGCGTCTAAAAATAAAGCAGTTGCTTTCCCTGGAAAACATCTTTGACGTAGATGAAAGGAGCATTTCTGAAGTATATGGAATGAAGAGATTGTTTGTGTAAAAACATTATGGTTTGTCACGTCAAGAATCTAACTGTTCTGGGAAACTTTTGTATCCCTTCAGCAGCAGCACGCACAGCGCGGTTCTGCAGTAAGGCAGTTCTGCAGTAAGTCAGCACCGCCACCAGAAGAGGAAGTCCCACTCTCCCCTCCTGCTCTTTCCTACCAATACCTGATTTGACTAAAAGGTAATTAAAAAAAAACCCAAAAACCAAAACCAACAAAAATAAAATTAGTTTCCTGTCTGATCAGCTAGCCAATCCGACTTGCCCTCCAACCGTCAACAGCCAGAGCCAAGGTAGGGGAGAGGGGAATCGAAGGAAGGGAGGGGCAGAACAACCCATTCAGTCACTGAGTAGTTTTAGGTCAACTTTGGACAGTTAACAGAAACTGCAATTTCATATGTAGTCTAACTGCAGGACACCAATGAAAAAGACTTTCCTCGTCTCTTCCCCACCCATCACTGCCCACTTCTTCAACTTCACCTGCACCATAACTGGCGATCCTGTGGGTCTATATGAGTAAGTTCAGCCTGTTGAACGAACAACAGTTTTTTTCTAGCAAGTTAGTTTATTCATTTTCCATCAGAGCAGTAGGGTAAAACCACTCATCCTAAGGCCATGTGATTACTAGATCTCAACTAAGGGAGACAGAAGCATACAACAGCCTGTCACTGGAACAGATTAAGTGTAACATGAAGTTGCATCAGGAACTCCATTAGAAATATGCTATAAGGTCAACTATAAATATTAATACATCAGTTCCCACCAAACATTTATGTTCTCTCCCAGTTGCATATCTGTATCATGGCAAGCAGGGAAAAGGACAGATATACTGGTTTTCAGTTGCCCCAAAACTTTGAAAATCAGGACATCTGAGAGAAGAGGAAATAAAAAAAAAAAAGAGGAAAGAGCACACAAGGCTTTGAGTGAACTGCCCAAAGCTGGAGTCATTGCCTTCACACTGCATCCCTAAAGAGTCAACCCTCGCCTAAATATGCTTATCTGAGCTTTGCAGTTTTTATGTTTTCCAATTTCTTCTCCTAGGAAATTTCAGAGCATCCCAAATTCTACTCTCCCAAACGCACTTACTGGCAAGAGTCATAACACTTCAGAAGACTGAAGTTTTCTGTGGGCTAGTAATGTACTGTTGATATAAGAACACCATCTAACTGGCAGAGCAAAGACAGTACAATACAATTACAACATAACCAACAGACTTGCGGCCAGGATATCTGTGGAACAAAAACACTCTTTCTCCAAATCCATACCATTATGCCAAATTTTAAGCAGAATCTAGGCCTTACAGGAATAGCAGAGCTCAGTAACAAGCTCTTGGAAAGAGAATCCTTTCACCTTAGAGGTGGGTCATATTTTTGGTAACCAAAAAGCCCACATCCCTAGGTCACTGCTAACCTGCAGCAGACACCAAAGCAAACCCAAATGCCCTCGTCCCTGAATTACACTCGTATCCACAACTACACTCATGTTCACAAATGCCTTGTCTGTAGGACTGGCTGCCGAGCGCTGCTGTGCAGTAAAAAAATCAGTAGCCGGGGTACAGGGTACCTGTCTATCGCCTCACAGGCAGCACTTCTGCAGGTTACGGGGGAGCGCGGTCCACATCCCTCGCTTTCTGCACAAGCGCTCTAACTGGGAAAAAAGCATTGCATAAAGCTGAAACCCGAATAACACCCCCAGTCCAGCAACTACATAACCTGAGGGGCCGGACAATCATTTAAAGTTTATCTTTCTGGTATGAAGGTATGCCAATCATGTTACCTTTGTTCTGAACACTAGATTTCAGCACAACTTAGAGATAACAGCCCTCACCCCCTGCAGCCTTCTCCTGCTGACAGGAGCTGAAGGACGTTATCTCCTACTCTTCATTCACCAAAGGGCTATACACATAAATTTACACCGAACATGTTACTCTACAACGTGACGGCGCAGACACACGACGCAAAACTGCAAGAGAGAAGAAAAAATTGGCTTTTTTGCAGGGGGAGGAAGAGAGAAAAAAAAAGAAAAGAGCCTGACGCTTTAGAGCAGCCTCGGGACGACAGCGGTGCCACAAGACGCCTGCGGCCGGGGCCTCCAGCGCCGCATCACCCCCCACCCACGTGGAGCACCGCGGGCGCCTCTCGCCGGCCTCCCCGCCGCGGCCTCCCTCCAGCGGGCCGGTCCGCTCGCGGGGCGCCGCCGGCCCCAGGCGGCTGCGCGCCGGCCCGGGGGCCCCTCCCGGGGGGCGGCGGCGTCCTCGCGCCGGGCCGGGCCCGCCCGCCCCCCCCCGCGGCCGCCGCCGCCGCCGCCGCCGCCGCCTCAGCGCTCCCGCCCGCCCGCCCCCGGCGCGAGGCCCCGCCGCCGCCCCGCCGCCCGCCGCCTCGGCCGCCGCCCGGCCTCACGTTCTCGTCGCCGGACAGGTCGCCGGGGTTGCTGTTCTCGTCGCTGCTCAGCTTCTGCTTCTTGGCCGGCATCTCACCGCCCGCTCCCGCCGACGCCGCGGCCGCCGGGGCTTCTCCCCGCTCAGACATCTTCCCCGCCCCCGCCACGCAGCCGCAAAGCGCCGCCGCCGTAAAGCGGCCCGGCGCCCGTGCCGCCGCGGCTGCCACACTGCTGAAAAGGCGCCCGCCGAGGGCGGCGAGGGGGGTGGGCGGTGCCCGCACCTAGGATTCACCTGCCGAGACGAGCAGGGAGAGACGCGCTTGCGGCGGCGTGCTCAGCGGTGCGCCGACCCTCCTGTCCGCTGCGGAAGCGGAGGCCCCCGTGGGGCAGTGCATAATTCATAGCAAAAGGTTGTCGCTCGCAGCAATTAATGAAAGCCCTGGGAGGCCACAGCTGCCCGGATTTGTGCTCCCAGACCAAGGCCGTGATAAAAACGTTCGTATTATGCATTTGTGCGTATACGTAGAACGAATAGGCTTGGTTTTAAAATATGCCTGGAGATTCTTAGATTGGCACCTTTATTAAGAGTAAACCGTGATTATGCTGCAGATACGTTAAAGGAAGGGCGAGCGCAATTTCCAGTGCTAAAGGTTTTTAATTCTCACCGTGGATGCCCCCGAGATGGCAGAGAGCAGACCGCCCCCCTGCTTTTGCAGCTCTTGGCTGGTGGCCTCCAGATGGGCAGCTGTGACTCCAACTCCACCACGTCGCATCGGCTCATCCAAAACATCAGGACAGCAAAAGCCCCAACCAGCCTGTGCTTCTTGGCCTGAGCGCAGGCCAGAATCATCGGTAAAAGCATTCAGCCTCCATCACCAACTTGCTGGGCCCAGACTGGTCTTTGCCTTCTCCTGCCTATTCTAGATGCTAGACGACTTATTTCACCAGGTGACAATCCTGCTGGCCTCTCTAGTCAGCTCTTGGTCTAAAACACTTGCCTTTTTTTTGCTGTCTCAGAAGATGTGAAGGGCTGGTATTCCAGGAGACACGAGTTTCCCAACAGCATGCTACACTTCAAGCTTCTATTTAAAGAACTAGTTTGTGGTGAAACACTAGCTTGAAAGTTCAGAGAATTTGCTTCAGTTTCTGCTTGGCCAAGATTCTCTTTGGAAAGCCTCTGAGCTTTTCTCCACCTCAGTTTCTCAACTGCTTTATGGCAGTAGCATTCCTTACATACCAGGGGATATTGTGAAAAAATAGATATTAGAGCTTATGAGTTGTTTAATTAGAATGGTAGTGCTATATAAATATCATACACAGATTAACTAAGAAGTAATAGGGCCCATGAAATAGTGTGTAGAGAAAAAGGAGAGAACAATAAAATATTGAGAAAAAATTCTGCAGTCAGTTTTAAGTAATGATGATTTAAGAGTTCTTTAAAAGCATACAGTGTATACTTGGAAAGGGCTAGTTATGACATATATAGGAGAATTTTGCCAAATATGGGTTCTTGCAATAGTCAAGATAAAAACATCTCTAGTCATGGAGCATAAAAAAGAGATGGGCTGTTTCTTTCCACGTGTAAGAATATTTCTGGATCATACAGGGACATAAAAATACTTCTTATATGTGTGGGAGAAAGTAAATCAGACTCTTTTTTTTTGATTCATTCTCTTCAAGCCACATTTCTTTGTAGAATGAAGATCATGCAGATTCAAAGGGACCTACAGAGGTCATCTAGTCTAACCCACTGCTCAAAGCAGGGCCAGTTTGAGCAGGCTGCCTAGGGCCTCACTGCATCCAGTTCTGAATATCTCCAAGGCAGGAGATTTTGCAGCTACTCTGGTTCCTGTTTCAGTGTTTGACCAGCCTCATCGTAATTTTTTTTTCATTATGTCAAGTCAAAAATCCCATATTCCAATTTGTGTCCATTGCTTCTCGTGCATCTCTGAGAGGAGTCTGGTTCTGTCTTCTCTACATCCTCCCATTAGGCAGCTGTAGACAGCAGTAGATCCTTAGCCTTCTCTTCTTAAGGCTGAACAGACGCAGTCCTTTCAGGCTGTCTTCATACATCATGAGCTGTAGTCCTCTGACCAGCTGGGTGGCCCTCTGCTGGGCTCATTCCAGTATGTCAATGTCTTTCTTGTACTGGGGAGGCCACAACGATACCCTGTACTCCAGATGTGGTCTCAGAAGTGCCAAATAGAAGGGAAGAACCATTTCCCTCAACTTACTGGCTACGGTCTTGCTAATAACAGTCCAGTATGTGGTTAACCTTCTTTGCCACAAGGGCACACTGCTGACTCATGCTCCACTTGCTGACCATCCAGGTCTTTTGCTACAAAGCTGCTTTGTTGGCCCCCAGATTGTACTGTTGCATGAACCTATTTCTTCTCTGGTGCAGGACTTTGCATTTGGTTTTGTTGAACCCCATGAGGTTCCTGTGAACCCATTTCTCCAAGCCTGTCTAGTCTCTCTACATAGTGGCCCGAACTCTATCTTATCGATCATTTTCCCCAGCACTCCCCCCCTCCCCACCAGTCTTGTATTGTCCACAAATTTGCTGTGATTGCTCCCCATCCCATCCTCCAGGTCATCAGTAAAAGATGTTAAATAGTATTGCCTCTAGTATCAGTCCCTGAAGGACGCCACTAAAACCTGCTGTCAGTTGGACTTTGTACGGCTATTCAGTTTTTGAGCCAATGGCCCAGCCAATTTTCACCCACCTTATAGTCTGCTTAGCCAGCCATACTTCACCAATTTGGCTATAACGATACCGTGGGAGACCATGTCAAAAACCTTGCTAAAGGCATATAACATCCACAGTTCTCCCCTTGTCCTCACAGCCAGTCATCTCATAGTAGAAGGCAATCAGGTTGGACAGGCATGATTTACCCTCAGTAAATCCATGCTGGCTGCTCCCAGTCACCTTCTTGTCCTTCATGTGCTTGGATATGGCTTCCAGGGTGATTTGCTCCATCACTTTCCCAGGGACAGAGGTTAGACAGACTGGCCTATAGTTCCTTTTTACACTTCTTGAAGTTAGGTGAGATGTTTGCCCTTCTCCAATCATCAGGAACCTCCCCCGATCACCATAGCCTTTCAAAGATGATAGAGAGCAGCCTGGCAATGACATTGGCCAGGTCCCCAGCAGCTTTTGCTGCATCCTGTCTGGTCTTGTGGACTTGTGTATGTCCAATTGGCTTAAGTGCTCCCTCAGTTTATCCTCCTCTACCCTGGGTACTGCTTCGCTCCCACAGATTCTGGCCTTGGAAACTGGGAAATAGAGGGCAGACCATACCAGTTAAAACCATAGCAAAAAGAGCATCAGGTACCTCAGCCTTTTCCGCATCCTTTCTCACTATGTCCCCTGTCTCATTAAGCAGTAGGCCCGGGCCTTTCCTTAGCCTTCTTTTTGCTGCCAGTGTACTTAAAGAAGCCTACCTTGTTATCCTTCACTTCCCTGTCTAGTTCCAGCTTCAGCTGAGCTTTGGCTTTCCTATCTCCAGGCTTGTAGGCTCAAGCAATGTCTCTATATTCCTGCTGGTCAGCCCATCTGTGCTTCCACTTTCTATGTACTTCCTTCTTCTGTTGGAGCTCAGTTGGGAGATCTTTGTTCATCCATGCTGGCCTCCTGCCACACTTGCTTGACTTTCTGCACAACGGAGTGGACCGCCTTTTTTTAGAGGAGGTTGTCCTTGAAGATCAACCAGCTGTCTTGGGCCCCTTGCCCTCTAGGGCAGTCTCTCATTGGATCATGCCAAGAAGATTCCCAAGTAAGCCAAAATTTGCTCTCCTGAAGACCAGGGTTGTGGTTCTACTATTTGACTTGCTCACTTCTCTCAAGATTTTCTACTCCACAGTCTTGTGTTTGCTGCAGCCAAGGCTGCACCTTCCCATCTTTGACCAGTTCTTTCTTGTTTGTAACTGGTCCACCAGAGCATCTTCCCTGGCATCTTTCTTCTCTAGTATGCTTCAAGTACCCAGTATAAAACAGAAAGACCTCCTCCCTCCTGCATTCTTCTGGTGGTGATTTTGGCAATCAGATTGTTCAGGTAGCCCTGTATTTTTTCTGTGAGAGCATGCAGTAGTGGCTACTTAAGAAAGAATGTAAGAAACAATGGTGGTTTAAAGAGACTAACCTCTTGATCAGAGTTAGCTCAGAGTTTCTCAGCTGTGTAGACAATACTGAATTTTGCCATCCCAAAGATGAAGGGACTGGGCTATGCTGCTGTCAAGAAAAGGGAAAGGAAAGGACGATACTTAAAACAGAGAGCTAGCAGGCAGACAGATCAAGGAGCAGATCCCTGGAAAACTAAGCTTGTTGCTCCCACTGCCACACGAGACGTAGAAAAGGCTGGATAGGTGTTTTCCCTGGGCAGTCAGTGTTGCCCTCAACCTCTCCCATTGCTCAGTGGCGCAGCTAATGGTCTCTTTAGAGCTCCAGCATTTACAGCAGGGCCCTGGCCTTTTTGCTGCCCCGATAGCCTGCTGCCCTAGACAACAGTTATTTTATCTGCATATAAGATAGCCTTGCTCCTGAATTAGCTGAAAGCAGTATCCATTGTATAAAAAGTGTTCCTTCATATTCATCTTTGCTGTTTTCTAAGTGCTTATAGGTCAGAGTTGCTGAATTGACTGGCAAAAGCAAATTTGTAATTTTGTTAGCTTGGTGGGAAAACATAGCCATGGCAACTGAGGTGGATTCTGGTCTGCTTCATGCATTGTCAAGAGCTCTGTCAGTTAAGTTACAATTACAGGGGCTGTTTTACTGGTATTTTTATTAAGAGTCTGAAAACACAGCTGGATTTTCAGAACACCAGTTGAGTTTCAGTCTGACAGCTAAAGACAGATTTTTTGACTTACAAGCTCAGCAAATTTAGAAACCATTGAAAGAGCATTAACACAGAAACCCAGAGTATCCCTTTTGCATAATGAGAGTGTAACAGCCAGAAAAGGCTGCAGTCTTTTCTCCTCCTTGCTTTTGAAAGATTAATGGGTCAAATCTTTAGCTGATTCATGCACTGAAAGCAGGGAGCAGCATTTAAGAAGAGCCATGTATTTTATCCTTCTGCTAGAGCTAAAAATCTGCATTAAAATGGAAGGTGTATTTGAACCAGAAGATGAGACAGCTGAGTTTATCTAATAGCTCAACACCACTGAAAGAAGGATATCTCACCTACCCCCATTTTTAAAACTTCTCCATGTTGCTATTTCTGGTTTTCCATCGCTTACCTTCCAGGGGCTCCGCTTTTCATCACGCTGTCAATGAGCAAGTTCACTCACTCAGTAACCCAGCAGAAAACTAATCAAGCAAAGTAATTTGATCTTTTTTCTTTAACTAATGAACCAAATCAGATGTCAGCAAACTCTCTCATGACCACCAGAACTGGCTCAAGGGAAGGTTGGAACATGAATCTAGGAGTGAGAGATGGGCAAGGAACAAAAGGTCTTCTCATGGTAGTGATGAGCTATTAAATCAGCTCAGCCATCTCCTGTAACTTCCTTGTGTGCTCTAGTTCTCAATTTATCTTCAAGGATGAAGGAGTTTGACCCAAGATAGAGGACTGTATATGCTGCTCTAGCATCTCTGTTGCCATGGTGACAGGCTCTGATGGAGGGGCAACAACATGCAGTTAGAGTTAGTAAAGCCCAAACTTGGACTGTGGTTTCTTGGTTGGCAATAGTGTTGCTTTGGCAGCCCCATCCCTGCCCATCCAACTAATTTTTTCATACTTCCACCTGCCCTCCTGTTCTGTGCCAGGAGGTGATTTATATAGCTGCATAATGAATCATAGAGGTCCAACGATCTGCTTGAAGGAAACAAACAAAATTTCTCTATTTTGCCCAGTTGTATTAGATCAGTTCCCTTATTTGTTCATTTTGTATGAACAGTTCTGCTGGCACAGTGCAGGAGGTGGCACACGAACAATTGGTGGGAAGAGAGGGAGGCGGGAGAAAAAAAGTCTGGATTGCTTAAGCCAGCATCATCACCAAATAAATCCTCATGGACCCACAGCTCATGTGAACAGAGCCTTTAGTCCACTTTAAAGTGACCTTTCTTCCAGAATAAGTTGTTCTGCATGTGAAGGAACTTGCTGAGCCAGCAAGGCACATTTAGACTGTATGAAACATGTTTACAAAGGGATTTCAGACCCCAGTTATGGCAGAAACATGGGGGATCTGCAGACTCGCACTGGCTCTGGGACAAGATCCAATAGCAATGCAACCTTCATCACCAACAGGCACTCCAGCTGTTGGCTTGGCATGATACGCCTGTATCAGCAACAATTTAAAATTTCCTGTATGATAAGGCCTAACGTCCATCCTACTGGCCATCCCAGAAAGGTCAAGTACTAAATCTGTCACCAAAGCGTGAAAGAATCTGAAACAGTTCCCTAATGCTCAGATAAAGTGTATCTCGCTTTACTTGTTTGTACAGTGAACAGAACTATGGGCAACCCTCTCCTAGAACTTTCTCCACATCTTTCCAAGAAACCCTACAAGGATGTTCCCCACCAAGATTTGCACTCATCTTGGGAAAGATGTAGCAGCTCAGGACCATCCAGAGAAGCCTCATGCTTCCATTACCTTTTGGTGCCTTGGGGAGGCTGCTCATGGTCTGGCTCTGTCCTTAACATCAGGGAACCGTCTTAAACATCCCTGTTACATAGACAGTCTGTGGAGAAGTTAAAGAAGTTATAGATTCAGCGTTTATTCTGCATTGTCTGTTCTGTGTAAGCATCACTTGGCAAAGAAGTGGCTGTTGTGAAAAATATATGGATAGCTGAATACAGTTTTGCCAAATATGACTTTTGCCATTTTTCTGTTTGTAACTTTTGCCTTTTTCCCATGCCCCACTCTATTTTATTATATGATTTACCATGACAATACACTTTCCCTTAAATATTTTTCTATTGAAACAGCCACACTCAATGTTTAGCCGAAAATATTTTCCAGTGAAACATGCAAAGCTATGATGACTCTATTGGCATCATCTCCAGAAGTTACTTGCAATGCTAGATAGCAGTGCAATGCTTAGTTGCAACAAAATCCAATGATTTAGAATTGCCTCAGAGACATCCTTGTTTTTCCTCTCAAACTGAGGATTTCTTTAGCTGCGTGGTGTGGAAATGTTTTGCTTGAAAAAAAAATGGTCTGACACCCTAAGGTTAATCTATATTTATGTAACTGGCTTATTCTCTCAGATCATATTTCAGTTTAATTTTTCAGTAGTTACACTGGAAAAACTCCAAAGTAACATGGTACAGGCACAGATTTACCGCCAGTGCTAACCCACATGAGCAGCTGCTGGAGCAGCACCTATGTGCTTCTGCCTCTTCCCATTGCTGTAGCTCTTTCTTCTCCCACAAACCCCACTCCCAGGCTGAGGATCTACCTGCCTCTGTTGTGACTGGCAGCTTTTTATTCCTGAACCATTCCTCTGCTCACACCAGTCCCTGTAAAGTGCTAACTCTTTTCAAAGAGGAAAACCTTTGGAATTAATGGCTTTTCTTCCCACTTCAGAGTATGGTTTCATGCTATTCCAATTCAATGTAAGGGCAGACTGCCACCAAAAAGCATGTTCCCATTCCACTGCCACTCTCCCTCCTACCTCAGCCATGTGTTCCCTCTCTTCCCTTACAGGGGATGGTCAACCCCATTTAGATTAATTTAAACCACTGCGGAACCACGCTCTTATCTGTAGGATGCTGCAAAGCCAAGCTCAGACTGTGTTGTTGCTAAAGCAAGGGGGCTGCCAGGGCAATTCCTGCCTTCCGTACCATTCCCCTCATGCACACAGGATACTGAGAAAAGTTCACGTACCCAAAGATTTACTAGTGGGGTCTGTAGCTGAGGGCCTACATTTACTCTAAGAGTGAAAAAAAGCAAAATAGGAGAGAGAGAGAGAAGGAGAAAGGAAAGGGAGAACTCTCCCCAGTGGGCAGCGGGGAAGAGAAGCAAGGGGGGTGGGTTCCCAGCTTAGCATCCTTTCCGGGACTCCTCTCCAGGGCACCCCCATAGTATTTTTCCCATAATAAGTATACAGTTTTCATTAGGACCTGCTCAAACTCCCTATTGATTGGAATCACTTATGTTGCAGGCGCTGCATGCTGTGTGGTTGTTTAGTTTTGTGCCCCCTGTAATGTAAACCAAAAGCTATAACAAAGCGTAGGAAAAAGGGGAAAGAAGAAGTGATTCTCACGCTGGTGGCAATCACTTCCCATGAGAACCTGCTAGCAAAAATATCGGGATTTGCAGGTGCAAGGTCATGAGAATAACAGCCGGAGAACAACAGCATGAGAAAAACAGGGGAAAAATACTGCCCTAGAGGCTCTTGCAAACACTGCCAGGGCAGCCTGGGTGCAAGGATACAGAGCTGGGAGTGGAAAGCAGGCTACAGAGTTGCTGGAAGGCCCTTAGCAATAAAAAAGGCGAAGGCACCTAAGGTGCTGTGCACCAGACCCAGTACACACTCCTTCCTGTTACTTGCTGCGTCCTTTCTAGCAGCCACACAGCCACACGCTGAGCGGGCGGAAGGCACAACAAAGGAAACACTTCCCTGAGACAAAGCATCATCTTAGCCAGATTAAAGCCACCCATGAAGCTACATTTTTAGGGGCTGCTCCCATGTGCCCACTCCTTGGACCTACATTGGTAACCATTTAGATATACGGTGAGCCAGATGTGGGATCGGATCACGTTGCAAACTAACTAAGCCAAAAGGAATACAGTCATTTTTGACCCCATAAGTACTAGAGCCAGGACCAGAGAGAAGATAGGGGCAGAGAGGTGCATGGGGACATTTACTGAGCAGCAGGGAGGGCTTGGATTATCTTAAACCAGTTGTGAGCCTGCATTTCCAGCCACACTTTCCTGTCCTCTTCCTTGCATTTGCACAAGCTCACCTGGTGAACTGGGTAAAAGCATACATCTAGCCTGGAACTATACTTCTTCTCTTTGTGCTGTTTTAATTTTCCGCCAACCTGTTTTACCACTTGGCCACACCAATAGTTGCGTTGGCCTGACTGAAGAGGCTGTGCAAGGGTATGAACCATTGTCAAAGGGAAGGTACCTAAGCTGATGTTGCCTTCAAAAATAATGTGTTAAACCATGGCTGAACACTGCTTTCCACCACTTTGCCATGTGAAGGCTTTAAAAGGTCTGGAGATGACAAACTCAGTATATCTCTATGCTGGGTACCACCAGGCTAGCACAGTGCTGTCACGATTGCTTTGTACCATTCCTTGCTGCCAGGCTTTATTAGAATAGCGGTTTATCAAGGGAGGGAACTGAAAGTACGCTGGGGATGCCTAGGATTAGAATTCCTAGTGCTCCTTCCATATTTCTGAGAGACTCTGAAAATAGTTTTTTGCTGTGGTAAATTCAAAATGCTACACTTAGGCAGAAATGTCGCAGCACAAGCGTGGGACAGAGAACAAACAAGGTAGGGACCAGTTCTCAGGAAAGAGACTGAGGGATTTATAGCAGACAAAAAGTTGAACATGAGTCAGTAATGTCAGCTACTACAGCTGAGTCAGATACCATGCTAGGGTCTCTAGAGAAGAGCACAGACTAAGACATGAGGTTGCTTGCAGTCCAGTTACCGTGGGTAAGGTCTCACCTGTCTATCCAGTTTCAGACACTCCAGTTCAAGAACAATATGACTCAGCTGGAGAGTGTCCAGAGAAGAATCAGCAAGAACGATGAGAGGGTTGAAACCATGACTTGCAAAAGAAAAAAATGGAACAAATTAGAACTTCTTTTCCTAAACAAGAGAAAACTTAGAAAGGATGTGATAACAGACATGAACTAAATGAAAGGCCATTGAAAAGAAGAAATCATCTGTTTTCTGTAGGACAAGAAGCAAGGGGCTCTAATTACAGCAAAGAAGATTCAGTTTATGTATCAGGAAAACTCTTATGACAGCAAAGGAATAGGCAGTGAGTAAGAATAGATTGCTTGGGGACGCTGTGGAGTACCGTATATGGAGACCTTTAAGGTTAGAGAAGTGTCAGGAATATTTTAGGCAGAACTGATCCTATATGGGGCCAATGAAGCCAATGGCCTCTTGAGTTCCTATCTATACAGGCATGTTCCAGGTGCAGGGCAGACAACAAGAAGGAAGCACAGAATTAACCAGGATTAGTAGAGCAGAAATTAGAATAGTCTCATAGATTAAATTGCAGCAGAAGCAGGGGGAAGTCTCATTGGCCTGACCTCCACAGCCAAGGTAAGATTTGAGCTCAGGTCAGCTACATATTTCTGATAATTCTCAAGAAACTTGAAAGTTAAATGTTTCCACAGTGAGTATTCTGGCTTGTTGCTGGGAAATGGTTTATAAAGTTGGCTGGTGGAAAAAAAAAAAAAAGTGAAAAACTGTGCAGCCTTCAGATCCTTTCTGTGCCCTGTGGCTTTGCTTAGCTGTTTGCTGTGGCTCTTAATTTGATGAAAGCAGTGTTGTCATTTTGTAAAAGCAATGATGAGAATAGCCTTCCTTCTTTTTTCAGTTCAGCCCCAAACAGAAGGCCTGCTTTAAAAATGGTGTAGCCAAATGCCCAGGCAATCCGAGCGTGTACATGCTAGCTGTTCTTAATCATGGCTTTATGTACATTCTTGGATGGCATGCAGGCATCTAGCTTTGTGCCTGCACAGTAGCTGCACAGCTGCATGTTGAATTTCAGTCTGATGGTCAGGCATCTACCATACTCCCACCTGGTATCATTTACTTGCCATTGGGCTGCACATTACTCACATTACTGGCTAAGGATTGACTCTTAACATCTTCGCTATATTTAAAGGAGCTGTTAAATTGATGGAAATGACACTATGTAAGGTACCAGCAATGTGTACAGCTTTTATACTATATTGTCTGCTGTCCAACTGTATTTGAGGGAAATCATCAGAGCCAGATTGAACTGCTGGCAAAATAATGCAACGAAGAATCTCTCAGCTTGCTTTTTTAAGGGTTTATTATCTAAGAAAAGCCATAAAACCCCTTTTAAGAAAATTAATTGTGTTTCTTGTAATAAGATAAAAACACTTGTATACTTGTAATCATGTCAGATACTTACTGAGAAGTAGACAGGAGGAACATTCTCACTAGGTTCTGACTAGCTATGAACGACTCGCTTCCTTTTCACTACATGTTTAAAACTGAAGGAAATAATAATGCTCACTTCCTCACTAATGGACTTTGACCCTACTGATGGAAAGTGCTGTTATAAGAGCTGCTCTATTATTTTCAGGAAAAAAAAAAAAATTTTAGGGACTCAAAGAGCTTTTGACATGACAGGCTGAGAAAATTGCAGATTTTAGACTGTATGAAAAGCTTGTTACTCAGACTTCATTCACATGTAGCATGTGTGGTATCTAACTAAATATGCTTCTTTCTACTTACCTTTCACTGGGTACTAAAGTATACCTCTTTTTCCCAGAATTTGTAGTTCTGCTTCTACAGAACACGATCTGACCTAGACACAAAGAATGTGGAATTGGAGCAAATTGTAGCTAAGGGGCTTCAGATGGAGATAGACTGATCTCAAAGGAGGGTTCAGCAGGAGTGGGAAGCTGGCCTGGACACCAGATTATCAGGAGCTGCAATATTCCAGCCGAAATATTGCCATAAGACACTGACAAGAAAAAGTGTATAAATATGCATCCTATCCATTTCCAGAGTGGAGCTCAATAGCTGTTTCATTTACACTTCATGGATTTTTAAGAGTAGAAGGGATATTATATCATCCAGCTTGACCTCCTGTTTAATAAGCACAACAGAATTTTACCAAGTTATTTAGTGTTGAGCCCAAAAATCTCGTGTTTATTGACAGTATTTTCCACAAAGGCATCCAGTCCTGAGCTGAAGACTTGAAGAAATGGAAAATCTACCGCTTCCCTTGGTAGTCTGTTCCAGTGGTTAATCACTCTTACAGTTAAACAATTGTGCCTTTTTTCTCATGTGAAATTTGCCTGGCTCCAGCTTTTAGCCATCTCTTTGTGTTATGTCTTTCTCCACTAAAGAAAACTGATACTTCTTCCCTGTAAAAAGTAAATTTTATTATCAAACCACCTTGTAGTCTCTCTCTCTCTTTTTTTCCCTCTTTTTTTTTTAAGCTAAAACACCCAAGCTCTTTGAGGGTATAAACAAACATGCATATTGTAAACAGCTGTGACCACAGGAGTGCTTGCCATGTGTACCCTGTGTACCCAGCCGCACCTCTTGCGCTCCTCCTCGTCTGGAGGTTACTGTCCCCTGTCTGCCAGCAGTCCTGCCTCCCAAACTGTTTCAGTTCCAAATAGTTTGGTTAGCTTAATTGATTTAATATTAAGGGTCTTGGCTTACTATGACGGAAGGTGGTTAAGGAGTATTCACATAAGCAGCTCCACTGGCAGATTTCAAGCAACAGTACCTTTTGGTGGTAGGAGGAGGCTGGAGACAAGCAACTAGCACAGCTGGGTCAGGAAGAGGATGTCTACCCACAGCCGTAGGGCTCTGACCCAAGAATACAGCCAGGTTAAAGCTGGACTGCCCTAAAGAGTTACTACGCACAGCTTAAGTCCCACTCTCTCTGGTCACAACTCTGTGACAATTTCAGCCAGACTAATTGCTACAGCCCTGATCATCCTCCCCCAGCTATATGCTCCCACTCTGGTCCTAGAGCCAACTCTTGTGCTCATCTGACCCTTGGTGAGCCAGTCCAGGCACTAAATCAGTAGAAAACTTTCACTTCTTGTTTTTGTTTATTTGTTTCCTGAAGTAGTTTCCCGCCATTTTGGTGCCCAGAACCAGTTCATCCAGGGACTGGGCAAGTTCCAGTGCCAGTGGAGGACACTGAAATCTGTGTTAACATTGTAGGCATCAACCCCTACTGCCATTTTTAATCTGCTTGTGACTGTGAGTTAGAACCCTAAATTTCTCAGAACTCACAGTGAAACACAATATTATTCCCACAATTGCTGCATAGAGCTAAAACCACCCCTAAGATGATCACTTTGATAAATTCAAATTTCAATGCAATACAGAGGCATGGAAGAGGTAACACTAGGACTGGATTTTCATATTATCTTGGACTATAAACTACAAAGGAGAACTGGAAATCAGCCTATTTCAAAGTTCCCTGAAGACACCCAGTGGAATGCAGCCACTGTGTTACAGACCTGAACTAAAGCCCAGAGGATTAATGAGAAGGTCCCAGTTAGCCTTCAGCTGCTGCATATCTGCATAATGGACTGGCTTCAGCAGAAGGGCACTGCTTCATACGTGGTTCGACAATCTGATGTTTAAGTACTGGAGTAGCAGAGGAAGACTTCTTTTTTTGGTTTAAGATTTGTAACAATGTTGATCCCTTAATCTAGCTTTTGTTTTGTTTTATCCAGGGAATAAATCACCATAAAAGAAGATGTGATATCTTAATGACACTCACATTCATATAACAGATTCCCACAGTACCTAAACAAGCACTATCAGTCAAACTGCTGGTCAGGATCTTCTTTCTTCCTCTTTTTCATGTTCATTTCCTACCCACTATGGTACCGATTCACAGAAATTTGCAAAGCACTGAAGAAAAAAGTAATAAATTCATTACAAAAGCTCATGACACAATCTACAGAAGGGGATGTCTCAAAAGGTACTTAAGTAAGTAAAATAATTCACATATCTCTGTTTTCTAATATAATCCCAGCAATTCCTATGGCTTATATTGGCATGGGTTTATTCTTTAAATAGATACTGGAATATAGGCAGCTGCCACAAATGATCGGTACAGACAGAATTATCTACCTTGTTTTAAAGTTGAGAAATAATGAAAGTGTATCCAACACTAAAACTACAGACTGTACTTTGCTTTAAGTCCTCCAGTTCACAACAGCTAACTTAACTTTAAATGCATATGCAAATGCAGTTATGTAGCACACCATTTCAGCACCTTCTCAGCTGTAATTACATGCTGTAATCGTATAGAGTTTAACACTGTGCTAAACTGGGACTTTAATTTATTTAAGTTTGTCAAGAAAAAAAAGCTAGAAGAAGTAAACTAAATAATCCCAGCAAATTCTACCGTAAGTGGGAGCTGTTTTTTTGTGTTGAGAATGTACCATTTCACAGACATCTGGGGACAAAGGTTTTATTGCACCCAACGTTTTCCCAGATAATACCTACTCACTAGCACCAGACATTTTAAGTGTCACTGTAGTGAGAGGTCTGGAGAAGATCTTTTCCAAAGAATTTACAAACACCATATCGAGATTAAGCGGATTCCACTACTTCATGCTGTAGGCACTCAAAAGTCAAACAAGGTGATTCAATATAGATATCTAGATCTTTCTGGCAACTATGCACCATCTTTAAACGGGATGGCCACCAAAGTGCTGGTACTTGCATAGGAATTGCCACACTGGATCTGAACACTGATTCATTCAGTTAAGTATCTTGTCCCTGGTAATGGTGAGATCCTATAAAACCAGGTGCATGAATACTTGGGGTAAGTGGTTTCTACCTTACCGTATCAGTTATAGATTGGCTTAGGCCATGAAACGTTAGGGTTTATATTCCTCCCATACAATAGTTTAATCCCTATTCCTTTAACTACGATTGTTTACATTCTTCATGAAAATACTCAGTCCTTTCTTTGCCCCTGCTAAGCTCTCACCCTAATACCTCTTGACTTTTAACTCAATGGAGGTTAAAAGGCAGTAGTATATTGTTTGAAGTAATATTCCCCTCTTTCACTTTCGAGCTCACTGCTATTCCATTTCAGTGAACGGTTTCTCGTGAAAAGAACATGAATCTCAGCGTGCCTCCTTTTAGCATTCATTTTAAGCACTTTATCATAGTGTTCCCTTCTTTGTCCCATTTCTAAAATTAACAGTTTCAGCATTTTTCTTTTAACAAACAATGTTTTCTATTCTCTGGTGATTTTCACTGCTCATCTGTCAAACTTTTTTTGTTCAGCTGTATTCTTTTTTTAAACACAGCAGCCAAACTGAGCACATTATTCCAGAATCAGCCCTTCAGAAAATCCTTGTAGTGGATTGAGGTTTCTCCTTCCTTAATAATACTGACTAGTCTGCACATTTTCCTCCCTACTTGCCACCTCTTTTCCAGCTCAGTAATAAATATTCATAAATAAATCCATGGACACCACTCCAAACAAGGAATATTATATGAAGGTTCCCAGATGGCAATTTCACACATAATAATACAAGTTCTTTTTCTTATTATGTAAGCAAGATTTTAGTTTGAAAAGAAGATGCTTTATTGATGTCTGTTTTATGGCGTTCTTCCTTTGCCAAAATAATGGCAAGTAAAAAAAGGATTTATTCTCTTATTTAATCCTTCCCACCAGAATAGATATGGGAACAGCAGCATTGCTTCTGGCATTTGTGACAGAGCAGGTGACAGTCTGTGTACCTTCTGTGTGCACCACCATTCATTTGTTTTATGTGTTTTTCAAAGCAAAAGTTCAAGTACTGAAATAAGACACCAACATGTGAGACCCCTGTCATTCAGCAGAGTGGCAGTGCCATATTAAATACTGTGGCTTCTACGGTGAAACCTTCAGTTACGCAGTGTTAACTCTTGGCCATGATAAACATGGGTGGAGCAACCACTGATTTCTCCAGTTGCTGACTTGTGATAGTATTTTACTTCTCAGAGACAGCTTAGTTCTCTTGTTACTCCTTGTGAAGAACCTGTTCAAAGACTGTTTGCAAACTCAACTCATCACCTGTTTTTTTTCTTCATTCCCTGTTTTAGTGATGGATCCAAAGTACTATAAGGTAAGAGTGAGGCATAATTTTCCTTGTTAGTAGGTGTGTGGGGATCTGTCATATTCTGATCATCACCTAGTTTATAATTCCATTTTAATTGTATCTCTGCTCAGCCAGTATCCCAAGTGCTAAAGCAAACCTTAGCTAGTTGCTGTGTACATCAGCTACCCAAATTCTTTCTGTACAGTAGGCAGTTTTAGACCTGATATCCTCCTCTAGATTCAGCAGTGATAGTGGAAGAAGTTATCACTCCCAAATGTTCTTCACTGCCTCTCTTCTGTGGGTGCCTGACCTCTCAAAGCTGTAAGCTGAGTTGTTCATGTAAACACTTCTTAACCCATCTCAGACAAAGTGACCTAGATTGCAAAAATGAACTACTTAAACTGTCTAAGCTAATTTGGCTGTTTTCCACTCAAATGGGTGAGGAAGCATTCCCACAGCTTTATCAGCAGAGAGCTGTGGAGTTGGTATTTTACAAGGGCAGAGAGAGAACAGAGGCAGCAATTTATGGCAGGGGGTGTCAGCCAGAAGTGATCACTTCTTCCACCAAGCTGGCTCTGGAGGAGAACATCTGTCAGCAGACTGGGTGGTAGATGGGCTGTTGACCTATGGAGCCTACAATAGTAAGGTATGTGGCTGAGGCTGAGGGAAGAAGCTCCAGGGGACCCAAGCTGGAGAGGTAAAAGTAGGCTTGCAGGACCCAAGGGGAGTGGCCATCATTTACATGCCAGATACTTATCCTGGAGCACAGACAAGGAAAAGGAAGTTAACTGCTAGGTAAAGGAGGTAGTTTTATATGGTTAGCACTGGGAGAGCTCTGCTGTGGATCAAGGAAACTGTATTCAGCTGGAGTCTTTTTTTTTTTTTTTTTTTTGGAGAAAAGCTTCAGAAACTTCAGAGAAAGGTTTCAAAGGCTTTTAGAGCTCTTTGAAAAGCTTTTCCTTTTGTTTTTAAACAGGAATGATCTAGAGACCATACTGATTTTGAATTACTTGGGGCTTCCTGGGCAGGCACAGGAACTCTTAGTGCTCAGCTGGGAGGATGCAGCCAGAGAATGTAGCCCAGGAGAACATTAACAACTAGGAAAAATGAAAACTTTGCACATTATTAGAAGACTCATATCCACTATATATCATTTTCACCAATACTTAAAGATGATTCAGTAAAAAATTAGACATGTACATGCATTCCAAGATTATCCAGACTTACCATTGCTGAGGCCAAAATAGGTTTTAGGAAAGAATATAAAATGTCACATTTCAGATTTAAGCTTTGTAATTGGGATCTGCAATATGTCTGTCATATGGGATGCATTTTCCTACATCTGCTTGCTGTAAGGCATCTTCTTCTGAATCTCCTAAACATGGCTATTGTCAGAAACATGACAGTGGATAGGATCAGGAACATCTGTGCTATACAGATTTGCAAGCATGGCTCAGCACTTACTAGGGGATGCTCTATACTGTGTTTGGCTGCATGATGTCGACAAATATTCAGGAGGAGGCTGTGAGCTGGATGACCTTGACCTAAGTCCAGCCAGGAGGCCCTACTAGAGCAATCGTGGGACTGTCAGTTCCTCTGTTCTACATCTAAGAAAGCAGTGGATGGTTAAATGAAGCACATACTGCTGATGCCCTCTTTTAGGGAACAGTATTGGAATTCCTGGACACAGAATCAGTTCCCCTGTCCTCTCAGCACTAAATCACTGGATGAGCATTTACAAGCATGCTGTGTAGTTTCATTAGAATCTCACTGGATCCCAAACTCCTTCAAAGCTCTACAACGAATATCCATGGTTCCTGAGTTGTGCTGCCATTTATCTTACACTCCTATAATTTCCTTCTAGATACCCTAGTCTTTGCTAATAACCTCTTTTTTCTGCTCCCATACTCTGGAGTTTCCCAGCATTCTTTGTGAAGAAAACTGATGCTACGAAATAACCTCATTTCTCTGCACTATGTTCTCCTCCTTTACTGTTGGCCTCACTTTCTGATTACACTATGAACAGGATTCACAGGCAGCTTTCCATTACATTTCCTATATATCTAATGCAAAACATCACGTATAGAGGCTGGAAAGCTAAGCAGATGCCAGATGGAATGTTGTCCTAATTCTCTCCACTTATGAAATCATTCTGTGCCCTGACTGAGGAAAGGTTCCTGTGTGACAAAATAGTATGTAATTATGTAAGTAAAGGTAGCATCCTGACATATATGCTATAGGTGAACAACTAATATCCTTAATTCTGGCATGTGCTTATTTTAGAATAACAATGCTCTTCTGTGACAGTCCTTAATGTCTTTCATTAGTCTTTCAGGGAATAAGAAAGAAACAAATATTGGACATGCAGAATCATCATGAATCTTGACCCATCTGCTTGACAGCTCAGAACTTTGCTGCCAGAGCTACAGGGACAAACAATACTTGTTGGCAGTAGGAGAAGGTAACTGTCCCACAGCAGCTATCAGCAAACATACTGTGTGCTGGAACATAGAGTTGCACCCAATTATTAAAAAAAAAGCACATTTTTAACAACTCAGGATTTTGAGGTAATATAGATGGGATTCATTTCCCCCAGTGTTCAGTGTCTATAGAGGAGGTGACTCCATCTCAGCTGATCACCTTGGGGTCCATGTGCAATCAGCAAAGAAGGCACTGGAGATGGAGAATTCATCTACCCTATGTTAGACATTTACTTTGGGATGGGATGACTTCTGTCCTATGTGTCTTGTTAAGCATGTAGGAAAGGGATGCGTATAATGCAAGACTGAATTTCTATTAATCTCACCGTAAAAAAAAAAAAAAAAAAAAAAGAGGTCAGCTCAGGGCTTAATATTGCACTCCTTAGTTACTCTTAGACCAAATTCATACCTGATGTGAACAGGCCCCTGTTGAGTGGATCATACTAAAGAGGATCCTAAATAGGGTCTGGCAATTTTCACATATAAATTCAGAAAGATTTGCTTTTTGGAACAGTGCTGTGTTACATAAAGGTGACTAATCTCAAAATGCTGCACAGATATTGCATCAGATCAAAATGTTAGCAGAGAGGAGAAAAGTGACATTGCCTGGAACTGTAATAGAGAAAGTCATGAGCATATGTTACTAGCATGTCAGGATCAACAGATTTGAAGCAGGAGCAATCGCTACGATGAAATGACTAACATCATATAAGTTCACCACCTCTTCTAAAAGTTACTTGTGTGGATGATAAAACACCAAGCTGAAGAGCAGGTCCTCCTCCACAGAAAAAAATAATGGCAATAGCAAAGTTGCTGCTGCAGAGTGCAAAAGAGAGTTAGAAAAACCATTAAACACATCTCTTGTCCTTGGAAAGAGGATGGTTATTTCCATTCCAACAGGTATTCCTCCTCCCTTTTTTTAACTCTGAGAATTGGTATTATTGGATTTGAAGTCGCTTCTTTATCAGACTAAAACCTTCCTGCCTGCGAAAGCTTTCAGGCATCATTCCAGACCAACAGCATTTCCCAACATGTAAGGCATGTTTAGTGGGGAGCAGAAAAACAGTTCTGCAGAAGAATAGAGCACACAAGACAAGGTAAAGCTGTTGAGGTGGCCTACAACAGGTTTAGCAGAGTTCAGAAGCAACACTGACTGGTTTCACTTTACAGGAGATGGACCTTGTAAGGATTCCTATTCCTGATAATCCGCTATAGCCATCTGTATCCATTTCTGAGCAGCCCTGTTCAGCTACAGCGTACACTGACAGATGCTTTAACCTTAAGCGGGCATGGATAGATGGTGTTTAATGGTGACAGGTGCCTGAGTTAGTTCCCTGATCAGCTGGGTTTTGCCTTCTCACAGTGCTCAGTTTTCTTATATTTGGGAAAAAACAAGTTCAGTGATTAGTTATTTCTTGCCTCTCAAAGAAAGATATTTGCATTATAGTTAATTATTATCTCACAGTGGTTTAATTATTTTACCTATTATTTCCCCACTTGGATTTCTCTGGTGATAAAACAGAGAAAATGGGAAACAGCACAAAACAAAAGACCCAAAGAAATTGCATGTATATAAATGACTCCCTAGTTTCAAATGTAGAGAAGTAGAGGGTTGTTTGAGGATAGGATAGTAGGTCCTTCAGAAACTCTTATCTACTTACATAGAATAGCATGCTTCAGTAAAAATAATTCTTAGATTATTAATGTAGTATTGTGTGTGTTCTTTCTAGGGTAAATGCAGTGGTATTGGCTTGGCTGTAGATTACACCTTTTCTGGTGTGTTTTATCTGTTTGCTGTTTCTATGGCATGAGACATAAGAAGGGCTTATATTTTGGAAAGTTGTCTAATTTTTCTAGCTATAGCAGCCAGTCTAATAAAAGAGATATTACCAATAAATCTTGTCTCACCAATACCTGCTTGAAGTGTAATTCATCCTGTCTGAGCAACAGGTGGTAGAAACTTGTTACAGCCTGAGAGTTTTCTACCACCCTTGGCCACATTCAAAAAGATGTTGACTCTTTTGCCTACAGTGTGGTAATTTATGCACACACAGTAAGGTAATTTTACAAAAAAAGCACATGGTAGCAGCAGTGTGTTAACTTCAGAACCTGGCTGAAAGTTTTCAGCTTGAAGCATGAAAGAATCAAAAGCAGAAGACTAAAGAATTTGTATCAAAAGGAGCACAATATTAGTATTTATGAAAGAGGACAGTGGAAATCTCCACAGGAAAGCTTTTGTGAAAAGTTATTGACACCTAATTTTTCAAAATTTGTTTATCTGGTTGTTAGTTGTACTTTGATGGCTCAGGAACAGTTGAGGTCAGCATGATGTACACATGGGCAAGCAGCTTCACAATCTAAAGGCAAGACAAAAGACAGCAGACCTGTACGGAGAGCAAGGAAACAATGAAACTGCATTAGTCAGCAAGACTGCATATATTGCCAAGTATTTTCTAGGCATCAGGGCCAAGGCAAGCTAGGAGGAGGAATCCAAAGGGGAACAACGAACTGGGCTGATAGATATTTAACAGGAACTTCTGTTTTTTCTGGATAGAAAAGGGATGTGATTCAGATGTCACTATAACATATACGTCTACATCTGAGCTAATCACTCAAGCTCCCTTTCTAGACAATGGAGGTCTATTTAGTGGAGTTTAGGGTGCAATCGGTTTCATCCAAGGGAGCTATCTAACATATCAGGTTGGATCAAAAAGATCCCTAACCTTGGTCCCTAAAAATGCCTATTTCTCTTCACTAGCTACAAAAGGCACTTCAGGTGCGTAGTTTAACTGTTCACACTGATGCTATGGATGCCTAACAACATTAGGTTATTATCCCCAACCCTTGAGGCTAATCTGGAGTAGAACAGGAAGTCTCCCACATTGAACTGATAGATGAATATATGTTTGAGTGTGAGATTTCCCAAAGATAAAGTGCAAAGAGAACAAAAGTGTGTATGTGTGTGTATGAGCTGCTCATCAATCTATCGTGTCTGAGATTGTTGCTTTCGGGAAGAGTGGAAAAGTTCCTCCTCTGGATGGAGGCTCACATTGCATTTTACAGTGGATATACTAGCATAAGAAAAGCAACAAAGTGATTTCCCTGATGATTTCAGTTAAACTCAGTTCCAAGAATACTGTCTGTGTATCCAGCAAATTCTCTTGGACATGTACATTTCCTTTGGCTCTAAAATACCAGGGCTACAAAATACCATATAAGTGCATGAAATGTCCAGGCTTGTTTCTCTACAAAGAAAGCTTTCAGAACTGCAAAGTTGAGTGCAGGCGTTAATATACATATCCTTCACTGCTGGTAAGGACAGGTGGCCATTCTGTGCATGTGGCCGTTATATCTGCAAATGAAGCAGGTCTGGAATGTGATTTTAAGTTGTCTGTCATTTCCCACCCAGATATCGCTCAGCTGTGGATGGAGGGTACATGAAGATAATCATGTTTTTAAAATAGTAACTTTGATAAAGAAAGCTGAAGTTCAACATTTGAATTAGAATCTCACCAGCAAAATAAATTGAATTGCACGAGGATCACTCCTTTGAATGAGTAAATAAGAATTGTGTGAATAACTAAAAGAATAAATGGTGTGAGGTAATAAAGCTGAAGTCTTCGGTAGCAGAGTAAATGACTATATCATACCTATTTGGAGGAAAAGGTTGAAAGAATTTTGTGACATTTGGCCTCTACAAATAGAGATTCATAAGTTACTGGGGGAAGGGGAGAAACAAAAAGGGAACTTGTAGCTGCACCAATTCCTGTGGTTAGAAAGTATTTGAATAATGATGGGATATCATTAATAATAACCAGGAAGCAGAACAACAAACAACAGAAAATAGCAAACTCAAAGGCAGTCAGCCCAGAGTTTTCCATCAAAGTTGGCTTAGAAGAAATAGGCAGATTTAAACTAACTATTGTGGATGAACTCACCACTCTATTCCTGCAGGCGGATGACATTATGACTGCTTTGATTTCAATGCGATGTAAATCCAGAGCAGCACACTGTTGACATAGACCCATTGTTTTATACCAGTGGAAATGCTGTTGAATTAGTGGGACAGGTCCTGACTGATTCAGACCAGAATCTGAGATTGGAATAAGCCAGCTGAAGAGGAGTATTTGATCCTAGTGGAGACCTTTTAGTCCTCCATCTTCCCCAGGCAGTAGATAAATCAGGTAGCCGACTCAGTAACAAATCAGAGCAATGAGGGCTGGACTCTGAGAGCATCCCAGTGGCATGGCAGTGAAATTCCAGGAATCCACCGAATTTCTCCTTGTGCAGAGACAATATGGGACTGACATATATAACATCTGTGAGACCCAGCCTGTAAGGCCCTATATGTAAATTTGTACAGACAACAGTACAAGGCCAAGGTGAAGCAGTGCCCTGCAGCAATCAAATGCGCAGGCAATTTAATTGTGTTGAGACCCATTCAAGCTGTCATAGCAACATATGATAAATGACAGAGGAGAAAATGGTTGGTATCTGGAGAAGAGATCCCCTGTGCCAAGACTTATGTCAATGATGTCACACCCTTGGCAACGCTGTGGAAGTAGTCTCAAATGTCTATTTAGAGATGCAGACCACAACTTTGGCCCGAGCTGCCTTCTGTTCCACAGGGTCATGAAAATACCTTCATAAGGAAGGAGGTGTCCCCTGGCAAAATCTCCTGTCACTCCCAGCACGCTGGCTGCCCATTTTCACCCAACAGGGTGCTGTAAAGCAGTAGTCCTGCCTAAGTCACATCCCTTCATGAGCTTGTTGAAATAGAAAAGCCCTATATACTTATATATTATTTTAGTTATTCTCTTAGAATAGCAGATTCTCATATACTTATGTTTTAGTATTCACATACCAGTTTGGGAAAGTCATATGAATTAGCCCATACATGAAAAACTACCAAAGAGGATTTTTTTTTCTGAGTTCTCATCAGTCATCTTTGCCTCTTTAGCTTGAAGTCATTGGGTTCAATATTACATTATTATTTAATGATGTATTCTCCTGTATCAAGACCATTAGCAGACTATGTAAGAGCCTAAATGAAGCTTACGAACAGTCATAAGATCTTACTGAATTAACACTCAGTTCAGTGTTTATGACAAGATATGTTAAACTGCAGAACCTGGCATCAGAAATAGGAACCCCTGATTCTCCCTGTGCATACTAGAAAAACACTAGGTCCCTTTCAGAAAGGAAATCTAAAATCATCCTGAGCGTCATTTGGACGTCTGACTCAAAGGTTTAGTAACATGTCTAGCCAAGCCACAGAACGTTTTCACATCTGGATCTGTCCCATTTTCTAAACTGCTTCAGTCTGTGAACAATTCCAAAATACACTGTGTTTTATTATTATAAAAGAATGTTATGTTATATAACTAAACGTGAAAGCACATATTGTGGAATATTTCAGAAAGAACAACATGTTAAAACTGCACTTTTAAAACAAGGTTTGAATTTAACGGAGAAGATGGCCTCAACTGGTCTGCATATGTCAATAGTTTACTTTACGTAATGGACTGAGGGGAGAGCAGCCTGCCAGGAGAACTGCTTTTAAAATTAAAATCACATCAGTGAAATGGGAATAGCTTTCTAAGCTTCAGAGCAGAGATGGGCCTAAGCCACAAGTGTCAGTTCTGAGTTGTTCAAAAGTTTGAAGCATTTAGATCTTGGGGTTTTGCCCCTGAACTTCTTGGAAGCAGATTTAGAAATTATCCTCATGGAATTAGGGCTGTGTCTTTCTTTATAGTATATAAAGAAATCTTGAAAGGTAATAAAAATCTAGTGAAGGAATAAGATCTTGGGATGAAGTGGATTTACTACGAAATAGCAGTATGAAGACTGACTTTGCCCTGGTTTTACTGAATGGCTTCTTAGGCTCTGAAAAGTATCTTGTGCTTCTTCATCCTTCATTTGTAAGTTCAGGGCTGCTGAAATATCAACAAAGCTTATTCTAGGCCAAGATCTGTAGCTGTGTTAGGCAGGAACGATGTGGTACAGTGGAAGAATGCTAGCCCAGCCCTTTGAGAGACCTTGGGAAAGGCTTGCCTGTCTCAGTTTTCCTGCCTATAAAAAGGGAAATAGTCTTACTTCTATCTTAGAGCGGTATTGTGAGAATGACTATGGTTAACACTATAAGATGCTCAGATATTCTGATTATGGGGTCATGCAAGAACTGTTGATACTTTAGAAGTTCTCTTTACTTTGGTTCTAACTCATTTTTCACCTGGATCCCTCAATTTATCAACTGTGCATGTTCCACTCCAGGGAAGGGACTTTAACTTGGCTGACAAAAGGTAAGGTTTTTTCCTGCAGCATGCGAAATTGGATTTGAACTTATGCTAGGCTTTGTTTGCAAAATGCACCACTTACTGGCATAGTGTAGAGAAAGAAGTTTTAGAGAATTTTGTAATCAAGACGTAAGCAGAAGGTTTAATGTAAAAGAGAAGAGTGGACTGCAGAGTGGATTCCTTTTCAATCCTTTGAGGCTTCTTTTATGTATCATAAAGGTAGACCATCTACAAGGCTATCTGTTTTGTTCCTCCACAGTTTTTCTCCTCTATTATGCTGCAGAACTGCCTCTCATTTTTCTTAATTTGGAGTTTAACAGCTCATCAACTAATCATAGTCATCTCCCTCACTTTCTAGGCAAGGTAAAAACCTTTTCAGTTGAAGAACGGTGAACTAACAATACTCAGGATAATAACGTTCCCCATTTCTACAGTACTATTAACCAGCATGAATACCAGAGTGCTTAAACTGTGGACAAAGTCTTCCTGTTAGGTATGCAGCTTCTCTTAAGTAAATGCATTAAAGGGTATGAATGTGGTCTCCTTGTACAGACATCCCTTTTTAGTTGCACTTCAGTAGCAGGCAGTATCTGTGGTGGGAAACAGAGCAGCCTTTCCCATTCTGTGCCACGAGGGTTACACAAAGGAAGGGAAGTGAAGAATACGTCATCCAACTGAAACTACAGAGAAAATTCAGGAAGAAAGAAAAACATCTGAGTTGGAATATAGCCATGTCTCAGAGGTTAACACCCTACTTCTGTGAAAAGTGCTGTAGTCGTAATGATTAAAAATGGTCAAGACCTCATGTTTCATTCAAAAGAAGGTATTTAGAGCAGCACAGTTCTTTCTAGACACACTAATGTTTGGGGTAAAATGCACAACAAATATGACACAATTTTTGCTTAGGCAGTCTTTAAAAAATTGTGGTATGCATCAGAAGCTAGTGAGTAGATCAATAATTCTCAGCCTATGGCTTATCTGGGAAACATTTGTTCACACACTTCACTATTCATTACTTATGTTGTGCGGCTGATTGCTTAGGGCTTTGTCGTCACTGCAAAAGGGATCTTTTTTTCACTTGGAGGTACCTGGGCAAGATCAGCTTTGCCTTCCCCCAGCCGGATTTTACCTTGAGTTTACAGAGGCAGAAACTGCTGTGCCTTGCGTCCATTAGGATTTATTCTGGGATAACCAGCTGGATAAAGATAGCTATTTTAATGGAAAAAAACACCGGGCTTGTGTTTGTTTTTTGTTTGTTTTGCAGTGAATATGTCATTTTTGTCCAAGACATTGTTTCAGCTCCCTAACTGAATGACGGAAATTTTTAAAACAGGAGAACAATGAAATGGCACCCTTCTGAAAAAAATATCTGGTCATCATCCAACTATTTGTAAATAACTCTGATTCCAGAAGCCAAAGTAAAACAAACTCATTAAAATATCTGTGAATACATTGGGTATTTTGTGTTTTTCAATAGGTTCTGCCTACTACCACACTTGGGCATTGCTCTGTGCTGAGAAAGGAATGCTGCCTTGTGCCCAGCATCACCAGTTTCTCACCCATTTGATCCTTCTCAGTAAATCAAGTCATGCGTTGTAGCAGCTCAGCTTTCGTCTGTCTTACGCTCAGTGAAGCTTTAACTCATTCTGATAAGAAACAAGATATCAAGGTAAGAAGGAGGTTCAGCTAAAAATATAACTGTACTCACTTTTTGAATGCCTTTCTTGGTATTTAAGGTCTGCTTGTCAAGTGAGGTAACATTCAGCATTGAGCTGGATCTCAGAATCTGAGCCTTAGTCATTTCTGCTTAATGCAATAACCTCTTGAATGTAAGAGTTTATTTCCTGGCAAAAGGCTTAACAGAGAAATTAGACTGCGCTCTGGCATGGAATATAACACTTAAATTGGCTTCCAGAAAGTTTGTGATTATCTTCTGAAGCCAACTGAGCCAAAAGTCTGTTCTTTATCAGTGCTTCTTGGTCCATTCTCTCCTTTTGATACCACAGTCCCCCACAGCACTTCAAGTAGATGATCTGAACTGCTTGGGAAATTGCACTAATTTGGTTCAAGACATCACTTCTAATTTGTTTGCAGTTTCATTCTGTTGCCACATCCTGGGTCTTGTGCAGGCTTAGGAACCCTGTTCCTCATCATCTGAAAAAAATGACTTGAGTTCTTAACTGACTACCAATAATCTCAGTTATTATTGATCATTCTTCCACCCACCTTTCCCATTCTACCGGTCCACTTGGTGACTCATCCAAGTGAAGTTCACAGTTTTGTTCTAGTCTAACATCCTCTGAAGTCAATGGAAAGATCCATACGGACTGCAGTGTCTCTGGGTTATGGTCCAGGCATAGAAAGACACTTGCATGTTGTGATATTCATCATAGGTTAAGAGATAAGTGCTTAGCTCCAGGAATGTAATTCACAGTGCTGAGTTTGGTACTTGCATTCCCTCTACAATAGATAGCAGAGGTTTAAGTAGGCACTTTCTTTAATAATATAATGATCTTTTTTAGCTTCTACAAAATGATTTGTGTCTCATTTCTAGCAGATGGGTATCATTATCACTGTTCCAGGACACACTAGCATCTCAGAAGAGAAGCCAATACTCAATCAGTGTATTAATGAAACTATCTTCTCTCCCTGAAAGGTTGTCCCTCTGGATAAAGACTGAAATATGTGGGATGGAAGACACGTTAAAGCTTGCATTGCTGTTGTTTATACAGTTCTTGTTTTTTGTCATATCCTCTACAGGTAAAGAGCTAGGTCATCTCCCTGCCATTCAGTTTTTAGTCTATTAGCTTGGAAATGCCTGCCAAAAAGCACAGCTAATGCCAGGCATTATGAGGTTTGCGACAGGGGCTTCCCATCTAGGAAAACAAAACTGCAACTGAGAAACATTTCTCAATGTGCTTTTGACCAGCCATGAAATCATTACAACTTGGAGTCTAACAGTGAGTTGCCAGGAGGTGAAAACCTTCAAATCCTTTTTCACTAATCCTTCAAGCTGATCAGGCCCTCTCCTCTCTTGGGCATGAAGGAAAAAAATTAATTTTCCAGAATGCATAAAACAACATCCTTGTCTAAGTATTTTTGCATATGCAGGCAAAACATGCAAAACCATTAAAACCATGATAGGAAAATCCAAAAGAATGTAAGCTATTTTAAAGTGATAGGATGCTAAAAAGACTCCTTCTTGAAACTTATGCAGTCTGCTAGAGAAAAAGCCCCTTTCCATGGTTTGTTCCGCCGTTCTGTAGATCTCTCTAACAAGAATATCAATCTCTATTTAAATTTGGAGAGTGATGAAAAGTGGGAGGAAGTCCATGGAAAAATTTTGTTTTCTGTTGCATAACAATTGAACTTTGAGTTAAGGGAAGAAAACACCAGTAACAACTGCCTGCACCATCTCATAAGAAAGGTGCTTCAATCCCAGTCTGAATTTCTGACAGCTCCCAAGAAGTTTAGATGCAACTGGTCAACATCAGAGTTCCAAAACTGAAGTCTACGGAGAAGTTATTGGCAATGTACAGGGAAATTTCTCTCTCCCTTGCTTTCCAGCCACTAAATTGCTTTAAAAGAGAGCTTAAAAATACATCAAATACTTCCAATAAATATGTTTCCATGTATACCACTTCTGTACTTGCCATAGGACTATTATGAGAGACAAATGTTCTAGCAGCCGCTCTCTGTTAAGCACATGATGACTGTTTTTGAGAGCTTGGGATGCAAATGTCAGCAGATGCAAAGCAAAGGAAACCCAGAGATCTTCATAGCTCTAACAGGGATGTGGAAAAGCTTCCTGGTTTAAAAAAGTAATAAAAATAAAGGCTGTGAAAACTGGTAACTCTGCATTTATGCCTGGTGTTATGTGATCCTTCCTCCCTTTGAGTTACAGTGGATACCTTGTTCCACCTTCAGAAAACATCCGGTTCACTGGAAGGAGGATGTTTGTTCTTTTCTTCTGAAGTAGTTTGAAGCAGAGCCCAGTCTGGGGCCTCTGATGAAAGGCTTCATAAGGCCCCACTCCCTTGAGGAGATTTTGAAGGAATCTAATTTGCTGTGACATACAAATGAAACCGTTTACTTGAACAGGTTTTTCCCCTTTGTGTGTAATGAAATCTTCCTTTTAAGTTGGTGGATTCCTCTCATCCAGTTTTGCTAAGGCGCACACTGACTTGTTGTGCATATACAATTATAATGGCAAAAAGACTGAGTGTTATGACTAGCTTTCCTGGGTTATTTGCAATTATGAGTGACCAGAATGCTCAAACTTGCCTTCCAAAGTTTTGGTCCTTAAGCAACACGTTTCTCAGTTAATCACCTAGGTCACCTAAATGTTTTTAAGGCTTATGTCACTCTTTGTTTATGATGAATACAGAAGACCTAAAAAGGGGTTTTGTTTGTCTGTTTGCTCTTCTGTTTTACAGTATCCTGGAAAAGAGACTGGAGAACTTGCAAAGGCCTTATATAAGAAACAAAAAATGAGTCTTAATAAGTCAAAGTATTCTATCCACTGTTTAAAGCTTAGAAATGTAATTTGTTTTTGTGATTGCTATCCATTAACTCCAATTTATGACACACTTTGAAAAAATTATATCTGTTCAAGATCCCATGCCTTGTATTTATTTAGCTGAAACCCCTGAAAAATTCTCCAGCGAAGCAAGGAAGGGAGAACACTGATTTCCAGATTTTTAAAAGATAAACAACAATCAAACAAACCCTCAAACAAATGGATTGTGATGCCTCTACCCAAGTGAAATGACCTCTGTCTCAGAGGCCTGGTTCAGATAAAACGGAATGAACAGATATTATTAAAACCAGGGCAGATCACCCTGCCACACTGCACCACTGTGAGGAGAAGATCAGTGTGCTGTGTATTTCAAATTCCCCTGAAACTGCAGTCTTGTCTTCTTATCTAATAGCTGGTCAACAGGTTGCTGTTGATATCAACAACTCTGCTTAAGGTACTAAACAGTTAAATGCTGGAAAGTGCTCATGCACTGAAAGGCATCCCTAAAGTCGTACGAATTACTTCAGCTTTACAATAGCAGAAATGAGGACAGAGACTAGCCCCGTTTCATTCTCATCCATGTTAATGATAAGTTCAGTGAAGATGGCAGCTTTCTGTCTCTAAACACAGGATGGAAATAAAACAGAAGTCTAGCCTCATGAGGTTTCATCAGCCTGTGTGTTTGGCATGCAGTGCCGGGCCCTTTCCTCATGTCTGTACTCTCTGATCTGTTCAGCAGATGCCAAACCCACTGCTCAGAAAAAGTCGAACGCTCTGCATGCTCCCCTAGTAAAGCCTGCTCCTGTGAAGCTACTGGGGAGCTATCTTGTATCTACCACAGAGCTAGAAAGGCTTAAGAGCATTTTTATCAGGCAAGTCTTGTTTGTTAAGTAGCAAATGCAGTGGATCAGATTGTTTCAGTTCCAGCTCCAGTGGGTACAGCTGCTATTTGATCTTGGCATGTTCCTTTCAAGTTTAGCTGTGTGAAAGTGGTGACATTTTTATTTGTTTATTTGCAAAAGTCCTTGTGAACATATCCACTGTTCCACTTGGGGGTAGTTTCATGGCATTCAAATAACTCCTCTTTTACTCCTTCTCTCACTGCAGCATGTGAAGCTACGAAAAGCTGTTTTCACTTCTGACATCTCAAGCGAGAACAGCCCACATCTGGGTTTGAATTCCTTTAATGAAATTCTAGAAATTCCACTGCTCGTGGAGTTTTGCAAAGAAATACATGGAGGCAAAACCACCATCACATAATGTATTGGTCCAGATGTCTTGGACCAGGAAAGCGAGAGAGAAATCTTTTCTCTCTCTGCCTCCTGTGATGAGTGTATGTTGTACATAACATGCTCAGACCCACTGAGCTCCATTGATTTTTGTAGCAACAGGGGTGACACAAGTAGCAGGCATATGCCACCTCTAGAACCTTTGTTCCTAAGAGTAATTAGAGCCAATTTGGCTGCTAGCATAAATTAAAGCAGACTCAGAGAGACATTAACTCTACTGCTCATTACTTTAGCAATACCACCTTAAAAGCAAATATCAAAGTTGCATTTTAAATACTATAATAAAGGGCATACTCTTGTCCAAATGGTGTAAGAAGATGTCATTAATAGCCTTTATGCATTATATAGGATGAACACAATGACTGGATACCCTACATAAATATTCTCAGCTTTGTTGTTGATCCCTTACAGTGCAAAAATTATATGCGAAAATTCACTTTAAACATTTCATTAGCCTTCTTAACTGACCCAGCATGATGATACATGCTGAGAAACTAACAATATATTATACATAGCAAAGATATGTATCTATCCCAGCACAGTCTGCACAGAATAAATACATGTGGATTTTCCAGCTGTACCAGCTGAGGAAATTAAAGACCCTCCTCAGTAAAGCACTTAGCATCTTGTTAATTTGAATAGCTCTCAGGGCAAACTTTAAGCAAAATAAATGACCTCTTTCCTTAGCAAGAAGTTAGGGGCAGCAAATAAGCAAATTTGCGTATGGGAAATATTTATTATGCACCAGCAGTAAATGTTGCCTGTTCAAACTGGCAACAAAGAAGAATCTAATTCTCTTTTTGAGGTTTTATTGAGGAGTTAGGAAGCTAATGGAAGAGGGAAGTTACTACTGATGTTTATCCTAGAAAATAGGCTAAAGCCACTACTGATAATTCCACTAAAGTACTCTCATGTTTATGTTAAATGGGATCTTATATGCTTATTTAAATCCACATCTAAATAAGACAGCAATGAGGAGGAGCTCAGGATTAATGCAAGTGGATTCTAATAATGCAAACAAGTTTGCAGAGTCTTTTTAAAACTTTTATAGTAACTATAAATGTACAGATTAACTTTGCCAACATTTTCAAAAGCCTCTGTGATATTTGCCGTTTCCAGTTTACATTGTGACAACTGAAAAGGGCTCAGTTTCACAGTCTAGGAGCACAGTTTTTCCAAAATCAGGCTTCCTGAGGTACTTCAAGGAGGACATCCAGATATTAAAGATGTTAGTGCATTCAAATCATCAGTATCTTTGGAAAATCTTGGCCACAAGGGAACTGGCTTTTTAATGATGTTGAAAGCTATGTGAGATAACCAGCTTGGCTTTATTTTCTGGCTGGCTCATAATGCGGCCTCTTCCCCTTCTGAGAAAAGCAATGAAAACACAGTTTACTAATGGTATTGCAAGAGGCCGTACCATTAAGGAACCAGAAAAATCTTATAGTCTTTTCACTGTGTGGCAAAATCCCACCAATAACACTTAGATCTCCTCTTTAAGTGACCTAAGAAAAGCTACCTCACCATTTTGGCAGCCATCCAGATAGTACATTTTGTGTCAGAAGTTGAAAAAAAAGGCCATAGAAGAAAATGATTTTGCAGGAAGATTGACACAAAAAGCAGTTGGGGTATTTTTCACAGAAGCAAATATTTCACACAGTTTTACTTTCAAAGGCCTGGCTGTGGCTTTTGTTTAGCTTCTTTTGTACTTGGCTAGACCCCAGTGTACCATTAGCAGAACATGATCTGCCTTTCCTGTACCTATGTTTTTTTTGGTAGCTGAGTATCAGCATCTGTTAAAAGCTGCATCTTGGAGATCTCAAGATAGCATATTCAACGGCATTTGCCGATATCTTATGTTATCAAGATCAGTAGCACTGTGTGGGTAATATGGCACTGGGAATAGCTCATCTTGGGCACCTCAGCAGTCATTAACATTCATTGTAAAATTGATAGGTCTGTAACAGCAATTGAAAGTGAATATAAAAAGTGGTATCAGATAGATTTAAGTGCTTTTATGTTGGAGTCTTTTGTTTAAACAGTTGTTTAAATGGCATAAGGCCGGCCCACTACAAATATGTAGCTATTTCATACACAACACTGCATACACACATAATACTATAAACTAACCAGAAAGCAAGTAGTCTTTTTCTCAGCTGCATGGGTGCTTTTACTTGAGCCTTGTCTTTATCCCCCTTCCTGTACCCTACAAAACCTTCACGTCAGTGTGGTCTCAGCAAGAGAGTTGCTCTACACTGAATATCCAGACTAAATCACCCAAGAGCTCAGAGTTCCCAACAGCCTTCCTACAGTTCCTACTAGACACTGAAAAACAGACAAGCTCCCTAGGCCACTCTTCACTCTCTCTTGCAAAGCAAGAGCATGGGGCCATCAAATGAAGCTAGGAGAGGCCAAGTGTGGAATAAACACAAGAAAATGGTTCTTCATGTAGCAGTTTGGCCACTGTCCCTTTTGTTTCTGCACTTTAGGGACAGGGATTAGTCCATCCCTGAAATAACTTCAAAGCCTTCCCTGAGAAATGGAGGGTGGCTAAAGAAAGAGAGAGGGAGCAGAAAAGGAGAAACCAAATGACTATAGGGAACAATGAATGAAAAAAAGGGAAAAGATGGAGACAAGGGGTTAAAAATGTAAAAGTAAGAAACTGGAGGGAGACAAAGAGCAAAGGACCCCCAACAGTACCCATCACTCATAAGTTGCTGAAGCAGCAGTGCTATTCTTTGCAGAAGCAGAATGACAACGGGAGGGAGTAGAAAGAGGCCTCATAGCCTTTGGGAACTCCCCAGTCAAGCTTCCTCGTCCTGCTAATGCAAAGGACTAGCTTGGCCAGAGCCAGAAGGAGGTAGATGAGGAGGTCTCACAATCTAGCATGGTCTTAGATGGGGCAAATGTAAATAAAAAGGTGAAGAAAATAAGTGCCTTCTAGCTACTCCATCATAGCCTGCCCTGCTGTGTGACCCTATCCAGGAAACACAGTGATTCAGCAGGCTAAGAGATTCACTGACCAGCTCACCTTGCTTAGGGGGTCACTGAGATGGAGAGCAATGCCATACTGCAAATACATATACATGCCTGGCTGTCAGGGAGCAAAGAGGACTACAACAGTACAGCCCTCACACTGAGTGTATGAGACTTTGAAAACCTGTGCCTTGTGCTAAGCCAGGAACTGAGGTCCTCAGAGAATGAGAAAACATAAAGAGAAGAAGAAATCTCACACTCAGTACTTAACATTTGGGCTAGATGACTCTCCTGGATACAGGAAGTGGAGACACAGAGGTAAAAGAATGACAACTAGATCCTCTTTCCTTTGTGTTTTCAATAGAGCTTAGCACTGCTACTATTACAGTATTGGTAGTGCTGAGAAGCCAGTCAGGAACCTTGGCCACAGGGTTGTCAGTGCTTTATACACCAGCAGGCCTTAGCCCTCAAGTTCACAATGAATATAAGAAACAAGAGCAGACAACAAAGAGAGAGGGAGAGTTTAACAGAAAATGGTAGGTTAAGGAGGGAACACCTATCCATCTTATGCATGACATTTAGAAGACATTTATCACCTTGTTTTCTAAACCCCAAACAAAATTATAGAATGTAGAAGAGTTCAGAGTAACCACATATTTCTCTCTCTGCTCCTCTGAAATGACAGTGATAGGTGAATTGAGTCTTAAGCAAATGATGGATAGAGGCATCTCCTTCCTTCTCCGGAAACTGGAGTCATTACTGAGACAGACAGCTGGGTGGAGGAAGAGTGGTTTCTGACATAAATTTAACTACAAGAACACAGATTTTTTGTAAGGTGCCAGCTGTTTTGGAGACCTAATCAGCCAGTTTTAAGTATAGGAGTTGCTTGATCCAAAATAGGATTCGTAATTCTCTAGTGGAAGCCCATTCAGCTCCCACATGGAATGCCTTGTCTTAGGGGTGGGAGGAAGATAGCTATCTATCACTATGACATTAACTCACTAGGATACATTCTTCTATTAAGTTAGAGGCCCTGTTTTTGTTTCCTGTACTTAGATTACATATTTTGTTCGCTGGGAGTTACAGTCTTTGCAAATGCATTCCAAATTCTGCTTGATTTAATCAGCATAATTTTCCCTTTCCTAATGGATTCGCCCTTCCCTCCAGAAATGCCTTTATGAGCCAGAACACTTCAGTCGCAGCAAGAGCAAGGAGGATGAATTGGTGTCATAGCAGCCCTTCCACAATCCTGCTATTCCTTGTTCCTTTACCAGAAGCTTCTCCTCTCCCACAATAAGCAAGCTCCACGTAAATTCAGTGAACCCTGCAAGATGCCCTGTCACTTCTTACAGCCACCTTGCTGCCTCTGTAAATATAGACTCCTTATAAGCTCTCTGTCAATGACTGGTCAGCTCCTGTCTCTGCAGTGAACAGCTGCAACCTTGAAGTAGCAATGTTATTCACTCAGACTGATGGAAAACTCATACTGTCACAAAACTCTCCCTTACTTCCTTTTATCATCTCCAGAACCTCACAGAGACATGACCTCCAAAGATTGCAGCACAGCTGCTTTTCACAGGCTGCAAGAAATGGTAAGAGTTTGTCCCAGACCTGCCCTCGCACCCTGACTTTCCTCTTCCACCTTCAGCCAGAATCAAATAAATTTGGCTCTTTTCCAAGAGTGAAAACAAAGGAGAGAATATTGCCTTTAATCTCCATGTCTTGATTTCCCCATCAGTGAAGAAAAAATAATAATACACATTTGCGTACCTCTCAGGGGTGTTGTGAGAGATTAATTAGTTAATGTTTGTAAAGTGCTTTGTAATTGCTTAGAATATTATAATGAAAAGTGTGAGCAGCATATGAAAAAGAAATCGCATTGAGAGCCAAAGTGATGCTGAGCTGAAGTCTTACAGTAAGAGCCATTTTAAAAATAGTAGTGCTATATTCTGAAATCACTCTTAACACTGCTGAAAATATTGCATTGAGGAGAGTGGGGGAAAGCCATCAGCCGTGGGAAGTGCAATCCACATTGGCCTAAAGCTCTTCCTTTGCTCTCAGCAAAAATAAACAGTTGTGGAGAGGCAAGCAGTGCCTGCCTGACATGACTTTTGAGACCTAACAGGTATCAGGAAACCTGTTATACTATGCTATTACACAGTACAAACTGTGCACTTAGTCTACGACCAGCTGTGAGTGAGCTTGTGGGACTACGCAGAGCACATCAAAAGAAGCACTATTAGCAGCCCAGATCTTAAAAAATCATGACTCAAACCCCAATTACCATGAAATTTGTTTTAAAATCTCTATGTTCCCTATAGGTGGAAATTGTGGATGGGGGTTCCTCATGCCATGCCCAACTTCTGAATCCTTAATTCACAAGACCCTTCTTTGCAAACCCGAACACAAGAAACCTTACAAAAAAATAAACAGAGGTTGAATTTCTTACAAAACCACTCCATTCCAGAAGTTGGGGCTTTATGTAAAATGCAAAGAATTACAAGATCTCAACACAAGAGCTAATAGCTTCGAGAAGTATCCTCTGTTCTTGGCAAAGGCTTCCTAAACATGATAAGTTTGGGCTCTGGTCTGTCTGCTTCCCACAACACACAGAAAGGGGCAGATTGAGGGAAGAACATCTGCAACAACACAAACCCATCACTCGTGAAATCACCTCTGTGCAATCACCTACTGCTAAGGTATAAAGGCTGCACAGCTCTGTATTGGCTTGCTGAACAAGTGACTTCAGAAATAGGCATGGCTTCTATCTGTCCTCACATTTTTGAGTCACTAGGTAGCAATCCTGTGGCTTAATTGCTTTCCTGCTACATGACTAGTAATATTTACAGCACCCAGAGATGGACTGAGGAGGTGAGACACAGTCAGTCTGAAAGTGAAAGAGCTTAGTCTGTTCCATAATTATGTTTTTAAATACCTGCAGTCACATCTGGATAGCAAAGCAGGATACGGATTCTCCTCCCCCTTCTTCCTCCTTTCCATGTGAAAGGTATGGCTGTGTGATGTAGTGTCCTAGGGTTAAGGTCAGGTTTCCTTAGATCTGATAAAAAATTGTATAATAATAGCTGGTTGGTATTCAAAAGAAACCTGCTTGTTTTAACTTGTGGCTTATCATCAGAAGTAGAAACAAGAATTACTTCTGCTCAGGGAGAAGCCAACTGAAGGACAATTTGCAGGAAACAAATTCCAGGCAACTGTTTCTCTCTGCATAAAACAAAACCCAGCTTTTAACATAGCTTCCAGGTATGTCTTGTACAGGAGATTTTGATGCTTGTGAGGTGGTGTGAGCTTGAAACCCAGGAAGTCTCAGGATCTATCTTTACTGCTGCTATAGGCTTGGTTTGTCACTTATTATTAGCTTCTAGAGAAGAACTGAAGAGTTTAATGTTACTTAAAAAATTTTCCAGGAAATGTTACCTTTGAAAAGCATCTGTAAGGAGATAACAACCTTTACTCCCTAACTTTACAAGGGTATTGTGGAAGTTATAACTGTAGCACTTTGAGCATGCAAATGCTACATTGCCATAATTCTCTCTCCTTTGCTCTATTATGTCTATTAGTCTGAAACAGGACTTTGAGATTTATAGGCCTCTCAGTCACCCTTCTTTCCTGGATGTCAAAGGAATCAGGAAATCATGCTCGCCTGTGACAAAAGCTCACGGGTCAATATTAATACAGCTGAGGCCTTGACTCCCTTTTGGACTCTGTTATTACATCACTAGAAGAAAAAGTACCCCAGCTGGAAGTCATGGCCTAAGGATGCATAATTTGCAGAATGCAATCTGCACTCAGAACTGTTTTTTTGGAAAGGCCTGCCCTCTGCCATAGGTAAGTTTCTTTATTACAGGATCAATATTATCAACAAACCATTCTTTCCTCCTTCTGGGACAGATTTTTACTGCAAATAAATATGCTTCAAATTCTTCAGGGCTGTAATTCACATTTTATTACTTCGCATAAAAATGCTGTTTTCAACACTGATATCTTAACAAAATCAAAGTTTGGATCTACCTTGTGACTACAAATTATCCCTGACACAAGTACAGAACTCCCATTCAGCCCTTCAGATACCGGTAGAAATTCTGACATATTTATTATTCCTTCAATTAAAAGATTGCTTGAATGTTTGGGGGGTTTTTTTTAGATGCTTCAACCCTTTCTCAGTATTTGAAACCCTTTAAAGCCTGAAATGAAAATCTATGTCTTGCTTCCTGAGCAGAGCTTCTGTTGCCTTCCTTTGTCATTTTGTAGGGCTGAATTGTCACCTTTTTTTTTTTTAAGAAAGGGGAAAAAAACAGTGTAGTGTTCTATTTTCCATTTGCTAAATACATAAATGAGATGATCAGCTGCAGGGGACTGTGAGGGGAGAAGGGCTGGAAGATAAATCATGGTGGAAATTCAGTAACTGTATTTGTCTCTCTTAAACTAGCCTTGTAATAGTTTCAAAAGACATTATTTATAGAGCACCATATGTAATAGGAGTTTAACAGGCAAGAAAGACAGAAGGTTTCAGTCCCAAAGCAGGGACAATATTCGATATTCAGTTACTGGACTGCTGAAGATTGCTTGCACAGTTCTCACATCCCCAAACTCCCACTGCTGCCTGCACATTCCCACCCTCACATCACTCGGACTCTGTGTCAGCACACTTTGAAGCCACATGACAAACTGCATCAGGGAACTCTAATCCGACTGAAAAACTAATGCCTAAAAAAAGAGATAGCGTTATTTTTCATCCAGATAAATTCTCTGGCTAGATTCTTCACAGAGCAGCACAAATACTGCATGCTCAAAGGCAATGGCATGAGGAAGGAGTGGCCTCAGTGCGAAGCACAGAGGAATGTCACAGTGGCTGCTTAAACCACCAGCAATGCTGATGGGCTGATTATTAAACTAGACCTCTGGGGCCTTCACCCCTGAGGATCTGAGGGAAGGCTTCACTTTAGACATGGTGAGTCACCCCCTTCACTGACAGGGACTATTCACAGCCTAAGGTTGTCCCTGGTTCTTGTGATTTTTGTGGGAGCCTAGAGCCATGTTACCCATGTGAGAATCTCAGCATTTGTTTGGAAAGGTTAGTTTAGCTTGTATTGTGGAGGAAGCATGAAAGTCAGATCCTAATAGCTCAAAAAGCTGAAGGCGAACAGAAGAATCTCACATCCATAACAGCAAAAATGTAATGATTCCTTAGCCTGTTGGGTGATTTTTTTTTCCCAGATCTGATTTATTACTAGAGGCTTGGGGTGGATGATATGCTATCACATACACGATTAAAGATCCAGTCAGAAGGCTGATCAAAGTGCAGATAGCCCAGCGCGACTGGATTTCTGAACATGGGTGTCATATCATGGGTCTGACAGAACTGCACAGGATGGAGGAAGAAGGATGGAAAGGATTTGACAATTAGGTGACAGAAAGGGGCTGTTTAGCCCATGCTATGTCACATGGATGGCTTTGGTTTAGTTCTTTTTTATTAGCAATTTCACCTGCTGTTCATTAAGGCAACAGAGGATTTCAAAGCATCCTAATTAAAGAAGTGTGTCTCACAAGAAGAGGAGCAGAGTGTAGATCAGGGTTAGGGGCTTAAGAAGACCAGGGTGCAAACAGCTTTGGAAGGGATGGTAAAGGGGGAAGGGGGGGGAAGCACAAAAATAGCACAGGAAGCAGGACAAGATGGAAGAAGTGGCAGCAAGGAAATGGGTAAGACCTAAGGGTTCATTTACATCATACAATGAAAACTAACCGTGTTGCAGTAAACACTAATCAGCAGTCCATCTCCTTACTATACCTACTTGCTTAGTAGGTTGATATAGTGCGCTGTGTAGGTGTAGCCTGAATTGTATAAGGCCTTGCAAAGAAATACGAACAGCTCCAGTAAGATGCAGGAGGTGAGGGAAGGCCACAGGAAGGCATTTAAATCTGGTGAGAAGATAACAGCTGAGTGAGCAGATGAGATTGATTTTTATGGCTGGTTTAAGCTAGGTTATGGGGAACAGGAGAGTGTTTGGGAGGCTCAAGAGAAACACTTTTTCCTGCATTTTTTCATGTGTGGAGCACCCAGGGATCATAGCTAGATACTCAGATGTTCTGACTGATGAAACTTTTTAATTAAACAGAGGATTGCTCCAGCATGATGCTGCGCAACTTTAAGTTTCAATCATCAAAGCTTCTTCTGTTCCTGTGCTGCAGCAAATGCCCTTGCAGCTTCTTAGGGCTCGGAGAAGTGTCAATGTAGTTCTAAGGCACAGCATGTGACTCCTGAGACTTCTACCCTGCATGAGATCAAAGCTGTGTCAAAAGCCCTGTACTTATGGGAAATCCTCTTCAATAATTAACATATATGTAATGACTCTTTTACTGGCCAAACATGTGTTTACATTCCTCTGCTGTGTTTTTTTAAGAGACAGCACTGGCCAGAGGTTCTTGCAGAGCCTTGGAATCAGGTCTGTGTATTCAGCTATGCTCCCATCTACCCATGAGACCTTTAGCAAGTGCCTAAGGGGAGAAACACTCCCACACATCCCTTTGCCTGCCAAAGAATCTGGATGCATTCCACTTTTGCTGAGTATCTATCATGGAGAAGTGGTAGAAAGCCTGTCTAGTGACTGAGCCATCCCACCTCCTCACACCAACGGGATATGGAGTTGGGGTAGAAAAGACATCTGAGGATCTTTGAGGAAGGGTGCCTAACAAACATCTCCCACCTAAGGAGGTCACAGCTCTGTGGACTGAGCTGAAAAATGAATCAATGGCTCTGACTTGAGAAAAGGGAATTTTTGAGGGCCTTTCTTGTCTTTGTGTCTCATCTTTCTGTTTCTTGTCTGTGAAATGATCTATCATAGTCTCATTCACTGAGACTATCAGATACATCTTAAAGACAGTGTAATGTGTACAATCATCAAAGTCTTAAAAGATGGAAGCTGGTACAAGAGTATGATGCGGTCCAGTTGGCTTTTAAGCAAGTCCTCCTGATTGCAAGTTCACCTTCAATCTGGCTTACAGCCCCAGGAACTACTTAAATGATTTAATTTCTGCCATGACGTCAATCTCACTCAAAACTGCTATGACCTCATGGAGGGTCAGAAACCACTGCCTAAGAGTGCTCATGCTCTATTGCACTTTCTAAAGGAGAATATTTTTAACAGGCAAACCATTTGTGCAGGGGGAAATGCTTTGCAAAGAATCATTTTTACCTTTTTGTAACAGGACTGGGTTGAAGCCCATATCTGATTTCATGAGAGACTTTCTTATGGGATTTTCAAAAGAGTCTTTCATAAGATTTTCGCGGCTCTTGAGAGTATATCTGCTTAAGGATGTGGTTTTGAGAATGACAGCAGTTGCAAGAGCTTAGCATCTCTCAGAATTCTGTCCTTCAATTTGCAGAAAAAAGTATCCGCTTAGCAAGTCAATCTGCAGTCCCACCATACACGGGCAGGGACTACATCTAGGCTAGAGGAAATCAGCTTTCGTACAATGTTTACTCAGTTGGTATTTGTTGCTATTTAATAAACATTTTTTCCCAAAGTTATACCTCTAACCTCATTAGACTGATCTGATACAAGTGGGCACACAGAAATTAACAAAAGGTGGCTTTTAACATCCTAACATTTGAAAATGTCCACTCGAGTTGACATGCTTTGCAATTTCAATTTGCAACAGAAGACTGCATTCCCAAGTCAACAGACCTATTTGTAGGGGATGGTGTTACTCTGTGCCAGAAAGAATGCCAGGATTTGGCAAAAGGAGTTTATTGATTTTAAAATATAAGCAGTTTTTCTCAGAATTTTCATTTTAATGTCAGCGATAATCAAATTCCCTACCTTTTTTTTTATTCAGTAGTCCACAACTTAAAAACTGTGCTCCTCTGTTCTGTTAAGATATGTGGACTAATCTCTGGTAAACCAACATATTTCATTTAGTTGACTATGTTTTAATAACATTTTTGGTTAGCATAGTTAGTTCATGTGCCAAGTATTACATTTTTCATTCCCCACAAAATCAGGACAAACTGTACGTCTCCTGCTGTGTCCGAAGCCGATTTGGCTAACTTTCAGTTATGCTAATTAAAGAATACAGCAGTCCTATTTTTATCTGATTTAAAAATACTACATATACACAGCTGGCAACTTTACTTGTTTTGATGCAAAATTAGTTAATTGTGCAAAAAGTTCAGTAGTTTTTTTATGATATTCATTTTCACATCCATGCAGACCACACTCAGATACATACTATAATGCTGAGATGCCAGACAATTACAAAGATCTGTCAGATTCCATTTCAGAATTAAGGCTTAAAAATATAAATTTGGATAGTTCTCAGTAAACAGAACAAAATGAAACAGAGGAAAGGGAACAGAAAGAGAATAGCAATAGCAAGTTTTTAAGAACTTTACTGAACAGAACTTACCATGATACCAAAATATTCTGCTTTGAAAACAGTGTTTATAATGTTTCCAAACACTTTAACCTTTTAAAAATATATTTACAAAATACAGTTTATTAGCATTTAGCACTCCAGCCATCAGATTTTAAAAAACTGTGCACCTAAAAAAGTGATTGTTATAATGTAGCAAGAGCAAAAGGTTATGTTAATTTGAAAATAAAAGCATTAAGATCAGCAAAGCACTGAATTTGCAGTGCCTACTCCTCACCTACGCAATTTCTTTCTATACTGCATTGGTATTGCTGACCGCACTCTCAGCTTACACGGACAAAACCTATTCTGTTTCTAGCCGGTGGGCATTTTGCCACAGATTCAATAGGAACAGAATATCACATCTGAAAGTATACTGTATGTGATGAAATATGGCCCTGAAAAGTATTTGATTTGTGGTTTTACCTGCCTGTGCTACTCTATTTTCTTTACAGCTGCTCTTAGTTAAATGTTCTTTTAAGTATCTGATCTTTCAGGTCAACAAGCTGTTGCACAAACTACTTATCTTCTCCCATTTCCCGCAACCAGGTTGTGTAATCCGAATCAGTTCAGTGCATCTGATATTCATTTTTGCCTTTTTCTTCTGCTATTTTTTGGGTTGTAAGAGCTAAAAAATACAGGTGCACAAAATGTTCATCAGTGTCCTGCTATTGTGCTTATTCCTAGGTTTCAATTGCTGCTGTGATGCACAAAGTCTTTAGCAATGAAGAGACCTAGGAGAATGTTAAAAGTGAGTATCAACATATGCAGGATTAGTGTTTTACTTGAGAATATCCCAGTGCAATTTGAGAGACTATAATCCTTTCTTTTGGATCATTATTCCTGCTTTATTCCTACAGAAGCGAGCACTGCCAACATGTCTGGCTTTCCAATGAAAAGGGACACTGTGTAAAATGACAAGGGAGAGCTCAATTGATTACCAAAAGCACATATAAAAAGTGGCCAAAAGAGAAGAGCTGGATAGGTGGGCATATGAATACTGAAATACAGACCCCCCACTGTTCTTTGCTCTTGGGTGCAGATAAAAATGACCATTTTCTGGTGATGTTGTTATCTATGGAAACCGAATTTGTTGGCCTCTGGCCAGTTGTCAGTGGAAAGGTTCACATCACAAAACTTCCAACACAGTAGGCATCTTCTTTTCACAAGTCATAAAAGTTTGTTTCCAGATTCACTTGTAATCTTAAACTGATATGGATTTACCAGGAGACTATCAAGGGTGTTTCAGCCTTATGGTAGCCCCTCTCCCACTCCTCTGCCGTGGTGTTGGGAACTCACTTGTTCCCAGTGTATCACCTCATCTTCTCTCTGATACCTCAAACCCATCTGCAAACTCTGGGGAGCCAGAGAGAACACACTACATGAGGTAGAACTGGAAGTACGTATTCTCCTGCCTTTGGCCCTCCAGTGTGGCATCACATCTGGCCCAAGTGCTGACAGAAAGGTAGTTGCCCATTACATGATTGTGGAGGAGGCTCCACGTCCCTGCCATTCACATCTGGCCTACGCATGTCCCAGGTCTCAGTGGAGGGAACAAGGAGAGCCTATAATCTGGCTACTAGACAGGGGTCATGGCTGAAGCACATTATCAAGATAAGCCTGCACCACTGCTGCTCCGAAAATATTTCTTCTCAGGCTCTAAGAAATGACAGTAGGAAACAGGATGAAAGAGAAGGTGAGAATAATCATCCCTATATTACTAGTAATTCTTCGCTTCTCAGGTCATTAAAAACAAAGCAATTTTAAATATCTAGTTTGTTTCTTTTTCATGCATTTCCTCCATTTCACTGAATGGAAGGAAAGCACTTTCATTTCTGTACTTGTGTGTACTGAATGAATTAGGACAAACCCTCTATTGATATTAAGATTCAGAATACCTTATCCACCATCAAAATGTTGGGAGGTATTTAGTTAACATCCCTTCCAGTGCAGCAGTTTGATTTAATCAGCATGAAGTCTGCCCCCGTGTAATGCAGCCTCTGACCCCAGAAGCACACCGCCAAACACTGATAGCCTGACTCATTCCAGTGGGCAAGATCCAGATCTCACATAAAGACCAGGGAGTGGAACTTAGATATACAAGGCTTGAAACCAACTCATTGGCATAAATGGATTTATTCATCTGAGGAAGGGAAGCAGGATTTACTTTTGCTATACAGGCCTAGCCCTGAGAATACTTTCACACGTAGGTTTTCTTCTGGGTGAGAAGCCCCATTCATGTCAGCATTGGCAGGGCTGGACCCAGCTATTTACTCTGTTTAGTTGGCATTGCCAGCATCAACATTTTTGTTTCAGCTTCGCATCAAAATTCATGTGGGTGTAAAGCTTTCCCAGACATAGAGCCCAAGCACATGAGCCTCTACATTAATGGGGGATTCTATTAAGCTCTGCTGCACGTATGTGCATGCAAGTGTGCGAGTATAAGTACTAATTATAGCTTGGCAGCAGGCTGAAGTGGCTGTTCCATTCATACTCTGCATTTTCATTTGCTTATAACTTTCCTTAAAAATATTCCTGTGGGGCTGTAGTGTGTTTTATTTGCACTTGGCTCAAAGGTAACTGCAGAAAATGATAGGAGTTGCTTCCGAGTTACATGTGCTTAAAAGGAATGCAGTTCCTCCTGCACTCACCCAGCTGGCTTGGTTCTTGTGAGCTGGCTGGGGAGCGAAATGAATGACAGCGACCTCTCAGAAGTGCCCAGAGAAGGATTCTTATCAAACGCTATTTCCTGCCAAGTCCCATGAACACTGCCAGCCTGGTATGATGATGAGAAGGGTATTTGGCAGCAAGGCCCTAGGTTTTCTGGATGAGGAGGAGGAAGGGATGGAGACAGTGTCACTAGCTGGCACTGGGCTACTTGTTTTTCCTGTGTCAAAGATGGTCTCCCATAAATTTCGAGGAAGTGTAAGTACACTTACCACTTTGATAAGGCTGTGCTGCAAGGGTTGTTTTTCCCTTGTAGCATCCAAGTGAGTTAATGTGACAGTACCCACTGTTGAGAAATGATGTTTAAAAAAAAAGGGTTTTAGGAAAGAGCAGCAGGAACGCATTAGGGATGCCTGATGATGGGCAATGCACTGCAGATACAGGCGACAGCACACCTCTCACTCTTCAGAGGTGTCAGTGTTTGATACAGCCACTAGAAAGTGGGAACAAAATGTAGGTCAGCCTGTTTCCTTTCTGTCTCACACTCTAAAAGGCATTTATTACGTGCATTTGTTTTACAGGTAGCAATCCTGGTTTTGAAGGCATTTGCGTACAGCATTAATGATACAATCCATTTTGCAATGTATGAGTTTCGTGTCAGGGCAAGGAAGGAAAGGTGTTATAACACACAACAGGATTCAGAAGTATCATGTTTGTTTTTCACCTCTACTTAGATCTTCTCATATGGCATGGGAGCTCCCACCCAAATACGCTACTTCTAAGTGAATGCCGTAAAATCAGTTCAGATCACTCCCCTCCTTTGAAATAGCACTGAGTCACTTTTCTCCCTCCCTACCCACTTTTCTCATGTCAAAATTATGTTAGCTCTTGGGCAATTGCTTTCTCCCTTGACAATGTTGTCTTCCTTTTGGGGAACAGTATAGCAATTTGACTACTAGTTAACTGCAGCTGCATGAAGAGGTGGAACAAGCTGCAGAGCTCAGAGTAGCATATATGATGGAAAATGTTGGGTATTGGTCTTACATAGAAGCACAAAAAGGGGAAGGTGAGAGGAGCAAAGGAAACATCAAAACTGGCACCATTTCCAGCAAGAGAGGAGAGAAGTAAAAAGATGTCTCAGCATGAACTTGAGCATGTTGGCTTTGTCTGTAAGGACAAGAGGTTTGAACTAGATGTGAAGACAGTGGGGAGCTAGAGGAAGAAAAGCAGGAGTAAGAGCAATATGTGATTTCAGCAGGAGCATTTTGGACAGGCGCAGGGGGTGCTTAGATAAAAAAGTGAAGTATTTGAAGCAGCAATGAATTGAGCATGGAATAATGTTCATTAGGACTGGAAGGAAGGAGCTGAGTACTTAGAGTCTGAGGGATCAGAAACACAGTTTGAAACAAATTGGCTACAAGAGAAGCAGAAAGAAGAGCTTGGTGGGCCACCATGTTATGTGTGGGCAAGAGAAAGGTTAGAGGTGTAAACAAGCATATTCAGAGAAGTGGAAAGGGATATCAACTAAAAAAAATAGCCTAACTCTGTTGTGCGTTGTGGCTATTTTGCACAATTCCCGCACTCTTAGTTGTGCCTCCTCCCCTCACTCCCCCCAACTGTAATCTGGTCTCTGTCCATACCTCTGTTGGCTGCCTGTCTATGCAGGCAACATGAGAAGCACATGCCTGGGCTACTCTACTTCACTATGTTACTAGAAAGTGTCACTTTGATGGTAACGTTTCTATGTCACAGTTTCTTAGAAATATGTTTATCTTTTTCCTAGAGGTGTTACAAGGGTAAGTTAATTATTGCCCATAAAATACTTTGATGAAGTTGCTATGGCAATGCAAATTATAGTGCATTCTTATTATAATCAAGCTGGAGTATTGGCTTTCACAGAAATGTAAAATTGGGTGAATCTTTGCAGAACTCTTTAAAAATGACTTTGAAATTATTATGCTGTAATTAAATGGGCACTACTATAACTGGTAGAATTAGGCTACTCAAAAGTGCATCAATAGCCTTAGATTGTAATATTAATAACCCACCTCCATTACAGAAGGCCCTATACAACCAGAGAGTGGTCTGTGTTCTAGCTGTGCTCCTGTCTTGGAGTTCTACGTTGTTCTGAGGTGCGTTGTAACTGAACCATATAGTCCTAAGAAGCCATGGATACACGCATATGTCATGCCCGTACCTGGCTACATTTGGGAAGCCAAAGAGCAAATATTCTGCTATCTGTTTCCAACAGTCTATCCTTTCTTGTATCTTTTCTCCTGTATCTTTTCTCTCTGACTCAAACAGATGCAGAACCCCTGGGACTAACAGCAAATTCACCTTTCCTTGAAATGTGGGCAAAATATTATCCATTATATTATATTATCCATATATATTTTATATATATATATATATAAAACCATTAAGAGCAAGTGAATTGATGGTTGTTGTTGAAATGGGTCACAGACAATGATTTGACTATAGCATGTTTCCAAATCATTTTTACAGCATTGTTTCCTGATCTTATTCAGATGGTTTCACTGCCTCTGGTTTTCTTCCTCCTTGCCTCCTTGCCCCATCACTGCACCTCCTACCATCTCTCTCAGCAATTCCTTCCCTGTCCCACTGGCCCAGCCTTATTTCTTCAAATTTTTTGCCTCTTTGACATTTTTCTCCCTCAGCGCTGTACATGTCCCAGTTCATGGCTACTGTCTTTTTTGTTGTTGTTTCCAGATATATCTCAGAAGCCTTGGTAATGAGTCTGCTACAGTTCATTACCATGTGCTCCGTTCCATGCCTCACCAGTTGTGCGCCCCAGAACGGCTGATTTCTCACAGATCTGACATTCAGCCACAACACCTGTTTTAAATCTGAAGCTAGACCCAATTAATAATGCCCCTGAAACCATAGCTTTCCTAATAGTTTGCTGAGTGTTTGCAATAGTATGAAGCATGAAGGAAGGCACGAATGCCAGAAGCACTGTGGGAACCAAAGCACATAGCTGGATTCTGGGCATTACAGCCTGGCAGACACCACACAGCATAGAAATGACAATGTTGCAGGAAAGCGATACACATAATAACTTAGCAAGGTCGAGTTGAGGCAAGACTTTCAGCACTGTACGGTACACACAGGGAGAAACAGCCCTGTCAGCTTGCCTGTCCCTCCAGGACAGCTAAGATGCCAAAGAAACACTGACACTTTGGAGAGCTTGTGAATGTAGATTTGGCATTTTCGGAGGAGGTGGATCCAGACTCTGAAAGAAATCTTCACAAGAGAAAAGAATGTTGTTTAGATTTGCCACTTAGCCAAATATAGGACTCATATCAGCATTAGTTTCTCTTCAAATATGTACTCCTTTCTCCTTTCATTCTCAAGCACACCCAGACACACAAACAAAAACAAACGAGTTATAAACTAATCAAACTTGTTTTCTTCAGGTGGAAAAGGAAAAGAGATTAATATTTTGATTTCAATTTCCAAATCTTTGGGAGGCACTCAGATATTATCTATCAAAATGCTTCAAGCTCCTCATCATAATGGTATCAAGTGCCTCCCAAGCAATTAAAAAGCAGCAAACAATTACAAAAAGTTCTCCCATGATTTCTCTGTCCCATTTCTGCTTATGAACAAAAATAATGGGTAAAATTTTTAACTGAGTAGGGTTACACTGTGAGGTTTCTGTGCATATGAAGAGCGAAAGAGAAAAACTCAGGCTAAATTCATTTTTGGCTTTGGACCTCTAAGACCTAGGTCACTTCTTTCCCCTAACGAATGAGATATATTGTCTAAATCTGCTCTCAAGAACTCCTACAGTCACAAGCTTCCTCTGTTTGGATAGTTTCACTGTTGCAGGAGAAAGCAATGGACATAATCAGAGATGAAGAGGTGGATCCTAAATTACTTTGACCAATTCCGTGGAACTTTTCCAAAAAGCAAGCAAGAGTCCTTGAAGTGGGGTGTTGAAATCCTGATGCTAGTTGAAGTCAGCACTAAAACTACTATCAGTTTTAAAATTATTTTAACCTCTGATTTATTGTATAATTTGGAAACAATACAAAGAGATGATGACTTATTCACAGTTAAATGTGTTGCTATACCAATAGCCTTTAGCAGTCTCTCGGTGTTTTCATAGTGCAAAACTTTACTTTAAAGCTGTCTGATACAACAGCCTTCTCAAGTGTGTATCTTGCATACAATAGTGATTTATCTCCCCAGTATGGATATTTGGGAATCCAGACACAGTTCAGAAGGAGCCAAAAAATACAAACATGACAGTATCTTCAAAAAGCCTGGCATTACGGAGGCAGCAAGTTCTACAAGTGCAGCCTTCCTTCTACATACACAGCAATAGCATTGCTTGGGTTCAGCTTCACCCAGACATCCTTTGTCTGACACCGATTTTCATTATGCGTTATAAAGAGATAATCCTACTTATATACCCTGTCAAAGAAACGGAGCTGGGTATCATCTGTATACTGATTCTGTTTAAGTTGCCTAATAAATATTTCAGTGGTTTCATGGATGAGGGACGGTTCCATGAGGAACCTCATCAGGGGCACTTCTGGGAGAGGAAGAACATTTGTCTGCTGGAATCCTTTGGTTTTGCTGCGCTATTCACTGCTGTTTGGGAAAAAGAGTAGCAGTGCCTTGTCGTAACAAGTAATGAAAGTTGTAGATAGTTAGGTGGCTGTGGCTGCACTTTAGCAATGCGCAGTAGGAGGTAACTACTCAACCTCACTGTCAACCGCTGTATCTGGGTCATACAGATACCAGGCCTACAGAAGGCATGTTAAGTAGCAGTTATCTTTTACAAACAAAAACATTAAGTAACTTGTTCGAAATCCCAACAAGTCAAGAACAGAGCCACAAACCAAATGCAAGAGCCCTGAGAAGCATTTGCTGAGTAGCTGAATAGGAAAATGGTGGGAGGCTGTTCGTGAACGGACTTGGATGGAAAAAAACAAAAATTTATGCTTGCCCTGATGCACGTTTGAAAAATTTTTGGCAAGCTTTCAAATAAAAAGTAAACACTGAGGAGAGGCATGATCACAGCAACCACACAGCCCGAAACTCCTCACAGCCTTTGCACAGATTTCTTTCTTTACATTTTCATTGTCTAAGGTGGCACTAAAGGAGTTGCCACAAAACTTTCCAAGTTGAGAAATACAAAAACTTCCTTTGGGATGGAAACCTCTCATTTCTTTCATGAACTTTCACAGAGCTTTTTACTACTTTACTCCACCCTGCAGAAACCCACATGAACCCATGGATATTCCCACTGACCAAATCTATGTTTTTAATGGGAAAGAATAGGGTTGCCCACACACATCACCCAGCATTGGGATGCGTGCCTGTCTTCACCCATCGACCTCCCCCTCAGACCCCCTCGCCGTCGAGGGCGAGGCCGGCACGAGCCCGCCGCACCCAAGGGCCAACGGTCAGGGCCAACGGTCAGCGCCAACGCCGCCCCTCAACAGCCCCCACCACCCGCGCAGGGGGGCGCGCGCCGCACCACGTGACCGCTCCCCCCTCCCCGCCACTCCGGCTCGTGGCGCCAAGGGGGGAGGAGCGTCCCGTAAGGCACGGCGGGGCGGCGCGAGTCACGTGGGGCGGGGCGCCGGTCACGTGATGCGGGCGGCCCGGAAAGATCCGAGGAGGAGCTGTGCCGCCGCCATTTTCCTGCGGCGCCCAGCGTGTGTCCCCTGTCCCCGGGCGAGCGGAAGGCGCGAGGGGGAGGGGACGGCGGCTGGGGGAGGGGGGTGGGAGGAGGAGGAGGGGTCCCTGCTCGGGTGACAGGTCCGTCCCTGAGGGCGGAGCGGGGGCCGCCTGCGGCACGGCGGGGTGAGGGAGCCGCGCCAGCTCCATCCCCGGCTAGTCCTCCCGTCCCGTCCCGTCCAGTCCCGGCCCCCGAGGAGGCAGCGGAGCCGCGCTCGCTGCCAGCGCCGCCAGCGTCCACCATGTCCGGCCAAAGCCTCACCGACCGCATCACGGCGGCGCAGCACAGCGTGACCGGCTCGGCTGTCTCGAAAACCGTCTGCAAGGCCACGACCCACGAGGTCATGGGGCCCAAGAAGAAGCACCTGGACTGTGAGTAGCGGGGTGGGGGCGGGCGGGGGGCTTCCCCCGCGGGGCAGAGGGGCCGCCCGGCCTGTGCCGGGGTCCGGGAGGGCCGCCGAGGAGCGGCCTCGCGGGGACGCGGAGCGTCGCCAGGCGGGGAGCCCCGCGCGCTTCAGCGCCGGGCGCCGCTCGTTTGGGGGGCAGGATGGGGGCGTGGGGACGGCGTGGTGGGGAAGCTGCTCAGCGGACCTCCTCCTCCCCAGATGGGGCCTTGTCCGGCGCTTCCCTGCGCGTAGGGTGGTGAGCTCCTGAGGGAAGGCACTTGCCCCGTATCCCTTCCTTGGAGAGGAAGAACCACGGAGACCGAGCGGAGGGGAATGGGCTGGGATTTCCTTATTAACTGAGCTCATCTGTCTTGTCCGCTAGGACAGCACTCCTCCATTCTGTTCAGGAGATACTGAAGCTTCAGAAGGAATAGCTGATCAGTTACCTTAATTCTCTCCAAGATAGTCCGTTAGGGAAAAAAAAAATTGCTTCTTCGTTGTTCTTCTAGCTCTTCCATGTAGAAGAACATGTGAAATGAGTGCCTGAGGGACAAATCTCTTTCTATAAGAGTGTTTTTCTTAATTGTATCCTTTCTAGTCTGTTTTCTTCCATTGGGAAAATGGGTATAGGAAGACTTCTTCGGACCTTCAGTATCTGAGGTTAACCTCCTATATAGGAATCATCCACTTTTCAGCATCTATTAAAAACAGATCCGCAATGGGAAGGCTCTAAAAGGTCTTCTCACAACTCCATTCCTTTCAGGTGACTATGAAGAGAATGATGAGCACTGAAGTTCATGTTACTGTGTCTTCCATTAAGCTATAAGGTCACAGGACTAAGGATGCACCTGACTTGAATACCTGATTAGCTCACATCTATTTGTTCTAGACCTTAAGGAACTCCCCACTAACCTTTTCTCACCTGTAAAGAAAGAAAATGGAGGGAGAACTGTAGATGTGCCTTTTGTATGCATGCTTTCTCCTTCTCTCCCACCCACATCTGTGAGGAAAAGGCTGGGATCTTCATGTGTCTCAATTTTTTTTTTCCCTTGTGAGTCCCTCTAAGTCAAGATAACAAGACCAGATGATAGTACTTGGATTGCATATCCCGTAGTTATTCCTTCTTTCCACCAAACCATGTCTGTCTTAAAGGTTTAAGAAATTCTTGATCTGTGAGTAACTGAAAGTGATGTGATCCATTTTTTATTTTTTTTAGGCTAACCCTAGAACAGCTGCTTCAGTTTCTTCCTGATATTTCTTCTTTCATTTAATCTCTTATCTGAACAGTGAGTGGTAAATGATTAGCTTTGATATTTTTTAATGTCAGCCCAGGGTGTCAGAAGGCCCAGGAAATCTTTGGATTGTAAGTAACTTAGTTCCATGTAGAGAAAAAACCTTGTCATATGGCTTATGTATGAAATTATGGTGCTGCTGGATTTCAGACAACAGAAGGGATGCTTTCTGGAGAACCCTTTGTCAGACTCTTTCCCTCTCTCATTCCCCTTTTGTGTGGAATAGCAAAAAAAATAGTTTCAGTAATAAAGCTTTTAGCATCTGAATTATTTCACCATATAAACCTTAGGGAAAGGAAGATCAAACTGATGAGGCAACTGCTCTTCAGACTCGCATGTATATATAAGGGTGGTGTTCTGAACATGGTTGCTAGGGGACATATTAATTGAGACTTATAGGATGCTGTCATAGAAAGGTGCTTGGTACTCTTTGAACTTAGAAAGCTTTTGGGTAGTTGCTAGATGAGAAAACCATTTCTGCATTTAAGTCCCTTCTCTACTACAAGCGGGAGCCTTCTACTATTATGGGCTGTAAAAAGTCCCAGTTCATGCCTTTTTCTGACAGAATTCATTAGTTTTAATACTGGTCGCTTTTTTTTTTTAATCGGTAAAAAGAGATCTAGGCTAGATCAAGTTTTGTATGCTGCCCCTAATAAGTTTGTTGGGAGTGTCTGGTCCTGGCATCAGGAAATGACACACGCTTTCATATTTTGAAAGTTTTCTTTGTTCATACTGTTTATGGTTGTATGTTTAAAAATAAATGCTTTTTTTTTCCTTCAGAAGCTGTGACTCAAGCCCCACCTCTGAATTACTTGCACATATCTTCCTTTTGCAAACAATTTAAACCCTCTAAATACTAGATAAACCCTAAAAATTGACATCTTGCTGTGAATGACTATTAATACACCAATCTTTCATAGGCAACATGCTTCTTGAATGTATTTTTTAGTGTGTTTATGATGATCATGACAGTTAAATATTACTTCATTCTGAAAAGCTATGTTCTGGACAACCGGATGAGCCAAATTTTGTGGGACTGTCCTGGAATCAAGCCTTAGTTTCATAGCCTTTTCTATGACAATGGCTTAATTTCTTGTTCATGTGGTATGCGTATTGCTTATATAGATCTCAAAATCTGTGACTGTCGTCTTATATATATATATATATATGTATATATATATATTTTTATTAAGCTTAAGCATCATGAACATATTAAGTAACTCAGCCTCACATTATCTCAACTCATACAATCAGGGGGCATCCAAAATAAGTACTCATGTACTCATGATCATTCCTATTCCAATTTATCTTACTCTTATCTGTTTATGGAGTTCCAGAATTGAAGAGATCCCAATCCTATATGCCTATATTCCCTCTGTATTACCTTTAATTATCAAAGAATTAAAAAAAAAACATTCTTGACCTGAAATGATAAAAATATAATCTACTCCAAATAACATCCCTTCTCACCAATTACAAAGCTTAGTTGCTTGTTTGGTTTGAGGGAGAAAGAATTAGAATTCTGTTTTACAAGTGGGCTTGGCCTGTGATAGGCAGCAGTCGCCTTATGGTCGTATCTTTACATCAGGGTATACTGTTTCTCCTGTTCTGGAATTCCAGTCTTATAGTTGGGACAAGGATTCGGTTTGGTAATCTAGGTGCTGCTTTTATAATCATGGTGATTTGGATTACTTGTTTTACAGTAGTCAGACAGGTTAATGGTCTTGAAACTATGCAAAGCATGGTTCATGAAATTTCTTTTACAGAAAACCTAGTTTCACTAGGACTTTGTCCCATTTTTCACATCTCTGAGCAGTGACAGCTCGGAACTGGTTGTAGGTTTATTTGTATACTGAAATTTATGCACCACTTTCTTTGATACTTAATTTTTGTTACCTGAATTCAGTACTGTATAGCAGTGCAAAGAACAAGCACTAGAGATTGAATGTACATAATGCTGGAAAACTTGTTGCCAGATTTCACTTTTTCACGTGATTCTAGGTGGACAAACCACTGCTTGTGTGTGTAATTAATATCAGAAAAAACAGAAGGTAAACAGATGATGACAACTAGGAAGTTTCAGTAGGTCGGTTAAGTGGAACTGAGTAGCATAAAAATGTCTGTGTACATGTGAATGTTGTGGAGTGTAGTTAGAAAAGCTTTGATGTAAAACATTTTTAGGGTTGGGTTTCTTGAAGGAGTGCAGTATAGTAACCCTATCGGCTTGTGCCTAATGGAGTAGCGCTCTTTTAAAGAGAATGTGGATGGGTGGCTTGGAAGGAAGTTGCAATGCTGTAATTATCCATACTTACCAGGAAATCTCTCTGTAGTTATGCCAGAGTGCAACTTCCTTCACTTCTTATTGTGAAGTAAATCAGTATTTTTAAAGAAGATAGTAAACCTGCCTTGTGCTGTGTAGATGTTTGTGAGAAACTAGTGAAAGTAAACTTAATTGCACTTGTTGGGAACTTATTTCACAGTCCTCATGTCAGCTTTTTAAGTTTTGTTTATAGGCTACTACTAGTGCAAATAAAAACCCTGTTAGACTTGCTTTATGATATCCCTGTTGGGGACAGCTTCTATTTTCAAGTAAGAAGGTAAATGGAGGATTTCTTGGAGAACTGAGGCGCAATGACTTTTAGTGCTTTTCCCTGTATCCCACAGGAGATTTGTAGTGAAGCTGGGGAATACAGTGTTTTAAGTGCTAGTCTGACTTTTAATACTGAAGCAAAACTGGGTTTCAATGATTCAGTAAGCTAACTCCTAGTGTCTCCAAATCCAATGTATTCTCCAGTAGATATAGATTGTCTTTGTTTGCAGTACTTTACCAACTTCATGTTTTCTATTTGGCAGGTTTACCTGAAGTTTCTCTTGGTTTTTGCTTCCCAGTTTATAGTTGATTTCTGGAGGCAACTCGTGGTTATATGTACTTAGAACTGTTCTATGTATCTATAATTATTTCAAATAATGGATAATTGCATTATTACTATTTTCTTTCTAAAGGAAACATGAAAGAACACAGAAAAAAAGGTGAATACTTTGAATTTCTTCATTAGCCAACTTTTCCAAACTTTTTACTAGAATATTTTTGGAATATTCACTTGTGCCTTTTAGTAGAGTACAAGAACTATCATACTCCTCTCTAGACTGCCAGAGGGCCAATTTTCTACCACAGCTGCTCATTTGCAGAAAGAATAGCCATTTAGTTCTGCAGCTGTTGTTTTATTTTCCTTAGCCTGCAGCAGTATTCTACTTCAGATGAAGTAAGAGGCAGGAACTAAGAAGGATAAGCTATAGGACACCTGCATTCAGCTTACTGTGAATCTTCATACTGCCATTGTTTTGCATCAAGCTGTGGTTATTCAGTTGTCATATAACTTTGAGTTATCGCTCTTACTATGGTTTTTAATGGGGCAGTCATCTTTCACGTCTTTGAAAAGTGATGCTTAGTAAAGGCATTCTTTTGCGGGCCAGACTGTGACCTAATGATCTATTTCAATCTTTAGTTTCTAATTTTAAGGTCAGTTTTCAGTCTGTTGATGCGAGAGTTTTAAACTGTTCTTAGTCACTGATTCACAAAGTAACATTAGTTTGTGTAATAATACAAAAAATGTGACTTATCCAACATGGAACTTAATTTCCCCTTTCTGTTTTGTGTACATTGCCTTGTGTGAAGTATATGATAAGTAGACTATATTAGCAGGTGATGCTGGTGGCATGTTGGGAAAGTTCACTTATAAAATGTTGTTGACATCTTGCTCTCCCTAGAAAGTACCACACGTTTTCTGAAGCAGACACCATTTGTATTCTGAAGCTTAGTATTTTTAATTTTACTGTTTTTATTATGAGGCTGGTAAGCCTTCTTAAATTTAAGTTTCTCAATATCCTTAAAGTCTTTTCACCGTTTTAAGAGTAATCTGTGCTTGAGTATTAAAAGGCTGAGATACTACTAGTCAGATATGTGCACTTGTATTTTGTGTAAACCTTGCAGGAGCTATTTCTTAAATGTTTGAGAAGCAATCAAATGCGTATTATAAATGACTTTGTTTAAAGTCTTGACGTTCCGTAGTGTACCAATCATTTCCAGATAGTTCCTGATATAAATTTAAACCAATAATCTCAGGTATGCTTTCTTACTTACGAGTCTCTCTCCAAACTCTTCTTTTGATGCAGCAGTGAAAACTTTGCTTTGTGCCAAATAATTGTTTTATATGTCCATCAGTATGAGAGCTTGACCCTTCAGGTTTCCTAACAGCTGAAGTCTTAACCTTTCAAAGTAGTTGTAATGTGGATCTGAATGTTACCTTGCAAAGGTTGAGGTAGGAGAGAAATTTTATTACAGGCTATATCTGCACTGGATTAGAAGCAAGCAAGAAATAACTAGTCGGAAAACTACAAGAAAGTGGAAAGAAATGATTGATGTTGATTACAGAATTGTTGGGTTTGATATGTTTTTTGCTGTCAATTCTGTCCATTTTGAAATGTGATCCTGAGTCTCTAGGGTGTGAACTTGTTGATAACTGGTGTACTCTTAAACTCAAAGGAGGTAGAAATCAATAAGTTGGTAAGCTCAAAATAATGTTAGCAAATCTGGTGTTAACTTGTGGTACTCTCAAGTCTATTAATGGCAAATCCAAGTTATAAGTAATATGTGGCAAATCAGGTGTTGAGAGTTGAGGAATGAGGGAATTGAAGTAAAACTATGTTGTAGTATCTAACTATCTGTGAAAATGACTTAACTTTATGAAAAGCTTAATAACAAATATACTGAAATATCCAGTTGTGACTAAACCTCCCTATGACATTTTGCTAAAGGAGTTTTGTTAATGTAGTGCTTATCTGGATCATTTGCAATATTAAACATGAGTAAATGAGGTTTTTGTAGGTTTGACCTGAAAACAGAAGGTGCAAAATGACAAGATCTATACCAAAAGTAACTTGGGGTTTCACTTCAGGCTTGTTCCCTCTAGCTCCATGCTAAGAAGTGGCTCAAAAGCAGGATTAGGAATTTTGGCTGTCATCCATCTCGAAATCCTGTGGTTTTATTTGGATTCATGTCATAACCTATCAATGGTCTATAAAATAAAAAAAAAATGCAGTAAGCTCTATTTTGTACCAATTCTGATCACTCCTGCGTAATTTTTTCCATTCCTATGTTGATTTCTTGAAGATCTCTCCACATCAACCCCTTCTTTTCAGTTTTCCACTCATTCTCTTAAAAAGACACTTCTGAAATCTTCACTTAATGTTCTTTATTACTTCCTCCCAAGCAGAGTCCTTGAGTTATAAGCTCATATATTCTTAAATGCCGTCGTTCCAGCAGCAGTGAATCTTTTTACCAATGTAGGAAGTGATAAGTTTTCACTAGTTGAAACAACACTCTGGTATTCTATGTATTTACTCTAAATAAGGTACTTGCAGTAGCATGTAGCTTAACTATTCCAGTTGCCAACTGTTCACTGCAACATCAACATATGTCTATTGTTTGCAACTTTTGTCAATTTTAATAGTTAATTTAATACAATTTAATGCAAAAATATCAATGCTCAATTATAATTTTTATGACACTATTTCCTCTTGAAACAATGTATAAAAATGCTTTTTTTCCCCCCACGTTAGCTTCTAAAACCAGGTTTTATCAAGTCAGTTGAAAAAAATGGTAACAAAATTCATATCATTCCTCAATTATTTTAGCTCAACCCCCCCTCCCCCCCCCCCCCACAAAACACTGGTATTCTGGTGCACAGCACCAGTTCCTAAAGTTACAATAGTAAACTGGATTTCAAGAACCAGAATGAATGAAACTAAATGCAGGTTTCAAACATAAGTAAATATATGTTTAAAATGCTTGCTAGATTTACTGCACCTTTAACCTGGCAGTAAATCCACTTACGGAAGCTCTAATTGTCTATAACTTTTTGATTATAGTAATATCTGCCAAATTAGAAGACTCGGTGTTGTAGCTATCAAATAATAAAAACGTCTTCATGTTCTTTGGCATTCTTGAGGGCTGCTTGTAACTTACTTTACTGTTAGTTATGTTTGGATGCTTTTGAGGTGGATGAAGAGCAACTGTAATGGGATGTAGCAATACTTCTGTACCTGTCCCTTGCATTTCAGGTGTGTGCTTTTTGTTTTAGGTTTAGTTTTGTTATGTATTATACCCCCGCCTACCAAAAAAAAAAAGTTGATGTTCAGGAATCACTTCAGCAATTCACCTAAATTTGTTTGAAGTTGTACTTAATTTATTTGATTGAGATCTGCATTTTTGCTGACAAATGGGTCAATATTTAATTGGAAATTGGGTCACACTTGAGTCTGAATTTGATTTACCTCCTCCCTCCACATAGCACTGCCATAATAGTTGCAGCCCCCATTGCAACCTACTTCAAACTTCACGAACTCTCCTGATCCACAGCTCTTTGAATCCTTTGCTTGACCTCGTTTTTAATGTGAAATGTTAAAAGTTGTTTCAACTATTGTGGTTAAGCCACCATACTGTGAGTAGCAGTGTAATTTGATTGGGTTTAATGGTCTGTTTCTTTTTCTATTTGCCAGAAACCATTGGTGTTCATAATTTAGCAAACATACTGTTATGACAAGCTTAAAAATCTTTCATTTAAAAATCAGTCTCTATTAGGAATACTTACTTTACTTTGTTTCGCAACTATATAGATCTGAAGTTAACAAAGCAATTCTTCATTAATTTTTGTATTTGTGTAAAGCTAGCTTAATTGAATCTAGCTTATAAAATTGCTGAAATGTCCTTTTTTCTGTCTTACAGGGGGTATTTACATTTAATAATCACATAATAGTGATTATTTCCGTTTGTAAATTTTAGGGATGAAATCCAGGTATTTTATTTGTGGTTACTTTTTACTCATCATGAACTGTAACTACTACTGCTCAAATCATAATATTGCAGTCAAACAAGCCAAAATACCTTTCTGAATAATATACTTGCATTCTTTTTCATTCTCTTGAGACAAACAAAGTTTCTTTACTATAAAGAAATATACAGGAATCCTTAGGTATCTTTTAATTTTGAATTAGTTCTCAGGATGACAATCCATGTCACTTTGCTTTCACTGATAAAGGCATACTCTAATCTCATTAACTATCTTCCATTCAAATTAGTGAATTTGAATTTATTATTTTTTTTGTAATTTTTTCTGCAGTATATTACTAATCTGTATTAAATTCAACAGCAGTTACTTCTCTCAGGAGTCCATGCCTTTTAGTTATAGGTGTCACTGTATAACATTGCCGAATTAAATCTAGGGTATCAAAAATCTATTTCAAGTGGATTCTAATCATGAGAATGAAAGAAAAGGCAATGGAAACCAAATATGAACACTTCTGCCTTAGTGGGATGTAGTTATTACTAACAAGAGTATGAAATGCATAGTAAGCTGTTGCTTTTGATTAGCTCTCTGATGGAAAAGCTAAAGATGCACAATTCCTAGCTGCAAAGCATTTGAAAAATGGAAAAGCACATTATACTGTATTTGAGGGGAAAAATGATGGTCTGAATACAGACTTCTATTTAAAGTTCTTGATAGCTAATAGGGAACTAGCTCAAACTTTCTTCCTGGTCCAGTTGCAATTCTTTGCCACAACGGTAGCAGCTTTAAGTCTATCAAACATTTATAATTATAGTTCAACATAATTTCCTAGCAGATTACCATCCCATTAAAAGCATGGAATATGTGAAGTTTGTTTTAATGCTCTAATTTGGAATACGAGCGAATGACATTCAGAGAAGCTTTCCTGTTAGTTCTCAGATGCCTTGGAACACTGTGATCCTTTGAACTTCCTGTGTTTGGAATTGTGGTGTTATGAGTTTGAAACTCTTATGTTTCCAGGTTTCTTCTTGGTTTACAGGCATTTATTTTATGAGGAGACTTTCTTCTGGGTTGGTTATGCCTAAGTAGAATAGACCAGGTCTGATGAGATGCTTTCTTCCTTTCTTTAAAACTGTTAATGAGGAGCAATTGTAGACAGGAATATGTTCAGCCCCTTGGGGTGTAGTAAGGCTTACACAAGATACTATAATGCTTACTTCTGCTCTTGTCTTTTGTTTACTGTAGAGGATCTTTGTGATGGAGACATGTGTTAGTGCACAGCAAATACAGAAATTCCAGTCCGGAGGCCATGTGATTTGGAGGAGATCTTGCTGTTTACAGCTTCAGTTACTCATCTAGTTTCAGTCTTAAAGGGTTTAAAGCTCCATGTTTGCTCCTGTAAAACTTTGTGAAACTTGATGACCACATCATCACTAAAGAAATGCTTGTGAAAGACCTCTTTTAAAATTGAGAGATGAAGGGAAGAGCTGGTTTGGATTTATGCAGCTCAAGCACACCAACATTATCATAACAGGGTAGGTTTCCCTTTGTAAGGCACTTCGCTTTTTTTTTTTTTAATCAGTAAAGCTTAATGTATGATGCTAAAAAATGAAACCTCATTTTCATGCTCCATGCTCAGTGAAGACCACTTCTGCTCCACTCTTGCTTAAATCACAATATATTTTAAAACTTTTATTCTAATCAGCTTTGACATGAGCTAGAAAGGATGGTTTTAACCTTTTAGCTGTTGTGCCCTTGTTAAAGGGTGCTATTTAAATGTGCAATGAAGCTATACTCGGATGAGCCAGGATGAGTTTTGTTTGCTCAGGGAGCTCCAGATATCTCATGGGAGATGTTAGTCTAAATTGAAGAGGGAAGTAAAGGCTAAATGAGGCAGGCATTTTCAACATTTCTATTTATAGCTGGGAGGATTTTAGCTGTTCCTTTATTGACTGCCTTTCTCCATGGGAGAGCTGTGCGCTTGCAGTACATGAGTGTCAGTTTAAACATTTTATGAAGATACCTATGTTTTGATTGGGGAGAAATGATTATTTCTTTTCTTTGATCTCCTCTATTTTATCTAGTTTGTTAACTGTTCATGTCAAAAACTCATCCTATCTTTGCCAAAAGTAAAGATATGAGCAGTGCTGTCGATGAGAAACATCAGAGAAATGTAGTTCACCTCCTTTAAGTGCAAAATGTAGAATAGGTGCTATGAAGTTGGTGGGGCTTGTGTTAAAATGGCTGCAAGAAGTACTTGAGATCTGAGTGTCTTTGAATTTTAGCTGATAAAAAATAAATTGGTAATTTACAAAGTAGTGGCACTTTATTACCAAAACTGGACCATAGCATAAGTCACCAAATATGTTAGCACAGAAGGAACAGCTTGAAGTTTGGTGTTGAGCTTCTTTCTCTTATCCCTGCTGGGAGTATTGAAGATCAGTCCCTCTTAGGAACAGACAGAAGTTGAATATAGATGGCTGGTGCGTAGGTGTCCTTTCACATGAAGAAATCCCTTGTGGGATTTAGGGGGGAGAGGAAGGGATGGAGGAAAAGCAACCTGTTTCATAATTTGATGTCTAGAATTCATTTTAGACTTTATATTATCCTCTTAGACCTCACACTGCATTACAAAGTTGGTTACTTCTCTTTCAGTTTTTCAACCCTGAGAAACAAAGTCTCAGACATATTCTGTAAAACTGCATATTTGAACGGTTTTGTAGAACATTGGGGAGTACAAAAACAGCCTGCTTGATCTCCAAGGTGCCAACCCAGAGTGCCTGACTGTGTAAATCTGCGCTGTCTTGTGTGATTTCCTGCCAGTCACTTTGTAGGAGGTTGGTGTTCAATTTTCATTAAATGGTAAATATTTAACGTTTGTGTATCTGCTTGTGTGCATATGCAAGCGAAGTCATATGCCATGGCTTTTTTCTTTTAAGAAAAAGATTTTGATATGATAGGCAAATAATTTAAATTGTTTTCCTCCTCGGTCTGTCAGCTGAGATTTGGTAATGAAAGCTTTGCAGCAAGTTCTGAACAAGTGTTTTTATTCCCCCTGCACAAACCTGCGTTGTGAGTGGAGAGATATTCTCATGGTAAAATCTTGAGGGTTACTAGTTTGTGATTGACCTGCTTCTCTTACAGAATCTGCAGGATTTTCCTTTTTTTTTTTTTTTTTTTTGCTATTGCTTATTAGCAATGCAACTAATCAGCAAAGATTTCTTTCTTTTTTTTGACCTTACCTTATTTTTCCCCTTTTCCCACTTTTTCCGTTGTTCGGCTAATTCTGTCATGGCTTACAAGCTCTTAACTCAAGAGCTGCAGTTTTCATTGAGACATGTTGACTTCTGTTTAGTCATCTCAACAGCAAGGAATCATCTAACTGGGAGCTGTGGAAGCATGCTGCAGGTACTTCCCAGGAGAGCAGCAAAATAATGGGACTTATCACACAAAATAAGAAATATCGCATATCTGGGATTGTAGCATGATGTGTGTAAGGCTTACTCAGGTATGAATCTGGTCTGAGGCCTACAGTCTGACGAATTCTGCTCCAACAGGTGGGAATCTTACTATTTATTTAAAAAAAAAAAGTATGTAGCACTCTTGTAATAAATACTGCAAGTCGTAATAGATCATTTCTGAATAGGATTTACTTCTGTTTATTATATGTCAGAAAACGCATGCCTTTTAGTAAGTTTATATACTGGGCTTTTGATACATACTGTATTAGAATGAACCCGAATAGCTTAAAGCAACTTCTGCATTTCTGTGACATTTGGAGAGCATGACTTATTTATCATGCCGTATTACAATATGACTTAATTTCTTTGGTGTTAGGTGCACAGATTTCACTGATTTTTTTTTTTTCTCCTAAATATCAGATGAAACTCCAATTTTGCTACTCTGTGTAGGTATATGAAAAGCAAGCTTTTTTGTCTATAGGACACTTCTGTTTACTTTGTAACATTTGCGGCATGAAACATGTTACTACTCCTGCAGTGCCTATTCTGAATAGATGATCTTCAGAAGTGTGTGGTCTTGGTTGATACAGTCTTTGATTAAAGTGCTTTAAAGATATGAAAAATTGCTTCTGAGGCACTAGACCTGTTGGTAGCACATATATAGGAACTTAATATCTGCAGAATGATAAGTTCATTTGCCGTATACAAGGCATGGTCCTTTCTTCATATTTTTGCTGTTTCAGTAGTATCAATTAATACAAAAAAATTTTTAACAAAATTCTGCAGTGACAAAAGGACCTAGCATAAATGCTATTCCACTGTTAAAATCTTTTGACAATATAGCTTATTTTGTACAACAAACTAGCATGAACTCTTCACAAAGTAAGGCGTGTTTCCACAAAATCATGGGTTTTTTTGTTTTCTGTTTTTTTTAACACCAGTAATTAACTGAAAAACCCTTTATCATAAGTGAAGTTGTAGAGGATGGCATCTGCCAAGAAATGTGTCCTACTGTGCATTTAAATATTTTTACAATTACAATGTACAACTTTAATTACATTGAATTTATTTTGCTATGTAATTTCCAGTTTGCTGAGGCCATCAATATAGGACTACTTTGTATGCTGTAGGCATTACAGAGTCTGGGAGGTTGCACAGTAGAAGACGTGTTTCGGCATGAACGCTTTCCAGAAACTGAAAAACCTTTGATGTAGAAAAGGTCATAGTCTGACCAAAACACTCTGCTGTAGGGAGGTGGATATATGCGTCTTTTTCTGTAGTTTCTTTCAGCGCTGATGGAGGCAGGCTAATACAGCGGCATGGCTCCTTTTGCTCAAATGTGCCTTTTGTTGCAACTTGCAAGAGTTCAGGTGAAATGTACTGTTCTTGTTCTGAATTAGATACTATTTAGAAGAAAATGGAACCTTAAAAGTCTGGTTTTAACATGGGAAGAGACTAACAGATGTCCCAAACAACTTCACTAGAATGAATAAGATTTTTTGAGCTGGAGGCGTGGGACAAGTACTGAAGTAGGAAAACATCAGGTCAGATGGCTTTGGTTGTTTCTTACCTGCATTTTGTTTATTAAACTAACCAAAAGATGCAGCCATGCTGTTCAAGAGGAGAAACATGAATTATGTGTATGATTAGTTCTTAAAAAAAAAAAAAAAAAATAGAACATTATAGCTTGCAAATCTGTTCAATAAGACATCATGGAAGGAAATCAGGCTGGCATTCACATTCAGTGTTTTCAGTTTTATCATGTTGTAGAATGATGGTATACCATTACAACAAGCTTTTTTTTTCTTGGTGAATCTTTTACAGTGAAGTGATGTGGATGTTAAACATCCAGAAAGCACCTATATTATAACTGTGTGAAGACTTTATATATGCAGAAAATGTAAATGTTTGAATTTAGAAACTGTGCTAGAGGTATTTGCTGACAAAATATGCTATGCATTAAGTCGGGCATGTTTTCTGTTTCCTTTTCTGTAGTGCAGAATTAGGGAAGCCACTGAGGTTGCAAGGTGGCACAGGAGGTACTTTGGCCTCCTTCGGATACAGTTTTCAAAAGATTTAATCTGAATCCCACATGGACCAGTTGGGCTGTAGGACTGGAAGCTTTGAAGAAAGTCCATTTAATTTTATCCCAAATAGTGGCATCAACAGCTGGGAAACTTAGTGCCACAAGTTGAGGCCGGGTGTTCTCGGCAGGGTTCAGGAGGATTAGATATTGAAGTAAAACTTAGTTATATTAAAGACCTCCCTCCCTGAAGAGATACAAGCTGCCTTGCTTCAAAACCACTGCAGAGTTGTGCTCAGCGAGGATTTTGTTGTGTTCTGCAGTGTCTGCTGTTGCTGAAATGGTTTCCCTGTTCCAGTAGGTTGTGCTATGGTCATGTTACTGCACCACCGAGAGCAAGCTCTCCGGTAAGGGCATAGTGTTACTTCAGACTTTGCATGAAGTTGAGGAGGCATTCAAGAGTGTTCTGGAAGGTTTGCTTGCTTACTGTTGGCAGTACAACAGCAGCTTGTCCATGTGATTTGTGAGTCTTGTTTCTAACACATTTCCATCAGCGTAACTTGTTATTATATGAAGGTATGATCGCTGCAGAGTGTTTACAGGTTGAGGTCCTTTGCAACAGAAAGAGAGGGCTGTAAGTGCATACTATAACCAAAAACTTAAAGTGTGCAGAAAGAGATGATTTGGGCACCATCCTTGTCAGAGACAGAGGACAGCATGATAACGTATTCAATATGTACTTGGTGATGAAGAGACCTAGCAGTTAATATCCATGACATCACATGCTGATCTCTCTCAGCCCCCTATAAACCATGGTATGTGCTCTCTCTACCCACCTAAGGGTAAAAACATAGGATGAACTCCACATATACAGACTGTTTGAAGTAGCTCCCTGTTTTCAGTAGGAGATAAAAGTAGTGTTAAAGCTGTATAATTTTCAAAGTAATTAGTCTTCATCAAAACAGGAATGCTTCCACCTAATGTAGTTCACTGTGCTTCCCTCCAACAACTGTATATAACTATCCACACTTTATTATATAGGATACTTAAATATTTATTTTAGTATTGAATTAGATGACTGTCATTCAGAATCAAAGCCTGCCCAGTCAAAATAGGTCTTCCAATCCTAATCTGTTCCCAAAGAGTGCTGTTTGTGCAGAACCCACAGAGTATGTACTTGCTTTCTAGCTCTTCAGAGCTTAAGAAGTGGATGCATCCCCAATGTTTGCATTTATGTGCTCTGAAAGTGTTGACTTAATCTTGAACAAATAACTGTTCATAATTTTACTTTTCAATGCATTGTATTAGAAACTAGCATGTGGAATATCTTCCCCCCCCCCAATTAAATACACCACTGGGTTACATACTCAGTTTGAATGCACTGCATGCGCAAGAATTGTCATGCTAGTTGTCAGATGGAGGCATTTTTCATCTTGTAGTCGAGAATAACCTTTACAGTATGATTCATAGGCTCATTATTAAGCATGTTAGGATGGGATGAAGGGTCTAAGTTTACAGATACTTTTCAATAGGAATAATACGCCAGTGTGTGCGGGGAGAAACTAGTATTTATTTTGAAATAGATTTCATGGTAAAATGCTCTTTAAAAAGTACTGTAGGAATGGAACATGGAGCAAAAGCGTTCTGTAGTTTAAGCAGGCCTTAAATATTTCTCAGCTTTAGGATGGTGAGGCAGTAGTTGATCTTTGCCTTGTTTAGAGAAAGAACTTAAGCTCTTGCTTCCTAAGAGTAATGCAGTATGGATAAAATTTGGAACTCTTTGCAAAGGTAATGCTTCAGCAGAAGAAAAATGTTTGGATATCTGAAAAGCTTTCATTGGAAATATTGCTTACGTTAGAAATTACTTAAACAGGTAATTTTTTTTGTTTTTTGTTGACAACAGTGTTTGGTAGAAAATTGTGCATCTTAGTGATCTGGATTAATCATGCTGATAGGTTCCCCCCCCTCCCCCCACCTCAAAAATATGTGTCAGTTTTTCATACTGAAAACTAAGGTTGAATATGGCGTTTTCTCTTTAGAATTTCATCAAGGTAGTATGTCTTGTTGTCAAATACTGGCAAAGGAGCAAAACTGAATAATGAGTGTGTATTCGGTTTGCCAAGTTAGACCATAACATGGACAGATGCTTAACTTTGTCAAACTTTATATGCATGTTCCAAATAATATTATTGCACTTGAGAGACGTTCTAATTTTTGAGAGGTCTTCAAAATTGTGACCATTTGCTTCATATGATTTGGGTGTGCAGAAGGAGGGCAATATTATCACTTTGAAGTATGAAATGATTCAAAGTCAGACTTTCTCATCCTCAGCTGAAATGGTTCGAGTGAGCCACAGATGATCTGTTTTAGACTGAGCTGATAAAAACCTCCACTGGTGTGAATGTTAGCTGGGAATCATTGTTTCATATTCATGCCCATTATAGCTGTGGTGACAAACTCCTTTTTTTGTGAATTTTGTAGCTTGTATTCATTGAGCGTGACTTCACTACATGCAGGAACCCCACTATATTTGTATAAAAACTGTCTGCGTGATAGCTTTGTAATAAAGCAGTATAATTTCATACTGAAAAGAGCTTATAAGTCATTCTCTAAATTGGCATCCTAATAAAGTTGTGCTGAAAAAAATAATACCAGTAAAAATCCTTAGGGGAGGTGTAGCTCATTCTGTCAAAACAGTTCTTTTTAGAAATACGTGGAATTACTAATGGTTATTCATTTAGGAACTTAAATTTTTACCAGTAAGGTTTATCCACTGTAGAGATCCTTACACTTATTTTTGGATGCAGTTGTGAAGTTACCTTAGGAATAAGCTTGGAAACATGCCTGTTAAAAAAGAGGAGAAAAATTATAACTGAAATGATTCAAACCTTAACAGACCTTTTTGATTTAAGCTTCACAACAGTTAATTGTGACCAGATATTTATTACAGTTATTCTTTACAAGGGGAAAGGAATGTGTTTTTCAGTAGGGAATGATGTTAAGGAATATTTAATTTAGATGAATTCAGTTTGGCAGGACCTGATAAACATCTTCTGAAATGAAATTTCTGATGCTAGCTCAAATAATCTCTTAAATCTTTGGCAGCGCTCTCTCTAAGAAAATGAACATACTGAAGAATGACAGACATAAAAAGAAATTGGAGGCAGAGGAGAGGACCTAGAAAATTAAATCTTCAGAAAGATAACTGTTACCTATTATATGGATTAAAATTTTAAAAGAATTCTACATAAATTGTTAATTCTCTCCTGCTGCAACCCATCCTGAATGGTACAGGTAACAGACACGGATTTTGGCACTTTTTTGTGCTTGACTTTTTCAGAAGCAGAGTAGTGCAGAGAAGAACTGCATTAACAATACAGGGTTTGCTATCAAAGTGGAAGATATTTAAAGCGGGAAATACAGTCCTCCTCACTTTTGCATTTGATCATCTATTCTGTAGTGTTTTGGGTTTTTTTGCCAATTAGACCCTTCTGTGAGCTGTTTTTGTCTTGTAAGACCGTGGAAAAAGTATCCAGTTCTTTTGTACTTGGATTGGTTTTCCTCTTTTCTAACAAATTAATATGGTTCGGAGAGAGATACACCAGTGCTGGCATAAGGTAAGCAATGAAAGTGCGTGGTTGTTAGCAGATAGGGACAGGAATGAGACTGTCCTATTTTGTGTCGGTGAGCTGTCTCGTGAAACCATTACCTGTGTATAGGTATGTCTAAGAGCAGGCAGGGAAATTGCATAGCTGAGGTCCTTTCCAAACTTCATGGATTTCTGTGATGGGATAGTGGTTGAGATGTGATAGATAGGTTGACCCTAGATTATGAGGGGCTGTGAAAATAGAGTAGCTAGTGTTCAAAGCAATAAAAAGAGGAGTTAGTTAAGGGAGTAAGAGAGAAGGTGTAATTTAAGCTGTGGTTACCTGAATAATTCTTCTGGCGGCAGATGCAGCTGAAGCGGTTACTGCCTCTAGCTGACTTGTTCTTACTTCCCCACTGGTGGTTCTCCTAGTTCAGCTGTTCATGTAACCGTCCTAACCTGGTTTTATGAAATTGCGTTGGTCTAAAAATACTAAAGTATACAATGGATTAACTTACCTGGATCTTGATTCAAGCTTAAGCTATGGTTTGTATTAAACTTGCAGGTCAGAAATCTGGGGGGAATGGAGAAATGAATTGGTTTATAGCAAAAACCTAGAAGTCTATTCAGTTGATCTTGTTGGTCTTGTTTAAAAAAGGGGAGGTACAATCATAAATCTGATCAAAGCTAGTTGCCGCTGGTACTGGTACCACAAGTGCATGGCATTATGAGAAGCTTGTTCCTCAGATGGATGCAGGCCTCAACAACCTGTCGGTTTAGTCGAAGCTTAGCAGTAACTCAGCAGAGCTTAGAAAACCCTGTTGGTCTCATTGGACCAGTTTCAAGCTGGGATTTGGAGTAGATGATCTTCAGAGGTTCTGCCCATTCTGAAATATTCTATAATTCTGTGATCCGAAGTATGTGTAATTTTTTTTCTTCATTGTGCTACAATATTTTGCCAGTTCAGGTTATTTTGCTGGTTAAGCTTGAAAGGATGACAGTAACTTCTTGTGTCTGAAAGCATAATATGATGCTTTCAGGATGAATGGAACAGCTTAAAAATGTTTTTTCTTTCCTCTCAAGGAGAAATATATCTGATTAGAGTAGCAAATAAGAGGAATGATAGTGGTGTTAGTATATTCAGTTTCTAAACTATTGTAACTTGTCTCTTTGACATGCTGGTGTGCTTACTCTGGTGTAATTGTGTCTGCAGCTGTTTCTGGAGAAATAAGAGAATTGTATTTATGATATGTGGTTAAAACTGTTGAGACAAAATTTAGCTGTATTTTGGTGTTAGCCTTGATAGTGCAATGGCAGTACTCAGTAAGTTTAAAGGCAAGAATTGATATGGGAAACCTGTTCAATTCCTTTTTAGGAAATTGAATATAAACATAATAGCTTACCTGGCATTTGAAACTGTGGAGAATGTCGAATAATCGTTACAAACGTTGGATCAGATTGGTAATTTGATGGGAATTAAGAGGAACCATTAAAAAAAGCCAAGTTTTGTCAGTGTGACTTGTATATTGTTTTGTGAGCTATGCTTCGTTTATCTTTAAACTTATTTTTAGCCGGTTTCAACGATGCTTTTGCTGGCAAATGTTGTTTAAAATTAGTGTTACTCAGAGAAGAGCTTGTTGGAGTAGCTGTTTGGCTGAACCCATTTCTACTCTAGGTTTAGGCTGGGATTAATTTTGCACAAACTCTCGGTTTTACAGTGCTCAAACGTAAGTAGTAAAGGTTAGTCAGAGTTGCCGTAGGAGTACATCTAGACAATTAGAGATACCTGAGGCAATAACGCTGAGTTCACAGGGTTATTGACGGAGACTCAAAATGGTTTCTAAGGATTATAGCTAGAAAAAGGTACGGTTATAGGTGAGAGAAAGAACATGTTAGTCATCCTTCAATCAGAAGAAAAGACAAGATGCAACTTGATGAAATGAAAATATAAATTGTTGGCTGTAGAACAAGTTACTCTACGTTATATTAAAGATGCCTATGCCTTTTTATCCTCCTTATCCAATATAAATAAGATTAAATCACATTCCTTGTTAAACACAGAAAGCTCTGAACAGAGAGGGTCTTCTCAGATTTCTTTAACTCTTCCACAAAGTGTTTCTTGAGTTAGTGTGTCTAGCTCTTAGAACAACATTATATGCAGAGGAAGACTTGTTAATTGGAATTTTTATTGCTAATTGTGATAAATATATAGTCTAGGTTCCCATGCTCTCTTTTTGAGAGGACTTGGGTGAAGCTTCTGGGAAGTCTACTGTAGAAAACTCCCTCTGGTAAATCACTTTGGTACAAGTAGATTTGCTGAGAATAGAAACAAAACTAGTTTTGGAACAAATGCTGTTTGCAGCATATTTTGTCTTAAACTGCTAATGTAGATATTTTCTGGTAACTGCAAAATTAAGTATTCGCTCAGTTCTAGAGTACATATTGGTTATATAACATCCTTCTGGAAGATAAAATGTCACTTACTGGCTCAGACTGAAATATTTATCATCATTCTCTTTTCCTCTCTTGATCGCTTAAGTGTGCCATTCAGAGTCGCTTTGTTTTGGCACAGACTTCGCTTGCAAATGCAGTTACCAAATGTATCTCTTTGAGGAGGAAATCAATCTCAAAAATTGTCTGTCTTGCATGCTTGAATTAATTCAGCTTCAAAGCTACTTTGATTATTGTTTTTAGACAAATTGGTTGGTTCCCTAATGAAAATTACTTATTTACATACAGAAACTTTTCTAATCCTTTTTCTCATATTTAAATAAGGATGTCTTCTACAAAAGACTTGGGAAACTGTTTAGAAATTTACCATATGTGTGTATATATATATACATACATGCATTAAAATATCTGTGTTTAAGATGTAAATTGGAATGTGTAGAACAAGATTTTAAGGTAGCAGGGTTCACACTCAGCAAAACTGTTGTTCTGTCAAAATAGATCTTAAATCTAGATCTGAAGATCTGTAATGGATCTTAGATGCCTAGTTCTTCATTCATTACTATTTGAATATTTCTGGTTTCCTGTGGTGCTTTTCTAAATGCCCAGCATTCTGTCATGGCACAGTTAAATCTTTCAGTGTTTGAATATTGAAAAAATAGTTCATGTCAAATGTTTTGTAAATGTTTTCAAGGGATTTTGCTAGAATTTATAACTTGTTTAAATAAAATGGGTACATACCTGTGAAGTCATTTAAAGTTGAGTTGTTCATTTTTATCTAAGTCTTTTGGAAACTTTTTTTAATTGGATAAAATTAAAATAAACTCTAAGAAATATCTAAGCACGTTACCTTCATAAAGGGCTTGTCGAGGTGAGTGAACAAATAGCCTGCATAATCCAAATAATTGTTGTCATCAACAGCCAGTTGAAAACCCCTGTTCCCTGATGCTTTGTATTAGACATACAACATCAAAGGGCTATCTAGACTTGCCTCCTATGCAAGGTAGCAAGATGATCTGTTATTGACATTGGAAGAAATCAGTGCTTTTTTTGAGAGGTTTACTAAAAGATTGTAAACAGAAAAAAATTATCTAGCATAGTGAGATTAGGTTAAAATAAGTAAAAAGAATGTTATGTTAAAATTCACATAAACCACTCAGATTAAAAAGAAATGTTTAGATCAGGAAGTGACAAAAGAAAAACTGACCTTGCTACTGGAATGTGTACGTAAATTCAGTTTCTTCCTCATTCAAGCTTTGTTGTCAGTGCTGTGTGAATCTTGAAAAAGTACACTGAGGTCTGTGCATTATTTTTTCTTTTTTTTTTTTTTTTTCCAGTAACATTCCTTTTCACTGTTGCATAACTCTTTAAACATCCTTCTGGAAAGGAAAGATCTGGCAGATATGCATGCCTTGCCAGAACCTGCGACAGGAATATTTAAAATCAATAGGAGATTATCGATTATGTCAGATGTGCCCTTTTCTTTTTTTGAGGGGCTTTTAATCCTAAACCCTTAACATTTGTTTAGAACTAGTAGAAGTGTATTAAACTTTACAACACCACTAGTGCATGCCTTAACTGTATTCTTAACACAACAAACAGAGGAATTTTTTATTTCCTAGTGGCAAACTTCCTAACGGCATAAATCTGCTCACTTCTGATTATTAACCGATTTGGGTCAAATTTGCTGACTTCTAATCTTCTGAAATATTTCACCAAATTTTGAAAAAGAGATAGTTGACAGCATTAGCTGCTGCTATTCTCTGTGTCATCATGTGTCTCCACTTTTGAAATTGCAGTCCATATTTTCCACCCCTTGGTAGTGCCTTACCTGTAAAACTGTGTAATAGACTGTATAAAGCATTTGCATCTCGGTTGAGCACTAAGCAACTGAGGGAACATTTCACATTTCTCGCTTTGTTCCAGCGCTCAAATATTCATATTGAGCGAGAAGTATCAGCATAGGGAGATGAGCCCCTGTCATACTGGAATGTGTTATAACTTGGAAGTGAGAAGATATTAATTGAAATCTAGACAGCTAGAGAAGAGAATTGAAGTGTTATAATGCTATCGGTGTGTGCTCTGCTATTTCACCTGTTAAGTAGAGACACCAAAATTTTTCCCACTGTATGTGATTTTCAAAAGGATAATGAAATTCAGATATCTTAACTTTGAATGCTCTGTCTTGTAGAGAAATTTTTCCCATACAGGAAAAAAAAAATCCATTATGAATAACTTTAAGTCATTGATTCAAGAGCTTAACTAAAATCCATTTGTACAGTCTTAAGTGAAAGGCAAAAAGATTGATTAAATGGGTGCTCTTGAGTAGAATTATTTTAAGTATAGACATTGTTATGTGTTCTACTATTAATGATTAGCCACAAACCTTTCCTCATGCAATTGGAATGTAAGGCATTGGTGTGTTATTTATTCTGTTTGAAAGCTAACTCGTGTTAAATGCATGTATTCTGTTGATCTCCTGTATATTGACATGATTTCAGAAGAATAATTACTAACTCATTCAAGAAATGTTTTACACTTTGTGTGTGTAAAAAAAAAAAAAAAAAAAAAAAAAAAAAAGTTTTGGCTTCAGGTGTAAATTTACAAATAAAATGAACTTGATCTGATGCATATCTGGCTTATAGTTTTGGATCCATCAATACATATTTAAATTCTAATACTTCTTGGCTTTAATCCTGCTAAGAAAGAGGAAGTGTTAAGGGAAATGAGAACTTCGTGATAACGTCATAGAGTTTGGGTAATTTCACTTTTCATCCTTCTGGCATGTTGGAACTTCTGGCAGTTTGGTTTTCAAAATATTTGGATTCTAACTATTTTGGAAGAATAGGATATTAAGAATTTTTATTGAAAGTCTTAATTTGTGAATTTATAAATTTTTGTGAGTTTTTGCATATAATTTGAATTTTTTGATTTATTCCGTCTTTCATAGCATTTTCCTTCTCTGGTCATTGATGTTATCTGAAACAAAGCCACATGTACTATGTGGGGAGAGTGTAGTCTATTCAGAATTAACCTTAAACTTTGACAATACCTTGTAGTAGGGCAAAGACATCTAACATGCACATCTGTCCAAAGGTCATGGTAAAAACAAATTAGCTGTTTCCTTAATTCAATAGAGTACATAACCTCATTAATAGTAAAATATCAAAAAAAACCCCTAATTGTATGTAGGACTTGTTATTTGGCATAGCTGTGTAAGCGTGTGTTTGTGGAAGATCACAATAAATGGGAGTGAATTTGAGATTCATATTGGACTTAAAGCTAAATATGTGCATATTCTGAATATTTGTATAAGGTCAAGCTGTTAATGTGGTGTATTTGATTAATCATCACTAGAGTGTCTTTTACAGTTGTATTTTGCATGTTGATTTTTGTGTTGGTTTGGGAGAGATCAAGTGTTTGTATAATGCGATGAAGGTACACTTGTGTATCTTTGATCATGCCTTATATTTCTAGTATTTGTTCGTTTCTGAATTTGAAATATGCATTAAGGCAGATTTTGCCCCTTTATTGTTTCAGTGTCCATTTCCACATGAATCTTCAGTAAGCTGCGATGCTGCGTTTGTGACACCACTTTGTGACAAACACAGATTGAGTCTTGTGAGATTCATGAGAAGCTGCTTGAGGTGGGGGAGGGCATTGAGATTTTATAACAGTAGTACCTCCAACAGGATGGGAAAAAAAAAAAAGAAGAAAATATGCCAGCCAAGCAAAACCAACTGCTTGCTAACATATTGGGTAACTTCAGTGTGAAAATTGTATCTATTAAGGAAGAGTGATAGTAAACTGAACTGCTTGTCCTGTGAAAAAAAGTGTTAAAGTGCTAATTTTGAAGCAGCTGTCTTGATCAAGCTCTATTTCTGAATTCTACACCAGAATCATCTTAGTTCACAGAATCACAGAATGGTTGAGGTTGGAAGGGACCTCTGGAGATCGTCTAGTCCAACCCCCCTGCTCCAGCACGGTCACCTAGAGCACATTGCCCAGGACAGTGTCCAGATGGCTTTTTGAACATCTCCAAGGACGGAGACTCCACAACCTCTCTGGGCAACCTGTTCCTGGTGCTTAGTCACCCTCACAGTAAAAAAGTTTTTTCTTATATTTTTGTCTTATATGACTGTGTCAGCAAACATGAATTTGGATTCAGTGAGCCATAGATGCGAAAAATGGGCACTTGACTATTGAACAAAGCAGTTCAGTACTTTCAGGCTTATTTTTGTTTGGTATTTAGTCAAAACTTAATATATGCAGGATTGAAAGAATTTTCTCTCTCTTTGAGAGAACCGGGGTGTCATTTACCTTGCTCTCCCACTTTGATTTTTTTTTCCTGAAAAATGGAATGTGTTTCAATCCTGGCCCTGAGTGTGCATATTAATGTTGAATGATCACTATTTCAATTATGTGCTTACCGGGTGGATACTGTTTAGTCTCTATAGCATTCTAAAGATGCTGTTCTGTGAGCTGTTGGAGAAGATAACCTAGTACTCGTTCATTTTAGATAAAATCTTTGCTATAATAAAAGATGAAAGGAAAAAAAAAACAGTTATCCCAATAGGAATCTGTCACAGTTGCTTGACCTATTTTGGAGTAGTTAAAGGTGTGGGGCACACTTTGGCCTGGAAGAACTGATCCTTGGAAATGTTTTCAGGTTGATGCTGATGAATAGAAGCATTGTTCCAGATGAGAGGTATAGCTAAACCACTGGAAATGATCAGATACTGTGTATACACAAAGTATATAACTCTGGCTTATATTCAGTCGAATTGTCCAGATACTGCAAATGGTATAAGCTAAAAGGGTTGAGTTAGATATTTTTCAATCCAGACTTACTCATAAACTTACTGGGAATTAATATAGGTAAGATTCTGCAAGGAAATGCTCATTAAAACTTTCTCAGGTTACTTGCTTTTCTTTGGGAAGCAAACAATAGTAGTTTTTCACACCTTTGTTTTACAAGGATGCTTAGTACAGAATGAGGGTCTGCTTGAAGAATGAGGTCGCACGCACATGTTGAAAGAACACACGTTCTTTATGATTTGTGGCAGATGCCTCTGTGTAATTATTTAGCCTACTACCTTGGGTTTGCCATGGCTCAGGAGGTTGCGTGATCACTTACCATGGACTGGCTAATCCAGTTACATGCTTGGTGTGGAGTGGATGCTATACTTCGACATCTTAGCTTGGTAGTAGCTGGTCTGTGTAGATCTTATCTTCTCATTTCTTTGATATGAATCTCCAGCCTTACTATGCTTTTCCTCTTCATACTTCTCTGACCTAACAACTACTGATTGTGTAATATTTTAGAAAAACAATAAATCATGTCGACTTCTTTCTAGTAATGAAGTCTGAACAGTTGTAAAGATTGTAGGTATCTTGGGAGTGCAGAATATATTTTTTCACCTAGAATATTTTACAGTATGATCACAGAATCACAGAATGGCTGAGGTTGGAAGGGACCTCTGGAGATCATCTAGTCCAACCCCCCTGCTCAAGCAGGGTCACCTAGAGCACATTGCACAGGATTGCATCCAGGCAGGTTTTGAATATCTCCAGAGAAGGAGACTCCACAACCTCTCTGGGCAACCTGGTCCAGTGCTCTGTCACCCTCACAGTGAAAAAGTTTTTCCTCATGTTCAGATGGAAGTGTCTGTGTTTCAGTTTGTGCCCATTGCCTCGCGTCCTGTCGCTCAGCACCACTGAAAAGAGTCTGGTCCCATATGATACTTAATTTGTGCTGCTTCAGCAGATTTAAAGAATCACTGCAGTATGGGTGCAGTTGCACACATTCAGGGTTACAAAAAAAGTCTGTAACACTAAAATTGTTCTTGCTTTTTTAGTTGTCTTTGTTTTTAGGTTTTTTTCTGAGCGATTACATGAAAATCATTCAGCAATATAAATTCTAACTGCTGCACGAAAATATGATTCAATATCTTCTATTTAAAAAACAAACTAGAACTGTTTTCTAAGAAGATCATGTAATTTTGAAACCTCTGCTGAAATTTAGTATACCATTTAGTGTTGGTAGGCAAAATGGAATTCTTCAAAACCTGAGTCTTCTAAACTACTTAAGAAGTTTTAAGGATTTGAAACCTTAAAAAAATAGTTTTCTGTTGGCCTACTCTTCTGGACTTTAGCGGACTTTGTATTTCAACTCACTTTTTGCCTGTCTTCATTTTTCTCATTCTCTTTCCATCTGCAGCACGTAAAATCTTAGACTAATTTAGGTTGGAAGGCACCACAGAAGATCATCTTAATCAACGCCCCTGCTCAAACCAGGGCGAACTTGAAAGATCAGGTTGCTTATGGCCATGTTCAGTTGAGTTTTAAATATCTCTATGGGTGCAGATTGCACAGACTCTCTGGGCCCCACTTCCAGTGCCTGACCACTTTGTGTGAAGTGTTTTTTTTCTTTTTTCTTTTTTTTTCTTCTTAATCCTGTCAGAATTTCCATGCTGCAGTGTGTCTGCTGCCTCTCATCCTTTTGCTGTGGCCCTCCAAGAAATGTCAGACTTTCTACCTAGTAGGTAGTTGAAGATAGCATTTAAATCCCTCCCCCCCACCTTTAGTTTTCTCTTCTGCAGGCAGAACAAACCCAGCTTCTTCAGCCTCTTCTTGTACATCGTATGCTCTAGGCCCTCGTCATCCTGATGACTTTCCTCTGGACACTCTCCAGTTATATCTGTGGACGTGACTATTCATTCATTGCTGTCTAAGCTGCTCTTGTACAGCTGTCCCATCTAGCTGCAAGTTGAGCCTAAAATTCTTGCTGCTAACTGCTGCTTTCTTTGAAGCTATAATCGATTTGGTATCTCTCTGCTGTGTCTTATGCTATGGAAGTTGCAGAGCTTGTTTTTAGATATGAAGATGGTTTGTACTTCCTAGGAGACTACTACTTGGCTGTGAGGCTTTGCTGGGATTGATGCAGTAGGTCAAGAGTGAGGAGGAGTAACTTTTCTTTTTGTAGTGTTGATGGGAAGGAGTAATCAGCCGTCTTCCTTCTCCCTACAGCAGGAAGATCATAGGTGAAACATAGCCCTGAAAGTGGTCTCACTTTCACCAAGGCTCCCCCCACCCCTCTTCATTACTAAAGTTAAAGGGATTCGCTTTAGTGCCTTGCCCTTAGATATAATTGGTTATATACCTGCCCATGCTATTGCTCATACCTACCCAGTAACTAGCAGTCTTGAGATATGTTGCTTTGGGCACTTAGGTTTCAAAATATGTAGCTAGTGTTTTGATAGGTGAGTGTGAGACACATTGTGTAACATGTAGGATGTGAAAACAATTATGTGTTTGTTCCTCTTAATGTTCCATCCTTAATGAAGGGTGTCTGTGGGGAAGGACAAGTAAGCAAAACCTCCGTACGTGGCAGTCTTCCTGAACTGGCTGTGCAGCAGTATGGGATGCAGGACCCTGTCTGCTCCTCTGCTCTGCCTGTGTTATGCTTCTCATGCCATCGTTAGGGCCCAACTGCTGATTTTATTTGGATTTAACTGTACACATTTCTTTGTCTAATTAGCATTACTTGTGCAAATACTTCTAAAGAAGCTTAGACAGATGTTACGTATCTGAAGTCTGTATCATGTAGGCACTGTGGGGTATCAGGGCATATCAGATTAATAAGCATCTGTGTTGATAAAAGGTATCATTCACTTAAAACTTCTGTGCATATGTTCAGCCTGCATTTTATACAGCAACAAACTTCTTGTTTTGCTAAACTTATTTCGTAGTAACAAAGGTATCAGCGACTCTTTCCCTCATTTGTATTTACCAGTTCATTTCCTTCTGTTGAAGGCTAGACTTGCCTGTGTACCTCTGTTCTTGCCTATGTTGTCTCCCAGTTGTCTCCTGTTTCTCCCTCCTCATGTGCCTGCCCCCCCACTCCCCACCCCACAAGTGCATTCATATGCTTTGCACATAAGCAGTCACCAGTTCTGTAAGGGACTTTTCTTGCTGTGTTACAGAGCCTGTTTTCTTTTACACACTGCAACAGATAGCAAAACATGACTTTGAAGTCCGGTACTTTAAAAATAAGTTGTCCATTGTGAAGCATCAACTAGAATATATGTAATTTTTTAATTAGTGAATCATCTCATGACATGTATTTTTTGTTATTTTTGATGAGCTGGCAAATGTTGCATTTAAGAATGGAAGTTCTCAGTTGCTAATACGCATTGCAACACTTAAGCTGGTGTGTGAGTTGACATCCTGTGATGTATACCTTTATTTAATGTGTTTCTGCCAGATAGCCTTGCACAAAACTGTTTATGTTATTACTTAGGTGGGAAGACCTGAAGATCAAGAAGCTGTACAGTTTAGTTTTAATGATCCAGCTCAGAGCATGTCTCTTGCTGAGTAATATCCTAGCATTGTCTTAATAATCAGAAGTCATCATCCAATAATAGATAACCGTGACTTAAAAATGAGATCATGAGTGCCTGTAGTCATCGCTGTTTTTCCTTGTAGATCAAGGAATGGCTAATCTTTCCATCTCGTTACATTTTAAATGTGGAAATCATTTCCTGCTCACTTCCTTTAGCAATTAAACTTGTAAATACCATCGTTTTCAGTTCTGTTCATACTAGTTGTGAGTTTGTGGTAGCCGTGCATTATCTGCTGCTGTGGCTGAAAGAAGAGTCCTGTCTTTCTTGGAATCCTTCATGATGAATGGTTGTTCATAGCAGGATATAAAACTTTATCTCCAAAGGTTAAACATTTGCCTTCAGGTTAAACAGATAAGATGTTTCCAGTTACAGTCTTAGCATACTATAGACTAGGCAGGCATACGGCTTATGCAGGTCTTGTTCTTTATTGAGCTATGGCTTTTGGTAGGGTTATCAGCTTGAGTTAAAATTACTGTTTTGTTTTTGGGGTAGGTGTAGTAGTAAAATGACATTGGTACTTGTGTTTAACCAAGTTCAAGCTTCATATTAAATGCAAGCAACTTGTACCATATCACTTTTTGGATGTTAATATCTGCTTCTGTTGTACTTGTCACTGTAACATCATGTATTTCCTTTGTCGACTAAACTGATTGTCTTATAAGCATGCTTCTTCATGGTTGCACTGTTGTGACAGCAGTGAATCTAGTAGGACGGTAGAAAGGGTCTGGAGATCATGGCTTTTTTACCAGCTGTCTGAAGATTCTCCACATCGTCTGCCAGAAATCCAGATTGAACAAAAATTGAATGGTTTTGTCGTAGCTTGTATTTTTTATTTTTTTTATTACTTGGAACCAATGGCTTACTGGTTCATTAGAAGGCCAGAAGGCTGGAATTTCATATGTTGCAATTAATTCTAGTCACAATCTACCAACAAGACCTCATTAGATATGAGCATTAGATGCTTACAGAATTCTTGTATGCTATTGATATCTGAAAGCTGGGAGTCACAGTTAGTCAAAGTGCAAATCATTAGGGTACTTTTGTTCCAGGACCTTCTACGGCAATTGCAAAAACAATAAGGAATCGGAGTTTTGGCAGCAAGGAGAATGGAATTTGTATCACGAAGTTCTAATAGACCATCACCACCGTGCTTTTCAATAAATTATTTGTTGGAAAGCCCCCCAGCTCTGGTAGAAAATATTACTTTATAAAATGAGCGTACTGATATTTTTGGTATGTCATTGATTTTTTCCTTCACAGAACTCACAATTTTATGTGTGTATATATATATATATATATATATATATATATATATATATATTTCTCTATTGCAGATTTAATCCAGTGCACAAATGAGATGAATGTGAACATCCCACAACTGGCAGACAGTTTGTTTGAAAGAACTACCAACAGTAGCTGGGTAGTGGTCTTCAAATCTCTCATCACAACCCATCATCTAATGGTGTATGGAAATGAGGTAATACAAAAATTATATGCCTGAGAACAGTTACAGCACTTCATTCTTATGAATGTGTCAGAGAAATGCTTCTACTAACTATCTCTGTAAGAAAATCTGTATTTTTGCCTTTTCGCCTAGCTCTACATGTGAACAGGGTTTATTAGAGTGGTAACAAACTAAGCAGACAAATATATAAAGTCCATAATGGTCAGATCAAAACTAGATGTTATCCTGAATGCAGAATTGTATGCTTGGAGGTACCCTTTTCTGTGGCATTATTATTTTTTTTATTATGAAGAAAAAAAAATGCTGAGAACTTAACTTGAATGAGATTCCAAAATCTGAAAATGAAAGATATTTTAGATTTATGCTCTGGCTAATCTAGAATGAGTCTTTCCTCCCAAATAACTCAACTTGTAACTGATTTTCCTTCCTCCTTCCCCTCCTCCCACCCCCAAAGCTTTTGCAACGAAGGAGAATCTGCCTGTCTCTGAGCTGTTCTTGAATGTGAGCTTCTAAGTAACAACAAATACTCTAGAACAATTTTAAAAGATTTTTTTTAAAAGCAATAAGCTTATGTTGTGTTCCACAACTTGAATTCCTATGGGATCTTATTTTTTGAAATATTAAGCCATGCATAGCAACTTTTTGGGTTTTCTGCATTTTAAAAAGCCTATACTTTCTGGCTCTCTTAGCAAGGGTTTATAAACATTCCTTTTTACTGAAAACAATCTAATGCAAGTTACAGGAATTTTGAAATTAACCTCAAGTGGAAATATTTAAATCTGTGTTTATTTAATGTTATTTTTCATTTTTGGAATGGATGTAAACTTGGTAACTGTCCATAGCAGATACTTGGTATAAAGGAAGGCTAAGAAAAATCCCATTCTGCATGCGGCTCTTCAAGAGAATTCTCTAATGGAGAATGTAGAAAAGCAAAAGTGCTGATATTTGCAAGGAGTTGCCTTTCTTTTCTTATGATGCCATTTAGATGTTGAGGGAGAAGTATGTGCAGTATCTGCCTCCACCCAAAAATGATCTCTGTTCAGTCTGTAAAGAATGAAATACTTCAACCTCCTACCCACCTAGGGGGAGGAATAAAAACAGAAGGACCCATCTTTCCTATCTTAAACTTGGCAGGCAATACAAACCTAGTGCATCTGAAAGAGATGTCATGGAGTAGACTGTACCACAGGACTATTTTTAACATCAGATGAAAAATGAATTGAAGCTGTCGGGATTCAGTAGATGAGCAGTTCTTTTCCTTCCTCTTAGAGAAGAAGGGTATTTTTCCAGGATTCAAACTGTATGTGTTCCTTTCTGCACTTTTCATTAAATGTCTGCTTTTAAAACTAAATTTTAGTCTTGATAATTCCAATTAGCCTAACCCTGGGCTGTTCTTCACCTGTAAAAGAATCTGATCACTCGCTTCAGCAGAGGGTTGGCTATTTTAGGAGTGTGTGGTCAGTCTTTCTCTTAGCAGACTTGCAAAGCAAGTTCATTCTTCACCTTGAAACAAAATTGGTCCTGTTGTAATCTCTCGTACACAGGATGCTTCATATAGGCTTTTTTTCTTTATAATTTTTCGAAAAATAGCTGTCACTTAATAGACTAAACTTCTGATTTTACGAGCTGGTTGAAACTTAGATGTTAACCAAAGGCAGGTTTTTGTTTTTATTTCCAGTGGGCTTTGGCAAAATGGGAGTTTAGTTTTGCAGAGTGCTTAATGTGGCGTTCTGGCTCTCAGAATGAAACCAGGTTTTGAAATCTGAACTCTGCAAAATGTAATTAGTTTCCTTGGACACTTGCTTGCTCACATGTGAGAAGCTGGCTTTGAAAACAAGCCTGGGTTGGTGTTCAAAATACTGTTTCACAGAGGTAATCCGTACTAGATAGGAAAACAAACTCCCTTTTAAAGGGAGCACAGACCACACTTCTGCATGATAGTAGAGAGCAGCTTTCAAATACTAAACAAATGTGTGTGAAAAGCTCAGTAGAACAAGTAGAACAACTGCTGCAGACGTCTTCCCAAGAGACTTAAGCTATGTGCACCAAAGGTGTTTTTGTGCAAAACTTGGGATTAAAAGGCAGGAAAGTATTTTTCAATAAATAAGACTAAATTTGGGGGTTACATAGGTGCGGTTGCCACTGTTCTAGTTGCCACATGCTCTGGAGAGCTTACAGGTTTTAAAGCACCTTTCAATTTAACTTTCAGATTAGTGCAATCTTCCTTTTCTTTTAATTGTCCTTCAGAAATTCAGTGTTTCTTGCACTGCCTGTTTTTCATGAAGCATTTATCATTGTTGGAAATAGAAGAAATTTCCATATGTTTAGAAATCCTATGATTGAGCTGTTGTTTGACTATAGGGAGTCTGTTAAACTCTGAATGCTTATTTAAAACGAAAAGATGAAAACATATTAAATTGTGAGGATGTCTCAATGTTGATGATTAAAACAAACAGTAGAAACACTGACTTAACTACCTAAAAATAGTTACTGTCTGCCCAAAGGGTGTTTTGCTCTTGGATGATTAAAGAGGGGTAGTTTTACAAAATTACAAGTGAGACCAAAATCCTTTATTTTGGTTCGCATTCAGTTCAGAGTTGTTACAGGTCATGTAACTGCCTGCCTCCAGAGGGTTTTGGATTTTATTTTTCAAGTTATTAAAAAAAAAAAGTCTGTTTAGCAGGTAGCTGCAGAATACTTTGGTCTTGGTGAAATAGAATGGATCTCTTCTTGGAAGCTAAAGGAGCCACAAGAGGGCAGGCTTCTCGTTTTGGCATTCGGCGTGATCGTTAGGATAGTTGACATTCTCTAAAATACAGTCTATTTGTACACTTTGAGCTTGTTGTAGTTTGGAGTCATTCCCATTTTAAACTGATATCAGTACACTTTATAGTAATTGAAGGTATTTCCCAGGACCACTGCCTGAAATGCTTTCCACTTGAATAAAACTGCCAAACAAGTTTTGCTTGCCAAATTTGTTTAAAGAAGCAAAGAGGATAAAACTGCTGCTCAGGATGAAACTTTTTGCAGCTAGAAATGGCATTTGAACAGTGAACATGAAAATCATTGAACACTTTTGGAAATCTTTAAAAGCTTACAGAGAATCTGTTAATTCCTTCTGGAAAAAATGAAAAGCTTTTGGTCCTTCAGCTGTTGCTTAAGTGAGCACTGAGTGCTTTTAACTTTCTTCACTCTTTCTTGTATTTATCTGGACTATATATTTGTGCTAGTGAAAGTAATTCAGCAGTACATGTTATACTGATCATAACTCTTTTTCAAAATGTTATCTCAAGTGGATGATTGTTTATTTTTGTAGCAGCTCCCTATACAATAGTTCATAAGACAAAATTACTTTTCGTGCTAACTTTAGATGTGCTGCTAGTGATCTGAAGTGATTCTTTACTAGATCAAAATAGCATCAGTCATTCTGTGAAACATAATTCTGAGTTCAAAATTAAGACTTGTATTCTGAGACAGGTTTTATGCAAGCTTTATCTGCTTTTTTTAAAAGGAAACTTTTCCAAATTATCATAGTATGGAAGAATGAAATGAGAGAATACATCACGTGTAACAAAGATGTATTAATTCATGATTTGTCTTCAGAGCAAAGGTAACTTAAAACCCCAAGGGATAAACTGGAAACTGCATTGTTGTTTTTTGGCCTGTCCACTCAGGTCAAACTGAAATAGGGCTTCATATTTTATAGGTTTCAACTAATTATTTTAAGATAAGTAAACTGTGTAACTCACGTGAGATGTACTAAGCATGATATCGTACTGTTAATGCTTTATATGGATTCTTATACTTAATGTTTAATTTATAAGGAAAGAAAACTTTGTCACCTTGTATTTTTAAAATTTCTCCTGTATGTTATAGCTAAGTACTCTTATGATTATATGCTTTTTTAAGATTCCATGGCAAATGATACCAGCTGTGGGGGTTGGGTGTGGGTGTGTGTGTGGGGGGGTGATGGTGGGGTTTGTTGTTTGGGTTTGGTTTTTTTGTTTTTTTTTTGTTTGTTTTTTAAAGAAGTTTTTACTACCATATTCTGACTTAATATAAACAGAGTCTCAATCAGAGGCTTTTATTTTGCATTCATCAAATATCTGTGTGACATTGACTTGTTCAGATTTTTACACTAAAATAATAACTAGCTTAACATGCAAATTCAGCTGAGTTTTTATAATAGCTTCCAGATCTGAAATGAGTCTTAACGTATGAAAGTTGCATTTCACAAGCTGGATAACAAGAGTTTCAAGTACTGTTACATCAATTCCAGTTCACCAGTAATACATTTAAAAGATTCACATTTTTCCTTCTATCTAGCGTTTTATCCAGTATCTGGCGTCCAGAAACACATTATTTAATTTGAGCAATTTCCTAGACAAAAGTGGATTGCAAGGTAAGGTATCTTTTTTTTCTTTCTTTTTTTTTCCCCCCATTCAAAATCAGTAATATACTGGGGGACAGTAAATACAACTCACTAGCCACGATGGACTTTGTCATTTAAGAAGTAATTTTTCTGTGTGTACTTTACCCAGAGTTGTATTTCTTCATTTACAATGCTTTTATGGCATGACCGAAATTGTCTGCTGGAAAAATTTGTTGCCTCTTTTAGAAAAGGCCTACTAGAAATGCTTCCAACTTATTAGTTACATAGATATGATTTATTCCTGCTATTTCTGAAGTGATTTGTCCACATGGAGAGGTATATTTTGATTAGTAAGTTAAATTTCAAAATGCACCATACAGCTAAGTTATGTCAGCAAGACAAGAACTGTTGTGGACAAGAACTTCTTTCAAAATTGTCCACAGACCATTCTGCCCATCTTTGAGACTAATTCTGCAGGTAAATAAATTTCTCTTAGGTTCACATTTTTCAACTGAAATATCCTTCCGAATTGTTGCACAGCAGTTAAGTGCAGTTCTGATCATACATGTAGCTGTCTTTTTCTGAAGTTATTTCTTGCTTTCTACTTTACTTCCTGTGTAGCTGGTCCTGATTTTTTGCCACAACTACTAAAACATGCGCACTGAGTGTTTGCCTGGGGACAGTGGCCTTTTCTGTGATAACTGACAATGTACCAAATTGCCTCACTGAGTCTTATCTTCCATATTCTGAGTATAGATTATGAACAGATCTTTAGTGTCTTAATTTAAGTATTTTCCTTGTAAGATAGAAGACCTGAATAGTAATTTTTGGCCTGCATGCATAGGAAATATTTTTAATAACTGTCAGTCTATTGCCACTGTCTTAATGTGGTCAAATTTCCATCAGGTCTTCATATTTACTTCAGTGCCATTTTTCTTTCTTAGTGGCGTATGAAAGTATGTATCTTGGAGTTGATTCAAACTACTTCAGGCATGACATTTTTTTTGTAATAATTTCCATCCAAGCATAGGAAAACTTGCCTAAATGCTTTGTTTTGCTTTTGGAAGTAATTTCCTTAGGAAGCGAAGTAAACTTCTGCATAGTTCATTCAGATCTTCTAGATATTTGCTGTATTGTATGTTTGACATGGTGAATATAATGACAGAGTTCTTAACACAGATGAGTTATTAAAAAATCAGGCAAAAATATATTCAAAATGTCTTGCTTTAATAACTTGAACTTTATTTAGAATAAGGTTTTGTTCTTTAATTGACTAAATAATGAGCTTTTGAAACACTTTCTTTTTTTTAGGGTATGACATGTCAACATTTATCAGGAGGTATAGTAGGTATCTGAATGAAAAGGCAGTTTCCTATAGACAGGTGGCTTTTGACTTCACAAAAGTAAAAAGAGGGTAAGAACTGCATTTTATTTACTTCTCTTGAAGTCTGTCTTATGTCTTTTTCCTCTGAAATGAGCCCCCATAAGAGGAGTTGATCATTTGAGACCAGGTAGGTATTATGTGTAAAATAATGCAGTGCAGAGCACCAGTAACTGGATAGCTCACATGTTATAGTGGATGATGGAATTAATCAGGTCATCTCGTTCATCAGGTACTGGTCATGGTTGAAGATCTTTGGTTCTTTGTGCATTACCTCTGCTCATGTCCAGTGCTTTTTAAAGTTAAAACATAGCTTCAGTTTTGCATTTGAGTGTCCTTTATCATCCATGCACAGGATAATTCATGTTGATGCTAAAACTTAATTCTCAGCTCCCCCGCAAGGGAATCTCAAATTAAAACTGTTTAATGAGTTAACCGCAGTAGCGGCATGCATAATAATATTTTGCAGCAGTGTTGCAAAGGCATTTGAAGTTGCCCTGAGAGAACCTCCAAAACCCTTCTGACTCCTTGCTGATACTCTAGAGTCCGTTTTATCTTGAACTTCAGTGGTAGAATAAAAGAGGAACAACTGGACTCATTTCACTCGTTCTTCCTTTAGAGATGGGTGGGGTCCTAACAACACAAAAAAACTTAGCCTTTTCCACATATAGGGTATGTGTGTAGTCATGTGGCTGTGGGCACACTTGGGAGGGCCACATCTGTTTGGGGTAGATGTTGGAGCCTCCCGAGGTGAGTTATCTTAGCCCCCAGTGTGTGCCTGGAGGCTCTGCGGTGAGCAGGCAAGATTAACTGTTCTGGTGGGGGCAATCTGCCTGTTCCCGATAACAGGTTTTCTCAGGGGCGCCGCACCTCTGCCCTGCAACGGTAGGGCTGCCGCGGTCCCTGCGTGCTGTCAGGAGGGAGCACGCTGCACCGGCAGAAAGCTGAGAGCAGCCTGTGCCCTGTTGCCTCCCAGCCTGGAGCACGGCCACAGCCTTTTCCGTGCGGATCAGCTGTGAGCTTTGCATTTCCAGGAAGTGCTTGATTTGATGTGCTCATGCTCATGTGAGGCAGTCTGACGTACGCTACAGAAAGCGGTTGGTTTTTAATCACTGAGGTGACTTAGTCTCTTTCTGGATTGTTGCCTTTTTTTGGATATTTTAATACTTCTCCCCCCATCCCCCAAATGCAGAACCAAATAATATCATTAGGCTATTCAATCTGAACAATTAAAAACAAGCAAATACTGGGAGTCTGCAGTTAAAAGGAAGTGTTATACAGTGTCTATAAGCTTCTTGAAAAAGTATTGCCACAGTTGTTTACTTTTTATTGCTTTTGATTTAAAAGAAAATAATCCAGACAGTCATAAAATAATAATTAGGCGTTGAGAACAGCATAGGTAAAAATTTCCTAAAAAATAACTTTCTGAGGCTCTCTAAAAGGGGTTTGTTAGTGATTTTTATCCATATGTTTAAAGTAAGGTGTGGTGGGTTTTTGGTTTTGGGTTTTTTGGTCACCTCACCATTATAGCTCAAAGCTCTGAGGTATCACCTCACCATCATAGCTCTGTTAAACTTCTGAGTGCTGTCACTTTTTTTTTTTCTCTCAGAAGAAAAAATCATTTTAGAATGATGTTTTGGTCAAATAAAAGTTGTTGCTCTTGTACACTGCAATTATTACAATTGTATTGGCCAGACAGCTTTTTTTTAAGCCTCCGAAGGCCTGTTTCCTGTGGCCATGATTTAAGTGTTTTCTCTGAACTGTTTTATTTTCTACATTCTGTTTCTCACTAATAATTTCCTTCAAAATCCAGTTAAGGAATTTTCTTTTGTTTTGCACAATAGGGCTGATGGAGTGATGAGAACAATGAGCACAGAAAAACTCCTAAAAACTGTACCAATTATACAAAATCAAATGGATGCACTTCTTGATTTCAATGTGAGTAGCAGTGTGTACGCATCAAGCATACTCTCAACTTTGTACAACTTTGAACAAGCTTGGAAAATAAAATGTTTAAGCATCTTCAAAACTTTGTTCCATTTTCATCCATTTGTGTCCACGTTACCTAATTAGCTTAAAGAGCAAAATGCATTTTTAATGGATATAACCCAAACATCCGACAGAAATGATGCTCGCTAGAGAGAACGCTTCATGCTCTGAGTGTTGCTAATTGTGTACAGTGTGTGAGAATTGTTCTGATTGTTTGTGTTGGTTATTTCTGTCCTACTGCCTTTTAGTTACATTAGTTAATATTAATGTTGGTTAACACTGGCTCATCCTCTGCTGAGAGATCCTCTGTTGGCTTGCTGTGCTGCTACTTTCTATTTATAGTCTGAGATGGTTGGAAAGCATGCTTTGGGACAGAGTACTGAAGTTCTGCTAAGAGTTTTCTGATAAGGGACCAATTCAGTTGAATTAACTGTTTTCTTACCTTCCTAGGTCAATAGCAATGAACTTACAAATGGTGTAATTAATGCTGCCTTCATGCTCCTCTTCAAAGATGCCATTAGACTGTTTGCAGCTTATAACGAAGGAATTATTAACCTGTTGGGTAAATATAACTGCTTTCTGCAATGCTGAAGTTTGGGGAGGAGGGGTTCAGTAAACCATCGTGAACAGCTGCTTTTTCCAGCAGTTGAAGTAATTATGCTGTGCAAAATATCAAAATATTACTGTATTTTCCAAGACAGATTTGTTTGTGAGGTTTTTTGTCCAATTGCATTTTTTACAGGGATAAGTAGATTCTAAAAACAAAGCTAGTTCAAGATTTTATTCACTTTTTTCTTGTACCATTTTATTTATCTCGTTGAAACCAATGTTTTTTCTTTGGAAACAAGATGTCTGTTCTTTCTGGGTTGGAACTAGGTATGATCACTTATGAATTTGCAGTTACGGCATTTGCAAATGCTTGGTTATCCGAAGTTTAATGCCGTAAAGTTTAATATTTCTAAAACATATCGTGTATACTGGGGGAAATTACAAATTCAGGCTTCAGGCTCTTTCACTTGCCCACAATGGAGGCATAGGGAAATCTACACCTGCAAATAATAAAACTAAGGTGAAAATATCCTGTGGGTTTGATTTAGTTGTATTCTGTGATTGGGTACAGCTATCTACTTGTTGTTATTACCCAGTGCTTTCAATGTGGAAAGTGAAATCCAGGATTAGTCAGTGAAGGACAGTCATGCTTCTAATCTCAAGCCACTGTCTAGTTGTTTTGCCTCAGTAATAAGAACTCGTCTTCAGTTGCTTTGATGCCTGTTTTGAGTGACGCTTTATATGGAAATAGGCTTTCAGCACTCAGTGTTTTGTAACCTGTTGCTCTTCGTTGTAGATCAGACTGTAACAAGAGCATCAGTCTTGCAGAGGTTATCCAGATGCCTTGCCTGATATGTGGCTGTTGGAATAGAGTAGGCTTGTGACTGTTACATTGTAAACTTTTTTCCGAGAGAATGAATTTACATCTCTCTGGGTAATCTGTCCCTGCTAGGGTGCTTATGCTTATGTGACATCTAGTACCTGGCAGGTAAGGTGTAACTGCGTGTGTATTGGTAGCTCATGATTGACAGAGTGGGATTTCCACAGTTAACATGACAAAAATCTGAAAAATCTGAAAATGTTTTGTTTGTCATCTTGTATATACTTTTACTTGGAAATATATACAGATAACAATGCAGGATGCTTAAATTCTTATTTAATGTGAATATTTTTTACTGTTTATAGAAAAATACTTTGATATGAAAAAGAACCAGTGCAAGGAAGGCCTTGATATATATAAAAAGTTCCTCACTAGAATGACACGGATCTCAGAGTTCCTCAAAGTTGCAGAGGTAAACCTCAGTCAGCCAAACTTTGCCCTTCGTCTGAAACCTCTTATAAAGTGCTTATTTTCTGATAAAACAGATACTGTTTCAGTCCATCTGATTTCATTTCCAACAAGGGTCATTTTTACCAGTCTCTACCCTGGTGATTAGTTCATTTGGGGACTGTGTAGAAAACAAAATATTTACTAGTTTATCTTATGCTTAAGAAGGACATATAAATAGGTATTTTATTATTTCCCTGTTACATAGTAATTGTGGGCAATCTTTGAAAAAGAACCTTACTGTAAACAAGGAAAGTAACTGTGTGATGTTCTTCTTTTTATGGTTCTAGCTGTAGTCTCGTTTGAAACCCCTTATCCTGCCATGTTAAGTCTTAGATGAAATAACAGCTTAACAAATAAGAAATTGAGACAAGTAACTGAATATATTGTAGTATTTGGTTTTGAAGCTGTGCCCTGGCTAGCTCCTATGGATATGTTTGTACAAGGATTTGCCAGCATAGAAGAAAAATCAGTTACTTTGCCAAACATTTTTTAATTTATCTAGCTTGTTACATATTTGTTTCTGAAGCATTGTTGAAATAATGTCCTAGCATTACGTAATTTCTCAGGTGAGTTGTGCTTCTGTACTTATTCTGCTTTTCTTAAGTTACTTATGACTTTATGCAAAATGTTATGATAGTAAAGCTTGGTTCATTTTCTCTGTCCTTTGAGTGGGTAGTGTTTATCTTTCTATTGTAAAAATGTACATTCACACTGCACAGCGTTTTATATCTGATATGCTCTTTAGGAAAGAGCAATAGCTGTTAAGTAAAGCTGCTTCAAAAAGCTTTAAAGGTGCTTTGTTTTAGCAAACAGATGCTGTATATCAATAGTTCTGATAACTTATCCCATAAATTATGTGATAGACAAAGTTCTCTAATTTATAATTCTGAAGCACTTGGTACTTCTTGTTTCTAAGGCAATTAGTGTTTGGTATCTGTTAAAATATCTCTATACCAAGCCTACTTCAAACATTTATACATTTAAAAGAAGAATTTATTATAACCAACCATTTTAGAGTCCAAATTGTGGAGATTTAAAATGTGCACACAAAGGCTTGTGCTTTTGCATGAGTTCATCTTCATGTTGTTTGCTTTTTGAGCATCTCTGCCTTTAACAAATGCAAACAGGTTCTAAAGTTCTTTTGTCTTCTTACAGCAAGTTGGAATTGACAGAGGAGACATACCAGATCTCTCCCAGGTAGATAAACCTATTACGCATTTGTCAGTGCATGTCCGTTTGGGGGTTGCATAATCAGAAAAACTTGCTATTGTGGCATACACAAGCACTCTTGCATATGTTGTCACCAGGTTGTTTCAAAGTCTGTGATTAAATCCAACCCCTGTCAGAGCCTGGCTTTCATATGCAATGATCTTATTGTAAAGTATTACAGATCATTTTTGTCATACTCTAATTGATTTTCAGTCAAGTTAATTTCCATCATGCTTGAAGACACAACTTGTGTCTGTGAGTTCACATAATGAAGCTTTTATACGATGTTATGGAGCTATGATTTTTAGCAAACTTGGTTTTTTGGCTGCATGCCTATTTAAATCACTTGTGAAGGTCACTGTGCAGAGTATGCATGTAGAAATGACTTTAGGCACAATTTCCTTCTTAGTATCTTGGAAATATTGACTGCTTCCAATTGTCTGCTCTTTCGTAGCTCTTTAACATCTCTTGACATATTTCAGTACTTACTCTGTGTCATGTTGGCTCATTATCAGTAAGGTAGTGATGAGACTACATCACTTGATATTTCAAATAATTAAATATATACTGGATGCCAAAGCATGTTGTCAGTATGCGGAGCTGCTGCGCTAGTTATCCTTTAGTTGCAGTCTGTTAAAGTCGTAACTTTGTCTTCGATTCTTCATATCTGTTTCCTGATGTTTTTTCAGGCACCGAGTAGCCTTCTTGATGCTCTGGAACAACATTTAGCTTCTCTTGAAGGAAAGAAAATCAAAGATTCCACAGCTGCAAGCAGGTGCCTATGCCCTTGTTCTTTTAAACAATTGCTGAATCAAATGTTAAATCCATTATTTTGGGATTCCATCATAAACTAAGGTTTGTGTAGGTTCTATTGCAATGAAGATTGTATTGCATTAGCAATGCTGGAGTAGCCAGTTATCATATTTCTTGTTGAGTATTTAAGACAGCTTCTTCCAGATCAACAGAACTAGAATCCAGAGTTGCAAACACTTCCTTTAGAACAGTAGTTAAAAGTGTAAGATCTGATCTTGAACTTTTGAAGAGAAACTAAGGGTGTTTTCACTTACTGCCTGGGAATCTTCATTTTATGGTAGTAATTAGATTGTATAAAGCACACAACTTATGAATGGCCTTAGATTCTATTAACTTTAATTCCTTTTTCTCAGAAGGAAGAAAATGCTTCCAGAAATCCTTAAGTTCAGAATTGATGTTTAAAGTAATGGTGGAATAAAGTGATAAAAGTATGTGGTAAAAGACATTTGCTGATTTTGAGCGTTTGCTAAAATGCAAAGTGAAATGTAAAGAAATCCTCTAGGCAACTGACATTATTATGTTTAAATAAAAAACGCATAATACTGGGGGGCAGAAGACTAGCAAAGTTAAATAGCATTTCTTTATCACATGTTTAAACGAGGGATGTCATAATGCACCCAATATGCTGTTATGATAGTGACAATTTTAGGGTTTAGCAACACTTAGCTACTTTTCTGATTATTTGATTTTTTTGTAAGGTTATTAGCTTGTTTTGAAAATTAAGTTTTTATTTTATGTATCTTTTTGCATCCTCTTGCAAACTTCTGCTCTGGGGTATACTTGTTTCATTAATAGTCTCTTAAACCTATTAAATTAGCAGCACCATGAATTAGATCCTAGATAATCAGAGATTCCTGTGCATCTACAAATACACCACCTTGTTTTAAATAGTTTCATAGTTTAAATAGTTTCATAGGAAAAGAACAAAGCTTCAAATGTGAATTTTTGTGGTGCAACTTGGAGCACAAACATTTAAGGGGGGGGACCTGAAATCCAATAACACAAGAGAGGAGATAGCATGATTACTTGGAATTTTTATTTTGCAGTTCATGCAGTGTATTGTTTACCACTTTGTTGTACAGGGCAAGATAAACTCTATAACCAGTATCTTAAAGAGTTCAGAAGGAAACTGGGCAGGAGGGTGGATACAGGTAAATTATTTTCTATATGTTCCTATCACGTGTAACCTATTAACAGCCAGCTTTTCTCCTGTCCAATTACTTTAGGGCTACCACCCTTTCCAATGCAGTCTCTTCCCTTGCAAGCACTGGCCTGTCCCTCACAAAAGTTGATGAAAGGGAAAAACAAGCTGCGTTAGAGGAAGAGCAGGCTCGTTTAAAAGCTTTAAAGGTAGGCATACTGGGTTTTTAATTGAAAATACTGTTTCTATGCTCTTACTGATAGCTTATGAAAATTCTTAGGGGAGCAGGGGAAGAGCCAGGATTATTCATACTGAATGTGTATTGTGGGCAAGGACTGGAAGTAGGATCCTATGTACATATATCGTACAACTTGTAAACAGTCTGTTAAAACAGTTTCTGAAAGATATATGGCATCACTGACTCTTGTAAATTATCTTTTATATGCAAGTGACACTTTACTATGTGGAATAAGTACAATGAATTCTTCCGTTTTGTTTTACTTAACTCCAATGTCATATACACAAAAGTTGCTGGATTTCTTATGCCAACTCATTTTCTCAACAGGAACAGCGTCTAAAAGAACTTGCAAAGAAACCACATACCTCGTTAACAACTGCAGCTTCTCCTGTGTCGACTGCAGCAGGAAGCATAATGACTACACCAGCCATTGATATTTTTTCTACTCCAAGTTCTTCAAACAGGTATGTTTCAATAGTGCTGCTTCGTTCTGAGATGGGCTGCAGCTGACGTTTCCTCTAAGTGTCTGCTGCGGAGCTTGCTTCGGAGAAGGTTGTTTCTGTGTAGAGTTCATTTATAAGAAGTGATATTTTTTGATAAAGTTGATGGGGGGAAAAATATCCTATTGCAGTGAATAACAACATAGAAAGTGTGTTTTCATCCTCCCTTTACAGTTTAGTTTCTGATAAGAGCCAACTGTTGACAGCCCTTGCAGCTGTTCTTAGCATGTGAGCCATCAGTTGGAACTGGAAAGCATACATGCCTTGTCCCAAAGAACCTTTCAAGGTAATTTGGGAAAAGTCAAATAAATGTTTGGTATGGGAGGTATTAAAGGTAATGCTGAACTTTATGTTGCACTTCTAGGTATTTAAAAGCAGAGTGGTAACAAATCTTCTTGGTAGATTTTTTAGTAAAAGGGAAGCTTGAAACAAGGTTGGAAAGAGTAGAGGCAAATTTTGCAGTCCAAGCTGCATCTGGAACATCTGTCTGCAAGGACTTGCAAGGATGGGGCAAGAGTACTCCACACTAATCCTGATCTTTGACTAGCAGGAACTGTTGATATGAGAGTGTGAGCTCCTTCTGTAAAATACCAGTCAAATAATAAGAGTGCAGTGCTTTTGTCAGTATAGAAGAAGGAAATGGCTTTCCAGAAGCATATTTTGGTTTGGATTTCATCCTAAATCTAGTGAAGGAATGCTTACTTGTCCCCTTAGAGCTTACATAAGAATCTACTTGCCCCCTTTTACTTTCTGCTGTTCTTAAAGTAGTCTGCACTTCGGTAGCCTGCTTTTTCCATTAGAAAATGGTTGTAGGAAATTACTTGACACCAAGGATGTAGAAAATAGATAGTTTGTAAAAAAAAAAAAAAAAAAAAAAAAAAAAAAAAAAAAAAAAAAAACAGAATCTGTGTCATGAGCTAGAGAATCTGGCAGTGTTAGTAACTGAAAGACTTTATAAAATTTTTTTTTAATGTTGTTTGTTAGAGGCCCAAATATTTGAAATGGTCAGATAATTACATTGAACTTGTAACTTTGAGTTATGTGATCATGCTCTGATCGTGCTTCTTAAGAGGTCTGAAACATAGGATTCTGATAAAGCTTTTTTAAACAGCCAGAGGTGCTACATTGTGGAGACATTAGCAGCAGCTGAAAAGCTTTTTAATTTACTTTATCTGCTTTAGTAGGATTCTGCAGTGTACTCTGTTTTTTCGCAAAAAAATACTTGCAAATCAGAAATCTCGCTTTTCTTCTATTTTGAAGTACCGGAATGTGTTCCATATGAGGTATTTCCAGTGTGCTGGTAGTCTGCAAGAATCCTTTAGGATTTGATATCTTTTCAAAAAAACAAATGCTAATTTGTCTTCATCTTTAAAAACAGTTGCTGGCAGTATGGCTCTTAGGATCAAACAAATGGATTACAGCAGAAGCTCCTGTGAACCTGAAACGGATTTGTTGAGTCATGAATTGAGTTTCTTGCTATTGATGGAACGTGTCCTGTAATCCCTATCATACCTTGAACAAGCTTTACCTGAAAATCATCGTGGGTCCAATATTCACATTAGAGGGCTGTGCCCAGACCATGATGCTTTTTAGCAGTGGTTGCAAAATATGATTTCAGTCCCTGTTGAAATGGGATATTAAAACCTGGATGATATGAGTGATAGGATCTGCAACAGATTGCGCAGTGATCTAGAATGTCCCTTCTGGGGTTGTTCCTCAGACCATTAGGCTCTTGTCACAGTGTCATTTTGAAAGGTGCTTGGATGCTACAGTGATTTGGCTTCTGTCCATAATGATGATCATGTAATAAATACAAAAAATAATTATTCATGACGGTGTCATACTGTGTTACATAGATTAACTTTAAAATCTCACACGTCATTGCTTCAAGTATCAACTAAATATCCATATCATGTACCTAGGGTTGTGTGGCAGACACGTGTGCAAGTTCTGGTTTATTTAACGTGCTAGTGAAAGTTCTGGGCAGAGGCCAATGCTCCCATTTTTTTTCAAGGGGAATTTGAAGTATGAAGTTAACACTTTACAAAGCAATCTAATTGTTCCTGTTTGATTCTTGAAGTCATTGCAGTAGTTGTATTTCACTTTTCAGATATCATACAAAAATGAAAAGTGAAGTTCTTGGACTTCGGTTTACTTTTTAGTAGTCTAAAAGATGCATTTAAATGAATTGTCATCCACATGACTCAGTCTCAGTATACCAGTTGGCAAAGTGTCTGAAGGCTTCTTATCCCCCCCCACCCCCCCCCCCCCCAAAAAAGAAATCTGTAATAGGTGGTAGATGTGAGGCAATTTCTCAACAGTGGTTGAAAGTGGAAAGATGTATGAGTTGTGGAATTTAGGTGTGACATTTTGGTGGTGGAACCCATTACAAAAAATTCCATTACTCTAGTTTTAACATACTTTAGTGGTTTCATAAAATTCTTTTACAAGCTGTTGAAGATCACTGAACTTAAGATGCTCTAGCCCTGGGGTTAGAGGAGGTTGAGATGGCTGATTATGTTTGAGTCTTAGACAGCTTTGGCAGAAGTCACTTAGCATGACAGAGAACTTAACTTGCTAAATTAATTTCTTTTCTATAAAACTAAAAATGTAGAGTTCAGCAAACTTTCTTGATTTAGCTTAGTCATATCCATTAAATGTGTAGCAAAGCTTTTGTAGTGGTTGCCAGTTGTTAGCATTTTCCTTGTATTGAAAATTATTTCATGACGTTCAAACAGTTATCTTAATTTGTCTTTATAGCACATCAAAGCTGCCAAATGATCTGCTTGATTTGCAGCCAACTTTTCATCCATCTGTGCATCCTATATCTGCTGCTCCACAAGTAGGAAGTACCTGGGGAGGTAAGGACTGTAAATTGGATGTGGTTCTAGTTCTTATGGCTCTACTCCCCTGAATGTTTCTCCTAGTGTATGGGCTGTTTATTCCTTAAAAACAGAAAATTTACTGGAAACCTTATGTTGAATTCAGCAAAGACAAGCTATGAGTGGATCAAGGGAATGGAAAAAATCAAATCCAGGTACAGATTAAAATAATGCAGATGCCTGAGGTGATTACAAAGGGTTTTGATAGGAGAATAATTGGTAAAAATGTACTTAATTGTTGACTGAGTCAACCTCATAATTATTCTCCTCAGAAGCGAGTCATGTAGCAAGCTAGAGGAACTTATCTGTGAGAAGTCATAGTTCTGTGATGATGTCTGTCAGCCCATGTGGCATACTGAACTTGAGTACAGAATTTTTAAATGCACAGACTTTACTTTTTTGGTCTAAAACAAGTTAACAATGTTGCAGGTAGTAATAGAGAACTGGGAAAGGAGGCAATTGCTTGGCAAATACACATAGAAAGTTTTAAAAAAAAATCAAGAATTACATATTGAAAACAAAGGCACCTCTTTGAAATATAGCAGAGGATTTTGGATAAACTGTCATTTAACTACAGAAACAAATTAGAAAACAGCTGTGCTGGATCTGTAAGTGAAGAGATGAAGTTAAAAAAGAACTTTCCCCCCTGACACTTTTTTTCAGAGTAGCCAGATTAGCATTCTGCTTTTGCTGCAAGGAGGAACTGAATGAATGTTAGATGATCTTACTGATGCAGGCAAGTCTGTAAAACCAGGGAGGCGAGGCAAGAGTATTCTCGAAAGTCGTTAGCCAGATTATTCATTCAAGCGCTATTAGAGCATTAGTCATGTACTCAAAGCTTCCACTTTTTCTTTGCTGCTTTGCAATGTTCTGGAATACTGTGGGTATAGGTAGCAGATACTGGTTGCTTGCGCTGTTGGTTACACTGGTGGAGGATTACTAATGTCTTTAAGGTGTTTCTTTTTACTTTTCTACATTAATGGCACTTAGTAAAATAGTGAACTTTGGAACTGTGTGGCTACTTCCAGGCTGTTTTCTGTAAATCGGAAACTTGTTAAAATACTTTCTTTTGTGATGTAAAAATGGAGTTGCTGGCATCAGAAAGTCTCATAGGTGTTGGAATGATACTGTTTTCTGAAGTTTTCCTTCACTATTTTATTTTATGAGCTATAGCTTTTCCAAACATCTTTCTGGTTAGCTAACATCTTCATAATAAGCGATGTATGTATTCTACTTTTCTATTTATTTTTGTGTCCTTGCACTCTGTGTACCTTTCCGCATTTGTTTGTAGGGAAGTTGCACAGAATTTTGAGTGATGGGGCAATATTAATTTATGTCATAGCTTCAAAAAGTGAATAAAAGTAGTTTACCTTGTCCTTTAATTTTGCTGATCAGAGCATCTTTTCGAGAAGGATGCAGTGGAGAGTGTATCAAGTTATGCATACAAATTTCAGTGTCGAAGAAGCTTAGCATTTAGAAATGGAGAAGGATGTTTTAGCTCATCTTGTCTGCTTTCTGGAATATATCTTCTGTTTCAGCTCATCTTAATTATCTCATGGGGGGGTGAATAGAAGGGAAAGTTACTGTCTTCACAAAGGTCACGTCACAATCTAGTATTTCTTTATTTACAATCTGAAATTCAGCCAGAAAGTCTGTCTTTTTTCCAGTGTTATGAATTATTCCTGGTAAAAATTCTTTAGTCATTGATGTATCTGCTTACTATTGATACATTTCTAAAAACTTCTAAGATTTAACTAATCGTGAAGATTTCAGATTGTCTGCTGAAGTTTAGTTAAGATTCTGGGATCACTATTTTTGCCTTACCTTTCTTCCAAAAAAAGAAAGAAAAAAAAATCAGTTTTACAAACATGAACACTCACTTCACATAGGTGAGGTAGATAAGAAGTGCTTTCCACGTTTTACAGATGGGGAAATCTGAGCAATTAACTGACTTGTCTGAAGTCATACGGCAAGTCAGTGGCAGAGCCAAGAATGGAACCTGAGCTGTTTCCAGTCCTGTGCTCTAACCACTGCACAGCATCCCTCCCTTAGGTAATTTTCTGACATGATGGTGTTTGTATTTGGTGTATACGGTGACTTTGAGAAGAGTATCAAACCGGGTACAAATTGACTTGCGATGGAATGTAAGCCTAGAATTAGTTACTATTTAATAATTTTACGCAGCAAATCTTAGGAGTGTAATGGCAGATTGAACTGTTACAAGGGCATTATATTTGGGTTGCTTCCTTTAAATTTCTGCTTCAAAAAACCTTAATGCTCAGGAGGTTAAAGACTCCCAGAGAATGTGTTGAGTTATGTAATTGTGTATTTTCAATTTACTTTTTTTCAAGCTGTAAGAGTTGTCACAGGGAGAAATGCTTTGTCATTGTTCTCCCAGGTAAAATGCTAAAGGTAGGAGTTTGCAAAATTCAAATGACTTTTAAACACACCTGAATCATTAATGGCTAATTATAACCTGAAGGTGCAGAGTGATTCCCACTGGTGCAAACAGATGCTCTGCATGTTCAAGGATGGGCTTCGGTCTTAGAAAATTTGAGGAACTACTGTCAGGAGAGACAGCAATTTCTTAATCTGTGTATGCCAGGATATAAATTACCCAAACCCAATTCATTTTTTTCAGTTGCCTTTCTTATGAGCTTTGGAAATTTTTGAGACCCAGACAAAACTGAATACGCTGGCTAGAACCAGTATGTCAGGAGACAGACTTGCGGAGAATCTGAAAACGCATTAGAATACCATGATGCTCTTATAAACTTAGAGTTGTATTGTGTTGTCCTGCTAGTCAAAACACATGAAATTCCATATCCAGCTTTGGAATTTGAGAACAGAGGGTATCTGGTAATTTTCCTGTGGAGTGCACATGTAAAATAATTCCGGTGGATAGTAGTTTCAAGAAAATATAGCAAAACTTTCTTTGTTCTTTTTTAACTTTTTTCATATTGTTTTATCAAAGTTGTTTGTCTGAGTTGTTTGAAGACCATGCCTGCTGTATTTGAGTTGGTATATTTGCCAGTTACCAATTTGTACCTAAACTTCGGAACCGAAACAAATAGGTCCGCTGGGAAATAATCACAGCTTGAGCTGTCTATTTTTGGATTTTGTGTCAGTTATAAGGAAAATCAGTAGAATCAGAAGAATGTGAAGCAGCAACCGAAACAGCAAGGATGAACTGTTTGATGGATAAACTGACCTATCTTATTGTCAGATCTGGTTGTTCTACAGCTTCCAAAATAGCATTCGTAGCAGAAAACAACTATAAGCAGTACCTGTAAGCAAGGAGTCAGTGGCAGATGATTGGCAGGTCCACAAGTGCAGTAGGTAGTAATATTAGCCTTTAAAAAATACACAAGACAATACGAGATATCATACTGCTGTTGTATCTTACAATACAGTATTAATATATGGTGCTTATCCTTTACTCAGCGTTGGCTGTTTTCATTCTGCCGATTGAATGACTTATAAACTACTTCACTTATTCTTGAGACGTAGCCAAGCAATCTGGGAGAAGAGTCAGCTCTTCATTGTGTAAGATACCTTGAGCTTACAGAAAATCAAAGCAGATATAAGACTGCAAAGAAAACTGCATTTATGGCTTCAAATTTTCATGTTCTTTAGGGCTTACAGGTGACTGAAGGCCACCTCTTATCAAGTTGCATGGGATTTATAGCTAAGAACCAAGTGGTCGGATTTGGGCAGGGAAATATAACTTGCAGCTTGAAGCTGCTAGCTGCATTGTGGCAGTATTTGCAAGAGCTGTGGATGAAATCGGTAATCTGCCCAGCAAAGTTGGAGGCGGGGGGGAAGTTCTAGAAACGGAAGTACTTAAGGAATCTCTCTCACAGCTGTTATTCAGACAGTCCAGTCCAGTGGCATTGCCCAGAATAGTAAATTGCAGTTCTAGCACTGTGATAATGCAAAGCCATGTAAGGGGCTACATAAAACTCTTGCTAATCTCATTAGGGAGTTTTCACTTAAGATTCATGTGCAATGAAACCAGGCAGCTAAACCACACTGCTTTTTCTCAGTAAGTGATTTGATTCTAGCTGCCCCTCCTATCTTAATTATTTACTGGATCTTGGCGTATAAGAATATTGTAGCTCGGCAATGATATCCCTCCCCAAGAAAACTTGGGACTCTCCTATATATCTCTGGAAGTCACTCACATAAACTCATGTTTTCCTCCTTCCTCTGTACTGTCTGACAACAGTCTTTAGTAAGGAGCATTGGATTGCTCGCTGACTGTTGTCCCTTGAAGAGGAGAGACTCTACTTGCAGCTAATGGCACATCTATAACAATTTTGTTGCTGATGATGCTACGAGCAGTGAGCAATGTGCTGTTATCATGGTACCTCAGTGTATTCTTAGCTCTAGAAAATTTCATGGTGTTTAATGAAATCCAATAAAAAAAATCCATAAACACAGTTCTGACATTAGTAGAAGGAAATGTACAGGTTAACAGCTGCATTCATTACATATATATAAAAATAGTTTTAATAATTATTTATATTTATTAAAAGAAATAATCTTTTAAAATATATGTATTTTTTAAGATGTCTGTAGGGTGGTGTTGCCTAGAAGCCTCACTTAGCAGTTGAGGTCCTGTTATGCTAGGAGATGCTCACTGTTCCAGAGAACTTGTTTTGAGTGTCAGGATACGAATGAGTGAAGCAAAAACTGATTGGGTCTGCTGAGAGATAACATGTTCATTTTCTTTATAAAACATACTGTGGAAAAAGCATGCCTTATAAGACCAAGATGATATTAATTAAAATAACTGTTTAGTTAATATTGGTAGTATTTTTCTTGAGCAGAGAATGGATAATTCTGGACAATTTTGGATTAAACAGCTAGGTCATCCCAAATTTAGAGGTGTCAAGAGAAAACTGTACTTCCTGCACTCTTCTAAACTCTTCTTACTCCTCTAGACCTGAGAAGTAACATGCAACTAAATCCATCTCCCTTTTCTTCTCTCTCTTGCTCTCTGGAATTGAACAGATCCTTTTTCTGCTACTGTTGATAGTGTTGATGATGCCATTCCAAACCTAAATCCTTTCCTTACAAAAACTAACGATGCTGCTCATCTGTCTGTGTCTTCTGATGTATCTACTTTCACCAGTAGGACACCCACACATGAAATGTTTGTTGGTAAAGTACCGTTTTAAACTAATTTCTTATTTTCTTAAACTTTTAAACTCATTTGAGTTTCTAAAGTATATTTGTGGGGCTTCTCAGAAATTAGGACCTAGTCATTTGGGGCTGGTTTTGTTTTGTTGTAGAACTTGATTTAGTAGTTGTGCCAGGAACATAGTGTTAAAATCCTTGCTTGAATACCTAGCTGGTATTCTTGCTATACATATTCTTGGAACATGTAAAGAAACATAGTTACAGTAGAAGCAGTTGTGTCTGAGTGTTTCTTTACACAAAGAAAATCTCTTGTGTTTGGGGGAGAAAAAAGGAAAGAAAATGCTGCCTTTGGTGTTCCTTGGGTTATGAAATTCTCTTTAAACATAGGAGCTTAGTCCAACTCTTTTGGTAGAGGATTTTTTTTTCCCCATGATAGCAACAAAACTGATCAAAAGCCACACGTTTTCTGGTACATGGTCTACTCAAACTCATTACCTAATAGGCAATCACCTAATGACTCGCCTCTTTAAAACTGTTAAACTTACTTTTGAGGTGTTTCAGCATGGCTGTCATTATAAACCCTTCTAAAACATCTGTTGGTGAAAGTACATAGTAATTGGATTACTTTTCAGTCTGAAGAGTTGTTAGCTTTCTTAGAATAAGAATCAGATTAATTACATGTCAGTTCTGTCTTTAAGTGAGGTTAGATTTGAAGACAGTCTTGTCTTCCTGCACCAAAATGGTTTTCACTTTGCAGTTTGAACCCCATTAGAATTGCTGTCAGAAGTCTCCAGACTCCCTTATAACAAAAGTAGAGATTCATGCCACCTAAATTTTGTCACCCCAGCTGACTACTTTCCTTGCTCCTCTCCGGTTAGTGGAGAGGAAGAGAGACAAGAGCGTTCAGAGTGCAAGGACTCATGTTGTGAGCTTCTCTCCCGAATTCCCAGGGAAGATTAGCTGGTGGAGGCAGTAACTTAAAAATATGTTAAGCTGGTACTACTACATGATAATCCCGTCTGTGCTTCTAATCAGTCTTTCCTATGCTTGCGGTAAAATTTGTATGGCTGCATGCAAACATGGAACGATCATTTAAGATGCAAGTGGTTTTTGTTTGTGGTTTTTGTTTGTTTTTAGGGGGGTAGGTTTTGGGAGGGTTGTTTTGGTGGGGCCAGGAGGAAAGTTGGTAGGGTTATTCAGTCAGTTTGTTCCACAGTTGCACAAAAAGCTGTGGCCTTGAAGGGCTGTGAACAAGCAGCCTGGTGGGTTTTTGTGAAGCTCCCAGCTCGGTGTAGTATTCTTCAGACTACAGCCTCAAAGTGCCTGGAGATGGACAGCCTGAACGCATCACCTTCCCTTCCAAAGTCTCCTTGTTAAGATATATAACCAATTACTGTAATTTTTGCTGACAAATTGATCTGTGAAATGTAAATGCAGTTTTAGTTTCTAGCCCAAAGTGCTATGATAATGCAAATGTGGACTTAAAATAATTCTTTCTGGTTCTTTAGATCATTACAATCCACTTACTGAACTAAATCCCTTTGTGGCAACCAAATATGAATCCACTGTTGGGCTGTATCGTTGTACTTCAGGTATAAGAAAAATGCCTTGAAGCTTTTACACTCGTGTCTCCCAAGGGTGTAAAACATGGCATTTACTTTGGAGGAGAAGAAAAAAAATTATGTTTATCCTATTATAGCTGTAATTTTGAATCCGTGCTTTTCCCTTTTGTGTTAGACAATGTAAACTTGTTTCTTACTGTATGTCTGTATTTGATTCTTTTGCTTCCATGTTATTTGAGTATACGTGGTTTTATAGACTAACTTTGAGCTGAAATTAAATTTTTTTTGGAATAGCAAATAAACAGTATATCTTGGTTCTCTTTCCGTAACTGTCCCTCTTCTCCTTTCCTGGCTTTTTCTCTTTTGTGATATGCCTTGTCAGACTCTTTTTGTGGTCCTCAAGCTTACCCTAATGCTTCTCATTTCCGCAATGAGCCTTCTTCTGTAGCTGGTCTATTTGGAGGTAGGTAATGGGCTACAGTCTTACCACAAACACAGATATTTGAGTGCGTTGTGTACCTAGAGCTAGTAGGTATACTCGTTAGCTACAGAAGTACGTTTATCATGTTGGCGCCCACTTTGATTCACGTAACGCTGCTTATGCGAGATGTTACAAATGGTATACCTTTTTTTCAGTCTGCACTAGACTAATGCTTATTTAGCCTAAATGTAAAATGAATACCTCCATTTTGGGGTCTCATCTAGTTTACATATTGTTACATACCAGATGAAAGACTTCCATGTTATCAACATCTTCTCACCTTACTCTGCCTTGTTGCCTTAAGATAAAGGGTTTTGGATTTCTCACTGCTTCTGGCATTTTTGTTGATGCATTACATCTCTCCTGTTGTGTTGCAAAGCTTTGTATTAGTTTAGTGCACTGTTTAAAGATAACCTGTAAGTTAAGGCAGCTGATAATCAGTTGTGCAGCTATGTAATGCCTGTGCAGTAACCCGGTACGGTGCTGCTTCAGGGCTACCATGCTGATATTTGTTAGGTGGCCTGTGGCAGGTAGCTCTCCCTGTTCAGTCTGGTTTAGGTAGCTTATTAACTTTGCTGCTGTGCAACGTTTAGGAAGATCCTATGTGGTTTGTGGAGGAGTTGATGCTTCAAGGCACTATAAAGTCACATTTTGTTTTAGTGGCTTTGAATAGAAACTAGCTAGACCAGTTTAACGAAATGATTAAAAACTGTGATTCTGTAGTTTGTTGCAAGTATAAAAAATAGAATGATTACTGCCTGTCGGTTCCCGTTGTTTCGTTCTCTCAGTAGAACTCCATTTAAAAATACTGACTTCAGGGCTAAAAACAGCGCTTTTATTTTGCACCTTTTGAAATACCCATGTTAGACAACATGCTCTGAATTGGTGGTAGATAGAAGCAGGATTTGTTCTCTTCACACAGACTGACTCAAATGAGTCCTGTGTATTGCTTTGTCTTCTGGCTTATCTTACCTAGTTATCTTCATACAGCTTGAAACATCCTAAAATATGAAAGCAGGGGATTGGTTTGTAGCAGTTAAGTCATCAATTTTTTAAAGAAAGATATGAGCTATTATAAGTCTGTTTATACAGATGTGATTTTAAGAGCACATCCCCATCAAAGGAATTCTCATCTGCAGTTCAGGGTCTCTGAAGTGGTTTGCTACAACTTGATAGTATACATGCTATAAAGAGACTCATTTTGTTTATCCTCTATCTTTTCCCACATTAGTGCTTCCCTTATCTTGCTATACAGTGTTCAAAGTTCTATGATTTGTCTTTAATAAAAGGTAAATTGTTTAAGTGCTTAGAGGTGGTTGCCTTCAAGCTGAGAGGTGGTTGCCTTCAAGCTGAGAGGTGGTTGCCTTCAAGCTGAGAGGTGGTTGCCTTCAAGCTGAGAGGTGGTTGCCTTCAAGCTGAGAGGTGGTTGCCTTCAAGCTGAGAGGTGGTTGCCTTCAAGCTGAGAGGTGGTTGCCTTCAAGCTGAGAGGTGGTTGCCTTCAAGCTGAGAGGTGGTTGCCTTCAAGCTGAGAGGTGGTTGCCTTCAAGCTGAGAGGTGGTTGCCTTCAAGCTGAGAGGTGGTTGCCTTCAAGCTGAGTTGTAAGTTCCTTTGAGACAAATAGGATTGGAAGGAACAGGTGATCCAAATTCGGTTCTTCTGTGAAGTTTATATTCAAGAAAGCATCCTATACTTACTAATTTTTAGGTGAAAGGAAGATAGTAAGGCTGAAATGAGATGCTGTCACAGCAAGCTGAAATAAACACCAAAAGTGTTCTTCGTTGGTTGTTTCTGCCCACCAAAATATTTCACTGTTGAAGTAATTGTGATCCTTTTATTTCTCTGTACTATCAACGTTTCTGTTAGAAACCAGAAAAGCTGCTTTTCAGATTGCATTGCATTTTTTGATGCTTTTCATATAGAGGAATAACCACAACTGTAATTGCCTGAATATCAAGATGTTCTACATGTTCTAAGCGTGTGTATATATAAAAATCAAAAAAAAAGATTTTTAGAAACAAATCAATATTCATTTTTGTACTGCTACACCACCAACTTTTGGTGTGATATTTGTGTTAAACTTTGTAACTCCCACTATCTTGCCACTAGCAACTTCATTGCTAAATATGGTCTTCTGCAAAATGTGGGTCCAAAAAAGCTTTATTATACAATTATTTGTGATAAATTATTAAATTATTAATTTAATATATTTAGATTGGTATTAGCAGTATATAATGGAAGGCATTATTAGTTGCTACATATCAGTGAGGCATCCTGTCATAGTGTGGGTCTTGCTCCAGATGTATCTAAGAAAGAGCTACTCAACTAATATAATAGATGGAAGGAATAATCTTCAGGCAGGTAATTTTGAAAAAGATTGTAAACTTGGGGTTCTTTTCCTGCAGAAGCACGGTGTTATTTCTCTGATAGGTTTATTGTGAGTAGCTGGAAAAAGAACGAGGATTATATGAATAGCTAGACTAAAGACTTAGCAATGGAAGGGGAAGGGAGAGAGAGTCTTTTATAGTCCATTCGTCCTGTTTCTTGAAACAAAAACTTTCTTTGGAGGAGTAACTTTGAATAAACTGCTTCCTGCTCTTTCCCTTACATACCTTTCCATGTCAGGGAGTAATCTGGGCCTATCAGGTATTTCTAATCTTTCTGCAGTACTTAAATAATTGCACTTTTCTTTATGCAAGATAAGCCAAAAAAAAAAAAAAGGTGGATTAATGGGAAATACTGTATAAAAAAATTTAACCTTTTTTCTTTTTCCCCCCCCAGGGTTCACTCCTTCTCCTGTTGCTCAGCCGCAGCCATCAGCTGGCCTTAATGTTGACTTTGAGTCTGTGTTTGGAAACAAGTCTTCTAATGTTGTTCTAGATTCTGGTGGTAAGATACTTACTCAAATAGATGACATATGTCCTTTTTCTTGTTCTTGAGGTATAAAGCTCTTAATTTGTATTTACTCATACTGCTGTGACAATGTTCCGGCTGAAGAAAGGAAGGCTGACTTAAAAGGTCAATAGCTGCATTCTTCATCCATATTTTTTTACTTGATAATCAAATAACGTTTCCTTGCTGACTACTTCTATATGAACTGTGTTGAAATGTTTACGTTGATATCTTTCACTTAAATCTTTTATGCATGTGAAACTTTACACAGTGAATAGCCGCCTTTTGTTTTTATGTGCTGTCAACTGAAATTAAGTCTGCATTTGTAAAGTGTGGTCGCAAGAGGTAGAGGTAAAGCTGCTTTTTAATTTTCTACAGCTGTGCAACATTTGCTATTTCTTATTTTTTGAATGTAGAGATTATTTTCAGAAAATGGTCGTGTAAGAGAAATTGTCAACCATACACAGTTAATTAAAATTGCAATCATATCAAGTACCCTTTTTGTCCTTTTGAACATCTGGAAAGTAGATGTTTTCCGGTCTTTTGACATTGCTTTTTTGACATTGGACTCTTCTGGGGCAAACCAGAAATCTGCAAAAAGCAAAAACATATGCATTTTGATAAGACTTAAATTCTTTAGGTCTTTATTTTTTTGTTTTGCATTTTGATTGCTTTGTAGTCATAGTGGATCTATTCCATGTAAATCCATTGAATGTATATTTAGACTAGTTAGAATGAAATCCCCAAATAGCTATTTCTTTCTGCAGTAAATATCACCTTTATCCAGAGGCATAATTGTTTTAACCCTCTTGTGTATTGTAGCATTACTAGGTTAGGTTTCACATTTTAACCTTTGTGCTGAACTTGCTTTCTCTTTAACTGAATGTGACATCATTCATGGGCTGCTTATGGTTTAAGTCACTTATTTTGTTTGTCATTCTAAGGTTTTGATGAGTTAGGTGGTCTCCTAAAACCAACAGTGGCCTCCCAAAACCAGAGTCTTCCAGTTGCCAAAGTACCACCTAACAAATTAGTGTCAGATGATCTGGATTCATCTTTAGCCAATCTTGTAGGCAGTAAGTATTAAACACTAACAGATAAATACTTAATTATTATAAATGAATAGAATTTCAATAATATCTTTTCCTGCTTTGTCACAGATTTGGGCATTGGAAATGGAACTACTAAAAAGTGAGTATTCCTTATCAAAGTTGCAAATCTTGACTTTCTTGATAATAAAATTTTATGAAAGTACAGGTTCAGAGCCATAAATAATGACCTAATGTTAACCTTCAGAGCACCTGATTGGAATAGTGTTTTTGTTTCTCAGATAAGATGCAGTGAATTGTCGACGGTTGTTTGAAAGTGGCCCTCGGCTGAGTGGTGGTGACAGTGATAATGGACAAGATGTCCTGATTCCTGTCTCCCATTCCTTTCAGGCTTTGTATATATTTAGGAAATCAGTCCATCAAAATGCTTCATTGTAGTTATAGGTAATCATAGCACATCTTTTAAATACGAGTACTTCTGTGTGATCTGGAGCTGCAATACAACTGTTTAGAGCTGTATTAATGGTTTTGGAATCATAGCCTCAGACTTGTGGTTGACCCTTAGAGAAATAAATTTCAAAGCCGAGCCTATTCAACAACAGCTATCCCTGGGGAACTGCTGCAGTGAACATCTTCTCTAGCAGGAAAGATGAGAATGTGACCACCATATTTCATTCAGGTCCGTGAGGGCAGCGTGTGCCAACTTTGAAATCATCCAGAAATCTAGTATGCAGTTACTCCTAACTAAACTACCTTTGCGCAAGAGAAGCGAGCTAGATTAACTTACCTGGGGAAGTCAGTTCTGGGGAACTTAATTGAGCTTAGATGAAACTGAAGTGGTCATGTTGGATGTCTTATTTCAGCTGAAACAAGTCATCATAAGACTTTTTATTTTAACTCCTTTGTTAAATGAGCTTCTTCACTAACAAAAAAGAATAGTGTCACATTTCCAAGAGGAAATGCTTAATGTTTATCTGAGGGAGATTTTTAAGCAAATCCAGTATTTTCTAATGATTCTTAATTTTATTTGAAGTGATGTGAATTGGACTCAGCCGGGTGAAAAGAAACTAACAGGTGGTTCCAACTGGCAACCCAAAATTGCACCTACCACTGCATGGAATGCGCCAACATTGGTAAGCAAAAACACATTTTAAAATAGCGAGTTCTCTGTGATTTAATTATACAGACTGCTATGTAGCAGAGAAATTTGGAGATGATACGTAGTCGCAGTGAAAGAGCAGTGGAAAATTGAATAAATGGTCATTTTGAGATAAGTAGTGCTTGGATTTGTTTTTCTCAGATGTGCAGTTAGAGTAAATAGTTTACAATGCAACGTGTAAGTTCAGCGGAAACTTGAGTAGTACTTGAACATCTTCTCTTCTAGCTCCCTTTGTATTTCACTAAACTGGCATAGAACTGGAAATCTAGTGGTGTGTGGGGCTACTTTACAGTCCAGATGAGTGGAAGTGTGAAAAGCATGTTCTTAAGGTACATTAGGTTATGTCAAACCTGTATTACATGATGAGTTAGCTTGCTCTGGGGTGAGAGTGGGGTGAGAGATTTGTCTTCTGATACCTGTGGGGGTGTCTGTAGTGATGTGGGATAGCTTTCTTAATGTAACTGCTGCTTTCCTGCATTGATACGTGGGCTTATTTTTAATGCGTGTCAATTTGGTCATCAGCTGAACTTTTCCTATTTTATAGCACTGGCAGCATGTCGTGTTGGTGAGGGGTTTTGTTGTGTTTTTCCTGAAATGAATTGCTCTTAATGTATCTGTTAAAATGAAGGGTAAGAGTTTATTTGAGTAGTTTTCACAATGCTAATGGAACATTTTCTACATGTGAATCCTACTCACGCTTTCACCGATTACCTGGAGAATTGCACACTGACAGCATACGTAACAAAAAGTTCCCTGCAGTCTGTTGCATCTGACTCTGAATGACTGGGGGAGGCTGAATTGACAATTTAATACAACACGGCAGATTTGGAAAGAGAAAGCTCATCTCTCCAGATCTGCTACCACTTCCCTAAAGGGTGGCCCCTGTGAACTCAGATCTCTTACGTAGGGGGAAATGTTTGGGGACATCACTGGAATATGGGTAGATGTTGTAGAAACTGTAATTTACTCACCTGCTTAGTGACTGGTGGTTTGAATTTACTTGTGTGCTTGATCTGTTGAATAACTTGTCTTGTATATACATCTTCTTGTGATAAGTCATTGCCTTTAACAGCTTTTGTTGTTTAGAGATACTGTTGGGATGTTTCTCTTCCTGTGAAACCTTTTTATTCAAAAGTCTTGAAATAAAAGTAATCTAGGAAAAAAAAAACACTTTGTTTTGCTCTGCTGGTCTATTTATTGTGGACTTGCTGCTGCTTGCTAAATAAATATGCTTTTGAAAACAAGGCTTTCTTGTCTTTGGAAAAAAGGCATATACCAAATAAATGGACTATGCAAAACAGAATTCCAGACCTATTAACGGTGACAGTATCACAAAATGTGTGTTGCCTCAGTAAATGACTTGAATTACAAGAATGTGTTGGGGTAGACATTTAATGTACTTGTGAACTAAAATGCTATCTGTGTATATTCTGTTGTGTAAGTATTTGCTTCTAATCCAGTGTTATTGCATTATGTAATTGTTTTCCCTGGGAAATACAGAATGGCATGCATTTTCCACAATACGTAAGTGAAACAACCCGCAGCCTTTTTGCAATCAACTGGCATGCTGATATTAACCACTGCTGTAGCAGAATCTCATAACCTTCTCGCTATTTACACATTTCTCATTTTAAAAATCTTTGGTGTGCCGAAAATTTGAGCTTTTCCTAGCATATATGAACTTCATAGGTGTTCTGCAGGCTCTTGACTCGAATGATGGCATGGGAAATACCAAAATTATTTTTCCTTGCTTTAAACTGTACCATTTGCTGGCAGATAGCTGGGGTGTGTGTCTGTGCTGCCTTTAATGCACTTGGTGAATTTTGAATGAAGATAAGGTGTTTGTGTTTGAATAACTGCATGAAATCTCACAGGCTTCTGTTATTCTTGGCACTTGATCCACATTTATGGTAGATCTTGGATTTTTATTTTTTTTTAGTGGGGAGAGACCAATATATCATTAGTACTCACCTAAAATAAGCAAATCCATGCTGACAGTTTACAAATGGCAAGCAATAAATAACCTGGGCTTGCTGTCCGAGGAATGTAGTCTTTCATATCAAGGGCTTTTTTTGTTATGGCAACAGTGATATTGGTCTTTCCCTGTATTCTGTTTTTATTGCAGGGTAACTCTGTAAATAAAGGATGGTAGGTCCATTTTCGAGCGTTCAAAAATACTTATAGTCAGCATATTTGTATGTGTGTAGGTGTGGGTACACAAAGAAACGTAAAAAAACCCAAAAAATTAAAATATTTGGATAGTAAACAATCTAGGTAGTAAACAATCTAGATAATTTTTGATCAGGGATTATTTATTTTTTATAGCAGTTAATGCTGGCAACATTGGCCACTCTCTGTGAAAAGGCAGCTGATACCTTGGAACTGAATTCAGGAGCAGCTTTGCTGTGTCCTATTCTTGGTGTTTATCTGCTTCATTGATCTAATATTACGAATATTCTGTTGCTTCCCTGTTTGTGTCTTTCCCGTATCAAAAAGCTGCATATTCCAAAAGATATATATTATCTTTGTTTGTCCTGTCATGAACTGTAATCTCTACAGCAAAGAACGTGGGAGTTAGACTATTATTTTTAAAGAAGAGACTAATGAGGTGGAGTGGATAGACAGCAGCAAGTTACCTGAATATTTATAAGCACCAAATTATAGTCTGAGAGAACTTTTTTTGTCCTTGTAAAAGTGAATACGAATTTAGAAAGTGGATGATAAGACTGTAAAACAAAGAATGTGCCTACGATGTGAAGAACTGTCTTTAATGTATTTTTCTACAGCTTCTTTCTAAGAGTTATCAGCTGTTTTTACATACTTGTTGCTAAATTGTTTACAAAATGCAGCTGCAGCCCAGATTTTCTCTGACAAAAAATTTTTTGCAACTTTTATAAAAGTTAACTTAGGTTGAGGTTAATACAAACACATCTGCAAAACATTAAGAGGACTTTTAACCTATTTGAATTGAGTGTGCTAACTGCTGTACTGGGTGGATGAGAGGGAATGTAAAGTAGCAGATTCACGTGTTCAACCTAGATATAAACTGTTCCTGGAGCTATGTCCCCTCTGGCTTTAGTGAGTGATACCACCGTAGCTTTAGAACTAATTATTTATCCTATCGTCTAGATTTACTTTGAGGTTGAACAAGAGACAAGCCAAGCCGGTTATATTACCATTCCAACCGTTAAATGTTAGAGTTGCAGTTATGCTGAAGCATGGTAGGAAAATCCCCGTAGCTCGTACCTGTTGGCTAAAAAGAGGAGAACTCCTGTAATATCTGCAAAAGCAATGGTAATTGGGCCTTTAAGTCTTTAAAACTCCATCTCTTGAGATCCCTTGTGCACTGTTACTTCTGATTTTGAAAGTTAAATGCATATCTCCTGTGCTTCAAGACATACTTCCACTTCCTGAATCTTTTCTAAAGTATTTCTCTAGATGTATCATAGTGTGCTCTTTAAACAGAATACTGAGAGAATTGTAGTTGCCAATTTAGATTAGTAAACCAGAACCCTAGCACATTAATAGTAAATATATAATTATACATTTGTCAAAATCTTCTAGAGGCTTTAGTTTAGGTATTATATTTGATCCGAGATAATTTGGATGCACTTTAACACAAGACTGCAAATTCTATTAAGCGTAAATTCACTCTTTGCTATATTTGTGATTTATGAAGTGCTGCAGCTGACTCTTGAAAGCAGTGTGTCACTGGTATGCAGCTGATCCCTTCTTTCAGTTCACCACGGTTTCTTTTTGCACTAGGCACCACCTGTAATGGCATACCCTGCTACCACACCAACAGGAATGATGGGCTACGGGATGGTAAGTAGGACTTCCTAAGTATGATTTGATTGCTTATAGTATGGAGAACACTAAGTGTGCTAGCAGTCATTTTTCTGAACTGTTTTGCTCAAGTCTGAATTTCAGCCCCATTGGTTTATTCTTCACCAAATCATTAAATTGCAGTTTTCTGCAGTAGTGTAGTCTGGTTTTATCTGAAATTCAAGTCTGCCCGTTCTTTGCTCATCTACTCTTTCATTAACTTTTTTTTTATTCAGACAATATCTATTCTTGGTGGGCTTTTTTTGGTGTAGCACCTAAATACAGCTACATTCACAATAGGAATATTTTACTGGTGAATTGAAACCATCCTTAGATACTTGCTCCTAATCTCGGTGAAACTTGCCTGTAATGATAAATGCCATGAAACTGCCAGTTTGTGACACTGTTGTGTGTTGTGGTGTCAGCTGAGAAATGCATCTCTTTCTGAACCACCCATACCAGAAGTCCTTTTACATGGACCCAACTTTGCTTTCTGTTGCTCTAAATAACTGTTCAAAGTCTTGATCTTATCTCATTTTTTAAAATATTTCTGAAATGATGTGCCTTAACTCTTCTTTATTAATGTGGTGGTATTGATGTAGCAGAGCTGCGCTGGGTGAATAAGGGGGAAGAGTTTTCTTAGAACAATTATTCTGTTAAACAGTTTGCAGATCTATATAGTAAAGACAAACTAAAATGCTTCATATAATCAAATCAGGTTCATAATTTGTAACTTGTATATGTTCAGTAAGTGAACAACAAAAGCTCTTGAGGGTCTGTTTGGAGAGTCTCTCGTTTCCTGCTACCCACCCACCAACTCCTGTAGTATGTTGTGTACAAAGTCACTGTAGTTATTCTAAACTACCTTCAGTGCTGATTCAAACTTAACCTGCACAACTTTGCCCTGAAGACAAGAGGAGCATTTCCTTGGTTATTTTGATTCAGCTGTGGATTGTGTCGCTTTCACCAGAAGTTCTGTAATAAGAGCTGGGGAAGCTAACATCTTCTGTGTTTAGAAAGTAATCCTGTGTCTTTCCTAAAGCAGCTCTCACCATGAGGTTTAAATGCTAATATAAAATGGGAACTGGAATTGAGAGAAGCCATAGCTCTATTGCTCTGACTTGAGTTGCTATTACTTGTTCAAAAGTATGCAACATGTGAGCAGCAGGAGGAGATCGGCTGTTGAAGAATGGCCTGTGAACACCGGTGGGCTTTATAGCTTATCCTGAAAACTGTCCTGCCTTGTACAAATGTGTTTCAAGACATTTAACACTAGGGTTCTCTGAAATTTTGACCCATTTCACAGCCTTTGTATCCCCCCCCCCCCCCAAAGCACTAGTATGTTCCATAGGGTTCTAAACATGGCCACCTCTGAACGGAGACCTAGTAGCAGACTTTTCTATCGGTGAGGGCCTGCCGGGCAGGCAATCTGATTAGTACCGTTGTTGACTTGAGTTTTCCCTGGCCGTTGCTTCATTGTGCCAGTGGTTATTTTACCTTACTTTTGTTGTAGGGTATTTTTCATCAGGGTCAGTCTGGTGAATGAGTTCACCATATGGTTGTTGGAACAGCTGCTCGGTGTGATAAAAGGGGTACTAGGATTTGTCAAGGAAAAGCTGCTTGGAATGGGGACCGCTTCACAGCGCTGCTGCTGTATATCAACCTAAGCCTGGATGAAATACCAAAAGCAGCAGCAGAGATGAGAGTCTAAGTAAAATTAAACCTTACTTCTAAGATCATTAATATGTGTTAAACTCTTAGTTTGGCTCAGCCACAGTGTCAGTAACATTTTAGCTTTATTGCATAATGAATTAACATTATTTTTACATACAGTTTACTTATATGTATAGTATATGCATGTAGTTTTCAAGTTTTCTTGAGGTCTCGGCCAGCTCTGCATTGATACTTGTAAAACTCGTCTTGTGCTCTCAAAGGCATAGAAAGGGAAGTGTTGTCAGACTTCAGTTTGGGGGCACAAGGACCAGCAAAAATGCTTGTGTTGAGGCATTTTAGCGCTCCAAATTTTCTTGGGGCAGGAGGAGGCAGCAGAAGATTAACTAGACTCTGTCCTTAATGTGAATATTCCTTAAAAAGGTTGTAATTTCCCTTCTAGTAACCTTACTTGCAGAATACTTTAGGAATGTGTTTGTGGTTGCATATATCAAATATGAACGAGACTTTTCACCCATTTATCATTTTCCTTCTTCCCCTTTCTCTCCTTAAATACTTGTGTATTAATACTATGTGTGATCTGATGTTGTCTGGGTTTTTTTAGCCATCACAGATGGGAGGCATACCAGTAATGACACAGCCAACTTTAATATACAGTCAGCCAGTCATGAGACCACCAAACCCTTTTGGCCCTGTACCAGGAGCACAGGTGCGTATATTTAATAATTGATACTAGAAACAGATCATACGTGGTCTGGATGTGTTGAAAAAAAAGAAAATTAATATTTTCTTGTGTTGAACAAATGTATTGTGCAAGCCTGCTAGATCATGAAAGGATCGGTTCTCTGCTGCTTATTTCCAGGTTGGTGTCATAAAGTTTGTTCTATAAAAGCAAAAAGGATAGCCTTTAAGCCTTTCTTCCCCCCGGGAAGCGTGATTCTGGGAACATGACTGCCTTCCTCAGTGCTTTAGCAAAAGGATAGTACTAGTCACATACACGTGCTGTTTGCTGAAGACAGTCTTCCCTGAAGTTCACATTCTCTGCTGCTTTTCCTCTAAGAATGGCTTTATGTGAGATTGTGTTATTACAGCTTTTTCTGAATTATATGTGGCACTAGTCCTCTAACCTGTTATATTTGCGAAAGAGTTTATAAAGTAACGAAGTCTGGCACTTGCTGTAAAGAAAAAACTTCGTGTAAGCTGTATGTTTTATATTACAGCATATTGCAGGGGACAAACAGGACATATTGCCTTTGTAAGTCTACAAATGTGATAGATGGGTATGGAAAGAACATCATATCCAACTGGGAAACTTCAACCCCACACCTGCATTGCTACTACTGACTGTTCCTCAGTCCTATACCACATTGATCTAGTTTTAAGTATTATATTCTCCAAAGGACTTTATGTTCCTCACTTTTGCAGAAAATACAAATTTACAGCCTGGTAAAGATATCCAGTAGCTATACAAATCAGTCTGGCCTTTCCATATTAAGTAAGTGTGTTGTGTTAAATGGTGTGTTCCTTAAACTGCCTGCTCTTCTGCTTCTCAGGATAGATTTACAGATTCATAACCTACCTACTGGAGTAGGAGTGTGCTGAAGGGGTACTCTGATGTTTAGATTGAAATTTGAGAAGAACCAACCTTTTCAAATATTGAACTTTAAATTCAGACCTTTTCTTGTCTTGCAAACTTGAAACTCATTTTTTTCCCCTATTAACAACATGAAGATAGATTTTTCTTAGAAGAACTCAACAAAAACTTGCACGCTTTCATACTATTTTCAGAAAATATTCAGATCACTTAGGAGTTTGAGGCGGTCACATTTGTGAAGTGTAGTTAGAGGTAGAGTCAAGTTCAGAGGGCAGGTTGGAACGCCAGTATTAACCATGTGTATTTTCACTTGCCAGTTAAATGGCCTTTGTCAAAGTTCATAGGGTACTTCATGATTTTATTAAAAAAGTAACGTATGGGGACTGTATCGTGGTCTTACGAAGAGCTCTGTTGTCTTATTTTTGACTGCAGGTAGCTGTTTAAAGGAATGTATATATTTAGGTATATTTGGGGGGGGGGGAGAATGCCACAATGTGTGTGTTTAAGGGAAAAAATGTGTATGTGCACTGCACGACTTCCCTACCACTGAATTCGGACATGTAACTTGAACTTTGCTTCACGCATGGTGTTGCCTGTTGATTGCATAAGAAGTGTAGGTTCTTCCCTTCTGAACTAAACCTTATTTAAATATCCAAATTAAAGCTTATGAATTCTCAATAACAGCATTTTTTGTAAATTAAATCTCCTCAGTGACTGTCTTTCATTATTATATTGATTTCTGGTGACCTGGGTTCATCTTTTTTGGGGCCTTCTGTGGAGGGGAAAGAACTGAGCCAGTAGTTTGGAAGGGTCGAGAGCCTCAAGCCTTTCTCCAGTGCCTTAATCCAATCTCTAATGTCAGTGGTTGTGTTGCATGCTGCCAGTGGGCAGTATGTCCAGCTTCTTCCCTAAAACAGAGCCTTATGGATGGACCAAAAAAAGGCTTTATCCAAAAAGGATGCTGTTAGGTTTCTTGAGCTAGAAATGCGGTTATCAATTTACTTCCTCTTGGACTTCTGAGAGCTGTATTGTACACTTACTGTCACTTCAGGTGAGTGACTTGGTATTTTTATTTTCATGGGGCTTTTATACTGTTTCAAGGAAAAACCTTAGTGCTTACCACGCTTAATAACTAGAGAGCAAGTGAGATCCTCAAGAAGAAGCATTTTCTACAGTGCCCAGAACATCAGTTTGGAAATGTCCCTTTAAAAAACTTCTGCCTGCTTGGCTCACCAAGTAATTCAGTTATGAACAGATAGGTAGGTCTGAACGATTAGGTGAGGCTTTCTGCTTCATTTGATGTTGCAGGGCTTGGTCTAGGTTGAATCTCAGCTGGCTGTCACAACAGGTTTGATTATTACGAAAATTACTTCTACTGAACACACACTGTTTGTTTGGTTCAGCATTTACTGTGTGACCTGGAAGGTTTCCCCTGAGACAACCAGTCTACATTCTTGCAGCTGTTAAGTTTTCAGAGGTCTAATGCCAATAAAGCATCTTAAATAAAACAAAAGCTGTTCTCCTTTCACAGTAGAGATAGGATTTACTAATCTGTGGCCACCGAGAGGTATTACCATGTTATTACATTGAATTTACTGCATGCTTAACTTTGTCATTTGTATTTTTTTCTTCTTTGAAATCACTTATCTTGCATATTAAAGTCAGTAATAATTGTTTTTATCATGGCGAAATAGCAGGCTTTCTTCATCATGAAATATATGGTGCTACCCAGAGCAATGAGAATGGTCTGCGCAGTGTGACTAAATTATTTTAGTTGAGTGGCAAAAAAAAGGGAAATTAGGGGTGATCGTGGTGAAATCAGTGGTCCAAACAAAATTGAAAAATAGGCAGAATGATAGCAGGTACAATGCAGTGCAGCAAATGCAGAATAGCTGAAACAAGCCAAGTTTGAATGATGTACAGTTCACTGGAATATAAATTACCCTTTGTAAGACCTGGGTGTTGTAATGGACAATAGCAGTACTTGCATGTTCAGCTCTGCTAACAACACTGATTTGGTAACTAATATAAAACGATATAAAACCGACAAATCTGTGTTATGCCTTTGGCTGTAACAGATGCAGGTGTGTTTTGTGTAGAATGGACACAGCCTTAGGAGTGGAAGCAGGTGGGTAGTGAACATTTTAAATCTTAAAACAGACTTAAACTATCCTGCTTATTGCTAACATTTATATGAATTGTAACACCGTAATTGTTAACATCATTGTAAATGCTCAAATGAGTAAGCTGCTTTGAAACTGTGGAAGAACATGCTGTTAGCTTCAGGACAGATGGATGCCAGAAAGCAGACTTTAATGTGCTAAAAGGAGCACCCGTAACCCTAAAACATATGCTAAAAGAGCCTGGCAGACTTGTTTAATGAGAACCCAGTACCTAGCTAAAGATCTGAGTCAAGATCACACTTACGGACTGGTTGTTTTGTGTTACTTTAACTGATTCTGGGGAGTTTTTCGCCTTTGCTGGAAGCGGTGAGAAGTGACTGCTGTTGGAGAGGAGACTAAGCTTTGGTCTGGTCCAGCACGGTACGTCATGTCTCAAATGACACGTGCGCTGGGCAGGAAGGGGGCCGAATCCACAGTTCTGATCCTGCTAGTGCTAGAGAAACTGGCGGCCAGTGCGGTAATCTTAAATATGCTCCTCCTGAGAAAACCACCAAGGTAGGTTGTAGTTTTCAAAAATGTTTATAAGCAGTCTTAGATGTACTCCACTAAAATAATTTAGTCGCACTAAGTATTCTAGATATAGTCCCCATAGATATTAGATGCAGTGTAGGAAATCATGTTTAACTGTACTCTTCAGGTTTTTTCTATTGAGCAGAGGAATCTTGTTACAATATGTATTTACTGTAGGATCCTGCATCTGAATTTGGCTGGGGTATCTAGGAAGCAGTATTGTCAAGTTTTTTGCACTATTTAACCTGAAGAGGCTTCCTGAAATTTCACCTCTATTTCTGGCTACGTGCTAGCGCTACATGAATGACAGAGCTTTAAACCTACCAGTCTTCCACACTGCTTTCAAACTGGGACATTACTTTGGACTTGGTATCAATTGGAGATTTGCCAACTCAATTTAACAGGGTTTTTAATTTGTAACTTTTTCAGTAATTTGACCACGAAGAGGAGGAATGTGTCATGAAATGGAGTCACAGCGGGCATGCCTTGCCAAAGCTGCGGCTCTGTTAGGCTTGCTCAGTGGTCTCTTTCAAATCCTGGAGAGCGGTGGGGTGTGGGTGAGCTACGGCTTTCCAAAGGGAAGGACCGAGTTGAAAAGGGGACCTTCTGACATCCCTAAACTGCTTCTCAAGCACTTCCCATTCTGTCTCATGACTCTTCATAATCTGCTTATGGGGACTGGATCTGAGTGCCCATAGGTAGGGGGCTCTGGGGAGGGGGAGCACAAAGATTTCAATCCAGATAGGGAGTATGGATCCTAAATAAGCTCTCCGTCTCCCCCTGTGATTTCTGGGATACAAACATTAATGTGAAAACTTTAAATTTGCCATGGCAGTATTTACATTCTGGGCACTTCTGCAGGCAGTCCCCATAACCATGTTCCCCGTCATATATAGGTTGGCAGACATTCAGTGTTTCCAATGGAAATATGTCTTCATACAGCAGTTTTTGCAGTGGGTATGAGGTGTAAGTATGCACTGGTTATTAGTGACTCTTACAAATAAGCTGTTAAGGTAGTGGAACCAAAAAGGGAAAAACTGGACTGTTTTATTTGCAACTGCAAAGACATGCAAGTTCTATGAGGGGAGAGGGCAAAGCTGATTCAATAAAGCACCATTTATAACTGAGAAAGCACTGACAGAAGAAAAAGGGCTAAAAAAACCTCAAGAAAACAAAGAATAGCTCCTGCTGCTATTACAGCTTGCACGTTATTGGTCCCTTCCAGCAGCAGCTGAAGTGCCGCTGTCCCCACTCAATATGGGTGCAAGATGGCTGGCAGTAAGTGTGTGCTATTACATCATAAATTGTCATGTGCTTTAAATAGCTCAATGTGTGGTCTGGGTGCTTTAAATACCTGGCTATAGGACATGATTTTTGTTAAAATGTAGAAATTACTGATCTGAGCCTTCTGTTCTCACCTCAAAAGCAGCAGTTGTCAAACTTTCTCTACCCCCAGAATAGATGCTGGGTTCCCCCGCTAATCTGCAAAGCGAGTGCTATTAGCTGCCCTTCAGCCTCTTTTTATACACAGTGTGTTTTGAGGGGGAAAGAAGATGCTGAGAGGAGGCTATTTCTTACGGAGCAGGCATATGCAGAGCTGCCACGCTCTGGCCAGGCCCCCAGCCTTGTCTCTCTGTGCCGGTACATACTTCTAACAGTAGAGCGGGAGAGTGCTAACCCATTTCACAGGAGTGTCAGGCCTAATGTTTTGTATAATCTTTTGAAGAAAACTGCTGTGAAGGTGCAAGGTTATTGGCTTATTTGGCAAAACCCAATCAGTTTCCTTTCAAGAGGGACATGTCCAGCTTGTTCTACATTACACCAACCATTGAAGAGGCTTTCCGTTTTCCATATGACCAAACACCTTGTTTTAATAGTTGATTTCTGCCCAGTTTGCCTCTTAACCTCCCCTTGTCCTTTCATTACACTTTCAGCTTTCATATTCTGTCATTCTGAGACCTTTTTTCTTTTTCTTTCCCTTTCTCTGTCGTCTTTCCTACTAGCTGTCTGCAGCATCCAGCCCTTCCAGTCAGAGTCCTCACAGAGCCTCAGGAAAGGATCCCTTTGCAGAGCTCTCTCTCCAGGATTTCTTGTAGAACAACTTAGGTATTGTCCGTTATTCTGGGGAGATGCTGGTTTTGGTGAGATGAAACGCAGATGAAAGTTCTAATTCAAGCTTTATTTTTTTTAGAAATGGCTCTAGTCATATTAATAATAAAAAAAAGTCATGTTGAGTTGGAAGCATTGTGGAAGTGACTTGGAAACTTTGTGTACTTAACTGCAACAGTTTAAAGGCCTGATCAAGTAAACTAGTATTTTGCTTCAGTCCCTTGGAAATAAAGCCCAGTAGTTCCTTTCTGAGCTGCAAGAACTGGAGCACCTAGTACTTGCTGCAGTCAGAGAGAAGGAACTGCTGTTACCTGGTATTTACCATTTCATCAGGCAAATGTTTAGGGTTCATGTTCAGCAGCATGGCTGTTTCTGACAGCCTACTTGCACACTTAACCAGATGGCTTAAGCAAAGAATTTACTTTATGCCCAAGCAGACATTTGGTTTCATGTGTGTAAGAGTTAACTTTTTTGGTACGCTGTGCACTGGAAATCTTTTCAGTGTTCATGTGTTTATCAGTTGGGGGTGGGGAGGTTTAAGTGCTAAAACAAGTGGAAACCATGAAACACTTGAAGCATAATGCGTAGCCTTTCATTGCACAGAGCAGTTGGCTTTTCTTCATGTACTTCCTCTGGATCAGAGAGAAATGACCTTGGGTTCTTTTGGTAATCGTGTTGAGCTGTGCGTTATATTACAGCTGGTGACAATATTGTATGGATACATAGGTTTTTTCATTGCTTTACAGAACAGCTTAATGCAAACAGATGTTCCGAAAGCTGGTACAGTTGGAAAAATGTCCTCGTGGCTTTTGGTTGTTTTTTCTGACCCTAATTTTGTATTCTTGTTCAAAACTTCAGAACTTCTGGTAGTTTGTGTGTTTGAAGAACGAAAATTTTCGAAGAAAACAGGTTTATAATGACATCCTCCCTCTGGTTATGTTGAACTCTAAAGTTAACACAAGGGTTTTCTAATCTTTACAGATTCAGTTTATGTAACTGTTAGATGGAAGAGAAAGGAACAGTTCCAAAAAGATGTGCTCACCAGTAAACCCTACTTCCAGGAAAAACTGAACTTCAGTCTTTCAAACTCTCCTCTTCCATTAAACAATGCAGTAAAATGATGAAGACCAATGAAGGAACCTGGGACAACTCCATAGGAAAGCATCAATACACAGTGTGAAGCCAAGAATTGCCATGAATTAAGACTAAGATCTGTTTTTTGTCCTGGTGACTAATACATCAATACTTTCAGCTTCTAATAATATCCATAATCAGTAACATACAAAGAGAAGCCTTTATTCTGAAAATTAAGATTTGTATTTGGAAATGCTGTCTGGAATGGAGATGTCCTTTACCGTAACTTAAAATAAGACTTTGGGGAGGGGAGGGTCAAATCCTAACTCTTAATTCTGCAGTTACCTTTTCTTCAGTCCTCACAAATGTAGGCACAGCAGTAATGGAAATTAACTTTTTTTAAAAATTATATATTCAGTTTGCAGTAGACATTCCTTATGTATTATTGTTTGTATTTATTTATGATTATCAATTTAACATTAATATTGTATCAAAAAACCTCCTTATGAAAATGAGTATGGATGTATACAGTATGTCTGATTTTTATCCACAAAGAATGAATCTGATTCAGAATGCTTTTCAGCTGACATACAGAGCACTAAATATTTTAAAGGTCAGAATCTAATGAATTCTCAGTATATATGGGAATTAGGGAAGAGCTGTAAAATGCATTAATCCTTATAGTCAATTCTGTGCCTAGGATTTTGCAAGGGAACAGTTAACTGACTAGAAGAAGCACTACATTTTTAATTCAGCATCAGTGCATTGGGAAGGAACTTTATTGCTTTGTGCTTGGCATGTCATTATTTTTACATTTGACATTATAAGGCCTTTCCAAAATGAATGTGAGGAATTGCTTTCACTTTAAGACTTTCCTTCTTTTCTGTAAAAATTAAGGTATTATGTTGGGGGGGGGGAGGGAGCCTTTTCATTTGGCTAGTGCCATGTTTATGATCAGGTACCTTTTAAAAAGTAAAAAAGGGGAAGTAGCTTCCTTACATATGTCTAGTGGGAATCTAGTTAATGAATTAAAGTAGCACTGTTGATCGGTGCTTTGTGTAAATACATCATAACTTTTGGGTGGAGAGGGGTCTTCAGAAGGATAGTCAGTGATATGAAAGCAATTCTGTACATGAGTTAAGCATACTTGCTGCATTGTCTCTGCAGATTCTATTTTTGTTTAAAATATTAAAATGTATGTTAGCAAAAATGGGTGGATTTTCAAATAAAATGCAGCTTCCACAGAACTTTTGTTACGGTATGAAAGTCTAAGGTGCTTCTTTTCTTTTTGCTGCTTAAAATGTGCACTGATTGCTTTGTTTACTTAATAAAATACCAAATCTATTTCATATGTGCATATTGTATTACAGGAAGTGCAGCGCTGTGACTCTGCGAATGACACATCGTGTATAACATCTTCCCTGTGGTGCTGTAGGGGACTGCCTCGGTTCCATTGCAGTGAATTGGCTCATTAAGAGCTGGCTTCCTTACTTAAAATGATATTTCACTATCTTCTAGTTTTTCAAAATATTCACGGTAGTAAACTCACACTGTTCATAACTGGGCAAGAAGCAGAAATATTCACCCCCCCCCCCCCCAAAAAAAAAAGTAGGCATCTCCCCCTGGGCTTCCAGCTTACAGTGGTGCCAGAGAAGCTTTGAGCAGCTTGCTCAGACCATCTCCGGCCTCAGAGCCTAGTTTTCACCACATGGAATTGTGACAGAAGTGGAGCTCTGCTCTTCTCAGCTAACTGAGGTTTGCCCTGAAAGTATATACATCATACATCCATCATAAAATAAGCAGTGCAGAGTAGTAGATTTCAAATTTATTTCTAAAAGCATGAATAACAAATTGAACCTGTTTCTTTTAGAGTATATAATGCACAGGCACAGATCTGGCAAGTTTTGTAATACAGTTTACTTAAAGCTTTAACTTCTTACAACTCAAGCTTTGAATTTGGGAGTACATTGCAAAGAACAACTCCCTTTCAGTTTTTGCTTGCAGCCCAAATAGCAAGAATGTGAACTGTATCTGAATCTAGGGTCATTTTGAAAAAGGTGTACCTTTTTGTGTACTGCTAGCTAAACTGGTTAACTACCAGAGGGTACGTTGTACTGAAACACAGTTCATAGCTTGTGTAAAAGATCAAGGTAGAGGTAGACCTTGTTGTTCCTCCTCTTTATCCCAGTGTGCTGAGATGTAATAAAAGAAACATCAACCCTGTTATCTAATTAGGGTCATGATGCTCTGCACAGTGGTTTCAGTCTATCGGTTTTGTTAAGCCTGTTGACTGATGGCAGGCCTGCTTTCTAGGATCCTTTATGATCCTTCGGAGGTGCTTCAAAAATACTTTGTGGGGCCATGGACCTGAGGTTGCAAACCATTCTGGTGTCAAAAAATCACTCTTCTGTAGGGATGACTACTTCTTCTTCTCTTATCCCTTACTGTTGTGGTGGTTCTGGGTTTTTTTGAACACAACTGCTGACCAAGTTAAACTCTCTTGTTGGAGGCGTCGCTTAATAAACCTTGTTTTTAATTTATTCTTCAGAGAAAAACTGTCTTGAGAATTTTCCTGAGGATTATTTCCCCCCATTACTTTGTTCCTAATAAAGATTTCTGCTTTTGATACTGCTAGAATAACACTTAGTTGTGTATTAAGTGAAAAATACAGCTCACAGATGTGTTTCTTTTGAATTACAGGCCATTTTCAGTTATGGGGGGGATATGAAAACTTGATTCTCTTCAAAATTGGTTTAACAGGTTGTTGAATCTAGAATAGCAAACTCTAGGAAAGCTGCCTACTCTTAATAAGCAATGGAGGATATGGTGCTTTTAGAGGGCTACAGTTCAGAACTGTGTGAAGGAAACTATTAGTGTATCATCACAGAGTGAGTTTTTATCTTAAATGAAAACAGAATGACCATGAGATTTATTTCTTAAGACAATTGCTTTTGCCAAAACAAGAACCTGAACAGCTAGTAAATACCTGTAATTTCTAAAAGCCCAAATGTAGAATGTTCATCGGGAGGTAAATCAAAATGCTCGAGCTGTTGTTTTTTTCAAAGTCACAAATTAAACTGTTACCTGCAATAAATTGACACTGATGGTACCTCAGGAGATATTTAAAACTGTCTACTTACATGACATCAGATGGTCTGTTGTCATGTAACCAGCTATCGGAGCAAGTCATATGAGAAAAAGCCACAGCGCCCAGCTGCTAAACACCCTTCAGCAAGGAGGAGGGACATGGCAAAACCTGCATCTTCTGTTGAACAAATGGTGCCTGTTTTCAGAGTGTAGGTATAGGTTGTGGGATGAGGTAAAAGAATTACAACTTGAAGGCCATAACATAACTGGGACAAAAGGCGATTGTGGCAGAAAAGTGAGTATCTGGTACCAAAATACTAGGAGAGAGAGTAAATGCTGATGGCAGCAGAAGACAGACGAGATCATGTGAGAGGTAAGGAAGAAACCTGCTGAATACAGAAGCAAAATCAATGTTAATGAGAGCATATGTAGATAAACTTTCTCCTTGGCCTCTTGACAAGCTTTTGACTTGACCTTAGCAGCTACCATGCACTGCACAGTGGAGAGCAGAAATATTCTTGACAGCTTTAACTCAATTTGCCCAACAAGAAAAGTCTGAATTTTTGATGTTTCTGCTTCCATGTCAAAACTAGAAAATGAAGAGAATTAGCTGATTAGTATACTATGTCCTGGCTAGATCCAGAGAATGAGGACAGAAACCTGCATAGTATCAAGATGTAATATTGCTGCCACCCTCTTGGCACCCTTTTGCATCTCAAAGCTGAGTAAATACCACCTGTGTTTTACTTGTGGGAGAAAATTTGCCCAAGACATCAGTATGAGTTGAGTAAAACACATTTTTTATTTCTTCTCTTGCTTCACTGCTGATGAAATTTCTGAAGGCAAAGATGAAAAGCCGTAGAACAAACAGCCAACTTTCTCAGTTCTGTTGTGTGATCTGATGATGCTACTGAAAATGTGCAGAATGCAGCCATGTTGCTCTAGATATCCTGCAGCTGTGGTATACAAGGAGAAGAGCTGGAGTCTCTGACTTATTTTCATAGCATGGATCTTGGACTCACTCATAATTAAAACTGAACTTCCCCATGCCAGCTAAGCTCTACTAGGGCAGTATTTGATTATAATTTTGGCCTCTTGCTGCATTTTAACCACTAAAAGTGAGGAAGAGAGCCAGCACCATGTCAAATACCAGCTTTCTATGGCCTAGTGGAAATGCTCCACAGGCCGTGGAGTGAAAGCAGTTGCTGTTGACTTTTATAAAGTGTGGTATGTTGTTACCATGTTGTGAAGTAATCTTTCCTAAAACAACATCAAATGTTTGTGGTAGTCTGCAGAGCATGAGTGCAAGTATTGCAAAGAAATGGTCTTCCTTCTACAGTGGACTCAAAACCCAAGGGAAAGTCATTTCAGAGGATTATCCATGTACAAAACATCAGTGGCTTAGATGCTAGTACCGTTAGACTCTGTTCCTTACTTGTCACTATAGCATGGCTTTTAAATAAGTCCATTAGCTTCTGTCTTGACCTTGTTCTGGCAAACTCCTTCCTTTTAGGCAGCAGAAACACTTTAATAGCTTCAGGAGAGTAGCCAAACAAGAATAAATGCTGTAGAACAACTCTCTTACCCTCATTTCCCAAAACATGCACGTCTGGACCTGTGAAAGGATTGCCTGATTATATAACCTAGCTGTATCAGAGACTGCAAACTTCTCAAAAACCAGACCAAGAGTTAAGTAACATACATTCCCTGCAGCTCAGGCTGTGGAGAAATCATACTTAAACAGCCAGACGATAAAGCGATGTAATCCAGTTGCTTGATTTAACAGGGAAATTGCTCAGACTTCTCTGAGCAACAATTCAAACCAGTAATGTGCTGAGGTAAGCATCTCCTTTAATCGCTTCAGTCGATACAGGCTAGCAGTACACAACATCACACTTGGTTGTACTTTCTCAGGCATTTAATGGGTTGATGTTACTCAGTTCCAGCACATGCACTTTAGTTCTATTAAAGCTGCTTTTATTGCAGCATGCTTAACATGTAACTTGGGTGACATTCATATTTCTTTAATCTAACTTTGAATCCAGCCAACACTTGTAAGGTTTTCCTGTAGAAACGGCACGTTCCTTAAAGAGTTGTGTAAGGGCCAATTAAAAATGTAACTCCGGTTCAAGAGAGCTTTTGCTTGGATTGTAGCTGTGTGGACAAATGAACATTTTTCTTTGTCTTGTAGCCCAACTGATGCCCTATGCTCGTCTCTCACAACAGACACACAGTGACAGAAAGCAACTATTTCAGACTGCTGAGAGTTTACGGGCAACTTCGGGGAGGTAAGTTCTGCACCAACTGGCGTAGTGACCCATGACTCCCATTGTTTAAGCAGGAGTTGGAAGCGTTGGCCACGCTGCCAGAAAATGTACTGAGCAGCCCGCTGTTTTACAAATGTTGCTCATTTCTGAGAGATTTTGTCAGTAACAAAATTATCAGATCCAGATGTCTCATTTGTTGAAGACCTAGTTGTTCTCCATATAAAAGCCTCATGCTGGCCTTGATGCTAATCCTATGGAAGTCAAGGGGATTTGGGACACTTCACTAAATAAATTTTGCTACAGGCTGTTGCTTCTAGCCTGTGCAGGCTGCCTGTGGCTTGCACCCTAATTAGCATGTTCCAGATTTCTTTTTAACTCCCTCTCACCCACACAGGCTAAACACTGACTTCAAGAAGCAGACAGACCTGCTTTTTCTGAGGTACAAGTGCGTGTTGTCATGCCACGTGTCCCACATGTGGTGGTGTGGGTTACGGGCATAAGCTAAGGGAAGCCTGTAAATGGGCCTACATGTACATCACTAAGGAAAGGTAAATGCCCTCGGGGGAGTGGTGGAAGGAAGGGGAGTCCTTTCTTTAACTGAAAAGCTGCTCAACGCAAGCAATATTCTAAATCTGCAACTAAATGAAAAGGCGAAACTAATCACTGAGCAGAACTAATCTCTTTTTCCAGTAAGCCATTTCATCTGGCTTGCGCTTCAGTCAAAAAAACCCAGCATGCCAAGGGGAGGTTTCTGCTATGCTTAAACCATTAGCACCTCACGGGTAAGTATTCTCATTCTCTTCACAAGTGGCTGCTTGGGGTCACCTCAGTCCTTGTGGTAATGCCACTGTGCTCAGGCTACAGCAGCTGCATCCAAACTCATCTAGTTACTACAGGGCAGGGCACGTGGGATTCAGTCTGAGATTAAGGCTCCAACCTTTAGATCTCTCCTTGTGTCTATGGATAGTCAGTGGAGCCTGGAGAACAGTTTGACTCCCTCTCAAGGAGACACCTGATGAGCAGGAATAGCTCTCTTGAAGAACATAAAGAGTTTTCACTGAAGTATGAGATAAGCTGAGATACCATGTGGGTATATGCTGTTAAAAAAAAAAAAAAAAAGGCACTTGATTAACCCATCTAGGATTTAAATCAGAATATTCAACATTACAAAAAGTTCCTAAGGAGGGAAATGCATAGGTCAGAAGCCTACTGATGCCTGTCGGAAAGTGCATTGTGTACCCCAGATAGGGTTTCCAGGACGTACGGTATGAGCGGAAAAAAATCACAGAATCAGTGCCGTAAGCTGTGTTCATAGAGACCAGGTATGGAACAAAGACATAGGGTTAAACAACATATTTGGCCAATTCTAAAAAAAAAAATTCATTGAAAACTTCTATGACTTTAATGCTTTGTTTTTGAAATGTTTCAAATTAATTTTGAGTTATTTCAATACATTTATTTAGGGATTTTTGATGCAGAGAGATAAAATGCATTCAAACATTTAATTTCTATTAGTAGTTGAACCATACTTGGCATAAACTGGATTCTGCTTTAGCCAGATAGTAAGTATTTTTTTTAAGTTTTGCATTTTATGGTAGCCTGCGCTTATCTGTTCAGTGGCTGATCAAAATGTGTCGCACTGTCACGCTATGAAGGTTCGATAGCAATGACTGAGACAGTAATATAATAATAGTAAAGAAATGTTTATTTCCTCACACAAGTTCTTGGATTAGTAACATCCATTAAAATAATGCGATTACTAATTTAGAAAGGATAACACAAAACCATCAGTTACTAATTTAGAAAGGATAACTGAAACTGTAGATTACTGCGCTATTAATTGGAAGCACTGCTTATCCCTGCTTGAAAGCTTTCTTGTTCACTCTCCTAGTGAGAGGGCTCTCAACCTCGAGGAGTTACCTTAACCCAGCGTCCCAGGAAAAGGGTGGGGGGGGAATACTCACGGTCCAGCCGGAGAGGATGATCAGGTCACGTTCCCGTCCCTGCTCAAACTCTCCTAGCTCCCAAGTCTCTTTTTATACGGCTGGGGCTCTGGGCAAACACTGCTTTTGCTGACTTTTAGCAAGTTTCGCAATCACAGGACTGTTTGTCTGCTTGGGAGGACCCAGCTAGCGAGACGAGACCACAACACCTCCGTATTGTTTCTCCCCTCCGCGGGGGTCCGTGCAGATTCCAGGCGGCAGACTTCTTCCGTCTTGTTAATGCTTCCGTTCCGCAGCCTTGGGCATGTCAATCCTTGCGCATATCGATTGGTAGACTTCTTTAGTCCTGTTAAGTCCTCTGTTCAACAGCTTTGCGCACAAGACCGTATCAGTTCTTTTGCATATCAACTGACAAACTTCAGTCCTGTTAAGTCTTCACTTGCCTGTCAAAATGTAATTCCAAATTTGACAGCCTGCAAGTGGGAACCACACAGCCAAATATTAAATTGGATTCTTTATTAGTTGCATATGCATCTGCTTGGATTGAGAAGCCCAAGGACTGCGCAAGAGTCACCTCTGAGGCGTGCAGTGGTAAGGAAAGCAACCTTTCAAATAGCCATCGGGACATAGACATACCTTTAATTAAACTTCTAATGTGTAATCATGATGTTTCGGCACTTAAAAAGAGTTTCCACAAAGCACAGTGCCACACACTCCTTGAAGAACAGAGCAAATATTTAATGAATTAGGAATGTTACATTTCTACGTTAACAGCACAGGTTGTCTATTTTTAACCAACCTTTTCCTTAGGTAAGGATTTGATCATCTCAGCTGTGATATGCCTGTCTGATTTACTGATAAAACCATCTTCAAAGCCGCTCTTGCTTGGCATTTCTTGTGATTCTTTATGAATAGGCATGGCTCTTCCAACCACACACATCAGCTTTGTCTCCAGAGGACCCAATTTTAAGTATTCCTTAAGAAGAGAGAATATTATTCTTCTACAACTATACAGAAAAGAGGCAGTGCTTCAAAAGACAGCTGCTTTCCTCTTCAAAGCAGCTGTAAAGATGCTATCCTGGGGTTACCATGTTCAATGATTTCTGTATTAATGGGCTCAGTTTACAAGTAAAGAGAGGTTTCTTTTCAAACTGCCAGCCTTGCCCGCTCAGCTTAGGAAGCTGCATCCCTGCTGTGCCCTTCTTTTCCTGTGTGTTTTCACCAATGACACTTTCTCTAAAGACCAAATTCTGCTCTCAAGGTTACTTCTGTGAGAAGGATTAAGCTAATCCAACAGCTCACTACTGTCAGAAGAGAGAGAGGTCCAAGTCCAGCTCTGTACCTTCAGCATGTTTGTGCTGCTTCTCCAGACCCCTGAGCCAATTCAGCTCACTAACCCAACAGCAAACTGCACTAGAAATGTGCACTAAGGTTCCATAAGGGCAGGAGCAAGACCATATGGCCAAGGAGAGGGAAGAAGGAAAACTGCACCTGAATCAGCTCTGTTGTATTTAGGATGTGCTTTTGTATTAGTTGCTAACGCAACTCTGCTGTTGGTATAAGATGGTGTGGGTTTGCAGTTTTACCTTAAGTGTTACGAAGTGCAAGAATCTCAGGAGCACTTCTGCCCCTCAGTGGGGTGGGCTCTGCAGGGAGAGCAGCAGGAGAAAGAGAAAAGCTAATTTTCCTCTCCCAAGGCAACATATGCACAGAAACAAACACCTGGACAGATTTTGTTAAATGTTCAACTTTTCTGTGTAATGACTCTTCAGGACAGAACCACTCCTTAAAGTAGTCTCTGAGCAGGGCAACAGGATGATTTCTCCAAACACAATTTGCAGAGTATAACTCAAACTAATGCCAATTTCTAGAAAAAGAGTTTTTTTAAACTGTCTTTCATTATTGAATGTGTTTCAATAGAAAATTTGAAAGTAAAAAACCCCATGTATTATGGAGAAGTATCTTTACATAGCAAGCACTGTAGTTTGCACCACTTCTTTATCATCTTCTTGAATGTACAGCAGAAATCCATGAGGTTGAGTAATGTATTTTCCAAGTGTAATTAGTTAGTTTGTTACAAATGCACTCAAGTCCTGGTAATTCAAGTGTGCATTATCAAATGACACCCAGGAAACATCTTATTGCAACCTAGGACCTAGGCTCTCCTGGAGCAGGTGCCTCCACCTCTTTCGAGAGCAACACAAATTCTGTCTACATATAACCCATCCCTTTTTATTTTCTCAGCCTCCACATTGACCTGTTGATCCTTTATTGCTACGATGAACCTAAGCATCCAAACAAACGAGCGTCTGTGCAGCACCTTCGCAACTGTCACTTGGTGTCATTCAGAGCTCTTTCATGGGGAATTTCATCCTGACACTTACATATGCTGATTCCTAGGACACCGTTCAGTTGCCTAAATATTTGTGTCCCATGCTATCAGAAATGCCCTAGGGCGTCCAAGACATACACATGAGGCTGGCCTACCTGACGCAGAACCTATCCTCTTTTGGCCCCGCACCTGAAGGACAAGGAGTGTCCTTCATCTCAAATAGCACTAGATGCCCATGATTAAGCAACTGAATCACACATTATTTTAAAGACATTGGTTTTTTTCTGCCATAACAACACTGAGATTAGGACCATTCCTGGCAGTAGCTCATTTTCCAGAGCGAATTAAGTTCATGTCAGTGAACCCATTACTTTAACTCATACCTGGAAATCTTTTTCATCTTCATACAACAAGCTACTAAGAGTTGGAGTGAATGAATCTTCCCACAACTCCTCATAGCTGTCTTGGGACTTCTCATTCTCTGTTTCAGGTAGAAACTTTGAAAAGGCTTTTTCTTTTTGATGGGGAACTGAGTCTTTTCTAAGACTTTCATCTCCATCTGTCTTTGCTTTTAAAATAAAAGAACAATAATGTGCATGTAATTGTTAAACTTCATGAATATCAGAATTAGTACTCAGTATGAGCATTGCCTGTAATCTTTAATGTGGCTTGACTAGTGAGATGTTATAAACAGCTTTGGTAGGATTTTTAATTGACAATCCAACCTGAATGTTGATTTTGCTCACTGATTTTCTGTGTTCAATTCTGTTTACAATTTCTGATCAACGTCAGAGACTGAAGTTAATCAAAAGTTAGAAGCGGTGGGTCTGTGGGAGGAGAAAGGGTAAAAAATGAATATTTATCCATTAAACTTAAATTCTACCTAGCCATATATAGTTTAAAAAATAGGAAAGACAGCAAATAAAAAGTATACATTTTTTCTACATCAGTTTGTGTGTCAATATATGTACATATAGACAAGTTCCCGGGACACAGCCTACTCATAACTCTCCTGAATAGCTCACATTTGCAGTTGACTAATTCTCAGAATGATAGACAGTTCTGTATGTAAACTGCCAAATTATATGGTGCCCTGGGACAGTGTCTTTACCCTAGCTTACTGTAACAAGAGCTGTTCCTCCCATTAACTATTGTAAAGGTCTAGAACAAGCAATAGAGCTGAACTATTCAAAGAAAATATGCCTAATTCAACAGATTTAGCCAACATGCTTGCTGGTGCCTGATGGCTCCAGAAAGGCCCACATATGGCTGGAACCAATCAGAACTTCAACAGACTTGTTCGTGTATTTCTGACTGTAGGGTTTCAATGTCTACAACTCATCTCCTCAACTTAATTTTGTCTTTCTCTTTCTTCTACCCAAAGATGTAAAAAAAAAAAAAAAAAAAACCCAACTTGTGATACTAAGGAAGCCATAGAAACCACTCTGAATGGATAAACACACTGCCGTGGTCTTCTTGCCTAATGGTATGTCCCTTTCCTGGGCACACCTACCAGTGTATATACAGCCCGAAGATCAGTATTGCTTATCAAGATTTTCAGTTCAGGCTGAGTTCCATGCAGCTTCATCTGCTCTGCGAGGTTCTCATTTAAATTAACTTTGGAATATCTATATGAGCTGAATGAGTGTAATATGCACGTACACTTCAAGTAAAAGCCAGTATATTGTTCAAGAGTATGCTCTCTGGGACAACATAGAATAAGGAAGTTATGATGATGTGGATCAGTAAAGATCTTACGAATCATGTCTTCGTAAAAGATGGCCGATCCTATTAACCAGGTTCTAAAATGAGTAATTACATTCGACAACTGAAACACTGATTTCGGTTTTAAAACTGTATTAAGAATTGTGTTCTTCTCTTCCTAACCCCATACTACAGTGTATCATTCCTGTGAGGCTGCATTTAAGTTGGAAATTAAGTGCTCACCATGTAACCAAAGCTGTTTGAAAAAAAACGTAAGAAATGAAATGTTCTGTAATTTACCAGTTCTTACAAACTGCTGGCAATGTGAATTACCTTTATGTTCTCTATGCTCTAATCCTTTCATTCCATCCTTAGGTAATTCATCTTGCAAGCCAGCTGCCTGGGTAAGAAACAAATGCCTATAAATTTTAAAAAAATAAAGTGAAACTCAGAGCTCTGAATTTTCTCTAAATTATCTTGTGCAATCTTTTCAGGGGGCAAGGGAGCAGGGGAATTGGACCCTTTCTGAAAGCCATTTGCTGCTTAACCACAAATGCAGAATAGCACAATGGTTTAAAAATGCAATGGAGGCAGCCAGGTAGCTTAGTGGCTAATACACTGCTTTTCTTATTCTTAGTGCCTTAGCTCAACTATGTTCATGAGACTAAAGGAAAACAAATGTTATAGTCTCCAGTCAGTCCAAGATACAAACCACAGCTGGTAGCTCTCACTTAAGAGCAGGCTAAGTTTGTGGAGGAGAAAAAAATGGTCACTTCTTACTTGGAAGATGAAGCTTTTTTGTGCAATATAGCTGAAATCACTGAGCTGGGACTGGGAAAGGAAGAAGGATCATTTCCATTGTTCCACTGCGCTTTTGATACAATTAGTGATGACATTTTGCAGCTAAATTAATCCTTCCCTAGGGCACAAGCTAAAACATTTCGATACAAAAGAAACGAATACCACAGGCACCTCTACAGACAGAACCATCCCAAGGCCTATTCCTTACTTCTGCTCCATACCACACATCATGTGTTTCACTTGAGATAGCAAAACCCCATATATTTGCATATTAATCTTTACACCCTCTAACATTTTGCCAACAATAAAGGACAAATCTATTACTCAGCACTTGGCCTGAGAAGCTGGGTCTGAGACAGTTATAATAAAAAAGAAACTATTTCCAAGCCCCAACTGTATCCCCTCCAAAAGAAAATGAGTGTGGCTAGGAGGATCTGTTTTGTTAATAGACAATCCAGTTTCTTCCCTGAATGCTGGTGTTCATGGAGTTACAATGTCACTGTCATCCTTCAGAGATACAAGTCGCACACATACTCAGCCAAATCCTGCCTCCCCACAACTAGTAAACTACCTTGGCTTTGTTGCTGGAGAGCCCAAATAGGAGGAGGAGGCAGGAGCAGGTGTTACCTTTAAAAATAATAATTGTCTTTGAGTTTGTAAAGGTATCATTTTACCTGGGTACTCTCAGATTCTGAAGTCTGAGATCAACCAGTTTCATCACTAGACCTATATTTTCTTCTTCCAGGAGGTAAACAGAGGCTTTCAGATCACTTATCTCCTTTTGGTATATTTTTACCTTTTGACAAAAAAGAAAAAGGTAATCTTAGAAAGACAAGAAAGACTACATCCATATTAGAAAGCGTTCCTAGTAACTATTTCAGTAGCACATTCCTAGGAAGAATGCAGCTGTATCAGCAAGACTGTACATTTGGTGGAACAGTGCAGTGACACATTTTCAGGCAAAGTGAAGGCCTCTCTGGTTCTTTCACATCTTTACTAGAACCATCTACGAGCACAGCTCTGTCAGTCAGACACACCACTGGACAATGCAACTCTGCTAGCAGAACCTTCTAATGTAGCCAGTCAATCAGTTCTGGGGGACAGGAGCTCTGGATTTTTCTTTTTCACTTTCACACCAGAGCTTTGTGAGAAAAATCTTCCTTGCAGAGTTAAATTCAGGCTCTTGCTCAGAAAGTGTTGCTTTCCTAGGTCCTGCCTATACACAAAACCTTCTTACCTAGAATTAGTGATGCTTTCCGCCCAGGTTAACCAGGCCACTGCTTAAACCTCAGATTCTACTTTCTTTTGGTCTGGTAGTTATCCCATAATGCTACGTTGTTATGAAGTTATATTGCCCAAAGGATACTGGTTATTCAGTCCCCACAATTCCTCTCACTTGTCCTGAAGTACGAGCAAGTTCTTACCCCCCTCACCGGGGTAAGAAGTGGGACGTACTGTGGGATGGATACCTTTCCGGAAATCTTAGCCACAGGCACATGGATAAGAACTGTACCTAGTGATCTGAATAAATCTCCTCACACCTAAGCCAAATTAACCCAGCTGTAATCATCCAAATTTGCAGTGAAAAGCTAGCTCACATGTGCCCCAGGGATTACAAAAGGTGAAAACGATGGGACATTAAACAGTAGCAGGATGTTGCTTGGCACTATGAGGTGATGGAGCTTTGCATTATCTTGGCGTGACAGAGTAACCATCGAAGAACATAACTGGAGTCTTCAAATCCATACAGATTTGGAACTAACTACATTAGGGCTGTGTTGGTAAGTCATTTTTCAGTACAGTGGCCAAACTGAAATTTGAACCAGGATAAAACTAAAATTTTTATTTCCCACCCCAAAATACTGGAACAGTCTGTCAGCTACGCATTTCCATTTAGCCTGAATTAAAACATTTGTTACAAGACAATGGCTGAAATCTGAAGATTGGAGAAGTTAATAATATCTTTCTTTTCCACAATAATTCAGAGCACTAATTCATAATGTAGGAAACTGGAATGAGTTCACATTCCTCCTCTACCTGAGGGGAAAGAAACCCACTTCTCTCAGCTCTGAGAAGAGGGCCTGTCAAAGAGTACTCTGAGGTGGACCTCCCCTGTTGACACCACCTCATACTGAATTTTATGAAACATTGTAATCTTTCATATAACTCGTATATGAGAATGGGTGTTATAGGGAAGTGGGTTCTGAATGTGTGAAAAAGATGGTCACCTTCTACCTTTGTCTGCCACTTACACTGCTTGCTACTCATAGTTACAGACTAATTACAGGACAACCACTCTCCTTTTCCTTATGAATGTCTTCAGAGGCCCATCATGGAAACAGAGCTGTGACTGTGGGCCATTGATAATTTCAAACCTTAACTGTCATTATAAACTGAAAACAGGTGATCCTCTTACCTCTTCTTTTAGCCATTCATTTTCTTCAATGTCCCTGCAACTGCTTTTGTCTATGATGTGTTTTACAGCGTTCTAAGAAAACACAATTTAAAGATCATCCCATTTGAAAGCAGGACTTTGACAGTGCTGTACACTAAAAAGAAGCATCTTCTGCTGTTTAGCAGGAAATAATCAAGAAACATCTGCACAACAGACTGTAACATCCCTTGAGGGATTAGAAAGAGATTTAGTCTACAAGAGCAGCTGTTTTGTCTCCATCATCCGGCCCAGTGTAGTTTATAGTACAAACAATTTACCAGTATTTTATCATTTCCTATATTTGAATTAGAAAATTTTCTTCTGTTTAACAAGTTCTGCTCAGTTCTCACTACTGCCAAAATCTTTGTGTTTTGAGGAAACCAAACCTTTATCTACTAAAAAAACCAAGCAGTATCACAAATGAAGCAGGACCGATTCATCCCATGTGCCTTAAACATGCAGAGGTTTGTTCTAATGAGCCAAAGCTACAATTTAATTATTGATGGTAGTAATAAGAAAGAAAGAATTGGGAGGGAAGAAACCACAGTAGATCACCATAAACACACAGTCCTTTGGATTATCTGCTCACATGTCTGAAAATCAGAGTACTGAAGTTAGGGAATGTAAACAGCTAGTGGGTTCAGTGTTACACTGAAGTATGCTTTGCATTTGAGGAGTGAAAAAAAAACCCCATCACCATAAACACTTTATAAAGTCATGTTTGCAATCAGAGCTGACAGAAGTGACAGAAAGATCTGTACATCAATAAACCTAAATTTTACTTTAGACTACATTATTTTGGCAGTTTCAAAATTTGCCTGTAAAGTGAAAAACACACTTCTGTATTTTTCAAATCAATGTCTATTTGCAGGCAGACAATCTCTTAATACGTTACTTACTGGTTTTCCAAGTCTATGCAAACATCAACATTAAGGTCATGGAAAAAGTGACATGTTCTTGAACAAGTCATGTCACTGCACAGTGCCCTGGTTTTCTCTACTTCCTTTGTAAAACTTCCTCAGATTTACTCATTGTTAGTCTTACGTAAAAAACAGGTACAGTGTGTTTATAGCAATAAGCAATGCAGTATTTAGTAAGAGTATTTACAGGATATTTTACTCTCAATTTACTGGAAAAGTTCAAAATCTTAATTCCAGTTAAAATAATTATTAATACAAAGTACATGAATCAATAAGATTCAGTTAGCATTTTGAAAAAGGCAGAATGAATACCTCAGGGGCCTGTTCTTTACTTTTCTTCACTTGCGCCTCAACCAGTCTGTCATTTTTTTCTTTTAGTGTTTTCAAAGCATTTGTATAATATTCTTCAAGAACAAACCAAAAAAAAGAAAACCAGAAATCATTATATGACATCAGTGTCACCCTGCCAACAAATAAGTAACTGGCATGTTGTTCCTAAACTGGAACTTCCCAGCCAGCATCACACACATACGTATTAATGCCCCGCAGGAAGGAATATAACCCACGAAGTCAGGCATCCCTGTCCACAGAAATTGTCCAAAAACCAAAGGATAGTAGTGTTAACTACAAAACTAGAAATCTGAACTAGCTTATGAATTGGCAGCTATAACAGCTTATAAACAGAGTTATTCTCAGCTATAAATATGTATATCTTAACACTAAATCTTGATTCTTTCAATAACAGAGTCTCAGGAGTCATGAAAGAGATATGCTTAGAAAACTTAGCTTTTAGGGATAAACATGTATTAGATCATCTTATGCACAGGGGCTAGCATAGCTTTTTTTTTCAGATAGTTATCATTATATGGAGCCTAAAAACTTCTCTGACGTCTGAGCCTTACAGAAGGATCTAACTTGACAAGAGGACAAAACGTAGAAGGTAGCAATTGCCTTGACAATTGTCTTCATCATTAATCATAGTCATTATTTAGAAAGTGTGTCTTACGTCTAAATTTGTTTGCTTTCAAGTTCCAGTCACTTCCTATTTAGTTATTTCATCCTTCCCTTCAGCTACTTTTGCACTATTCTAAACAGCCCACTACTGTTTGGCATTTTCTTCTTGTGAAGAAATTAATGAAGGTTGTGGTGCTTTTTTTTGAAGGAAGGCACTTCACACTTGTTCCAGATGCTTGAAACTCAGCCTAGCTCTGAACTTGTGTTGAGCACTGCCTCCTGCTGACCTGGCTGTAAATGAGTATCTGGGCATGGATACACTGCGGAATTGCGAGCAGTCAAATGTGAAAAGTAGCTGCATCAGTTCTTAATCTAACACTGTGGAAGCTGGCCCACCTTATCAATCCACCATCTAGACTTAGCAGAATGAACTGGAGGTACTTACACACTACAAATAAATCCACTTTTCATCCTCTTGCAGATAGCTAAACAACCTGAGATGTAATGGGAGAAAGGGACACACATACTCACTTTTTCTATGGAGGCTATTTTCCCTAACAAGTCTGTCACTGCAACACTCTTTTCTCCAGACCTCACCTAAGCATATGTCTTACTTATGATGCGTCTCCAATCCAACAGCTTTGTTTAAATTGCCATCTCTAGACTACATGAACTATCCCAGCGCCAAGGCCTTTAATGGTACCTAAAGAAAGAGAAACTCTTCCCCTACGCTTTACTCCCTAAGCCTGTTAAACTTTCAAGGACTGAACAAGCCCAATTTGCTGCAGCATCACACTGGAACTTTGTGAAATGGTTGGTTGTCCACTAGAAGACTGTATTCCACAGCCAATTTTAAAGTTTGATTTTAGGAACTTGAGTAAAGTAGTATGTTAACATGCACTATAGGTAACACAGTTTTGCAGGATGCTAATTAGGCAACTGCTATATGTACCTCTGTGACAACCTTTTTATAAATATACTTCAATTTAACCACAGGTTTTTGTCTCTGCAGCCTGTGGTATGTAGGAGGTCAGACTGAGTGTTCCTAATGGTTCACTCTGGCATTTAATGTAAAAGCCCATTTTCCTTTTCATTTCATGTATCAGCAGCTATATAGCAAAGTTTAAACAGATTGAAAACAGGGAATGTGCATAATGAAAAATATCAACCTCTCCTTGAATACAAGCTTAGATATCTGGTAAGCTAGCTGGCAATGCAGAATACATACTACAGATCTTAATCATGATAAAATATGTTTCTAGAGACAAAAAGATAGCTAACTGGATCTTATCCACAGTAGTTGATGCCTGGTAATGGCTGGCACAGAATATACAGAGACCCTTAGAGCAGTGTCACTGCCTGTTACAACCAGCTGCTTGGCTGTGATCATGAATACTGAGAGGGTCATAAAGGAAGAAAATCAGGACTTCTTTCTCCTTTGAATAGTTCAGGTTACATAACAGCTAAATATTTAAATGATTTTAAAATAACGCAGTAATAGAGAGAATCTAGTGGCTTTGTAAAGCACTCAGCACCAGAACATGCAAGCTCTTAAATCTGTTCTACTGTTGTATCAGAATTGAAACAGTTCCCAACATTTGTATATATCTGCGCTGGCAACTTTGCTGCACCTCATACATGGGACTATGCAACTAGGAGATAAAATTCAGACCACTGGCTACAAAGCTCCCCCTTAGTACTGAATTTAAACCAATATCTATGTTCGATTCAAAAGACTATTTCAAGAATGAGCTCATACCACTTCTCTGTCAAAGGAATTTTCAACATGTGAAGTGCTTGTGCATGATGAAAAAAGCAATAGGAGCAGTCAACATCTCCAACATGACTACTAAGCATAGGCTCCAGGAGGACCTATATGTAGGTATCCAAATACATGTAGCCTGATTTTTAGCAATCTGCTGTCCTTCACAGTACGTTTTTTAAAAATGGTTTCTCTGTATTTTACAATAAAATGGTCAGAAGACAGGATTATCAGTTTCTTTAATTAGGCATTCATAATGCCTGCAACTTCATCAATTTCTTTAGTAAAGGCAGCTTCACGGGGACAGGAGAAAGAGGGACGGTTCTTCCATCTTACAGGGTTAGGCAGCGCGCTTAGGTGCAGAGGTTTGGAAATGTTGATAGAAATGACTGTAATTAGCTGGGCCTCAAATTAAATTCATAATTTAATTAATTCATGCACAAAGAGCCTATCAGATTTGTATTACGCTAGCTGTAAACTGACCTGTAGCCCTGTGAAGGTCATCTTTAACTTCCTTGATGTCTTTTTCCAGATTCTTAATCTTGTTGGCCTGTGTTTTACTTCCTACATTTTTGTACTCCAACCAATAATCCCTCTCAGCCCGCTTTACCAAAAGTTTTTGGTCTGTTTCTTCTATCTGGAAGTGCAGATCTATTAAAGTAAGAACATCAGAAGAGGGGTTCTTTATAAATTTCTTGAACTGATAATTCTTGTGATTTCATAATTTTTTTTAATAAAGACACTTTCACTGGGATTGGAGATAGAGGGGTGGTTCTTCTACCCCACAATACATTGCAATACGATGGCCTCACATAGTGTCAAGGGCCACCATCACTTATGAAAACAGCTTGATCTTATTCTGCCAACAAGAGACAACAGTTCTCACTGCAACATTGTAACCAAAGACACATGTGACTTCACTCCCAATGAGAATCACAGAAATCTCATTCTACACCTAGAGAGCTTAAAAAGCATACGGCTTTTCCTCCCCCAAATTATGTAACAACGCAGCTGAATCTCTATTTAAAATGCAAAAAATCTACTCAATCCCAACTGTGTAAACAGCAAACCACACTTCCACAACTCACAACACACCTTTCAGAAGTTGCTCCTTGTCCTTAACATACTGCCATTTTGCTTTCAGTGACTCTTCAACGTCATCCCTAGTTACAATCTCCTTTTGGTCTTGTTCTTTCTCTTCCTCTTCCAGCTTTCTTAGGATACGCCTGATGCGTGTCTGCTGTTCATCCTTCAAACGGTCATTCTGTGAAAGAACAACAGTAGGAAAGGCACATATTAAAGTGTTTTCTAATTAGTTTTCTAAGTTACAAACTTAAGTAATAAAGAAAAGTCAGATTTGGGTTAGTGCCAGGATGCACTGCCAAAACATTCAGCTGAAAAGAGCTATTCTTCTTATTTGAAAAGGCTGGAGGGAAGGGACCAGTTTGCAAGTCTCAAAAGCTTCTCAATAACTTCAAGCCCATTATGACAAGGAAATGAGAGACAAATGATGGCCTTGCTCTGTTTGGTGCATCACATGAATAGTCCTCTATTGCCTGGAAAGAACACTGCTTGTGGGTTGATTTAATAACAATATTTATTTCTAAGAGTTATCAACTTCAATATTCCTCATGAAAATTTAGCATCTTTGACATAGAAATGATAACCCAGGACATTAGACAATCAAGCCCCTTGCCCATAACCACAGCAGAGAGTCTTGTCAGAGCTGCAATTAAGCGTTACACCTACTGATTCCACAACTGTGCTTACATCCTCTTGCCGTGACCATCATGGACTCATGACACTCAAATTATTTGGAATTACTGATTCTGTATGTTCGCTCCCAAAGGATACGATGAAAGAACAAATAACCATACCAGACAAATACTAACAATAACAATGCAGTAGAGAGAGTCTCAAAGATTGTCCACTTCTAAAAGGATTAACTCGAAACCACTCAGAAATATGAAGCAGAAAACAAAGAGGGAACCAACCAAGGGGTTGTCAGAACATGCCTAAATTAAACAAAAAGCACTTGAAGCATGCCCTAAAGTACCCTGCAAAGTCTGAAATATGAACGAGTCCTTCAGAGACCATGAACTAGATGCAAATTGGGGGAACAGCCACAGGAGATTGCACGTCTGCAGAAAGAAGAGCCAAAGGCCACTTCCACTGATAGTTAAGGCCCACAAACGAAACAGTCAAGGCTTCAAGACTCCAAGGCACACCAAGGAAAATTAAATAGATGGGCATTTGTAAAACCTTTTAAGTGTCACTCTAGTGTGATCAGTAATTACAGTAAATACCTTGCTTTAAAAATTACTCCTAATAACAAAACTGTTAATCCACAAACAAGTGACCCTTCATCATGTACTGCTAAAACTGGGCCTAGACAGGCCTAGAAAGTGCAATGCTCTTTCTTCTTTGTTCAATTTTCATTATAAATAAGTTTGCAAGAATAACTAAGACCTCATAGATACCTGTGCAATTCCATTACCTCAGAAGTGAATCAAAAAAGTCCTTTTTAGTCAGCAGATCTCAGTACTTAGCTATATCTGCTAATAGAGTTATATTTATGTATATGTATAATTCACATACTTTATGTATGTGCTACATGTAATTTAGATACCATTTTAACTTTTAAGCACATAAAGTGATTCACTAACTCCAGTTTCATTGACTGCAAGGGATTCACAGCAATGACTACAGTTACAGCATTTGGACTGAAAGAATCAAATCTGATTTTGTGAATTAAAACACCACATGTAAAATGTGGTGAGAGAAAGATGTATGGTAACTTACTCTTTCATGATATTCTTTGTTCTTTTCTTCCACTTGTTTCAGATCAAGCAAAATCTGATCAATTGTTTCTTCTTTTATCTGAATTCTATGGAGAAAGAGTAAAGTAAGAGAAGTTGTTATAAAAACAGAAGAGCCAGATTATATAAAATAGATTAGGCATAAATACTGCTAAATGTTTTTCTGTCTTCTATTTCATATTGCTTCACTAATTGGGTAAGTGCTGCTGTCTTCTTACTGCACACAAGAAATGATTTACCAGATACAGCTGGACCTTCATGTTAGTTTGGATCTCATCTCATACTGAGAAAGAGACTCCCTGATTATCTTATTTCTGCATGGTTATAGTTTGCAACAAAATAAATTGCTCCCCTAGCAGATAAATTTGGCTAAGAAAGGGACCATTAGCTGAAACTCCAGAATTGCCCCTTCAGCCTTGAGCCATTTCAGTTCTATAACTCAAAACTGAACTGAAACTAAGCTTCCAAAATCTATATAGATTATGAGAGAGCAGCAAAGGCAGGGAAGGAATCTAGGTTTCATAATTATGACTGTGCAAGCATAAGACCTGCAACCAGCTAGCAGACTAAAGTGGGAGGTGGGAAACTCCATAAATGTCTGATTCGTAGTTTTCTTAAATGTCCCACCAGAGTATACCATTTGGTCCTTGCAGAACCAGCTGAGACACCTGCAAACCATGCATGCTCTACTGAAGGACTACACTGAAGCACCCCAAACCTGTTTGCTTTCTATAGAAAAAGTGGTACTCAAGGAAGGAATCATTCAACAGTTCTGCCTGAAGCAACTCTTGGAGTCATTCCCCCAGACTACACAGGGTGATATACAATGGCACTACTCAATGCTTTCATCCATTCTTACTTACTCTTGGGAAAGTCTTCTTTACTGCTTTTGGAAGTGGGAAAGGATATAAAGCATCCACAGGCTTGCTGTTTCTCCCCTCGCAAACATATTCCTCCTCTGTTTGCAGCTAGGGATGGCTACATAACTTTCCAAAATATCTGAATTTCATGGGTTTTTCTGCTGCACTGGCATACTGAACTGCATCCTTTATCATAATATTTTTTATCTTTTTACAAGAAAAGGAGGAAGGAAAATTATTAACAAATTCATATTAACAAAGGTAACAGCACAGCACTTTGTATGCTACTGCATTACAATGTCACATGCCCAGTATCTAGCAGCATATTTTACAATTTGAATGTAGGAACAAATTTTCAAGCACAAGGAACCCACCTCCTCCTGTTGGATGGCCATATTTTGAATGGCGTTCCACTACGAACTATGAAGGTCTTCATCACTTCAACTCATCTCTTACTTTAAAGCATCTGCAATGTACCCATCTGCATCTAAACTAGTTTCCCCATGATTTCTTCGTAGCTAACAGAGAGAAACAAGCAGTTTCTCTCCTTTCTGGCTGTGGTTTAGCTGACCTATTTTAGCAGTGTCTTTTGGGAGATGATTTGTACTTCAGAAATATTTATTTCTCATCACTCACTATAAAAGAAGCCTAGGAAACTCACTCAGACATAGGTCAGACAAATCCCAATCTGGATACTTAATGGGATTCAGTTCTGAAAATGTGGTTTGGTGAGCCTCACAAACTGTTCACCAAGAACTTGTTAGCCTTCAAGAAGCTCTAAGAGAACTGCAGGCTGAGTAGTTTCCTCTAAGTATATTTACACATTTAAGCCAATGAACTTACAGCTTTCACAGTTCTCATAGACTACTTGTTATCCTCTTTGCAACAGCTGTAAAATAAATATTTTTTTTCCAGTAAACATCGATCTCACTTCTAGAATCAATATGTTGGATTGCAAAAGATGTCTATTTCCAAAATCATATATAATCTTTCTCATATCCCTTCCTGGAATTCATGCACCATAGTGAACAATAGAGGCAAGTACTGCAATTATCACATCTTTTACTGCCTCAACAAGTATTGTTGCTTGATCGTTTTTTTAGGTTTTGACGCTCCCTTTCACATTAAGTTGTTTTGAAATTATCTTTTTTTTTTCTGGCTAAGTTTGGATCTTTAAGGGATTTAGTCATGTAAATTAAGGTTACTACTGCTGTATCCTCTGCTGCCAGTGTGGTCCAAGGTATTCTTCAGGTCTTCTGTTAGGGGTATTAGTTAGAAAGGCTAAACTGGAAGTAGGAAGGTGATGCCTACAGCAAAAATGTATTACTTAATAGACAGAGGTGACAGCTTTGCCATATGCTGTATCCTCTTAAATTACCTGCCATTTTAATCAATCTTTGGATTTTGAATACTGATGCTGGTCTTAATTTCTGCTATTATAAGATTTTACATTAACTTGTAGAATATGTCTATCATTTTGTTTATTTCAAAAATATACACTATTTTGTTTGCAGTATGTTGGACCTTTCCTGTTTAGATGATTTTTCTATTGTATTTGTCAGATTCAAAAAGCTACAAAACAGCTAAACTGATGATTTCTTTGATACTATTTTTCTCAACTGTGTATACTAGATGCACCATTTCACCACACAGAAACTACACTCCACCCCAGTACCAAGACTGTTTTGTCAGTCATGCATGGCTTGTTACTAGGGCAAGGTAAGTGTTGTTCCTACCCAGGCCCGAAATAGAAAATTATACCAGAAACACAAAATAGTGAACTTCCTATGAACAGCAACCACTCTTCAATGTACAGGAGGAAAAGCAGGAATGGAAGTTAAATAAATATTATATACTTGATAAATCCTAGAGATAAATGTGAAAGACAATTTCACTTGCATTATTATGCTTTTTTGTCCAAAAAGGAAAGTGGAGCTGAGATGTTTTAGATTTACAGAGGTGAAGAGAGACTGATAGACAGAGGAAAAAAAGAGAGAGAAAGAGAAAGCAGTATTTTTTCTTCCCTTTCCACCTATTGTAGCTCTAGAAATTACTTATCCTCTGTCAGTACAGCACACATTTCAGTGGAAGCCTTCTCTGACAAATGAGTCATTTGTCTGGATACTGGAATATGCATAACAATAGTTTTACCCCAAAACTGTATTTTTTCCTCAGACCAGCAGTACATTTTGTTATTTCTTAGCAAAGAGATATATTTCTCATTGTTTGTTGACTTCTTGGATAATATTTACCTGTGATATAATTCAGCTGGATCTGATCTGTTTCACTGTGGAAATCTGTACTCTGTTCTTTGTAAAATGAAACAGAAAATCCCATAATCAACCCAGCACACTCCTAGAGATGTCACTAGAACTGTATGTGGTAACTATTCTGCTCCCTTGCCTTGCTCTTTGTTTCTACACTGAGCTAGTACTCATTGCTCCTTAAATGCTGATGATAATTGTTGAATACTGGGTGTGCTGAGACTTTTCCTTTTCAAATTTCATCTCTTTGATAAAAGTCTCAGAGCAAAAAAATGTTATTTTTCTCCTTTCAATCATCCTCTGAGAGATTGGACATCAAATAAATTAGACTATTTTGTAACTTCTTAGACTATTCCCCTTTACCTTCTTCTTTTCTCTGCTTGATTTTAACATAGCTTTTGGGTTAAGTTTTCCCTCCGTTATTTTCAAAGTCAAAAAAGTTGGTTAAAATCCACTTTTCTCCCAGTGTCAGCAGTTTGCAATGAGATTTTCTCTGTGGCCATCTCTAAAATTGTAATTTTTAACAGTAATGGAAGGTAGTAATTTAGGGGTACAGTTGCCATTATGTGAGTAAGGCCCCCATTTTGGGTCCACAGTTTTATCATTCATCACCCAGTGTGTACACTGGATATGGAGACAATCCTGGCAGCGACTGGCTACATCCTCAGTTAGAAGCTGTGAACAGAGCTTTGCTCAGCTATGCTTCTGATTTCACAAAGCCTACAATCTGTAATAATATATAGTGACTATGCATTTTGACATGATTTCACAGCAGCTCTGACTGCAATTAGAAGAAAAAGGAGAGCAGGAACATTTACTGGTTCAGAGACAGATAAGCCAGAAAATTAATCCTATTCACTTACAACAACTAAACAATGTATGTAGCAGGGGAATTGCATGGTTAGGAGTTGCTTATTAGAAACTTACCATCTGCATGTGGATAGAAATAACACGATTCTAGCTAGATGTACCTATAATTTCTTGATAACAACTCCTTCAACTCTCTCTCAAATGATCACCTGCTTACATCCAATTATATGCAGACTGGATGCTCTGATTATGCGGAGTTAAATATATTATTAAGGTGAATGTATGACAATCTTGTCTAGGAAACCAGCTCATCAGATGCTGCTAAATTATTCTGATTATTAAAGATTTTGTATTTCTATTTCTAGACTCTGTTAATGATTCATTACTGACCTGAAGTATTGACAGAGGGAAACAGTAGCTTGAATACCATTTGGAATATAAATCTAGAGAGAGCACCTGGGAGAAACGCTGACTACTATTTGGAAAATCATTTCTACGTGGTGTGTTTTGGGGATGGGCCTCTGAGAAGCAGCAAGGTCCATGGGAGATTGTTATACCTGTGTCATGGCTGACCATGTTCCCTTTGGATCAATATAGGTAAAAAGCAGAAAGCGGAGACTGGCTGCTCCTGATAAAAGCTCTAAGATATTTTTAAACATGCTTTTCAGTTTTGTTCAAAGTTCTTCTTTCAGGCAGAGCACAATGAGAACACAATTTGGAAATATGTACAGGTGCAGTAGAGGCCTCTGCAATCAGTGTAGAAAGACAGTGTGTCAGATATTGATCTTAATGGGGCTGTTTTTCCACCATCAGTTGCCAGCTGAGAAATTTTCATACATGATGTGGGATTGAAAAAGGATGATTCCCTCTCTTCTGGTGATTCCCTACAGTGATAAGCCTTTTAGAGGTTTGGGGGACAATCTGGGGCACCCCAGAGGCTCTGCTACTCCTTAAGGTCAGAATGACACATTGCAGTCTGAGGGTCTACTGCACGTGAAAATTTCCTTTGTGCTCCACTCTCAGCTGCACGAAAGGAACTGTTGGTCTCAAAATTCCGGCTAGTGACTACCTACCTGTATGAAAAGTAAGGAATCCTGGAAAGTATGATCAAATATGAACTTGCCCCTTCAGAGTATACTGATGAAATAGCTGTTACTAATAAGACAAAAAAGTTTTGTTCTGTTTTTAATAAAACTCATTTTCCTAAGTTATAACATAATAAGGTAAAAAAAATTCTGACCCACTTAAATGCTTTGTCATAGGTAAAATAGTTTGAAAAGTGTACATTTCTGAAATAGGCTTGAAAACCCCAAATGAGAAAACAGAAGAAGAGTAAACAATTGCCACAGTCTATATGGTAATCAGTTCAGGTTCTCAACTGGTTAAGTTCATTTTTCTGTCTACTTTATCCATGAAATATATTCTGTATGAGTGAAAAGTTAAATATATTAAACCTACTGAAATTCTAGTAAGGCTTCAAAGAAAGCTGATCTAGGTTCTGTAAGATCCTCTTCTGTTTTCTCCTCTTTCTTCTTCTCTTCCATGCTTTGTGTTGTACTTCTGCTGGAAGTTAGATCTAAAGGGAGGGGAGGGCAAGCAGAAAAGAAGAAAAAACAAGAGAAATTAATGATCCTCATATGCTCACCAGTCTTTGTCACTTGTGACAAATTCTAAACAGTTCTGAAATAAACAAAACAAGATGTTTTATTGACAATAACACTCCTGCCCAGGGCAGCACTCAGGCACATGCTTTTGGCATATCCTGAAATGTTGTCCTGAATAGATATGTGCTCATGAACAGAGGGCCTCTATCACTAGTTACTTACTGCATTCCTTGCTGTGGGTTTGTATTTTACATTCTCACAAATCAAACAAGCTGTTGTTGCTTTTACTAGTCCTTTGTCTCTGTTTCTTTATCTGGCTTGTTTTAGCCAGTCCACTTGTTAATATGCATCTCTTTCCCTCTCCTTCTATTCTCCTAGAACTATGAATATTTGCCATTCACTGCAACTCTGATATCAGTTTTCATTGTCAGAGCTGGAACAAAACCACTCTCTGAAGGGATATGCATGTCAGCAGTATTCCCTGGGTATGTTGTCACAACTACCAACCTCAGAATTCAACTGACAATGAATAATTCTGTAATGAAACTGGTAGCAAATATTATGTAAAATAAAAAAGCCCCTTTTAGTGGTCAGATAATCAAATGTCAAATCCAGATTAGCTGATTTAACAAAGGAGGTTTTATTACCGAACGAGTAGAAACACTGTATATAACCTGTTCTCTTGCTGTTCAAGTTCTGAATTTTTGCAATTATCATACTAATAGATAAGATTGCTGCCAACTTGTTCCATAACTAAATATGCAGCAGGCTGGATGCTTTTCCTATTAAAATGAAGACATGGAAATAAAAGCCACTGTGGAAAGCAACATAGCAAGCCTGCCAAATCAATCTAAAATCAAGGGAATGAAGTTAAACCAATTAATGACAGACGCAGCCTAATCCCTACACTCGCATGTGCTTTCTTACTGCATTCACCATACTCTGAAACAAGGCAATGTGGGCTGTGCACAAAATGACTTCCTGTTCATCCACGTACGCTAGATGAGTAGTTGATGTCTGCTGATGGAACAAGTGAGGGTGCTAAGAGACCGCAGTCTGTTCCAGAGTATATTGCAGAGAGGTATTTGAAAGGAATGCTCAGTGACTTGCAGCTCTACAAGGTGAATGAAAGAAAGGGTAAACATACCACTGGGATCTAGGTACCAATGCAGCACCTTACACCTTTGAACATCTTATTCATAATGCTTTAACCAAAAGAATTTTTACTCCCACTATTTTGGAAATCTACTTGTGCAGGCAGATTTTGTCTGTTCTGCTGCTAAAGACATATTCACACTCACGGGAACAATATTTTAGAGCTGTAACTCAGTCTTCGCACCACCTAACTATTTAAATCGCAGCCACGGCTAACTCCATTCATAAAGATCTGGAAAATTCTGGATCTCACCAGCTGCATCTTGAACTTCTGAAGTGTTCCAGATCAAAGTGTTCATGGCTGCTACATGATTAAGATATTTCTACCGTGGAACTTCATTACAATCATGCCTCTGTCACAGTATCACCATGTGACAGCAGTAAAACTCACTGACATCATCCAAAAAGAAATCCTTTAAGTCTGAAGGTATGTAAGTCCTTAATATGCCCACATAACCTTTACAGATACCAATACAAGTTTAGCTTCATTAAATACAGTATTTTTCACAAAGATTTTAAAAACTGTGAACACTTGAATGTTGTAAGATGGAGATTTTCAAAAAAGACTACGTGAATTAAGTAAAAACAGTCACTGAGACAAGGAGTTAGGTATTTAACTACCCTTTGAAATTTCCAGCCCAAATATGCAAGTGTTTGATTGATTTTGCAGAATTAACAGGAGTGGTATTGATTCCACTTTCATTTGAGCATATATTTTACTGATTTTCCTTGAAAATAGTAAATCACTACAGCAATCCCTGACTCTTTTTCATGATCTCTGGCCCTTCCACTAAACGGATAATCTAATCCCCTGCTTAAAATGGGATACAAACAGAATGAACATTTAGCGCAGCAGTATTTTGCAAACATTTGTTTTCTGAAGCTCAAGCCCCAGATGACCTCCCATGACATATTTATGAAACCCTTCCTACGCGGGGAGCAGCAAGCAAGCTTCCAAGCTGTAAAACAAGGTAAAGAACATACTGCAGTAACAGATTTGCAAGATTTTGCAAACCGCAGAAAATACACACACGAGACAGAAGGAAATATGTTGGGGGGGGGGGGGCCGGGGGCTGAGAATTGCCTGCAGATTTTACACCAGCAGAAAACCATTTTACAGGGAGCAAGGTTTGTTTACCTTCTCCCATGCAAATAAATCATGAGGCATAACCCTCGGCAGAGCCGAACTATCGTTACCAGCACCTTCTCAGTCAATAATCACGCTGCCCCACACACCGCAGCCGAAGCCCGGTGACTCTCCGCACACGCATGGCGGCGACCCCCCCCCCCGGTGTGGCCGCTCGCGTTAGCCCAGTCGCTATCACCAGCGCCCCCCAGGCCAGCACCGCCGCCCGCGCTGTTCCTAGCGTTATCAGCTCAAACAACGCATCAGCGCTGGCCTCGGCTCCCGTCGGCAATCACCTCGGCGCACTGCAGCCGCCCCCAGCCCCGGTCCCCCCCCGGCTGCGGGCGGCGGTCCGTTGGGCAGGGCCCACCGCGCGCCCACCTGCCTCGCGCCGCCGCGACGCCAACGGTCGCCGGTCGCCACGGCAACAGGCGCCCCACCCCCACCCCGCCGCGCGGCGCGTTGCCGGCGGCAGCGGCTCCCCCTGGCGGCCGCGCGCGGGAGCTGCAACTGCAGGACCCCCCCCCCCCCCCAAACCCTCACAGGATCCTTCAAATCCTCCCCCCACTCCAGGCTTAATTCTCCCCATCACGCTTGGCAGAGGTGCCTCAATACAGGGCTCTGGACCCCCCACCTAGGCCTTCACCTCCGCCGGGTTTTCAGCCTCCGGGATCCGAGGGAGTTCGGCAAAAGTGAGGAGAGATAAAAAGGGAGGGGTGGCTTAGGAAACCGCTCGGCAGGGGAAAATCAGCATCAGGCCCGAAACCTGTAACTCAAGTTAGCAAGTGAGAATCTCAGGATGGAGCGGGAGTGCGGTGGTGGGGTACTGACCGAAGCAGCGGTGGTGCGAGCACTGATCGGACCGGTGTGTCAGCGTCGCAGCATGTTAGGGCTGGATTTTGTCATTTACATCCTGGTACTGTCTGCTATTGCTCTAGGCAGGAATTAGGACTTCGTTAGCCATTGGGCTCTATAAATAGAAGACAAAGTAGGTTCTGGCTCCAGAGAGCTTGACATCTAAAAATATATGTTTCTCAGGAAAATGAGGATGTAATAAAAACATACCATAAATGATGTACTGCACTAGGAAAAGACAGTCTATCCATGTCAGTCTGTCCATATCTGGATAGGGATACATCCACATCCAGAATGCTCTGAGTTCGGTCAGCCCATCTGTGCATGAAATCTGCCCAGCCTAAGGGACTGCCAGTTCATCCGCACTCAGGACATGAGGAAGCAATAACTGCAGGGCTATAACGCAAAACACTTCTGAGGCTCCCATCAGAAACCCCATGAGGTGCACTGACAGGGTTTGTGATTCTTGTTCTGTAACAACAGCATGAGGGTAATTTAATTCCTAAGAGGGACTTCCATGTGGTAAAGACCTTGCTAACTTGTTCAGTACCAGCCTGAATTTCACCCAAAGGGATATCTATGGTGGCAGACTTATGAAGGCATGGTAAAAATGCAACCTTGTGCAACTAAATGAGCATTTCCAAGCCCCCACAGTAGTAGCTGCAGTTCCACACCAAATGTGAGCTGGGTCAGCCATGGATGCAGAGCAGCTCTTTCAAGAGCAAGCTCTTAAGTAGTCTAAGGCACTGAGATGCAGCAAGCACCTCCACTCTACTAATGGCCATACCCTGCTGTCTGCAACTCCCTTTTCCCCCATACACTAGTGTTGGGCAAAAAGCTGTGGCCCCACAGACAGGCCCGCTCTCACTTCCTACATGTCATGGATGAGCTACAGAGTCATCTGAAGCCTGTGGAGAAAATCCCTGAGGAGTCTGTCTTTGTTACCCTCAGCAAACTTGTCACAAGCTATGATACCGCAACTTGTGCTTCAGGCTTTGATGCTGACTTCTTTGAGCAGTGGGAGAAAGGATTCAGTTGCTGGGAAATGGGAGGGCTACAAGGTTATGGCTACCATGTCTTTCACTGCCTGGGGGCAGCTGGAAGTTGTGACTTTGGCCCTCAAGCTAAGTGCCCTAAATTTGGGACTGCAGGGAGAGCAAACCTAGTGGAGTTCTGCTCCACTGTGCTTCCAGTCCTACCCTGAAGTGCTTCCTTGCTCCCATGCTTCTGGGGAAAGTCAGCCAGCCCACTTTCACCCTGGCAGGATACTCTCCTAATGGCAAGTTGTTTTCTTTCCCTCTGCCCTGTCCCTTCTCTGCAGCTCTGAGACGCATCCCTTTTGTGGAAATGACCTGGGATGCCATGCACACCATGCTGAACCAAGTAGATGACAGCAGGATCAAGCAAACCTTCTGTGATTGTAAGCGTCAGCCTCTAGTGCCAGGGCTCTGTCAATATGCAGAGGGAAGGAGAAGTTAGCAATGGTCAACACCAAAGTCTCTTCTCTCCCAAACTGATACAGCAGGTTCTGAACCTCCAGTGAGTTCAGGCCCTTCTACAAAAAGTAGCTCCAGCTTGTGTGAGGGAAAACAGCTCTCTTCCCTAGAGAGTTAAGAGAGGTGTTGAAGTACTTGGGAAAATGCTCTGAGAAGTGTGGATGAAAGTGGCAAGCTCATACCTGTTTGGAGGCAGTTTCTCAGCTAGAAACAAATGGAAAGTCTAAGGTAAAATGAAGAGATTGGACTATTCCTCATGGCTCTTCCAATTGTCCAGGAGCACCAAAAGGAGAAGAGAGTGAAGACATGCTGCTCTCATGCTTGTCTACAGCCAAACAGCACTCCATGCACCCAAGCAGCAGCTTCTTTCTCAGGGCAAGACAGATATTGGTGGAGAACATCCTGTGCCGGTACAGAACCAGCTCACAGGTGGGAGCTCTGAATGCTAGCTGATCGAGCTGTCAGCCCAGAGCCAGCTCCTGCCCTCCTCTGAACCGGAGCTTACTGAGACAGAGCATCTGTTTGGAAAGATCCCCTCTCAACAAGAGTCCTGGATCTCCAATTTCAAACCTGTCACTGTATCCCCTTTACATAGGCCTGTGTTGTTTTTTGTGTTTTGGGGAGCTTATCTGAGATGCCAGAGACCCTAAGCACAAGCAGTATCCCAGGGCCAGTTCTACCTGTTGCTCCCCATGCAACAGAGTAGAACAGAGTGGTCAAGATGAGTCTCTGCAGACTTGTAGTGTTGGTGCTAATCTGGACTGCTGCCGTGTTTTCCCATGCCAATGTTTTGTGTTTCACTGCCTCTCACTCTTTCCTCTTGCACCTTCCAGAGGCTGGACATCACTTTCCCAGCACCAGTAAATGCTAACTGAGTGAGCCTCACTCCTTGCCCTTCAGCTTCACACATTTCCAGTTTCCGTTGTTGCAAATTTGCTTTCCCCACTGCCTCAGGCCAGAGTCCAGAGGCTCTCTTTTGGGTAGCTCCTTCCTGCTTTCAGGTAGTCCACTTGTTCCTAGGACCCACAGAGAGATCCTTTTCCTCTGAAACAGACACATAGGCCATGTCCTGTGGGCTTCTGGAGGATGCAGTTTCTTCCCTGCACAATACTTTCAGGAGAACTTTGGTTTTGGTGCTAATCTTTCGGCAGTCACGTTAATCATATTAATCTTTGGTCCTTTGAATGGCTCCTCGTCTGCGTCATCTTGTTGGTTTTTTTGGTCCTCAGGACTTGGAACTCAAGCTGGCCCTGATCCAGAGTGTTTCAGAAGTCAGCTGTGTCCTTCAAGGTGCCAACAACTTGGAGAGCTTTAAGTTCGCTTCCAGAAGGGTGCTGCTGGCCATTCTGCTGGTGAATGACCTGGATCGAGGGAGGCCATCCTGAAGAAGAGTTGCTGTTTTTGCAATGGGTGAGATGGGTGTCCTCAGAGATGCGCTGTTCTCCGTTGGTTTTGAAAGACCTTGGACAAACCTAGGAGCCTCCGAAACCTAGCCACCAGTGTGCTAGGGCCCTTCTGTGCTGCCACCTTGTGGACAGTCACTGGGAAGAGCAATTGCTCTGTCCTCTCTGGAGTTGTGGTCTGGGAGAAGTCTGCACGAAGGCTGTCTGTGTTGGTCACAAGTGCAGAAGAAGAGCCTGTTCATCTTGCTGAGGGAAGGCCACCTTCTTTCATGCCCCCTGACTTCTCTGTACTTGTCTCTGTGAACTGCAGGACTTCATGAAGCAGGAGTCCCTGGGTTGTCTGGCTTCTCCTGTTCATTACAAGGCACTCCTTGAGGTAGAGCATTTGAGGTAGGACCTTTCCTCCTGTGTGTTGGGTATTCTGTGTGTCACAGAGGAGCTGATTGAAGCTTCATAGTTGACATGAGTGTCTGCAGTTCTAGGTCCTATCAGAGTTTACCTTTTGTATTTCTTGCTGTCTCCATTATCCCTGAACCTGTTCACAAAATGGCATTACTTCAGTGGCAAGTTATTGCCCATTGGCGATGTTTGTTTCTAGTCATCAGGGCTCAGCTCTCTTTCTGCACCCGTACTTTCAAGGCCTCTGCTCTCCGGCTGACCCCGTACTCTTTTCAATGCTCCTGCCTCAATTGTAGGGTCATAGAGAGTTGTCCCTTTTCAGAATAAGGGCTTGTTGCTACTCCCCCTTCAGGAGAGGAATTCATCACAGTTGGCGTAACACTAGGTGTCTACTAAAGCTCAAACAAGGAGGATAAGAGTGTCCTCGGAAAAAGCCTGACAAAGCCTGAGGCTTGCAGTGCTCAGTGACTACAGTCTGGGCCTGCCCCTAGCAATGATGACACCCTCTCTCCTGGGCTATGTTCCTTTCATATGTGGTCAGCAGGACTTGCTGTCCTGCAGGGAAACAGAGCAGATAGATAGTGTCTTTATGACTCTCATCCGCAGGACAAGTTAGTGTTATTTCTCTGTCCAGATTTTTTGTCCACAGTTTCTAGCAGGGAAAGACTCTCCCAAATGCCTTCCTCCAGAGCAGTTGCCTCCTGAGAAGTGGTTGATTCTATGAGAAATGAGGTGGCTGGAGGCAAGGAACAATACCCCTGCAGAGCTGGGTTAACCTGGAAGGATTTGAGACCCTTGTGCAGGCAATTGCCTGGTGTCTTCAGAGGGTGTGGAAAATGTGTTAAGTCTGGATGTGACGTTATTTCAAACACATAGCCAGAAGTAAATGAAATATGAGGGTATCCTTTGTGTGTGTGAGAAGATAAGCTGAAAACAGAAGTGAGCCAAGGCATGTACAGTAACAGAGAGCAGGTTTGTGCACATGGGAGGGCAAGGAGCACACTCACACCCAAATGAGAGCAGGTAGGGGTGAAGTGTAGGACAAGAGCTTGACAAATTGTCAGGGAAGCAGGACTTGCTCATGTGCTGAAGAACTGTGTCTGGCTTCAAGAGAAGCCCTAGGAAAAGCTTCAAAGAACCTTCTGTTCTTGCCTTGTCCCATCCAGGTACCAGAAGTCCTGACAATCTTTTAGGATCATCTGCCAGCTGCTCATCAGGACAACCTGAAAGAGTTTCTCTTTGATGTGGTATCTGTCTTGGCCTGCTATCACCCCGAGGCAGTGACCAACAACCTCCTCCAGAGACACCTGCCAGTGGATAGATAGATGCTACTCCTCTCTCTTTCCATTGCAGGAACACAGAGATGCCACAGCCTGACTGTGCTAGAGGAGATTCTGTTAAGCAGTGGGCTGTTTTTCTCCCTGAGGAAGAAAGTCAGAATGTTGCCAGAGCATGTGCTAGTGCTTTGCCAGGAACCCGGGCTGCTAAAGCTCCACACTGGCCAGGGGGAGTGTTTCATGTATCTTTGAGGGGTTGTAGGTCCAAGAGCACACAGAATCACGTGTAAACTTCTGTTCACCTGCAGTGATACAGTAAAGCTGTGGAGGACTCTTGCGAGAGGCTTGTGATTGAAGTGCTCCAGTTGCTAATGAACAAACTAAAGAGTGCAGAAAACACCACCAGAAGGAACTGCCCTGATGAGACGTGAACAACAATCAGGCTGCTTTGGAATCTCTCACAGTATGTTAACTGACAGGCACATTTCTGCCCCCTCTTTGGCTGAGCATCCTGTTGAGTGAAAGCAAGGGGTAGGACATTGTCTTGTTACGCAGGCATTTGCAAATCCACATGGAGAAGCCTCACAGTGTGCTTTGCTAGGTCAGCCTCGTTTTTATCACTGTGAGAAGCTGCAAGAGCTTGTTGTTCCTGATCTTCGAGGTTGCGGCAGAAGTCAGAGATCCAGACAGGGAATTCCAGGCAGGCAGGCAGGCAGGCAGGCAGGCAGGCGGGGCAAGTGGTGGGGAAAGCTCTTCTTTCCAACCGATTGTTTGTGATGGCATTTCTTCTTAGGCGACCTGTGCCATCTTTGAGCTGGTGTCGGCTCTGCAGACCCAGAAAGCAGTATCCTTCTTGCTTCCGTGGTTATTTCCAACGCTCATGAAGCAGATCAGCGACACGCTCGGAAAGGAGATGCCTTCGTCCCCGGGAAGAGTCGAGGAGAAGCTGGTCCATGTGGCGCGTGGAGAAGACAGCCATCCTTGCAGGTGATGAGCAAAATGGGCAGAGATGGAGGGGGCTGGCTTTGGTTTACATCACCAGGTCAGGTTTGTTCTTGGCATGGAGGAACCTCTTTGGTCTGCCCTGTTTCCTTGATGTTGAGGCAGATTGTCATGGTGGTTCTTACCTCTGTTCAAATGCAGCTTGGGATGCCAGCTTTTTGGGGAACCTGAGAGACTTTACTCATGCAAATGGTAGAGAACAAAGTATTTCTTGGTCTTGTATGACTGAGTGCCCCTCTCAGGCTGGGCTGGGCCTCCTGTTTCACTCGTCCTGGTCTGTTCAAGGTACCTACAAGTGGTGATGCAACTACCGAATGGTCATTCTGGCCCGTTACTGTCCATTTCCCCAACTTTGTGGGGGCCTCAGTGTGCATCTTTTGCACGGAATGGTATTCTGAAAATGCGCATGCTCCTCAAGGGTCAGGGCAAAGAGATGCCGACCATGGTCTGCTGGTAGTTCCCTCCAGATGATGACTAGAAGAACCCTCAGGTTCTAGCATCAGCAAAATCAAGGCTTCTGTTGTTCCCTAGGTGTGCAGTGAGCTGGGGGGCATCAAAGTGGATGACTAGGCCAGTCTCCTGGCAGCTTGGCACACTTCCGGGCTATGAAGTGTGCTTGCAGGGGCTACTTTGCCTATCGTTCAGTGGGGCTTGGAACAAGATAACGAGCACCTCAGAAAGTGGCTGAGCTGCTTTAGTTCTGGTCAGGGCACAGTTTCAAGCGCTCTGATTCCAATTGTTTTTTAAATCAGGCTTTCCATCAAAGCACTCGATATCGTGCTCTGCAAGTGCATTGATGAAAAATGGACGGGGATTCTCAGGAAGCGGAGAACCTGGGCTTTTCTTGAGAATCCCCAGACTCACCATGAGGGGATGTGTCTGCTGACTAGGTAAGAGCCTTCGGGAGGTCTTCTTTCCCTCTTGGGGGGTGACTCTAAGCCAGCAAGGGGCTAAATGGGAACCTCTCCGGCATGTCTGCCTGGGGAGCCTGTCCTGAGCTGCTGAGCAAGACCACCTGCATCACAGCACTTGACTGGTGGAAGTCCATGGGCTGTTGCCTCATTGTCTTATTGTGCTGTGTGTGCAGTGTTCTGCTCCGAGCTGGCGTAATCACACTGGCCGTTGTAAATGCTATCTTCCCGTGGCTGGACTCGCCAGCGGCAAACTTGAGGACCACGGCAACGTCCTTCTTTGCTGAGGTAAGACGGAAGGTGGGAAAGGAAGGGCTGAGGGCAGTTGTCTTTGGAAACTGCTGCCTGGGACGTGTCTTTCTCCGGGACGACCCTGGCAGAATGCCTCCCGTCCGTGCTGGAATCCATGAATGTTGTTATTCACACGCGGTGAGTGGTCAGCATCACTGTATCGGTGCTAATGGTCATGTTGCTCTTTTCTAGCTGATGAAGCACCAGTTCCTTCAGGAAACGAAGCTGCTTCAGCCGGTCCTCTCTGCCTTGCTGGACAAATCGCAGGACGCCAGCAGCACTGTCCGCCAGATGGCAGCGAGAGGCCTGGGAAATCT